>NC_064629.1:476509905-477117940 GCF_023864275.1 Schistocerca cancellata | reverse complement strand
CAAACCTATGACGCAAGTTTGGTAAGTGTTCTTCTAGCTTGCGATCTCTTCTGGAGATAGTTCTGTGAATTATGAGATTTGTTGAAACTCCGTGAGCAAGACTGGTATATTCAACATGCTCTGCTAGTCGCTGGAATGATCCAAGTATGAACTTGGGGCCCACGCGACAGGCATCGCTTGTTTCAATGTGCGTCACAGTTTTCAGTTGGTTACATCCTGTTCCAAAAATGGCTGTCACATCGTTTGTTCCCTCGTGCACCACAATCTGCAATTGGTTACATTCTCTTCCCATGATGGCTACCGGAATAGCTGAATGAGGCGTCCAATCATACACAATGAGTGCACTTGGTGTTCGTTCTCATTCTTTGCTGCAGTTTCCCTAAGGGTACCATTACTCAACGTACGTTCCCACTGTTGACGACTAATAGACCTAAACCATTTGTGTTAGCTGCTCCTTGACACAGGACGCAGTAGGTTTCCCAACAGATGCAACGAGTCTCACTGGCTCAGCTTCGGTCTGAACTGAAGACGGCACCTCGAATCTTTTGGTTAGTTGGATGGGTGCAACATCCGGAGTTCTCCCTGATCTCTCTCTCCCCTGTACAGAACATCTAGATCCGTGATTGACACGCCATTCACAGTCAAATGAACGAGCAATATTGGGCCTTGTATTTCCTACATGAGAAAAAGTATTTACAGCAGACGATTGTACGTGATGCACCTTTGGAATCTCTGGTACACGCTCTTGGTAGCCCTCCCAACACACACATTCCAGCAGCTTCTAATCGCTTGACCGCATTCAGGGCAATTCCTAGCTGCTTACGAATAGCAACCAACTCATCCCCTGTCCGAGAACAGAAAACACAGTGGGGCTGCATTATGCCTGGTGCTATAATTTGCAGAACAGTAAACAAATAACTTATGCCTGGTGCAGTGCTTTACAGAAGAGTAAACAAATAACTTTATACCAAGCTTTCTGATTATCTTTTAATTTATGATTCTGATATGCTACAAGTATTACCAGTAGCCTATTGGAACTAAAGTGATTTACAGCCAAAAGCAGGATATCTTTCACAACAGGAAACTCGCCACAAGTTTTACTCTTTCCATGAAAGGTTTTTCAGGTTGTGGGCACTAAGAAAATTCAACAGTAGCGTTAATTTAAAATAAATGCAGACATTATACACTCATCTCAAAAGAGAATTAACGTGACACGGTGTGTTACTTATTTGTAGTAACTGTAAATGACAAACATCGATTTATTACGAAATAGCTAATGCTCATAATTTACCTAAATCTTTGCAACTCTTTGAAATTTTTTAAAATATACATTTTTGAAATAAATCTGTAATGAAATTTTGGAACAATTAGTTGTAAATGAGGATACTGAGGCCAAAGTTTCTGAATAGCACAGTTAAGTTTACGGTTGACGATACAATACTACACAACACACAACATTGCAGAAAAGCACAGTTTATGTTTATAACTGATGATTAAATACTACACAATGTATCAGGACAGCCGCGCGAGCGCTGATGAAATCAACACGAAAAACACATTTAAATTTTACGTTCAGTTTTTGTACCAAAGTTTTTGATATGAATTTATGTGAAGCACGTGATTTTGCTTGAAGACAAAAGGAATGCCGGTAATCGGCTTATATACGCAACTAAATAAACTTGCGAACTGCATGGATTTGCCACTAAGCTGATTTTCTATCCCCTTTTACACTACCGTGCCAAAGATGAACACTGCAGCATCAGTAATCTCACAAAAACCACGTGAAATGTAGAGCACAGAAACCGCACATCCACATGGGGTGGGTAACACGTCCCAGCTAGGGCAGAAAGAATAGTAGATTGTTCAGAAACTGAAAGTTAGGAAAAGATATTGTAATTGACGGATAAAATGACCTTCTTACTGTGGAAAAATTAATTTTCCACTTTGTTTCTTATTACAGAACAATTATTCAAATTATATCATCATAATTACAAAGAAATATCAAATGAATCTGAACAATAATTCAGTACCAGTTCCGAAAGTAAGTCGACGATCACAGAGCTGCCAAACCAATTTTTTAATGGTTCCCAGTTTCAGCTTTTCCAAAATTAGGAACATATTTTGGTATGGTTCTAAAAATCTCGCTGTAGTGCTAATACCCAAATCTTGCTAGACCTCTGGGATATTCGAAACCGAGTTCAGAGCAGGCTACATGCAACGCACCTACAGAATGCATCCGTGAGTTTTACATCTATTCTGATTGATAACTGTAACTATCTATACATGTATAATATCATGGAAACATTGGATATCTAAATAAAATATCTTGTGAGTTATGTAATTGTGTTATTATATGTTTATACACTCCTGGAAATGGAAAAAAGCACACATTGACACCGGTGTGTCAGACGCACCATACTTGCTCCGGACACAGCGAGAGGGCTGTACAAGCAATGATCACACGCACGGCACAGCGGACACACCAGGAACCGCGGTGTTGGCCGTCGAATGGCGCTAGCTGCGCAGCATTTGTGCACCGCCGCCGTCAGTGTCAGCTAGTTTGCCGTGGCATACGGAGCTCCATCGCAGTCTTTAACACTGGTAGCATGCCGCGACAGCGTGGACGTGAACCGTATGTGCAGTTGACGGACTTTGAGCGAGGGCGTATAGTGGGCATGCGGGAGGCCGGGTGGACGTACCGCCGAATTGCTCAACACGTGGGACGTGAGGTCTCCACAGTACATCGATTTTGTCGCCAGTGGTCGGCGGAAGGTGCACGTGCCCGTCGACCTGGGACCGGACCGCAGCGACGCACGGATGCACGCCAAGACCGTAGGATCCTACGCAGTGCCGTAGGGGACCGCACCGCCACTTCCCAGCAAATTAGGGACACTGTTGCTCCTGGAGTATCGGCGAGGACCATTCGCAACCGTCTCCATGTAGCTGGGCTACGGTCCCGCACACCGTTAGGCCGTCTTCCGCTCACGCCCCAACATCGTGCAGCCCGCCTCCAGTGGTGTCGCGAAAGGCGTGAATGGAGGGACGAATGGAGACGTGTCGTCTTCAGCGATGAGAGTCGCTTCTGCCTTGGTGCCAATGATGGTCGTATGCGTGTTTGGCGCCGTGCAGGTGAGCGCCACAATCAGGACTGCATACGACCGAGGCACACAGGGCCAACACCCGGCATCATGGTGTGGGGAGCGATCTCCTACACTGGCCGTACACCACTGGTGATCGTCGAGGGGACACTGAATAGTGCACGGTACATCCAAACCGTCATCGAACCCATCGTTCTACCATTCCTAGACCGGCAAGGGAACTTGCTGTTCCAACAGGACAATGCACGTCCGCATGTATCCCGTGCCACCCAACGTGCTCTAGAAGGTGTAAGTCAACTACCCTGGCCAGCAAGATCTCCGGATCTGTCCCCCATTGAGCATGTTTGGGACTGGATGAAGCGTCGTCTCACGCGGTCTGCACGTCCAGCACGAACGCTGGTCCAACTGAGGCGCCAGGTGGAAATGGCATGGCAAGCCGTTCCACAGGACTACATCCAGCATCTCTACGATCGTCTCCATGGGAGAATAGCAGCCTGCATTGCTGCGAAAGGTGGATATACACTGTACTAGTGCCGACATTGTGCATGCTCTGTTGCCTGTGTCTATGTGCCTGTGGTTCTGTCAGTGTGATCATGTGATGTATCTGACCCCAGGAATGTGTCAATAAAGTTTCCCCTTCCTGGGACAATGAATTCACGGTGTTCTTATTTCAGTTTCCAGGAGTGTATGTGCAATTTCGTAATGAAGATATGACTGCGTTATGATTATCGTCAGAGATGGAAAACCCTTACGTAAAATTTGTGCAGAATAGCACTGGCAATAAGGGCATTCCTGGTCAAGGGAAGTCTACTGGTATCAAACATAGACCTTAATTTTCGGGAGAAATTTCTGAGAATGTACCTTTGGAACATATCATTGTCTGGTATTGAAACATGGGCTGTGGGAAAACCGAAAAAGAAGAGAATATAAGTATTTGAGATGTGGTGCTACGGAAGAATATTGAAAATTACGGGGTCATATCGGGTAAGGAATGAGGAAGTTCTCCGGAAAACGGCGAGGAAAGAAATATAAGGAAAACCCTGACAAGAAGAAGGGATTGAATTGTCGGATATGTATTAAGACAGCATGGAATAACTTTCATTGTAATAGAGGGAGCTGTGAAGGGGAAAAACTGTAAAGGAAAACAAAGATCGCAGTACGTCCAGCAAATAACTGAGGACGTAGAACCTGAGCAGGCCTATTGACTCTTACTTCAGTTGAAAGCAGATGATTAGCTTTCTTTCGGATATATCTATATATTTAACTTACTTATCACATAAAATGTATTCTGTTGCCATTTTAGTGGCATTTACAGCACAAAAATTGAGATTTACTTTCGTTAAGTCTGATTATTCAATCTAATAATAACTTCAAGAGATATCTTTTAAATGTCATGTTATGCTGTATTCTGCAAACAGCAGTAAACGAGTTAACTCCACTGTGAGGTATATTTAGTTGTACAATTCATTATGCAAAGTTATTATTTATGGGGTAAAGCGCCTTAAATATATGATTTCTATGTGGCAAATTATACTTGTGAGGCAGAGGTTCTCTGTACGCAGGCTCTGTTGAGTAGTATAACTTACCGTAGCTACTTATTTAAAACTGAACAGCCATTAAGGTCTGTCAGTATGCACCTCTGTTAAAAAATTGTGAATTTTGACAACGATTGTGGGGAGCGTCTTGACGTCTTGACAGTATCCGCAAATTGCAGCATTGGGCTTCGTCGATGCTCATGTCTCCAATCTCAAGCTTCGAAAGTAAGCCTCCAAAAGAGGCTGTGAGGACATTAATTAGCAAGTCTGTACATCGTTATAGTTTTTCAGTTAAAGACGAGTGAATCGGTATATCCGGAAACAAGTGAATGCGCTCAAGAGCTACCTTGAAAACGTTATTAAGCTTTTACTGTAGGATGTAGGCTTTTTACTGATTTTGACCATCCCGAATGCCTTAAGGGTTGAGAACAAGCGATTCTGTTTGTCTACCGATGACAAGCCTTCTCTACAACATCTCTTCACCAAAGGTAAAATGGGGAAATATATTCATATAATAGAACTCCAATATTTGCATTCAAGATCATAATTTATGAGAAATACACAGTTATTAGTGGGGGAACTTGTAGTGGGTATGTACGAGGTGCATTCAAGTTCTAAGGCCTCCGATTTTTTTTTCTAATTAACTACTCACCCGAAATCGATGAAACTGGCGTTACTTCTCGACGCAATCGCCCTGCAGACATACACATTTTTCACAACGCTGACGCCATGATTCCATGGCAGCGGCGAAGGCTTCCTTAGAAGTCTGTTTTGACCACTGGAAAATCGCTGAGGCAATAGCAGCACGGCTGGTGAATGTGCGGCCACGGAGAGTCTGTCATTGTTGGAAAAAGCCAAAAGTCACTAGGAGCCAGGTCAGGTGAGTAGGGAGCATGAGGAATCTTTTCAAGGTTGTTATCACGAAGAAACTGTTGCGTAACGTTAGCTCGATGTGCGGGTGCGTTGTCTTGATGAAACAGCACACGCGCAGCCCTTCCCGGACGTTTTTGTTGCAGTGCAGGAAGGAATTTGTTCTTCAAAACATTTTCGTAAGATGCACCTCGTGGTGTCACCGCCAGACACCACACTTGCTAGGTGGTAGCCTTTAAATCGACCGCGGTCCGTTAGTATACGTCGGACACGCGTGTCGCCACTATCAGTGATTGCAGACCGAGCGCCGCCACACGGCAGGTCTAGACACACTTCCTAGCACTCGCCCCAGTTGTACAGCCGACTTTGCTAGCGATGGTACACAGACAAATTACGCTCTCATTTGCCGAGACGATAGTAGCCTTCAGCTACGTCATTTGCTACGACCTAGCAAGGCGCCATTACCATTTGCTATTTATCTTGTGATGCATGTACCGTCAGACCGATGTTCACCAATTATGAATTAAAGTTAAGTATTCCATTAGTTACTTACGTTCTTTGCTACTATAAATTCCCTTAACTGTTCCAGACCTCACGCCAGCCTGCGTGAGCTTAAACGCGTGCCTTTCGGCTTCCTCTCATAGTGGCTTGGCTGTCTTGCCAAGTCACAACACACCTGTTACCGTAGTGCCCTTTGCAACGCAATGGGTAAGGATTACGCCCTCGCTGTCCCAAAACATGGACACCATCATTTTTTCAGCACTGGCGGTTACCCGAAATTTTTTTGTGGCGGTGAATCTGTGTTCTTCCATTGAGCTTACTGGCGCTTTGTTTCTGGATTGAAAAATGGAATCCACGTCTCATCCATTGTCACAACCGACGAAAAGAAAGTCCCATTCATGCTGTCGTTGCGCGTCAACATTGCTTGGCAACGTTCCACACGGGCAGCCATGTGGTCGTCTGTCAGCATTCGTGGCACCCACCTGGATGACACTTTTCACATTTTCAGGTCGTCATGCAGGATTGTGTGCACAGAACCCACAGAAATGCCAACTCTGGAGGCGATCTGTTCAACAGTCATTCGGCGATCTCCCAAAACAATTCTCTCCACTTTCTCGATCACGTCGTCAGACCGGCTTGTGCGAGCCCGAGGTTGTTTCGGTTTGTTGTCACACGATGTTCTGCCTTCATTAAACTGTCGCACCCACGAACGCACTTTCGACACATCCATAACTCCATCACCACATGTCTCCTTCAACTGTCGATGAATTTCAATTGGTTTCACACTACGCAAATTCAGAAAACGAATGATTGCACGCTGTTCAAGTAAGGAAAACGTCGCAATTTTAAGTATTTAAAACAGTTCTCATTCTCGCCACTGGCGGTAAAATTCCATCTGCCGTATGGTGCTGCCATCTCTGGGACGTATTGACAATGAACGCGGCCTCATTTTAAAACAATGCGCATGTTTCTATCTCTTTCCAGTCCGGAGGAAAAGAATCGGAGGCCTTAGAACTTGAATGCACCTCGTATATTAATGTGGTAACCCCTTACTTTGACTTGTCGCCTCGACAAGAATGAGGTTATAGTCTGCTGTGGAAGATTTTAAGTAATCTACAGAAAGGTGTACACGTAGAGTATATTGCTGTGGTTAACAAATATGAATATCAGTTGCGACATAAACCTGCAGTTGTGCTCTGTGACCATTATGAGTATTCAGATCACTTGGTTTCTCATAATTTTATTCTCTCACCAGAAACAACAGTCCCCTTGTTGTCAAACACATATTTGTTAATGTGTTTCTGGCACTTGACCATCATCAGAAAATCATATAATGGACTTGATATTTAGTATCTGCAGTGTTGGCCGCCATCCAGTCGACCGCTGTTCCAAATACAGGTGCCGCCAGTTCCACTGCCACGTTCCTCACAGCAACCACCGTTGCACGAGGGCGCTGCCACGTACGATTACGCCGCTGCCCAAGAGATACAACCATGAATCTCTGGAACTCCAGCGGCGTGTGTACTTAAGTTCGAATATTCAAGCACAGGCCACATTTTATGTGTTTGCCAGATAAATAACATTTACAGACTTTGATTGTGGCCAAGGCTCGTGATGTGAACAGTCATTGTGTTGAAGACTGAGTGATTTGTAAATATGCAGTATCAGCTTATGTTTCGACATTCAAAGCTACTGATAGCAACTGACAATGCAACTGCAGCAACCAAGTTAAGTATTATTTTTATTATTTGACATTAGATGTAGAATAAATTAATATCTGAATGCTCCTCTATGCTCTAAAGAACTATACAGCGTGCAGAGGAAGTCATAAAAGACTGGCGACGGTGAAAAGGAAGTTCAACAAGAATCTTTGGACACCAGAGAAGGACGATCTTTTTCTTTCTATTGAATTCTATTTCATGTGTGCGCGTATATTAAGTTGAAATACATAAATTGAAGTATTTAAGTCGAGATATTTAAGGAATCATTGCAAACCAGGAAGAGCAACATTTAAGTGCTGAGCAGCGTCTAACATCTCTTGTTCAGTTTCAGAGACAACAAATAACAGAACTGCTGTCAGCAGTTTCTTGCCTCATACAAGCGCAAGCAGCCCAGCAGCAAAAGATGCCAGACGCTAAAGAAGGTATTTAGCTGCAGCCTCCACACTTCCGACATTTCGATGAGACGAAGGAAACGTGGAAAGAATACAAAACACATATTCACCTCGTACATTTTTCCTTTCATGCGTTGTGGTGTACACCTACCGCGTCTTAGTGAAATTGTTTCCCCTCAGTGAGCCCCAAATCCAGCCCTACGAGGACATAATTGCAATTTTATACGAATTTTTTGAGAGTCAAGTATACGTTACTGTTGGACGGTAGAGATTTTTCTGTACGTCGTAGTGATCAACCCTAGAACGAATGGACTGCGGAATTGCAGGGCATGGCTAGAGTCTGTAAATGCAGTTGTGTCAGTGGCGCACCTAATAAGCATGAAATGCTTCGCGATGCTATTATTCAGAATCTGTCAGATCAGGGGCTGAGGGCTGAAATTCTAAAGCATCACAACCCTAGCCTCAGCGAAATGCTTAAAGTTACTGATGCACGCCAAGTTCAAGATTTAGCCGAGCAAGATTTATGACTACCAGTTATCGCTTCACTTGAGACAAACACCCCGTGACCCGGCCCCAGCACTCGCAACTTAGCACTGAGTAAACAAGGTCAGACACATTACATGCAATACAGTCTTTCACAAACTGCCTATTGGCTTCTGTCTCGGTTTCTTCGGCCGACGTTCACCTAATTTTACTGACGTTTCGCCAGCACGAGTGGCTGGCATTGTCAAAGCTTCACCCTCCATTGGCGGAGGTGAACTGCAGCCGAGCTCGCGGACGCAGACTATATGTACCTACCTGGCGCGCCAACGTCCGAGGGCTTCTCCGCAGTCATTTCCGGTGCGGTTCTCCTCTTGCTACCTGCGACGGTCCTTCGCTGCAGTACGGGAAGCCAAGATCCGTTTACCTTAGGGCTTTCCTCTTTCTTTTTGAAGCTGTTCGCGTGTTTTTGTATTTCTACAGCTTCACTGAACAAGCACGTGTGATAGTGCTTCTCTACAGCTAGAACTTCCCTGTCGGCGAATTTTATTACGCGGTCGGTCTCACTCAGTGCGTGCTCTTCCATGGCCGATTTCTCCACCTGCCCCAACCTGCAATGTCGCTTATGTTCTCCGATACTGGTGTTGATTGATCGTCCAGTCATTCCGACATAGACTTTTCCGCATGTGCATGGTATACGGTATATTCCCGACATTTCAAGTGGGTCCCTTTTCTCCTTTTCCGATCTAAGACACTCTTTGATCTTCCTTGTCTGTTTGAGAATCGTCTTTACGCCATGTTTGCGCAATATACGGCCGATTCTGTCCGTCACTCTGGGAATGTATGGCAGAAAGGCCGTACCCGACATTTCTTTTTCTGATTCCTTACTTTGCGGAGTGTTTGGCTCTGTTACACTTCTAATATATTTTTTGGAGTACCCATTGATCCTCAGAACACTTTCCAGGTGTTGCATTTCGCCTCTGAGGTGCTGCGACTCACATATTCGTCCTGCTCGCGCTACGAGCGTATTAATCATGCCTCTTTTCTGGCTCTGGTGGTGGTTTGATAGTTTGTGCAGGTATCGCTCCGTGTGTGTCGGTTTTCGATACACAGTATGTCCCAGGTTTTCGCCGTTCCTTGTGACCAGCACATCTAGAAATGGCAGTTTTTTGTCCTTTTCTACTTCCACGGTAAATTGTATGTTGACATGGAGGCTGTTCAAGTGTCTTAGGAAGTCACCGAGCTGTTCTTCACCATGGCTCCACACAACGAAAATATCATCGACGTATCTGTACCACACCTTAGATTTGCAAGTCGCCAAGTCCAACGCCTGTGCTTAGAATTGTTCCATGAAGAAGTTGGCCACCACTGGACTAAGAGGACTACCCGTGGTGACGCCTTCCAGCTGTTCGTAGAAATCGCCATTCCATGTGAAATATCTCGTGGTGAGACATGCATTGAACAGTTTTTTGATGTCTTGCGGGAAAATGGAACTCATGTGCTCCAGAGCGTCAGTGAGTGGCACTTTCGTAAACAAAGGAACAACATCAAAGCTGACCAGGATGTCGTTTGGTGCAAATTTCAGTTTCTTCATTGAGAAACTGAACCGCAGAGAAGCCCTCGGACGTTATCACACCAGGCACATACAGTCTGCGGCCGCGAGCTCGGCTCCAGTTCACCACCGGCAATGGAGGGTGAAGCTTTGACGATGCCAGCCACTCGTGCTGGCGAAACGTCAGTAAAGTCATTAGATGAACGTCGTCCGAAGAACCCGAGACAGAAGCCAATAGGCAGTTTGTCAACAAGTGGCCACGAAAGCCTTAACAATTTTGTAACACGGTCTTGCCGCCCCAGCATAACGGTAATTACATTGTCCCAGCTCCGCCCAAAGTGAAGTCATGTGTGGAATGTCGTTTCACCATGATTGGAAGAATTGCTTCTTCTGACAACCTGAATGCAATTTTTGTCATCGCACGGAAATACAAAACCGGTATGCCTGAAAAAGACTAAAAAATTCTCTGCTTCCCGTAGGAATAACGCAACAGCAGATGTTAGTTAATTTCTACACAGAGGTAATTGGGGAAAGGTTAGTACTAAGCAGCTGGGGTTCTGACATTGTACGTGGCTTGGTTTAGACAAGCAAATAGCATGAGTGGTTGACGACACAATGTCGCACTTGCGCAATCGGTCTGCTCCGCGAGAGCAATTTTTCTCACGGCCACAGTCCGATACTCCATGGCAACCCTTCCGTATAGATTTTGCAGGCCCCTTTTGGCAAACACGTTGGTTAATTATCCTCAATGACTAACACCACTGCCGCCCGAAGTGGCCGTGCGGTTAAAGGCGCTGCAGTCTGGAACCGCAAGACCGCTACGGTCGCAGGTTCGAATCCTGCCTCTGGCATGGATGTTTGTGATGTCCTTAGGTTAGTTAGGTTTATATAGTTCTAAGTCCTAGGGGACTAATGACCTCAGCAGTTGAGTCCCATAGTGCTCAGAGACATTTTTGAACTAACACCTCTTGTTATCCGAATGCATTCGACGAATGCGACCAACACAATCAAGGCGTTCGATTGTGTGTTTTCTATAGAAGGCTTACCACAAGCCGGCCGCGGTGGTCTAGTGGTTCTCGGCGCGCAGTCCGGAACCGCGGGACTGCTACTGTCGCAGGTTCGAATCCTGCCTCGGGCATGGATGTGTGTGATGTCCTTAGGTTAGTTAGGTTTAATTAGTTCTAAGTTCTAGGCGACTGATGACCTCAGAAGTTAAGTCGCATAGTGCTCAGAGCCATTTGAGCTTACCACAAACAATTGTTTCTGATAATGGACCTCCTTTTTCATCCAAGGAATTGCACAAGTTTGCATGCTCAATGGATTAAAGCATGTCAGGACAGCACCATACTCGGTACAGTCTAAGGTGGAGGCCGAACGTTTCTTTCGAACGATCAAGACACGTGTGTCATAACTTTGAGCTTCATATTCACGTGAAGATGCCTTACTGATGTATCTGAGTTCATATCGTACTTGGCCTGCTCCTGACATTACGCCGGCAGAATGTTTGCATGGGAGACGCTATCGGACCTTGCTGCATTTTCTTCGTCCTTTTCGCTCTTCTCCAGCTTCAGACCTCACCACGAAGTTTCACCCGAACGTCAGAGTTCAACACTGACTGCACAAAAGCCATATTTATTGGAACGTGGTGTTGTTTTCAGATTAGCTCTCAGAACGTAGTATACTATGCGTGACAGTGCAGGCACGCATCAGCGCCACCAAAAGCAACTACGGCTCTGTGAACTCAGTGATTCTGCCGTACATCAAACTGTTTCAGATTTCTTCGCTGAAAGACGTCCGGCCACATCCTTCCGTCACAATGCAACCTCCAGCCTCCTACGTAGATAACTCTTTGGGTGCCTCCACCTGTGTCCGTCTTACCGATGGAAGTCACCGCCTGCCCACCTGCGACGCCGTTGCCGTTAACGGAGCACGTTGCCTCCCCCACGAACACCGAAGCCGTCATCGCCGGATAGTCGCTGGCACCCTCTGCAGCACTCTACATGCTGCTGCCTGTACTGTCGGATGCATCCTGCGCCTGCTTTTCCAGCGAAGCAACCAGTCTCATAAATATCCACGGCACAGGCCCCCGTAGTTTCCAAGCTGGGTGGGGAGGAGAGCGATTTCGGCCGCTATCCGGTCGGCCGCATTTTCGAATACGCGCGCCGCCATTTACGTCGCCGCTTTTCCTTCAGCCACCACCGCGGCATGAGGGCGCTGTCACGAACGTTTACGCCACTGCCAATGAGATGCAAGCATCCATGTCCGGAGCTTCAGCGGTGGGTGTACTTAAGTTCGAACATTCATGCACTGGACCCACTTTGAATGTTTGCCAGTTGAATAACATTTACATACCTTCACAGAGGCCAGCTCTCGTGATCTTCTTAGTAGTTAAGGAACTGAAGACTGACTGATCTGTAAAGCTGCGGTATCTATATATGTTTCAACATTCAAAGCTACTGTAAGAAAATAAATTAGTACCTGAATTCTCTCTTCATGAGCAGCATCGGTTCCTTGCTCTTGTATCAACTGAAGAACCACACAACGTGCAGAGGAAATTGTAACAGTATTGTGTCACATGATTTCATTGTTGTGTTTGGGGCTCCATTTAAACTGAAATCACTTGACAAATCACCGGCATTTGTGAATAAAATGGTCTAGATCGCTTGATATATTTCTTTACTTATTACTTATATTCGGTTACTGCTACCATCAAATAAAAAAGCTTTGAAGTCCTTTTATATGATGTTGTGACAACCGTGGCGTAGCGCGGATTTCTGCCACCCAGTGCGAACCATAGATTTTCCGCCTCCTTTTTTCGTAACTAAGCAAAAAATCATCAAGACCCTCGACAATGCGTAGCAATACTTGGTTTACGCTTATAACTAGAAGATACAAATCGTTTTCGAAGATTATCAATATGACTGGTAAGTGAGTTGTCCGTAACAGCAAAGGAAAAAATCATATACGTATTTAAAACAGTTTGAACAAAGACAATATACATTAATCCAAAGGGAAGTCAATAATTTGCTACATCCGAACCTACGGGGAGTGGTATTTCATAGCAATAAATTATGCTGTTCTGATTTAAGTTTGGGGAGTACTTTTACGTATATTAAGTCTATAATAATTTTTTATCAACAGGACCTTAGTTGGCATTTTCGCTGCCCATTGCACGAGGTGCATCCAGTCTGCGTATGGACAGCCATGCTTCTGTTCGTCAGCTTACCACTGACGGGATGGATTCAGTTAAACCAAGCATTGTTGGATACAGGAGAATTTCACGACTCACAAGAATTTACCATGATGTAGAAACTTTTCGTAACGTTAGAATGAAAATAATACACACATCAAAAAAGTTTTGCATCACCCCGGTTCCCAAAACTCCTGAAGTAATCGTTGACTGTGAATATTGTATCACAGACACAGTCCCTTTGACTGTTCAGAGAGCCGGCCGGTGTGGCCTAGCGGTTCTAGGCACTACAGTCTGGAACCGCGCTACCTCTACGGTCGCAGGTTCGAATCCTGCCTCGGGCATGGATGTGTGTGATGTCCATAGATTAGTAGGGTTTAAGTAGTTGTAAGTTCTAGCGGACTGATGGCCTCAGAAGTTAAGTCCCATAGTACTCAGAGCCATTTGAACCATTTTGACTGTTCAGAGATGTAACTAAACACGCCCAAAGATGTAAACAACCACCCATGAGCAGCGTCTATTAGACGGAGGGGGTCCGACAGACGATCAGTTCCAGTCATTCCACCAGGAAGGAGGTACACGGCTCCTGTTGTCTGTAGTTAAACCATGCCTAGACGGTCAATACCGTGGTTCGGTCGCGTCCGCATTGTTACTTCGTGCCAGGAAGCGCTCTCAGCAAGGAAAGTGTTCAGGCGTCTCGGAGTGAACCAAAGAGATGTTCGGACATGGAGGAGATACAGAGAAACAGGAATTGCCGATGACATGCCTCGCTCAGGGCGACCAAGGGCTACTACTGCAGTGGATGACCGCTACCTACGGATTATGGCTCGGAGGACCCCTGACAGCAACACCACCAAGTTGAATAATGCTTTTAGTGCAGCCACAGGACGTCGTGTTACGGCTGAAACTGTGCGAAATAGGCTGCATAATGTGCATCTTCACTCCCGACGTCCATGGCGAAGTCCATCTTTGCAACCACGACACCATTCAGTGCGGTACAGATGGCCCCAACAACATGCCGAATGGACCGCTCACGATTCGCATCACGTTCTCATCACCGATGAGTGTCGCACCTGCCGTCAACCAGACAATCGTCGGAGACGTGGTTGGAGGCAACCTGGTTAGGCTGAGCGCTTTAGACACGCTGTCCAGCGAGTGCAGTAAGGTGGAGGTTCCCTGATGCTTTGGGGTGGCATTATGTGGGGCCGACATACTCTGCTGGTAACCGTAGAAGGCGCTGTAACAGCCGTACGATACGTACGATCTGACCGATAGTGCAACCATGTTGTCAGCGTATTCGCGAGACATTCTTATTCACGGACGACAATTCGCGCCCCCATCGTGCATATCTTGTGAATGACTTCCTTCAGGATAACAACATCACTCGGCTAGGACTAGAGTGGCCAGCATGTTCTCCAGACATGAACCCTATCGAACATGCCTGGGATAGATTGAAAAGGGGTGTTTATGGACGACGTGACCCACCAACCACTTTGAGGAATCTACGCCGAATCGCCGTTGAGGAGTGGGACAATCTGGACCAACAGTGCCTTGATGAACTCGTGGATATTATGCCACGACGAATACCGGCATGCGTCGATGCAAGAAAACGTGCTACTGGCTATTAGAGGTACCGGTGTGTACAGCAATCTGGACCACCACCACTGAAGGTCTGGCTGTATGGTGGTACAGCATGCAATGTGTGGTTTTCATTAGCAATAAAAAGGTGGAAATGACGTTTATGTTGATCTCTATTCCAATTTTCTGTACAGGTTCCGGAACTCTCGGAACCAAGGAGATGCAAAACGTTTCTTGATGTGTGTAGTAACGAGTACTCATGCGAGGCAGCGACACCAAGGAGGAAAGTGCTAGTAGCGGAGGACAATCGGAATGCATTTGTTAGGGCGGAAGGCAGTCCAGGTGTTACTACAGCGCTTTTCGGTTGAAACATTTAATCTAAAATGATTGTCCTACAGACTAGAGATTTAGAGGACATAATAAGAAACCACTGCGGAGTCTAGAGCAAAGGCGGACATGCTGTGGGGTATGGCGAACAGATGGTAGTTTGTTTAATTTGCATCTTTGATTCTCGATGGTGAGTGATTACGTATTGACGTAAGCATGGCATTATTTTTCGGTGGCAGTCATATTTAGGCTGTTGAGGTAATAGCTAGCTGAAGAAGCCATTTGACTGAGAAAATCAACTCATGTATTGCTGGGGCTAACATCAGCCGCATAGTAGTTTTGACGTTGTCCAGTGATTTAAAGCGAAGATTTGAGTATTTTTAGAACCGCCGATAAAAATGTAATTAACGTTTCCTTTAGGAACTGTGATACAGTTAAAATTACTATGCGTTCCAAATGGTGCGTCTCACGCCACGTGGAGCACATGTACGAGGTCCCGGACGTTCTCACGGACGTCACGGAAACAGGAGAAGGAACGTCACAACTTCTCTGTTCAAATGGTTCAAATGGCTCTGAGCACTATGGGACTTAACACCCGTGGTCATCAGTCCCCTAGAACTTAGAACTACTTAAACCTAACTAACCTAAAGACATCACACACATCCATGCCCGAGGCAGGATTCGAACCTGCGACCGTAGCAGTCGCGCGGTTCCGGACTGAGCACCTAGAACCGCGAGACCACCGCGGCCGGCCAACTTCTCTGTCTTTACGTACTCCCATGGAAAATAAACTATCGTGTTTAGAAACGTTGATCTCCATATGTTGACTAATAGTTGCAAAAGATGATAACTACCAAATGAAATTTATTAAACTTGGTTTGGAACTGTAGACTATCTTACAAAATACATTACATTTTTCATTAACATGTGTGCTCTTCTACATTTTTCTAGTGCCTAATTCCCAAATACTGTTTAAAGTCTGAAGGCCTTATGCTACTTTTTGAATAAAACGAAGTTCATAACTGATACTCCCACAGTCAAAATGCTCACGGAAAGTTTTCCTTTTTATACCAAATTCTTACTCAAGAACGATATTACGTAATCTGACCTTGATCTGACTGATGTATTCAGAAGTAGGAAGTGTTTTCATAGTGCAGAGAAAAATATAATAGGAGCTTGAACATATATTTAACAGAACGCAATATTGCAGTTACACCTTTTCATTCCCTGCAAATCCATATATGTCTTTGTGTTATCCGTTATAGAAAGGACATGCTACACGAGGACGTAAGAACTCAATTTGTAATCCCTAGAACGTATTCACAGTACATGAATCACTCCAAACACATTCAGTGTCAGCAGGAAGTCTTGCAGTTCACATAAGCACTAACTTATCTTGTACTGACTGTAAACTGCTCATGATGAATTAGAAATAAAAAAAGTCTGTGCTACTCTGCCACTTTTTCAAATAAAACGTCTTTCTATATTAAAATTTTATTCTCCGCGTTTTTTACAACGCAAACGCTCTAATACTTCCATCAGTGCCAAGCTGTACCTGTTGTTCGATTGACAAATGAATTTTAAAAAAACTCCGTCTTCAGGCCACGAGTGGCCTACCGGGACCATCCGACCGCCGTGTCATCCTCAGTGGAGGATGCGGATAAGAGGGGCGTGGGGTCAGCACACCGCTCTCCCGGTCGTTATGATGGTATTCTTGACCGAAGCCGCTACTATTCGGTCGAGTAGCTGCTCAATTGGCATCACGAGGCTGAGTGCACCCCGAAAAATGGCCACAGTGCATGGCGGCCTGGATGGTCACCCATCCAAGTGCCGACGACGCCCGACAGCGCTTAACTTCGGTGATCTCATGGAAACCGGTGTATCCACTGCGGCAAGGCCGTTGCCAGATTTGTTAATATCAACTTCAAAATTGTTGTTCTTAAATAATATTTAATCATTTACAGATTAGAGGGAGTTCTCACACTAGTATTACTTATGGCAGCTGTGAAGAATATTCTCAGTATTGTAACTATATTACGTAATGCTACTTCAAATTTGGACTCAAAATAAACTTTAGTAAACCCAGTGGGCCGCAATCAATAAATTCTTCCTTAGTCTGGTGTAGCTATGAAAGCTCATTCACTCACGCACTCAACCCTAAACTCTCCTTTGTCAATATCTTGTGAAGCTTGGTGTATTCCTCATCAATGCCTGGTATTATTGCAGGCGTTAAGGAAGGCGTATTTTTCGGACGAATTCTGGAGCTGCCGGAACCTTTCTCGAATTTCAGCAGTTTCTGTGTCCAACGAAGAAAATATTTTTCGTTTCAAATCGTCTTGGAGAGACAAGCCGGCATTTCTACTTGGTACTTGCATTGTCAGAAATGTACCTCCTCCTAGTTCATCTTGGAGGTCCAACAGAAATCCTAAGTTTTTCAAACAAGCCTTTATCATAACTTACAGTCATATCTACGAATTTCAATCGCTTCTTTTCCAACACCATTTTTTAAAGCTCTTATTTTCTGAGGACACTGATATAGGTGAAGCCCCGCCGTTTGCAAATAATTTCGGGCATTATTGGCTTCACGCAGCACCTGTTGGTAGAGACGCAGGTAATACAGAAAGGAAAATGACTGCATCATACCAAAGTTTCTGCATACTTTCGTATGTCCAAGCATTCATCTATTTCTGTTCGCTTCTCTAAGATTGGCAAAATTTCTTTGTAGCCACTTTGCGATTTGTTTACTGCATCGCCTCTAGCGCCCTGAATTATGTTCAAACTCTGAGGCGGAAGCCAATCAGTCTGTTACCATATCACCACTTGGCTGAAACAAATAATCTAAAATTGAAGTCCCCCAGCTTAGAGACTTAGAGGAACTAAAAAAAAACCTTACGGAATCTACAGCACAGGTAGACATCCTGCAGGGTATGGGTAACAGGAGGTAGTTTTTTTTTTTCAGATCTGCTTTTCGAGAGAGAGTGATTGCGTATTAACTTAAATTTGAGGAGAGTTGGCGTAAAAGTGATCAAAGTGTTGCTGACCTGGATCATGATGAGTCTAAACTTCTGCTTCAGTACAAAACCCCAAAGCGCCTCGATCAATGTAATAAATAATACACCAAATTAAAAATGCGTCAAGGATTTTTCATGATACCATATTTTGAAGTTTTCGAACAATTGGTTGCGTCACTCAAGAGATGATTTGATAATCACCTTTGAAATCATTGGAAAAATTTACCCCTGGGCATCCTACAGGTGTCGGCTACACTGTAAAATCTTGATAAGCGTAAAGGGATGTTTTTTAAACATTTGAAGAGACAAAATGAGCAAGAAAATCAATTGAGGGAAGTGTTAAAGTTCTTAAAAAAACATTAAAAGATAAGAGGATTAATTCCTTGAGTTTGTGCACTTCGTTCGATTGCTTACTACAATTACTTTATCATGATGTTCTAATGACCAAAGTTTTTCATTTTTAAGTCCATTCAAATCTTATTTTAGATCATCAGTGTTGTAAGACCGACTCAAACATATTGTTATTTTACATATTTACTGCGATATTACCGATAAACTAGATTTAGATGATTCGTTAACTACATTTATTTCGTGACGCGCAAAATGATGCACAGTTTATACGTTATGCAGGTAGCTTTTTGTACTGAAAGCATTTAACAAAATAAATAATATTTTATGAATCATTTTGAGGTATATTTACAAGGGAGACTCTTTTTTGGACAATTATCCACTGACAAAAAGCATGAAACTTCGGGCTTGATATATTGTGCTTCGAAGTGATTGTAAAAAGAAATTTAGACCCAAGTTCTGGAGATTCTCTTTTTCCAATGAAGTCTTCCTATTTGTTTTGCAAAATATACTCTGATGTTGTCCATTTCCAGACCTGATCGGTGGATTCTATTACAGCACATTCGTATGTTCTGTTTGGTAATTACTCGAGAATGCTTGAATAAACTACATTTAGAAACAACAGTCAAGTTTTGCAAATCAATATATTTTACGGTCAACTTAAGCTTACAGTAAAATCGCATTATTTTGATGGTTAGCAATGTGGCTGAGAGTCACTTGTGCCCAAATCATACGACAAAAACACTGGTTTTTAAGTATACCACTTTTGCATGATATGTTGAAGTCTTAAGTCAACGGGTTTATAAGGTTTACTTTACGAAAACATTTAAATGAGTGCCGATAAAGTAGTAAAAGGTATGAAATTGGTAAAAAGTACCACTTATCAACAATGTGTATCCTTTGATGGTGCCTATAGAGACGTATATTTTTATTTTATTTGTTGTTTTGTTTATTTAACCTGATCTGATTAGGACTGTCAGCCCTCTCTCACATAGGACCGAGAATTCACGGATACAGCATCTTTCGTTCATCAAAGTTTCCTAAATAATAACCATTTTAATATGACAAATAATATTAAAATGATCTGAATGTTTCAAGTGGCATTGTGAGTAAATTCTACTGAATATGAATTAAGTCAATATTGGCAGTAACTGTACTACTGCAGCTGCTACCATTAACGATGATAATAATAATAATAATAATAATAATAATAACAATAACAATAGTAATGACAACAATAATGACGTGGCAGACATAAAAAGAATCTGTAGGTGTACAAGATAGACGTTTTCTTATAAAGCGAGCAAATTTAAGGAGTCTGTAGTAGTTAAGAACAGTGGGAAAAGAGGAAGACCTGCTTGGAAAGTAAAATTTACAAGCGTAACGAGTACGTATAGGGACAACTGTAATCCTTATTGTTGCTTTAGTATGTCATTAACTGCATTCTGGAGCTGGGGATGTCATTCAGTTCTCTAAATAATGCGGGAAGCTATTCCAGAATCGGGTTCATGCTAATGAGAAGGATTTCGAGAAAATGACTGAACGATGGAGTGGAACCAGAAAGGTTTTTGCTGTGATGGGAACGAGTTTTTCTGCCATGTTGTTCAGATAAGAGCGTTAAGGTCGAAGAGAGATCTGAGGGTCAGTGTTCGTTCATAAGACAGTAGAGAAGACAGAGGATATGGAAAACTTTGCGGATGCCTTCACGCAGCCAGGACAGCTGCCCATGTTATGGTGGAATATGTTGAAAGAGTATAACGTCACAAATATGACGAATGTAGGCATTCATAACCAATTCCAGGCGCCGCGAGCTTTCCTGAGAAAGTCCTTGTAGGGTAATATTCCTGTAATCGATAAATCTAAGTATAAGTGTTGAGGAGTAATCGAAACAATAATTTTTCACTGTGACCAACGAACTAACAACTCTATCCGTACTGATGCACTGCTGCTACCTATCGCAAAATCCTAGTTCCAACACTCCTATCAGTAACCGTTGTCTCTGTCAACGGGCAGAAACTTCCTTTCTCTTTGCGCTGAAGATAACACGGAGGGCTCAAGTAACCCTAGCATACGGTATAATTGTGTAAGTTACCTTAAAATTCAATTTTCAACCACTTCCATTTGTCCAATTGCTTTCAGATTCAGCGTAAATACCAATGTAGCCTCGATGACAACGCATGAACCGGTGTAATGAGAATGCAGACAGACTTATCCAACTTGGCTGCCTCCTGTCGCCCACTAGTTTGTGCCGCTCGGGCTCATGTCACCCTTCTCCCTACGGTACCACATACGCTACGCCAATGCTTGACAAATTTTAAGCAATAAATTAGTCGTTATTATTAGTTGCCGAGTAAAGCAATGAAAACAGACGTGCTCAATATTAACTGCCATAAGATAGGAATGTACTGTGTGTAGGATACAAAACTGTTGATACCGAGAGCTGTAGTGCAGTGGTTAGCACAATGGACTCGCATTCGGAAGGACGACGGTTCAAACCCGTGTCCGGCCATCCTGGTTTAGGTTTTCCGTGATTTTCCTAAATTGCTTAAGGAAAATGATGGGATGGTTCCTTCGAAAGGGTACTGAAGTTTTCATTCTCCATTCTTGCGTAATCCGACTTTGGGCTTCGTCTCGAATGACCTCGTTGCCGTTCGGACTTAAAACACTAATTTCCTCCTCTTTCTCTCCTCAAAACGGTTGATGCCGTTTGCAGACTGTTGAGAAAGCTTGAGTAATAATCCAGTTGACAACGAACACTGTTTATGAGTCGTGGTAGTTAAACATAACAAATCTACAGACTCTAGATAGTCTCCACACATTCGAATACTGTCTGCCCATCTATACCGCCACATATATTGCTGTGAGTAGCTGTGTGTAAACACCACTCCCGGCTATTTTTTTCTGATTTCTTTTTATTGCTGCTATTGAGCCGTTCATTAGAATGAAAGTTAAATTATTTTATTATTGACTTTTAATGAAGCAGTCTGTGCTAACAGTTACTCCTCAATAATTCTTACATGAATATTTTGACGAACTAGAGACTAGAACGAAAATTAAATAATGCCAACTATGACAGGGACGTTTACCTGATTAATTTACCTGGCTCTTCATCTGTAGTTTCTGGCTTATATACATTTGCTTACACGTGTCATATTTCAGGTATCTAGCAATTTGTGCAATGTTTCCATCACATCTTTGAAGTGAAAGTCTTACTCCTGGAATTTTAGCCTGAAACACACCATCCCTGAAAATGTATTCCTTGCAGCTGCGAGTGTGATTGGGAGTTGGCAACATCGTAGAATGTTGTCTGAGAATCCTGTGATGATCAAGTTATTTCCTGTAGTGACACGGGATTAACCTGGCAAATTCGCTTCTTATTTACTGTGTTGGCCATCACTGGGACAATGTGTGAACGCCCCAGCTGCTGGCCAGGACTGTGGAAATACCTTCCACTGTAAAACCATGGCTGCGTTGGCTCTGCGTTCCACTCTTAAAGGAGACGTGACAGAGATACAGTGGTTGCGCTTCCTGAATAAGGCGTAGACTTCATGTTAAATCGATCCTATATCAAACGAGAAACTATTTTCTCACTGTATGTCTTCGGTAGCACTCATCCTGTACTTGGCACAATATTTCGAATTTTCCCCCCTGCCTTCACCTCTGTATTAAATCCAAAGAGAACAAAATGTCGCAAATGTTAAGCTTTTTTCAGTTTAATACTCCAGTTTCTAACCATAAAAATGCTATTCATATCCTTCATTTATGCAACGTTCAAGATGTCAGCACAAGAACAGTACTAGAACCTCTAATAAAAAAATGAGGATAAATACACTTACAGCAACCTGCACAGCAACGCGTGAAACAAAATGGACACAAATTCATCCACCAATCTTCTTTTTTCGTGCAAATTTTGCACGTAATGGTAGATTACATATTTAGTATTCCCCATGTTATATGCTGCGTGAGCACTCTTTACAATGTTGTTACTACTGCATGGTGCATACTCGGCTTATAGAACATATTTCACGCCGAAAACCAGACTACAATATTAAATAATCCTACGCTTGCCAGTTATGTGACTTTATCACGTGGCCTATCTTTTAATACAGGGTGTTTATAAATGAATATCAAGGTTTTAACGCTTTATAATATTTATTACATTAAATTTACAGTTATAAATGATATGTCAAATGAAAGCGCAACTCAAACAGTTTTACCAAGAACCTTATAAATGTTCAGTGTGAGCACCATTTGTCACACGGCACACATCAAGTCCATAGCCGAGTTCTTCCCAAACGTTGAAAGGCATTGCTTTGCATGGCCTCCGCGTTCACCCAGCCTAACGCCATGCGATTTTTTCCTTTGGGGCTTCATCAAGGATCGTGTGTACGTGCCTCCGCTACCAGCAAACCTCCCTGAATTAAGAAACCGGATTGAAGCAGCTGTTGCTACAATCACTGAAGACACACTTATCAACGTTTGGGAAGAACTCGGCTATAGACTTGATGTGTGCCGTGTGACAAATGGTGCTCACATTGAACATTTATTAGGTTCTTGGTAAAACTGTTTGAATTGCTCTTTCATTTGGCATATCATTTATAACTGTAAGTTAATTATAATATATATTATAAAGCGTTAAATCCCCGATATTCATTTATAAACACCCTGTATAATATGCACATCAAAATTGTCATTATAGTTGATTCTTTAACTATGCATGACGAATGCTGAATGCTGACACTAGTCACTACCTCCACAGATTCGAAAACTAATTCTTCTGCTTCTCATTTTCTTTTTTACAATATGTGTGGTCTGTTACGTTCTGCAGCCTTGGGAGTTTTTTCAGCTGGTTTGTAACAGGGAATTCAACATAATGGGATAAGAGGGTCAAACTTTTTCGGCACTAAAAGCATCCACCGAGTGAGGTAACAAAGTGATTAGCACACTGAATTTGCTTTCGGGAGGATAACACTTCAAATCCACTTCAAGTCATCCTGATTTAGGTTTTCCGTGATTTCCCTAAACCACGTAAGGCAAATCCCGGGATGGCCCTTTCAGAAGATATGGCCGAATTCCTTCCCTACCCTTCACTAAACCGACCTTGCACTCCTTCTCTAATGACTTACTTGGCGAGGAGAGGTTAAATACTAATCTTCCTTCTGAAAGCAGCATACGAGAAAGTACGGAACAGGAAGGTCACAGCGTCCCATCTCCACACAGTAAGCGTAGCGGAGCGGCCGGCGTTACATAAGACTGCATTGTGCGAGACACTTGAAGGAATCCAATTTGGCGAAATAAAGATATGAAAGCCAGGTGAAGCACTCAGAACTTGAGACCGTGGTACCGGCCGTTGTCTGCAGCTGTGCCACGAAAGAATGTTTGTTTAAATCCGAGTACGTAGGGCTGATTGGCTCACAATAATTATTTCGATAGAAGACACGTTTTACCGTACGTTTCTACAAACAAAGGCTTTGGTTAGCCAGGGTCTGAAACATGCCATGTACTGGGAGAGATTTTCTGTCTTCCTTCATATGCCACACCATTAGTGGTTAATCATGACAAAATCAGCGAGAGTAGGAATTGGTTAAAGTTGTTTATGAAATTATTACTAGCCGAAACTCACATGATCTGCAGCAATTGGCCATATAGATTCCTACGCTGGTAGAACTAGCTGTTTTTCGGGGAGTAAAGTCGGAACACACTTGCCACAGGACCGTTACAGAGTACACTTGCTCTAGGTTGTTGCGGAGTACTGCAGAGAGTGATGTCTCCGATTTAGAGCAGAGCACAGAGGTCGAGCTGGACTCAAAACTTCTAGTCACTACTGCAGGCGTCTTCCACACCCATTCTTTCTAAGAGTGGTAAGCATGATCCATGGATGCAGTCGCCAAGCCGAAGGGGATTCAAAGCTAGTTAACTTACATCAGAGTTTAATTGCACAGTTTTAATATTTTCAGCCAGCTACTTGCATCCATCATGCACTTTGGTTAATCACAGATATTCATACTTGATTTTCGGTGTTTCTTTCTTCCGGTCACTAACCATTTTCAAAGCAGCGGGCATATCCGTGATATTGTTTTATATTATGCTTTCATGTGTCCACCTACCTTCAGTGCTATAGTTCATTATTACAACCATTTGTTCACTTATTATATTTTCACATGCTTGATTCAGTGGGCGAAAAATCCAACCTGTAGGTCACCGGGGACTCTGATTCTAGCATTTTAGGAATATACCAAGCAGCTCAATCGACACATCGCACAATGTGAGTGCGAAAACGTTTGCTGAAGATCACAGGCTCAAGGGACAATGAGTCGCGATCACCTAGACTGACGCTGGCTAGTCTCAGGCGGCTGTAGAACGGTAGAGCAGAAATAATTCTGATCAGGGCAGGTAGCCAAGAGCACTTTCAGAGAGATGTTTTCCCAAGGTTTGCTACTACTAGTGGGTTAGTAAATGAAGTAAATTAAGTCGATGCTTCTAACAGATTGATACTGTTGGTAGACAGAGGATGTGTGGTGTATATCATTACAGTAGAATTGGATTCAATAACTCAGCTTTTATTTTGCACTGCGCTACGCTTTCCTCGAACAGATAGTGCAGCAGTGTAGCTCAAAGGAACACAACACATTCTGTGGAAACTTCCGCATCCTATAGTGTTGGCGGTATTTGTAGGTGGCCGTTATGCCATTCTATTTTAGTGATTACATTATCATGTCTAATACGCGCATTGGGTAGCCAAGGCAGCTCGTTAACATCGATTTGAAGGAAATGAGTGTATTGAACAGGCTGTGATACATTCTATACAGACAGATAGTCAGAATTCTCACTAAGTGTGGCGCTCCATCTATACAACAAAATCATAACACTACCATTTGTGGAGTTCAGCGGGCTCGTGGAGTGATTTCAGATTGATATACCTAACATCTCGTTTCGATTCTTACTTCAGATGACGGTTTTTAATAGGCACTGATAAATTCCATTCTCTTCTACTTGCGTCGAGTGAAGGACTCAAAATTGCAGCGTGATCTCAAATTCACAGTAAACATGATGTTCCTTCCTTAACGGCTAGAGATTTGTTGGGTCACGATGGAGACTTAAGTGGCAGCATGGCAGCATGTGGAAAGTCTGTCACCAGTAAACTTTCTTGCACTTGTAATTTTATTTTTGTTAATGAACCAAACGCCAAGAATGGTTACAGGCCACTTATTTCATCCATTATGAGAGATTCAGTTGTTGAATATCTTGATTTTAGACTTGCATTCGAACTCGGATTTTCCCGATCACGGGATTTGAGCCCTTTGTGATGAACAGATCGATCAGATCGTTGTTCGCTCAAGATTTCAAATATCTCAAGACCCCACGTAAGGTGCTTGTCTGCGCTGGATCCTGTCGTGGCAAAAAATGTTTTCATAATGTGATTTCAAGCTCTAGCATGAGTGAACCAAACTGCTGGTGGAAAGTAATTTTGATTTTTAACTTCTCTCCATTCGTCGACAGCAGTAATCATAAGTGACAGATTATGCTTATCCATTACGGATATTTTAGAACCGTGAATGTATATTAATGTAAATAAGTTATACACAACTGCAACCAGTCACTTTTTTCAATAATAATGCTTTATTACATTAACCGGTTTTCGAACCCTTTCAGGTTCATCTTCAGATGATTTCGGGAGGATCCGGGAAGTTACATCATTACTGGTAGTAGCATAATGCTGGGTGCTGGTTTGTGACAGTATAAGCGGCTTTTTTCGTATCTGTCTGCCTCCATTTTGGTGTCCTGAACACTTTCACACGAACTATATTAGTTCACACTTTAACAGTGACACTTTACCAGCATCCAGCATCCAGCATCCTGCTGGATGCTGGTAAAGTGTCACTGTTAAAGAGTGAACTAATATAGTTCGTGTGAAAGTGTTCAGGACACCAAAATGGAGGCAGACAGATACGAAAAAAGCCGCTTATACTGTCACAAACCAGCACCCAGCATTATGCTACTACCAGTAATGATGTAACTTCCCGGATCCTCCCGAAATCATCTGAAGATGAACCTGAAAGGGTTCGAAAACCGGTTAATGTAATAAAGCATTATTATTGAAAAAAGTGACTGGTTGCAGTTGTGTATAACTTATTTACATCATAAGTGACAGTTTCGACTTCCAGTGAGACACATAACATTTCGTCGCATCATTTCATTTTCGAACATGCCACTCTTAAGTAATGGAGAAACATCTTCCTGTGTACTCAAGTGATATGTGGGGGGTTCGATACCCAGTCAGCCCTGAACGCGTCATCACGTTATTTCTATTTCAAACATGAGCAAATCTCGATACTGCTGATAGAAACCTATATTTAATGTTCATTCGTGGCTAGGAAACAGTGTCTATAGTTGCTGGGCTCGAGTCCAGAGAAGGCAGAAATTATTCGTTTGTTCCGTCATTTCAGTTTCAAACATCTCGCTACTGCAGAAAACATCGGTATTAGATATTTAATTGTGCTCAGTTAACAAATCGATTAGGTGCTGTGTTCGAATCTTTGTTCAACGCAAAATTTTGTCACCTCATTTCAAGTTTGTTACTTGTGACTGAAACCGTATTTAACTACTTTCGTGGTTAGTTGCTAGGGACAACAGTTAATGGATAGGAGTCCTAATAATGTACAAGGGTTTGCGGTATGCAATTTCAAGCTGAGATTTACTGATAATAGAGGCACATCAGGTACATCAAGTCTCGTTATGCCTAGTCAGGAATGAAAATCAGCTGTGTATTCGACTCTCGATCAGGTACAATAGAGTTCCTTAGCTGCATTGCCTGCAGGTGCTGGGTTTTAATGCAGTTCCAGACCAAAACAGTTCTTCATGCCCTTTAATGTCCAAAGACATGCACAACTAGCTGCTCATGAATAACTTAGATTTTTAATATCACTCTGTGTTACGTAAGAAGGTTGGTAGATGACTTTCGAACTGCACAGTGATCCACGGGACATCGTCAATACAGTGAAATTACTAGCGATACTTTGTTGATAGTGATGACAGACGGCTTGATGCAGCTATTCATGGTTTTTATAATTGGTAAGATCATTAACCAGCTTATAAAAAACCGCTGGCCATGTTAAGTACGGTTCATACGTGTCTTGAAAACTTTTGAGAAACAGACTACTTCAAATTATTGCATATTTTTTATTCAGACATTCTTGAAAAATCTCTTATTCGCAAATGAATTTATTTTTGAATATAATAACGGAACGACTCGTGTGGTAGAGTTATGGGCATTAGTTGTTTCAGACACTAATGAAAGTGGTAACATGTTACAAACGTGACTTATAGTAAAAATTTGAGTTTAGGAGCGTGTCATTGTCTAATCTCTAATAAGTTCTTTCCTGGTAGTCGTAGTGTCGTGGTATTTGCTTACATCAGGAGTAACTGGCATACCGGGATTTGTACTCCAGTTGTCACATGTGGTAACCATTTTGTGTAGTGAAACGACTGTACGGAAAAATGACTACAGGACCTGGAACACAGTTACGTTGTGTGGGCCGCATGCAGGTCAGGCAGAAAGCAATTTAGAACTTTCGGATATCTTTGAGCATGATAGTACTTTTCCATAAGGACCGCGAAGACAAGATAAGAGAAATTAGGGCCCTTACGGAGGAGTATAGACAACTGTTTTTCCCTCGCTCCATTTACGAGTGGAGCAAGAAAGGGCATGACTAGTGTAAGTAGACTGTTTAGGCTTTTATTTTGGTAACGCCACGTAGCGCTCTGTATGAAATTCACTGACTGTGCTGTGTGCAGTCTGCGGGTGGTTTGGACTCATTGTTGGAATATTCGCTTGTGTAGTGTTGGGCAGTTGGATGTGAACAGCGCGTAGCGTTGGGCAGTTGGAGGTGAGCCGCCAGCAGTGGTGGATGTGGACAGAGAGATGCCAGAGTTTTCAGAGGTTACTATAAGCAGACGATTTCGACGTGTGTCCGCCAGAAAAAGGAAATTTGTAAAGATGGGTGTCATGAATTGAGATATACTCGTAGATATATGATGACTTTTGAACATTATTAAGGTAAATACATTGTTTGTTCTCTATCAAAATCTTTCATTTGCTAACTATGCCTATCATTAGTTAGTGTCTTCAGTAGTTAGAATCCTTTATTTAGCTGGCAGTACTTGCGCTCGCTGTATTACAGTAGTTCGAGTAACGAAGATTTTTGTGAGGTAAGTGGTTCATGAAAGGTATAGGTTATTTTGCAAATACTGTAGATTCATGTTTTGCGTCCCCACCTTTTTCTCAATTAAGTGAAGACACATTTTCTGCTTTTCAAAATACGAATGCTGCCGGTGCAAATGCAATGCCGATAGGCTCAAAGGAACATGTTCCAGGCACTAATACATTATTATTGCAATTACTGAAACAAATGGAACAAAATCAAAAACAATCACAGCAACAAATGGGACAAAATCAGAAACAAACTAAAGAAACATTTAAAAAAACACGTGAAGGTTTAATTGCTGAGTTACGTAAAATCGAATCGAAATGTCAGAAAGTCTGTAATGACGTAAAAACACAAATTTTTGAGCATTTTCAACCTATTTTTTCGCGGCATGAAAATGCATTACAGAATCACGAAGCAGCCATAAAAGAACTGCAAACTACTGTTCATGAAAATCACGACACCTTGCAAGCTAAAATTGACTCATTTGCATCTACCGATTCGGTTATGCAACTTGCAAAAACTCAGGACACAGTAGATACTCTGATACTTGGTTCAGAAAGAGACACGGAGGAAATCAGTTCATTATCAGAGAAAGTAGTCGAACTTCCGGATCAGCTAAATAATTAATCTACAAACGTAGATGATAATCTGAATGACACAAGACAGGTAGTCTTTACTGACACAGAAGAGTACTAACAAATTAGGAATTTCAAAGAAAATCAGAATCAAAATAATACATAGTACAAAAGAGAAATATGGGAAGTACAAGATCAGTTCACACACGTAATGTAAGAATTACATATTTCAGAGGACCCTCGCGCTGCAACACGGGAAGAGGGATTCAGAAATAAGGAAAAGTCACAAAGTAATAACACAGGGCATTTCGGAAATTATGAAAGAAATTGGCAAGGTGCACCAAATTTTGAGATGGAACCGTCGACACGACGTAACAATGATCGATTTGCGACTCGCCGTCATGATGACTTTGACTATAAGCTGTTCATTACTACAGGTAAATTCAAAACATTTAAGAATTGCGGCAACGACATTAATAATTTTTCTAAGGGGACGTTCCACTAGTACTAGCACAACGTACCTTCTACCTTGCACCATATGGTGACTTGGAGAATATGGATGCTGATATAGGACATAGATGTGGTAGAATAACTTAATTCAGGCGTCGACTTGATGTGCGGGGCAATTTTATTCCTAAGAATTTTTTTCCCTGTTAAACTGGTAATACTGTGGTTGCTTCATATAAACGAATGAAATGGGGTACCATGGTATTATAAAGTTCTTTGTTATGAAATTTCATGCAAAACTGGTGAACATCTGCAATTAATCTGTATCTTTTATTAGGAAATGTTAAGAAATGTGTGGCTGACCTTATACATACCACAGTTTTTTCGCTGATAATACATCTTGAAGACGCCCTCGAACTACAACCACAGATTTAAACATTAAGAAAGTGTACAATACGATATTCGACGATCGTGGATTAAAAACAGTAATCTATAACTGACCATTAAATAAAGAAGTACGGCACACGCTGCATGAGGAACTGAGAAGAAGATACATTTTCGTTAGATAGGTACTTCATTTGCTGATGCTTACTAGAACGAAACGTCTAAATAAATATCTCACTAACATTCTGAAAATCATAAGTAAAGTCTTACTGATTATATGCATTGCTTTGTAAGACGTATCTCTACGACTTCAACTCAGAAGTGAAACATCAACCAAAGTACTGGGTCGAAGCCGATGTCACCGCACCAAAGAAGGCGAAGTCGATTTCATCCTCCGGAAATGATATACCTAGGGCAACCTACCCTGGAAAGCACCACCAACGAGCACTAAGGAAATGTTATTGAGCTACTGATGTAGAAATACGTGAGAAGAAACCTGGAATACAAAACAATGTAGTACTTCCCACATTCCAAATGTCTTTGGTATTATAAAATAATACACGATTGTCTCAGATTTTGTCGATATAACTAAAATGGAACCACAGCCTCTGTTCCCCGTTCTTCGTTGTCAAAGATGATTTATTGCATCCGTAGCTGTCACTTCAATAAGTAACAGAGTTGCACCCTAAAAGTGCGCAATAAATAAAGTCTTGTCTGGTTAGGGGGCAAGTTACTGGAAATCATTGTATCCGAGATGAGCTGTTTACAATTAAAAAAAAATAAACGTTTGTTTCAATAAATAAGTCAGGTACTAGTCAACGGTGCATATTGCGAGCCTGAACTGGAAACTAACTCGGCACTAATAGGAAAGTTCAGCCGCAGAAAACTGTTCGTCACACCATAAGTAAGTACCGACCAAAATGACCAGACTGTGGCTAACTCTTGAAAACCTGAGACTCAACTCTGAAATTACTGAGTCCACGCATTCGAAAATCTCGCAGATTCAAACTAAAGCGTGCTTCTCGTACGCCGTGATCGCCATTAGAGGTCTTGCGTCCATCTTAGTACGAAAATGAGTGCACCCTCCAGCCTCTGTCCAGCTCTTGTATACTCTCGCACTAGACTTTCCGTACTCATCCGACGATAGATTCAGAACCTGCTGTAGACAAATTTAGAGTGTCTATGTAATTAATGATAGTTAAAACTTCATTAAATAGGAAGATGATATCTTATGTGTCGATTAGTTCGTGATATCGTGGTAAACTGTAAGTCAAATAACTGGCCCACAATTAGCAAATATGTAATTGGCAAGATGGCGAAATTTTGCTGTATTATTCATAGCATCTAAAAATTATCATTCACAAAGTGACACATTAATTTCATGGAGAATCACCTTAAGTTTCTACTAATGCAATAACTTTTCCCATATCTTTAATAGAATTTAAATTAGATGTGGTAATAACTATGGAAATATAATCAGCTCAAAGCAGTCAAATCATGTAAAATGTATAACATGAAAACAGTGTGTGGTGTACGAAAGTATCCTGACATAGGCTGCACTGATATAATATGCGACACTCTCGTTTGAACAGTCCGACTGATCTGAGATAAGATTTTCACATAAATGCCTTTTGCCTGCGAAATGTGATGTTGCCGACAAAAGTAGGTCTCTCAGCTGCTGCGTCTTGCTGAGTTCTTTAATCTGACACTTCAATCGTTTTGTCTCTCCTTTGGTTCAAAAGTTGGTAATATGCCCTTTAGCTTTTATTTTACTCTAATGAATTAATGACATTTGATGTGGTATAGATGCAAACTTGGTATAAAATAGTTCACGACAATATGCTCTTTAAAATGGTGTATCGTACTTTTCTGTAGCTTGTATGGTTGCTATGATATGGACATATACTGTTATCACAAAGGGTTGGCGGCTTTCACCACTGGAAGTAGGTCGACCCATAACCGTGACTTCCGCTTACGGCCAAATCTGACAAGAGTGCACGGGAGAGCGGTTTGGCCCCCGGCCACGGCTTCCCACTACTGGCACACTCCGAGCCACGCCCACCTCAGGCACGCGCGTTCCGAGTCTAACGTCACATACTCTTTCCTCAGGTCAATACAGCAGCCAACAAAGGCGCTTTCGTAAATGCAGAATTAAAAGTTCTGGAGCATAATTATAGGAATATCTACGCTATTCGTAAAATTTGGGACCCACTCAATGGCTCCTATCTTTACGTCTATACCTACTAGTAGCTGGAATACGTTCTGAAACCAAAAGATTATGTTCGACGAAAATGTGTATTCAACACACTTTCCTGAAACACACTTTAGGGACGGCCTCTGCTTACTGTAAACATATTGAACCAAATTGTATTGACGTGAAAAGAGTTTATGTTGATGAACAAGTTCATTTTTGCTTAAAGCAACAGCCTCTAACTGACAGCTGCATATCTTCCCCTTGCGTTTGTTCGTAAGAAAAGAATAAAAGGATGTGTCCATATTAAAATTGTTCTGTTAGGCCATATGACGTAATGGTAATAAAAAAAGATGTTTATAGATCCAGAGAGTAATTATTCATAGTATTATGATTAATATGAAGAACACAATATTGCTTTGGCCAATTACTGACAGATATTGACGTAGTTTCTCTAAAGCAGCGTGGGAGAAAATGTACAGCAAGACGAAATACACTCCTGGAAATTGAAATAAGAACACCGTGAATTCATTGTCCCAGGAAGGGGAAACTTTATTGACACATTCCTGGGGTCAGATACATCACATGATCACACTGACAGAACCACAGGCACATAGACACAGGCAACAGAGCATGCACAATGTCGGCACTAGTACAGTGTATATCCACCTTTCGCAGCAATGCAGGCTGCTATTCTCCCATGGAGACGATCGTAGAGATGCTGGATGTAGTCCTGTGGAACGGCTTGCCATGCCATTTCCACCTGGCGCCTCAGTTGGACCAGCGTTCGTGCTGGACGTGCAGACCGCGTGAGACAACGCTTCATCCAGTCCCAAACATTCTTATGGGGGACAGATCCGGAGATCTTGCTGGCCTGGGTAGTTGCCTTACACCTTCTAGAGCACGTTGGGTGGCACGGGATACATGCGGACGTGCATTGTCCTGTTGGAACAGCAAGTTCCCTTGCCGGTCTAGGAATGGTAGAACGATGGGTTCGATGACGGTTTGGATGTACCGTGCACTATTCAGTGTCCCCTCGACGATCACCAGTGGTGTACGGCTAGTGTAGGAGATCGCTCCCCACACCATGATGCCGGGCGTTGGCCCTGTGTGACTCGGTCGTATGCAGTCCTGATTGTGGCGCTCACCTGCACGGCGCCAAACACGCATACGACCATCATTGGCACCAAGGCAGAAGCGACTCTCATCGCTGAAGACGACACGTCTCCATTCGTCCCTCCATTCACGCCTGTCGCGACACCACTGGAGGCGGGCTGCACGATGTTGGGGCGTGAGCGGAAGACGGCCTAACGGTGTGCGGGACCGTAGCCCAGCTTCATGGAGACGGTTGCGAATGGTCCTCGCCGATACCCCAGGAGCAACAGTGTCCCTAATTTGCTGGGAAGTGGCGGTGCGGTCCCCTACGGCACTGCGTAGGATCCTACGGTCTTGGCGTGCATCCGTGCGTCGCTGCGGTCCGGTCCCAGGTCGACGGGCACGTGCACCTTCCGCCGACCACTGGCGACAACATCGATGTACTGTGGAGACCTCACGCCCCACGTGTTGAGCAATTCGGCGGTACGTCCACTCGGCCTCCCGCATGCCCACTATACGCCCTCGCTCAAAGTCCGTCAACTGCACATACGGTTCACGTCCAAGCTGTCGCGGCATGCTACCAGTGTTAAAGACTGCGATGCAGCTCCGTACGCCACGGCAAACTGGCTGACACTGACGGCGGCGGTGCACAAATGCTGCGCAGCTAGCGCCATTCGACGGCCAACACCGCGGTTCCTGGTGTGTCCGCTGTGCCGTGCGTGTGATCATTGCTTGTACAGCTCTCTCGCAGTGTCCGGAGCAAGTATGGTGGGTCTGACACACCGGTGTCAATGTGTTCTTTTTTCCATTTCCAGGAGTGTATATAGCTGAAGTTCCTTTAACTTTGGTGAGGGTAAGTAGAGGCAGAGAAGGGGGAGATAATTGCCGTTTGGTTCAAAGTGACGTAAATAATCTCTCGAATTCAAGGGTCAGAAGGCCGGCCGGAGTGACCGTGCGGTTCTAGGCGCTACAGTCTGGAGCCGAGCGACCGCTACGGTAGCAGGTTCGAATCCTGCCTCGGGCATGGATGTGTTTGATGTCCTTAGGTTAGTTAGGTTTAATTAGTTCTACGTTCTAGGCGACTGATGACCTCAGCAGTTAAGTCGCATAGTGCTAAGAACCATTTCAACCAAGGGTCAGAAGGCTGTGCGCAGAAGCTTATATTACCTTTCAGCTTCAATCACTGCTCATTAATAAAGAATAGATATTCACAAAATCACAAGTAACACACTGTTAGTTGATTAGATCTGAGAGTGCTGGCAAAGACTTCGTACTTTCTACATACTTCTTTCTCTTACCTTCGAAAGCCCCAAGCTTTCTACTGTGCTAACGTGACAAATTTTTCAGAGAAATATCAACGATAGCAGAAAAAGGCTACTTGCTGTACATAAAAATCCAATATAGGAGAAATAAGTCATTTATTCTCGGTGAAAAATTCGCATCTAAGCGTTAAAGTATGTCAAGTTATAGCATTGGAAAAGTAAAATAAGGAAATTATACTAAGTTAGTATGGCGGGAAAAATTCATTAAATGTGGAGCCAGCTCTCGTGCTTGTCCATAGTTAAAAGGTGTTAGTAAATTTGGCTATTTCCGTAAACTTCTGGAATTTTTAGAGTAATCAAAACTAAAATCTGTATACGCGTCAGGTCGCAGGTTTAAACCTCTGGGAAGATAATTTTGCAGATATTTAACGTTTTTATTAATTCTTTGGACTTATTACTAATAAGCAATATTCTCGTTAGTTCTGCTTATAGGGACTGCATTCCATGGTTTCGGGTGCTGGGTCGTTTTCTACAACTTACCCTACTTTCCTTATTTTATGAGCTTTATTTTCATCGTCTGTTTGTGTGATGCACACCGAATGAAACTTCCACATTTTTTCTTAAAGTAGGTTTTGGATTCTGGAGGGAACTGTTTGTTTAATTGTTTTTACAAGCTGTCAAGCCAAAAAAATGGCTCAAATGGCTCTGAGCACTATGCGGCTTAACTTCTGAGGTCATCAGTCGCCTAGAACTTAGAACTAATTAAACCTAACTAACCTAAGGACATCACACACATCCATGCCCGAGGCAGGATTCGAACCTGCGGCCGGAGCGGTCGCTCGGCTCCAGACTGTAGCGCCTAGAACCGCACGGCCACTCCGGCCGGCTTGTCAAGCCACAAACAGAACCTAAAGATCACTTCTTTCACTCAGAGACAAATACTCACACACAGGACAAAATACAAACAAACACAAATCAGAGATACAACCACAGTCACATTTTCTGAGACATGAGCAGAATTCCCCAAAAACTTGCACACAGACGAGAAATCTTACTCATTACTGGCATAATTTAAATCATCATGCGACTAGACCGCATTATCGATCAAAATACCACTCATTAGGTGTTACTTGATAGTTAAGGGACAGGATGGTTAAAGGAACATACTACAAGCAACATCTAACGTCACTAGGTGAAGATTGGTAAAACAGGGCGTCTCTTCGAGTCGCTGTGGGGTCCATTGTGACTATAGGTGTGTGTCTGCCAACAGTTTCAAAACAGAGTAATGACTTTTCTTGGCTCTGAGAACTATGGCTCTGAAATGGTTCAAATGGCTCTGTGACTTTTCTTGCTCGCAGATTACTGTTGATGGTGGCTGGGTGGATTTGGGACAGCATCTGCAGAATACGAAGCTAGCTGATATTCATTGCACTTAGAACCAAATTACTGAGGGATACCCGAGCATATATGGAAGTGTCTCACAATAATCCTTGTTCACTCGAGCGTTGTGCAAAATTTGCTATGGGCAATTGCATTGGCCAGCTAACATTCTTCATTAAGCTGATAAAATTATTTTTTAGCATCTTTTGTTGCTTTTTCATTGAACTCTGTTCTGCCTCTCTAAAATAAATTGTTTTGTTACTACCGATAGGGAAGATATAGAGGAATGAATAACAACATAAAAGTTTTTAAAAGCTTTGACTCTACAGTTTGTCTCCTCAAGTATCTGCCGCAGAGTAACAGTGTCGCTACAGTATTGATACCTCGTCACATTGTATTAAGCATTTTAGGTGTACAAAATTTCTCAGACACAGATCTTTCCTACTTCGGGAATATTACTGTTGGTATACATTTATATGTGGCATTGCAGTTATTCTGAGAGGACTAGCTCATTTTCGTCTCGGCTAATGACTTTGCATATTTCTTTTCCAGCAGTATCAGGTATTCTAACATCAAACACGTGATGGAGCTCCAGAATTATGCCACAGTTTTTTGTTTTGCATTTTTCCTAGCTTCATCTTTTTGTACATACATTAACAATCACGTAAAAGTATCCCTTAGGATGTTGTTGTGGTCTTCAGTCCAGAGACTGATTTGATGCAGCTCTCCATGCTACTCTATCCTGCGCAAGATTCTTCATCTGCCAGTACCTACTGTAACCTACATCCTTCTGAATCTGCTTGGTGTATTCATCTCTTGGTCTCCCTCTACGATTTTTACCCTCCAGGCTGCCCTCTAATACGAAATTGGTGATCCCTTGATGCCTCAGAACATGTCCTACAAACCGATACCTTCTTCTAGTCAAGTTGTGCCACAAATTTCTCTTCTCTCCAATTCTGTTCAGTACTCCTCATTAGTTATGTGATCTACCCATCTAATCTTCAGCATTCTTCTGTAGTACCACATTTCAAAAGCTTTCATTCTCTTCTTGTCCAAACTATTTATCGTCCATGTTTCACTTCCATACATGGCTACTCTCCATACAAATTTTTGCAGAAACGACTTCCTAACACTTAAATCTCTAATACTCTATGTTAACAACTTTCTCTTTTTCAGAAACGTTTTCCTTGCCATTGCCAGTCTACATTTTATATCCTCTCTACTTCGACCATCATTAGTTATTTTGCTCCACAAATAGCAAAACTCCGTTGCTATTTTAAGTGTCTCATTTCCTAATCTAATTGCCCCAACATCGCCCGACTTAATTCGACTACATTCCATTATCCTCGTATTTCCTTTGTTGATGTTCATCTTATATTCTCCTTTCAAGACACTGTCCATTCCGTTCAACTGCTCTTCCAGGTCCTTTGCTGCCTCTGACAGAATTACAATGTCATCGGCGAACCTCAAATGCTTTATTTCTTTTCCATGGATTTTAATTCCTACTCCGAATTTTTCTTTTGTTTCCTTTACTGCTTGCTCAATATACAGATTGAATAACAGTGGGGTTAGGCTACAGTCTCACTCTCTTCCCAACCACTGCTGCCCTTTCATGTCCCTCGACTCTTATAACTGCCTTCTGGTTTCTGTACAAATTATAAATAGCCTTTCCCTCCCTGTATTTTACCCCTGCCACCTTTACAATTTGAAAGACAGTATTCCAGTCAACATTGTCAAAAGCTTTCTCCAAGTCTACAAATGCTACAAACGTAGGTTTTCCTTTCCTTAATCTATCTTCTAAGATAAATCACAGGGTCAGTATTGCCTCACGTGTTACGATACCTCTACGGAATCCAAACTGATCCTCCCCGATGTAGGCTCCTACCAGTTTCTCCATTCGTCTGTAAAGAATTCGCGTTAGTATTTTGCAGCTGTGACTTATTAAACTGATAGTTCGGTAATTTTCACATCTGTCAACACCTGCTTTCTCTGGGATTGGAATTATTCAATTCTTCTTCAAGTCTGAGGGTATTTCGCCTGTCTCATACATCTTGCTCACTAGATGCCAGAGTTTTGTCAGGACTGGCTCTCCCAGAGCTGTCAGTAGTTCTAATGGAATGTTGTCTATCCCGGGGCCTTGTTTCGACTTAGGTCTTTCATTACTCTGTCAAACTCTTCACGCAGTGTCATATCTCCCATTTCATCTTCATCTACATCCTCTTCCATTTCCATAATATTGTCCTCAAGTATATCGCCCTTGTATAGACCCTCTATATACTTCTTCCACCTTTCTGCTTTCCCCTCTTTGCGTAGAACTGGGTTTCCATCTGAGCTCTTGATATTCATGCAAGTGGTTCTTTTTTCTCCAAAGGTCTCTTTAATTTTCCTGTAGGCAGTTAGGATAGTGCTGCATATTTGGCTTTAATGGGCTATGGCAGCAGACGACCGATGCGAATGCCTTTGTTACCAACACGATATCGCCTGCAGCGTCTCTCCTGGGCTCGTGACCATATCCGTTGGACCCTAGACGACTGTGAAACGGTGGCCTGGTCAGACGAGTTTTGATTTCAGTTGGTAAGAGCTGATGGTAGGCTTCGTGTGTGGCGCAGATCCCATGAAGTCGTGGATCCAAGTTGTCAACAAGGCACTGCGGAAGTTGGTGATGGCTCCATGATGGTGTTTGTTTTGTTTACGGTAAATGGACAGGGTCCTCTTGTCGAAATGAACCGATCTTTGACCGGAAATGATTAAGTTCGGCTACTTGGAGACCATTTTCAGTCATTCATGGACTTCATGTGCCAAAACAACGATGAACGTTGTGTGGATGACAATGCTTTATGTCACGTGCTACAGTTGTTCGCGATTTGTTAGAAGTTCATTCGGGACACTTCGAGCGAATGATTTGGACATCCAGATCCCCCGACATGCATCACATTGAACATTTATGGGACATATGCTAGAGGTCAGTTCGTTCACAAAATCCTACACCAGCAACACTATCGTAATTATGGACGGCTATACAGGCAGCGTGGCTCAGTATTTCTATTGGGGACTTCCAGCGACTGGTTGAGCCCATGCCACTTCGAGTTACTGAATTACGCAGGGCAAAAGGAGATCCGACACTATATTAGACATTTGTCACCTCAGTGCACAAAGCTATTAAGTTCACACATAAGTCATTTGCTCATATTTCGTTGAGAAAAACATGCCAGTAATGTTAATGGCAAATCTTTTGTTCTAAAAAATTTCTGAACGTTTCTAAAACAAAAAATTCTACAAGATTTATATAGAAAGCGTGGATCAACTGTAAGTGCATCTATGTGCTGCGAAGAGAAATATACATTCCACTATGCAGTATTTCCTCCTACTCACCATATTATCTTCATGTAGGTTGCAATACTGTGGTACTGCAGGGTGCTGTAGGCTTCCTAACTGACTGTTTACTGGTCTGAGATACTTATCTGTGTTATATCTCTTCTCATGTTGCAATAGGTTTTCTACAAGGTACTTTATTCCTTGCAGATACAACAAAAACGTGTACTCATCCTCATTTTATTAAGAAGATCTCTGGTATCTAAGATACCTCGGCACTCCTGGACGATGTGTCAGGTAGGAGGTTGTGTTTGCCCAGTATACATTTTATCTCGGTTTCAAACTGCTGGATGAATATTGCCCACTCAGCTAACCAGCATTCTTGAATTTGCATGTGTTCATCCAAACAGAGACGAATTTCTAAATGCCAGACGCAATAGAAAGTGCTTCTTGGTCTGAAACACAGTAGAAACTTAAAGTAGATTATTCGTTAGCTATAGTGCTATGTATCTAGGACCCTCCCTGTTGTCTCATTTGGAACAATTTGACCCCAGTCCCCACCCTACAGGTATCCTGAGGCCCAAAAAATGGCTTACTAAATTCTGGGTTGGGCACCAATGTGCTCTCCAAAAAAGTTTCTTTTAGCTGCTCAAATAAAGCCTGACCTTCTTATGTTCTCACCAAGAGCAAATTGTTATTAACATAATGTTTAATGAATCTGCATTAAATGTTTGGATTTTGACAAAACATCTGTAGAATCAAGAGAGACTAAACACCAACTTCAGTTACTTCCTTCACCTGAACGTTACAAATTTTGTATTGTGTTACATCACGGATTCATCTGGAGAAGCAGATGGCTCTTGTGACGACTCATAAGGACAGCATCGAAGGTCACCTCTGTAAGTAGGTGCCATTTAGCAAGAAAATGCCTTCAGTATACAGGAAACAAGGTTCAGCAAACTGGCAACGAAGAATTTACCGGAAGGAGAAGTTGCAAGACCTTCATATGGCTGCCAGAGCAGCGAAATTGCTGCTATGAAACGACTGAAGTATGACATCACGGTTACTCACAGACTAGATCTCGCACTTTGGCTTAGAAGGCAAAACTGCTACTGTGCAGGAATGACAGCCGATCTGGCTAGCTTAAATACTGTAGAATTTAAGCAGTCAGTCTCATTAACCACCGGCCGTTAGTTGAAGGGAGGTGCAAATCAGTCTAAAAACCAACACGTACAATCCAACTGCTGTCGACTTGTCACCTTCCCACTGGTGAGTCACCTGCTCAGTGACTGTCGTCTGCCACTGGTAGCCTTCCTGGAAGACTGGGGTTCACGCTGAGCCATCTAGATGTCCGGCCATCACCACGTTGTGTCGGCAGCACTGTCACTGTCCATTGCCGAGTGCAGGCACACGTCATTACTAATAGTCATGCTAGAAGCCGCAGTTGGACCCTGTCTGCCTTGGTGTGCTTGCCACAGAGCAACAGTCGTGGCCGCTTTCTGCTATCAGTCACTGGAAGCTGTCACCGCCGATCTGCACCAATGTCTCTGCTATTGTGCTGACCATAGCCATCGCCATGGGGAACACCTGGAGCGCCACCCTTCTAGTGAGCTACTGCTGACTCCAGCATGCGGCACTGGCTGCGGCCGCCCACGTTACGGAGGCAATTGATCGCCTCTCCCGTTCCATCTCTATTGTTTCAGTTGTTATGAAATAAAGGACTAATTCATCCAACATTGTTTCCATGACGTGTCACCGCCCGACTCCTGCCACTACTCCACTGCATGCACGTCATGGGATGTGAACTGCTGTACATCCTGATCTATCACAGCCAGCTTCACTTTCCCAGAGAGAGGTTGTTTACCATGGACGACATAAGTGCTATCTCACCATGGCAGTCTCTCACCTCAGCTGCTGTATGTTGTGTCAAAAGTTCTACTCCGCTGCCATCAGCTGGATCATGGACATCATCACTAGCTGCACCAGCTGCATCAGTATAACTAAAAAATAATGCGTTAGTTAGTGTTAAAACCAATCATCATTTCGATAAAAGAATCGTTCAAAGGATTTATGAAACAAGTAACTAACTAACTAATTAGCTCCAGCTTGCAGCTTCGACAACGCTGTGTTATGAATTGACAAATTATTTTTTCCCTTCTCCTGTTCACGTGCAAGGGGATGGTTGGGAAGTCTGACTGTCACAGGAACTTGAAGATGCAGTTCGTGAGGATAGAGGGAACCTGCCGACATATCTCAGTTCAAAGGCAATGGTGGAGAGGGTAATGCTGGTATGCGTTCAGTGAGATTCACGCAGTGCAATCTGTTGGACCACAGTGTGCTGTGTGAAGTCAGCGCCTGCTAAGTGTCACGCATGCCGGTACTACCGTCATTTGGCCAAGCATTGTGTAGAGACAAAGCGAATAATCGTCACACGAGAAGAATGATACACGTTGTGTTACTATAGCGAGTGCCTCTGTTATTGTTGTCTTTGTTTGTTCTCCGTTTTTCTGTGTTTTTTAAAATTTTTATGGGTAAGGTTTCCATAATGTCAGGGTCAGATACAGAGGTTATTTCCTCACAAGAGACATTTCAAGCTTTTCTAGATTAAATAGGTGTTCCAAAGATAAGCAACATGTAGAGGCAGAAGTGAGCGAAGGTAAAGGTTCGTCTAGTGTGACCGCATCTTCGTTAGATTCAAGTACTGCCATCTAGGTACCCCTTTTTAAAGCAAAGTGGAGGAGGTTCTGGCATATATAGGTGACATGGAATCAGCCACAAGGCAGGGTATCTGGACAGAATAAGGCTCATGTGGCGATATAAAAAGAACAGTATGAGGTTCTTTCGTGAGAAACTGGACGGAGTAGCTCAGATGTACAATAAATCAGCGGAGAGTTTTCTTGATAGGCTGAGAAAGACAAATATTTAGACATATGAGTTCATGGAGAATTACGAGGCGAACAGTTATTCTTAAGGAAGTTGAGCATAGAGCACTGAATGTTGTTCTTAGGTGATTGTAACCTGGTACGTGGGGAGGGTGCATTTAGAAAACCTATCGGACTTGGCCTACGCCATCAACGTAATTACACATTTAGAAGAGCTGGATGTAGTGACAGGGACGCTAGATGAAAATGGTGTCACCTCTATGAATCTAAGGTGTTACAGGTGGCCGGCCGGGATGGCCGAGCGGTTCTAGGTGCTACAGTCTGGAACCGCGAGAACGCTACGGTCGCAGCTTCGAATCCTGCCTTGGTCATGGATGTGTGTGATGTCCTTAGGTTAGTTAGGTTTAAGTAGTCCTAAGTTCTAGGGGACTGATGACCTTAGAAGTTAAGTCCCATAGTGCTCAGAGCCATTTCCATTTGTTACAGATGTGGATGCCAGAGGCATCTTCAAAAGCGCCTTCGCTAACCACAATGTTGCGAGAGTGCAGTAATTGAGAAACACGAGTAAGACTGGAATGGGCAACGCCGAAATAACCGCTCGTTGACCACCAACGGGAGTTCAAAATTTGTGGTGTCACCAAAAAATATCAGTGCTACGAAGAATATACACAGGCGGAGTGTTGCTTAGTGCCATAAGGAATGATAAAGGGCATATGTTATTATTGGCCAGAGGGACCTATGTTCCTGTGGTAGGTTTGGACCTGTTGGCTAAGAGGAGATTGAGCCCTCTACATTACAGGTTCTGTCAGGTTCAGTGGCACTAAATGTTCAGGTGATAACTAAATAGTTCAGAGAGAGTAATGGAGATTTGAACCATGTGTTTGTGGGGTTCTGCACAGTCCTGGTATTGGATTTCTGAGCTAAAGATCAGGCAAAGGTTGATTTTCCACAGTGCTCCATGATACTCAGTGGACTACTGTTTTGACTGAGGGATACTGTTGTCAAAGATGCACTGCCATTAGATTCACCATTGACGGGGTAAGAGCCGACTAATCTGCGTTCAGAGTCATTGAGATCCGCGTGACAAAGTGCCACAGAGTACAGGAAAATTGCTTTGAGTGAGGATAAATGCAGACGGACCAATTAACATCTTATGTGTGTATGAGCCATTAGTGGACAATGACGAATTAGACACGTTGTGGTTTTTTATACAGAGGAGTATTGCATGCATACAAAAAGTACATGGGGAACGTGTAGTTCCTATCAGTGTGAATAATTTTATCTTCAATGAAGTGACTTGATCTAAAGGATTCTTATTTGCCAATTTGCTTGTGCTGGATGGAGAATGATTTAGATACGTCAAGCAAACCACAAGCAAACAATCTATACATCTGCATTATGTGTAAAGGTCGAGCATTTGGGAGGAGGAGACAAGATAGCCATGAAAAAGCTGTTAGTGAAATTTTTGGGTTAATTCAGTCCTCACGGGTCATTGCTAGCAGCACCCACAACACATCGTAATATTCCAACTGAGGACAAAACTCCCGTATATCGAAAAGTACGTGCAGTACCCCATCACTTGCAGCCAATAATGGAGGTATTTATTAGTCAGCAATTGAATGATGGCGTAATAGAAGGAAATAACTGTCTCTGGGGAACACCAGTTGTTACTGTATCCAAAAGGTCGTCGGCCACAGCAAGGAAAATATAGGCTGTCTTGTGATTATCATTACTTGAACACTAAGATGATTATAGAAACATTGCTGATACCAAATATTATGGAGTTCCTGGAAAACTTGGATAAGTGAAAATACTTTCGCATGATAATCCTGAAGAGCAGTAACAATCAAGTATCAGAGAACGGGCCAGAGGCTGCACTTACAGTCCCATTGGGCCATTACCAATATCAGTGAATGCCATTTCGTTTAAAAATGAGCTGGCCACACTTAAACAATTTCTATATGGAGAGATAAGAGGTTTAAATCCGCTTCAGTGGATGGTATGCCTGGGTGACAATATAGTGTTTTTGAGAGTGGAAAGGAACATGCACAGTGAATGAAAGAAGTTTTTTAAGAAATTGAGTTCTGCAGAAGAGACGATTGTCAGGAGCAATCATTTTGTGTTAACAGCAGGAAACTACCTAGGGCATGTGATTATCCAGGACAGTGTGAAAATTGATCCAAGATTTATATTTGCAGTGCATAATTTCCCACCACCACAGATGAAAACGAGCTACAGTCATTTTTAGGATTAGATAATTAACATAGAAAATTTGTAATGGGATTTGCGGATATTGCAAGATACTAACACAATTGTTGAAGAGCGGTGTTAAATTCCAGTGGATAGATGAATGTCCAGCCACGTTTGAGAAATTGAAGGAGGCACTAACAACTAGTACTGTATTGTTATTTCTGAATTACAGAAGGGAATTTATTTTTTCATGTGATGCTTTCAACCAGATTATAGTGCAAGTTCTGAGCCAAGACACACAAAGCAGGGAGCATCCAGTGGCTTACACAAAAAGTCAAATAATTAAGTCTGTGAAAAGTTACTTCTCCACAGAAAACGAAATACTGAGTTTAAAATAAGGTGTTACATACTTCAGGTGTTATTTCTATGGCAAAATATGTAAGGTACTTATAGACCATGCAGTATTAAAATGCTTGTTACGTTTAAAAGACCCTTTGAGCACATCATGGGCGTTGAAATTAAGTGGATTCGACATTGAAGCCATTCAAAAACCGGATAGAAAGTGTGGTAATGCAAATGGATTGAGCAGGAACATTGACATCACATGAGCACTTGGTCATACCCTTGTAGAGTGACAGAAGGCATAACCCGCTTGTTCAGACTTCGAGCTACTCAAAATGAAGCCGCAGTTCAGTGTTCATGATGGCTTGTTATGTAGGACAACAAGGCTTTGGCCAGAGCCCAGTGCCTGCTGTACTGCAAGATGAATTTTGAAAAGAAGCAAATGACTACATATTGTATAGATATGGAGGGTGCAGGACAATAGTTCATAGAGTAGCCAAACACTATTGGTGGAGCACATGGAAATAGAATGTCGACCAGTATGTGAAGAACTGTGTGTCATGTGCACAACGTGGATAGCTGAGTCGTCAGCAAGAACTGCTTAGAGGTTACTTGGGGTAAGCAAACTGTTTGAGATGAGTGGGATGGAAATATTAGGTCCATTTAGCCAGACGCCATGGATAACTACGTTCTGACTATAACAGTGAGCCTTAAGCTACTCGAACTTCAGGAGAAAGTGGCATAACGTATTGGTAAATTTCCAGGGTGGAGGTTTGGCCCGTGTGTGATGTTAATTAGCCTTTACACAACGAAGGGTAAGACGACGAAGTTTATTCTTTGATATCAGGGCTGACCAAGTTGTGGAAATGAAGTCACCAGTAAACACTGAATTGCAATTGACAATATTACGGCGTAAGTTCAAGTGCCGGCACCCCAGTTTGGAACGTTAGAGCAGAGAGGGCTGTGACAAGAAGTCAGACAATTGCATGTTGACCGACCCACATCCAGGACGACAACGCGACAGCAGCGGCCTCTATGTGAACAGGACATAAGCTCCGCGCCCGACTGGTGGCGGCCAAGTCTAAGAGAACCTTCAAGACTAGCGACCTAAATAGAAGCGTCAAAGCTCATTACTTCGCTTGTATTAGAATTTTTGTACTGAAAAACCTTGTTTATTTCGGATGTCACCCTTTGCTTGCGACATAAATATGTAATTCTCAAAGTTAAGTATTGTCATTTACTTTTCGTAATAAAACTCATTTATACGATTTGTTTGAATTGTTTGTCTAGCGATCCCAGAAAGCACGTTTCCTGGACACCCAACGTTCAACGACTAGGCAGGATTTAGCAGACAAAATGGAAACACTGCCCATGTCGGACGCATTCTTCATTTTAAAGCTGCGCCGTATGCATTACCACAGGCTATAGCGCCACTACCTGCAAAGGAAGTGGGGGCAACAAGAGGAGCAAGCATAGAAATTTGTGCGCCGTCCATTACTCTACTAACTTGTAAGATAATGGAAGTAGATTTGTGGGTTACGACATGCAATTCGATAGCGTATATTTTTTTCAGAAAATTATATGGCAAATAAAGAGTCCATGACAAACATCGTGAAAGGTTGTGTTTTGTTCAGTTTTCCTGAGAAATATTGCTCTTCACATCTGCCAATTTATTTTATTTAGTATTTTTTCCCAATAGGTATAGCAGGGAGTTTATTGTGAAGGAATTGGGTGAAACAGGGGTCTTTTAAGTGACAGAGGGATTTGTAGCTGGTGTGGTGTGTAGAATTAAGTCACGGACAAGCAGTCATTTCAAGAGGGGGAGAGAGTGATTGTGTCATGAATGTGACACCGGTATCGTTACACTATTTAGATAAACCGCCGAGGCACTCCCACCAGAGCCTAACTTACCTAAACAACGCCTTGAATTATGACATTCTCCAATCGTTGGAAGAGATGATAGCAACGCAAAAAGAACGCATTACAGGGGAGCGGAAACTTCAATACGCACAACAATACTGAGACGAACGATACAATAAAATCACGACAACAAATGTATCGATTTCCGTTGCCGATAGGGTTCCCACTCTACTTGGTGCAACTTGTATCTGCAAAACTTGAGGACGTGGTACATTAAATAACATAACCCATTAATTACTCGGTGGAAATGAATGAAATTACGGGAGCATGTTGCCAGAAGTCTCCTAGTGGTGCACAGAACGTTGGACCCACAAAACGTGAGGTCAGCGTGATTATAGCACTATAGGGGTTGCCCCAAACACGTGTCAGTTGCAGAAACGGGAAAAGGCTGTGAGTATGTATTAGTGAGAAGTTAGTATGGGTTGTTGTAGTGTTCTTCATTACAGTATGGTCCAGAGACGAGATCTGGATAACTTAAGACGGGGAAGAATCATCAGGAAACAGGCAGAACGACGAAGTGTGAGGAGTGTAGCTTAGGAGCGTGGTGTTGCTTACAGCATTGTTTCACCTGTAGAGCAAGCGTTCAGAGCCAGAGACACAGCTGCCCAAAGGCGAGGAGGTGTTCAACCACACTCAACTACGTCAGCTGATGACCGCTAGATTGTGCAACAGGCAAGAGGGGACTGCAACGCAAGGACTCTCACTCTCCACAGAGGCACGGCGACTGCATAGGCGTAGTACGCTCTGTTTCATTGACATCCTTACATCGGCGTCGGCGTCTGCAGTGGTACCAAAGACATAGGGACTGAACCATCGAAGAGTGGGGCCGCGTGTTCTTCTCAGACAAGAGCAGATTCAGTATGAGTAGTGATTCTGGACGTACGCTCATATGGCAGGAACACGTAATGTGCCCAGGAACCATGTCTAACAGCATTGTTTCGGTGGCTGGGCTGCTATGGTATGGGGAAGCATAATGCTACATGAGTGTACTGACTTCTGAATCTTTCAACACGGTACACTAACAGTTCAACGTTATTGTGACACTGTACTCCTTCCCCACATGCGTCTTTTCGGGGTTTTCATTCGGCCCTGACTTCATTTTTATGGTTGACAATATGCGACTGCATCGAACACCGCAGCCGGAGGAGCTCTTTGAACAAGATGATATCCGGGGAATGCATTGACTTACCCTCTCCCCTGACTTAATTCCCATCGAGAACGTGTGGGATGCGCTGGGGAGTCGTATTGCAGCACCAACGACTATCCGGCAGTTACTGACCACGCTGTTGCAGGAATGCAGCTTCCTACACAAGAACATCTTACCACCCTCGTCTTCAGCATGAGAACACGTTGCATAGCATGCACTGCTGTCCGTGATGATCATAATCCCTATAAAGAACCATGTCTCACGTTATGTAATGTCCTGTGCTACACTGTAACTGTTCTTTCCATTTGTCGTCTACGTTCCATCAAGCTTTTTTGCTTGGTAGTGAACCAGCTTGCGAATGTTACTTTATTCCTTAAGTTTTACCCAACAGTGTACTTTCGGCAGAAAACCGCTCGTCCACTTGAACTCCCAGTCCATAAATTACTAGCAGACTGATTTAGGATCATAATATAGTAATTAATTTCATGCGCAGCCAATAAAAATTGTGGTTCACGCTGAATTAGAGTAAGGTGAATTGGAGAACATTGTACATATTTGACGAACCATGAAGCATGTTGTGAAATTTTTTAGAGGAATGTAAACGGTCGACAGGGCCATGGATCGGATTTCCTGAAGAAGCGAGGAGTGCTGGGCCGCGGCTCTACCCAGCAATGCAGACGTGTCCTGTAACGACTCAAGAAAACGAAGTCATCAGGAAGACAGAGTAAGCCGGCTCTGTAACTAGGTGTCATATCATAAGAACACGTGTACAGTGAGCAAGAACCAGAATTCAGCTCACTCTGCGGAAGTCGGTAAACAGGGCTTCTGGAAGGAGAAGTTGTAACAACTTTACAGGACTGCTAGGGTTGTGAAGTTATCGATATGATGGAAGAGCTGAAGCATGATGATATGACTGCTCACAGGCTGGGGCCTCACGTCTTCGCTTAGAGCGTAAATCTGGTACTTCACATAAACGGCAGCCGACCTGTCTAGAATAAATCCCACCAAGATTCTGAGCGATCATCAGCCACTAGCCGAGGGAAGGTCCACGTCTGTCTATGCACCAAGGCACACCAGCCAGCTGCTGTCCCGGACTTTGCCGCCAATATTTGCAGGCCACTGCCTCCGCTTAAAATAGAACAACTATACTAAGCGCATTATATAACAAATTTTTATTTTTCCATGCACCTGTAGAGTGATTAATATCTATACGTGTATGTTTGTAATGTAGGTGTCTTTATAACTTATGAAATGAGTGATTTTACTTGTGCAATAAATTGCAAAGGGAATAAGATGGAAATAATGTTTTCATAGCTATAACTGGCTTCATTATTCCTTGGGTTTAAATAACGAAGAAGTCAAATTTCAATCTGTCACCACGAGAAGAAAGGATTTTCATTAGACATTTGGTCTTGGCATACTCGGTGGTGGCGTGGGCATCGGTAGCTCGAAGAAGAAGGGAGCGAAACTGAAGTGTGGGGTAGCGTACTCAAGGGCCGCAGACGTAAAAATTAATGTTGCGGTTGTTTATTCATCGGAAATTTTATAAAGTGATGTGGCGTATGATTCCATAGTATGAAGTCGTCTCTGATATTCCGGATGCATGAATATACAGACTTCCGACGTGGGAAAGTGTTTTGAGCCATGGCTGGTGTTGGAACAATGGCTCCGCAAACCGTCACGGGGATAATAGTGCAACTATTAAACTTGACACAGTTTAAATATTAATGTTAATAAACACGACTGGTGAAGCGTCTATTGTTGTGCGTAGCGACTGAAGATGAGGCACAGTGCCTCGTGTACCTCTGCCAAAAAGTTTTGCTCACATCTGGCATGAGAAACAAATCTTTCACGAAGGCACTGATGCATAAAACATCCTCGGACTTCTCGCCGCGTCAGTTCAAGGTAAAACTTCGAGTTTTCGAGTATTCATCTATTTCTTCGTCACGAGCACCTAACTTTCTAAACTGCTGCTGTGGTGCTCTTATATAGCCCATAGACGTCTTGTGATTGGTCGGTAATTAGTCTACGTAATTCTTTCACAGAGGGTGTCGATGTCTGCACTACTGGCGTCACCGCTCCCGTAGTGGCGTACGCATTGCGACGCACATCTCAGTCTCTTCTATGCATCGAGAGCTCGCTCCCATGAACCGCTTGGATTTTATCCGGATTCATGGTTGAAGTTCTTCTCACACGTTGTTATTTCTAAAACCTCATTAATAACAGAATCCCGATATGTAGAAGGCTAGGAGAGAACTTTTGTTTCGTCAAACAGTATTTTGTGCTTTTTTATAAGGCTGTGCTCAATAAGTGCAAACTTCTTCAGTTCTCGTTTTTTAATATGCCGTTGATGTTTTGCATAGCGGTCGGAAACGGTACGCATGGACTGACCTATGTAATTGCTTCCATATTCACAAGGGACGTTATAAATGCCAGTGATCCTGGGGCCGAGACTGTCGTTTATCTTAGGAGGTCGGAAGACAGGTCTTACACCTCGTCTCCCCTGGAGTCTGCCTATTTTGCTGGATGTAGCGCCACAGAAAGGAAGGAATACAATCGGTGACTCATCACGTGAATGTTCAATATTTTCACTTTGCCTGTTTTTGGAGAACTCTGACTTCATATAACGGACGCCATAGCCGTTCTTTCGGAACACGTACGTCAGATTATTAATTTCGAAATCGAAGTGGACCTCGAGAGAAATAGATTTTGCTCCTTGTACCAATGCGTTTAAAACTTTGTCTTATGAAGTGCATGATGAGGACTCTGGGCGCTCTCGATGCGCAGAAGAGACTGAGATGTCCGTCGCTATGTGTACGTCAGTTCGGGAAAGGTGAACGCCACCAGCCCAAACTTCGACACGCTCTGTGCCAGCATTACGTTGACTAATTACCGACCAATAACAAGCCGTCTATGGGCTATATAACACCATAACAGGAGCAGTTTAGACAATCATTTGCTTGTGACGAAAGACGAAGGAGGTAATCGTCAGAAGCTCGATGTTTTATCCTCAACTGACGATGTAGGGAGTGCTAGGGTGTTTTATATATATTTAAACGATATTCATAGACGAAAGAAAGAAAACGATAGACCAGTTGTTCGCAATGTATCAGTATTTTCGTGACGGACGCTCAAGAAATTCCATAAAGTTGTACACATTTTGACACAAGAAAAAATTATGAATTAAAATGACGCGATGTAGTGAGGGTTCGATCACCCGTGGCTCTACTGTGACAATAATTCCCTGAAATTTCTCTTGCCATAATAAACAAATAAACAATAAATAATAAGCAATCAAATGTCGATTATAGACGTGTAATGTAAACCGACGGAATGCGTTGCAAGGCGTGGAAGCCCAATGAGGCCTTTAACCCCGGAGTTTGTGGATGGTGTAGTTCAGGCCAGAGGTGGGTTGGTGATGTTTTGAAGGTGTTTTTTGTGTCATAAATTTCAGTCGTTCTTTCATGCACAAGGATTTTTATTAAAATATTCTGCTTATAAGTGTGGCCATTTCCTCTACATTTTAATGATGAGGACGTCGTGAACAATCCCGTGTTCCATGACGGAAACCGCAATTTTTCCTCATTTGACGAATTCTTAAGCACCCTATAGCATTTCGACTGGCCAACTATATCAGCATGTCATAATCACATAGAAAATGTCTGTGACTATATGGAAGAGCGGGTGAAACATGATAGCCAACCTCTGCGCAGTTTGTTAGCTCTTTAGAACCTAATCTTCAGTGAACTGGTTATGACGTTCCTGAAGAAATATGTGGAGTCGCTTCCTAGCCAAATTGAGGCCATTGTCATGGCTGGAGTTGACGTTGTACGGTACGAGCGTGCTGCCCCTCATTTCTTTAAGGTGTGCTTCTTATCTGGGAGTCATCCCTGAATCATTGAATCTTTGTCCCTCCTTGCCAAACATAGCTTCCTGTTTCTTTACCGTGACGTCACTTCATGCCTCATATTCCAACCGTGCTGTTAAGTTAGCAACTGACAACTAATATAGATAACATTGACTTACCTTTTGTTGTCGGTGTTTGCATGTGACGTTGACTCGACGTACCAGAGAGTGACCTGATGGTATGATGTGCTGACAGTGTAGTGCCCTCCAAATGGAAGACTGGAGGCAGTGGTAGCTGTGGAGGCGTTGGCAGCTTCGGCAGTGGCAGCGGCGATGGTGACAGATTCTGTGATGTCGGCGGATGACAACGTCCAGTACTTAAACGTGGCAAGAATAAGGCAGACGGAGGGCGTTGGCTCTTATATGTATTGAGATGCTCATCTATTTCCAGTAAGTCATTTGAGCATTCAACCATAAAAGACACTCACGTACGAATCATTAATTTTGAACCATTAAAGCCCCGACTTATTAAAGAATGTAGCTCCCTTGTACAAAGCAGCTTCTGACTTCTGATAACGTCACAAATAAATGAATGTGTTTCATCCTTAACGTTAAGCATGTAACCGAGTAAAAGTTCAAAAACGTTTCAAATTTTGTTTCAACTTTGTTGGAAGTCGTTAAGTGACTATGTTCTAGGAAACTTGCTCTTCATTTTAAGCAAAAGCTAGTTTTTCACGAATCTCAGTGTTTATGACGTCATATTTCCTGAGCCAGGTGTCGTATTATGATAGAATTTTGCAGGTACATTCAGTACTATATGTGGATATTGTTTAGAAAATGTGTTTCAAATACAATAAGTATTAAGGCAGTTTGATTGTATGAACAGCGAAAGTGCAGTACGTATTTTGTACGGCGTGTCAGTGAAGACAAGTTTCGCTGAGTTTGGAATTATATGTGAAGTTTGTTGCAAATTGGTCTCATTCTCAAACACTTAATGAGAATATCTTGGGTACTCGCGCGTGGTGAATATCGTTGCCTCAAGACATAGGCACAGATTATAACTGCAGTAGTTGTCTTACTGTGTTGACTCTTTCAAATAAGATTTTATTTTTTAATGAGAAGCTTATATCAGCATTTTAAATTCGGTGACTGCTTATAAGAAATTTTAAAAATCAAATATGTTGCCTATGCAAGCTGTTAGATAGGCTACCAGCAACTGGTTCTGGGTTCTGTAACCCGGGATAGTCGCTCGTACAGTGCACAAAAACGTCGAAGATTCACTTTTTAGAAAGCCAATTATTTGCCGATGTAGCGATGCAGACGTGTGAAATTTCATTCAGGCCACGGGAAGTTGCGACACAGCAGGACCGAGAAAGCATAAACACACTTCGCTACATCGGATCACGTTCAAATTTCGTTGAATGGTTTTGAACGTTCCCCAGTGGTTCCATCCTGTGTACTACTGCAAATCAGCGGCTGTGTGTCTGCTGATTTCCTCTGCCACCCATAAGAAAACCGCCTGATTTCAACGCTGGGCTTCGTGGTTCACACTTATGACCTCCGTTGCAGAGGCGTTAAAAGAAGGGGCGAAATGTGAATTAGAAGGAATGTGACGACCTTCTCATCGTCCACGGTGGCATTGGACAGAATTGTTGTGAAATATGGTGCCAATGTGTCATCAGTAACACACCGTATATCATACATGACCTTCTAATCCCTGGGATTTTTTAGGATGTGTCGACACGTTGATGTTTGAAGCGTCGCCGAGCTAGATTGTGATGTCGCAGGGCACCACGCTTATGCACCGTTACAGAGGAAGGCTATAAGTACGTTTGAACCAAATTTCAAACTTCTGCGTTCCAATGGTGGCAAATGACGGGGTTTCAAAATGTGACCCTTTAATTCTTTTGTGCAGTGTATTTTGTGAAATGCACATTCAAGTATAATATACTCATATTTAGCTATAATGCACTGTCTAAAGTGCAATAATGTGTCTGTTAAGTTCGATTTCACTTACTACTTCTGTTTCAACCCGACAAATGAGGCATCTTGTGTGGACATTCAGGAGAAATTAAAATAAATGTTCATTAGTATTGCCCAAGTCGCATCTGGGTATCCCAACAACACTGAATCCAGTAAGCCCTTTACAGGATTACTGCAGTAAATGTTCAAATGTGTGTGAAATCTTATGGGACTTAACTGCTAAGGTCATCAGTCACTAAGCTTACACACTACTTAACCTAAATTATCCTAAGGACAAACACACACACCCATGCCTGAGGGAGTACTCGAACCTCCGCCGGGACCAGCCGCACAGTCGATGACTGCAGCGCCTTAGACTTATTGCAGTATGTCGCTCGTCTGCTGACAACTATATGTTTAGCGCTGGCTAAAATATTGATGCTGCTTTAAAATGGAATAAGAGCTAGTGGAGCAATTGAAGGTTTACTAAGTTCCTTACTGAAACGTATTGGCTCCAGTTTATAAGTAATAAAACCATACTCTCAAAACTGGTCGGCAAAAACTTCTAAAACAAATCCTTCACAAATAGCTGTAACAGTTCTCTATTGAACTCTAAACTGTTTTTAAATGAGAGATCTTTGTAGCACCCACGCACCCACATGAGATGCCACAATGACCCTTTCGTTCAGCCTGACAAAGAAAGAGACGTGAAATACTTAAGTCATTCAAAATTCAAATATAGATTCTGCCTATAAGAGAGGCGATGACTCAGATGGCGGAAATCACGCGAGTATAGCATGCACGATTAGTGTCAGCCGCCATCTGGTCGGTCGCACTTTTAAAAGACGCACCCCGCCAGTTACGCCTCCGCGTTTCGCACAGCCGCCACCGTGGCATGAGGGCGCTGCCGCGAACGCTTACGTCGCTGCGACTGATATGCAACCATTCCCTCTCCGGAGCTCCAGTGCTGGATCTACTTTAGGTCAGACATCAACACACGGAGACCATTTTGTGTGCTTGCCATTTCATAACATAGCGGGCAGAGCTCGTCATCTACGGAGCAGTCATTGTATTGAAGAATGACTGAATTGTAGACGTTCGTATCTGAGTATATTGCAACATTCATATCTACGGTTAGCAACTGACGCTGCAACTACAGAAAACAAAGTTATGTATTACTTTTACTATTTCATATTAGATGTAGAATAAATTAACATTTGAATTGTCTGTCCACGATCCGCAACTATTCCTCGCTTCTATATCTACTAAAGAACGACAAAGGTGCAAACTTAGGTACAACAATTTTCACACTAATAAAAATTTTCTCGGAAATTCTGAAGCCAGCAACCGCTTGCTGAAATATAGAATTAATCGAGGAAAGCTCCACATAATTTTCAGCATTATAGAAGCCAAGGTGGCAGGTAAGCTGAAGAGATAGTTCTAGCTGTCAAATTCAATCCTGGTTCACGAAAACGGTTCAGCAGAGGCAGACTCTGTTTTTCACGAGAGGAACTCTTTCTCACTTTTCCAGAATGACCAGCGCGAAAGCTCAAGGAGTCGACCACGCTCTTCGTCTTACCTGCCACAGGAGGGAAGCCCAGCCACCCTAGTCATGTTGACAATAAAGGACTATTTTTCCTCCAGTGTTAGCTCATTAGTATGTCCTCCTCAGGTGATAAAATAGGGAGATGCACGCTGCAAAGGCCAACTCTGAAGAAGGTCCTAGTCGTAATCGGCCAGTTACAGATTATTGGAAGACTGGAATTCAAGTTAGTTAGCACCCATCTTAGTCGCAACACGTCTGAAGCCAGACATCTTCAGTAAACACTGACTCCGCTTCCATTTTGCAAGAATGTATGCCAAGATCGCGATCGCGGTGACGACACACTCTTATCGACAAAACTACATTGCACTGATAGTAAGCATCACGCTGACATGCTCGTATTTCATTTCCTCGCCTCTGTCGTATGTCATTGATGATATGTGTATGTCTTCCTTTAATGGTTCCCTTTGAATACTATGTGCATTTCTCTCGAAATGCTAGATGGACTCATTATATTGTTTGCTTCCGTGATTCTTGTACCTTACAAGTTTGCCGTAGATAAGTTGCTGGGACTGTTTTTGGTCCGGAATTATGGATTCTAGGCCATTCCCACTTTGTGAAGGTTATCTTATTTTGTTCTTCAAAGTAATATACAATTTGCAGTACTCAGCTGCCTCTGTAGCCCTTCCTCCAGCCTCTAAATAATTTTAATAACCCTGCAGCTGGAACACCTGCTTCTATGGGGTCTGATGTTAATTGTCATGTGTCATGATAAAAGGCAGTTATAAAGGTAAGAACTCATTTATCTGTGAATTTACAGGAAGAAGTAGCCGAGGTGCAAGTACATTTTGATGAACAGTAGCCAGTCTTTCTCTCAATGATCACAAAGACTGACTGTTTTACGAGATATTTCTTCACAAGGCTTCACAGGCCTGGACCTTCCCTAATACTTACCATGACAGAGCAAGTGCTACAAACATGATGACCATGACAGGATCCTACCATCGGTTTCACATAAGCAGCTCCCTCGTTGTAATGGGACGAGCCCTACATGCTAGCAACCACAACGCTGATTCCCACTTACCCAGTCACAGTGGCAACCGTTACAATTCCATCATTCCACTGCAAAAAAGAGAGAGAAATTTTCTCGCTATGCCTCACGATGTAATGGCCATGAGGCAGAGGTTACGGGGACGAGCGGCGGACACGTTGCTGTCTCCCCACAGGGATCGAGAAAGGTTTGCATGCTGCTAATGAGACCGTAGATACGTGCACAGCCGGCTTCACAGTGGACGCAGCCACCTCTGGCAAGGACAGTACTAACTATTTGCCAATCTGATGATGGTAAAGCAACGATATCGCCAGGGCACGTGACGGCACTTCTACCGAACAACGAAACCAGCATAAACCAGTACTGTTTTGCAACCAGCCACTGCAAGTGACGCAGTATCAGCACTGTTTGCCTAATCGATGGCCGTTATGCAGCCATAAAACGAGAAGTTAGAAGCGGAACTGGATGCACAGAACGCTAGAGCAAAGACAAAAGACAAGATGTTACCCGAAAAATTTAGTTTTGTATCCAGGGATAAATTAGAGGCGCAGCATGCGAAAATAATAAAAAAAACTAGACCTGCAAATGCGATTGTAATAAGAGATGAAAGATTCGTTCACTGGAGCTCTTTGGCGCAAAGAAACAAGCTATCGGGCAGAATTCATGCTCAGGCTCTGGTTTTCCATACACTGGAGGAGGCTTTAATTAACATTAATCAGTCCTTTTCAGGGATTACTGCACAATTTGTTGATGTAGCAGTTAGAGGAGAAGCTCAGAGTTGTAACTGCCGGCCGGCCGGGGTGGTCGAGCGACTCTAGGGGCTACAGTCCGGAACCGCGTGACCGCTAATGTCGCAGGTTCGAATCCTGCCTCGGGCATGGATGTGTGTGATGTCCTTATGTTAGTTAGGTTTAAGTAGTTCTAAGTTCTAGGGGACTGGGGGACTGGTGACCTCAGATGTTAAGTCCCATAGTGCTCAGAGCGATTTGAACCAATTAGTTATAACTGCCGGCCGTTGTGGCTGAGCGGTTCTAGGCGCTTAAGTCTGGAACCACGCTGCTGCTACCGTCGCAGGTTTGAAGCCTGCCTCGGGCATGGATGTGATGTCCTTAGGTTAGTTATGTTTAAGCAGTTCTAAGTCTAGGGGACTGGGTCACTGGTGACCTCAGATGAGTCCCACAGTGCTTAGAGCCACATGAACCTTCCTTTTTTTCTTTTTCTTTTTAGAGTTCTAACTTGGCGTCGCCGTGAGATCACATGGGGGAAGTAGGTGAACAAATAAGGAAATAATGTTACTGAACAACTTGAGGGGCAGTTAGAAGCACTGAATAAGAAAATATCTGATAAATTAGATGCAGGGAGGGATTAAGAGAATTACTGTGGACCGGCAGGTTTCCATACCTTGCTCAGTTACATCTATGTCGGAATATGTAGCTCCGTTTCCATTGCAGTAGGAACTGCTGTGGACGCAGACCAGCTTGTGTTCAGGGCATGACCATCCAGTTGATTCTCCCTCCCACTGCAGGGCTGACAGACTGCTAAGTACACGGTTGGCAGCGGAAGCGAAAGGGGATAATGATGTTTCCTTTTTCCCCAATGGACTCGAAGATAGCGTTCCCAACCTAAGTATTATTTTGCTCTGACTCTGAAGGGGCTACAAGGAGTACTTCGGCATCGAACCCACATTCTCCTATTAGGGAAGTAACTTAACGCTTCCACATACGAGACAATGATCTACACTGCCATACTGCCGTAAACAACCCCACCCAGTCTTGGGAGATGGAGTAAAATCATATGTCCATCAGGTTTAGTTTTTACAAAATTTTGGTGTGTGGTTGCAGAGCAATATGAAACGGAACGAGAATGGGAGGATTGCGATAGGGAAGGAGAACGGTCGACTTCGGTTTATTTGGAGAATTTTGGGAAAGTGTCGTTTGTCTGCAAAGGAGACCGCATATAGGACGCTAGTGCGACCTTTTCTTAAGTAGATTGTAGAAAAATTTCCGCTACCGGTCACAATAAAAGGTTATTTATTCGTCACACGATCGATTTCGGGCTTGCGCTCATCCACAGGTGTTTATACACTCATGAACATGCTTATATTGCTGGATATCACTGTATAAATGCAAAAATATTATTTGCTGGTGACTAAACAGATACAAGTGGGACAATTGTAAGTGGCAAGGTAGCATTTGTCGAAAATATATCTGTACTTACATAAAGATGAAGCATAATTAATATAGTTACGCTGTGGTAACAGTTCTTCCACTTAGTTGCACACTTATTATCATTTTCACGTCTAGGCAGAAACTGAGACGGCCGCAGTGGCCATGCGGTTCTAGGTGCTTCAGTATGGAACCGCGCAGGTTCGAATCCTGCCTAGGGCATGGATGTTTGTGATGTTCATAGGTTAGTTAGGTTTAATTAGTTCTGAGTTCTAGGGAACTGATGACCTCAGATGTTAAGTCCCATAGTGCTCAGAGCCATTTTTGAACCAGAAACTGAACTGTTTGCCAACACAGGTTGGGACAACTAAACCACTCAGTCAGATTACTCCTGCTGGCTGCGTCTCACGATCGAAAATGGTAGGACAGTTGTCCAAAGTATCTACTAACTACACTTGCTAAAGAAAGTTAGCATATCGAGAAAGCTTCTCGAGGTCCCCAGGCAGTGAAGGCATGTTTCGGAAAGAAGTTGTTTATGTGAAAAGAAGCAGAAAAGGTACACAGAGTTTTCTGCGTGCTACGAAAACGACACCGTGCTCATGAAGGCAGCCACGCAGTTTACAAACGCTGGGGAAAAGCCTCAGGTAAAGCGGACACGGTCTAGCCAGCAAGTCGCCCCTATTCAGAGTATAGTGGGAAGTCTCCATGCAGGCAGAAGAGGAGCGTATTTCTTGTTTGCCATACAAGACGTCTTTACCAAGCATATGGAGTTGTATTTCGTTTCAATGGCTGTGGACACAGTATTTGTAAGATGCAGAAGGTGATACACCACAGAATATGGCAACCCCAAGCAAATCTTTTTGGACAATGGTCCACAATTTACGTCCTGAGATGGGATCTTTGAGAGGAAACAGTGGAATATCACTCCATACTGGATGAGTGTTTACTACGCTGTAGCCAGTCACATAGAGAGATATTTTAGAGAATTTGGAAAGCTGACATGACTGCACTGTTGTGAAAAGCACATGTGGTGAGCTGAAAATGGTTCTGAGCACTATAGGACTTAACATCTGAGCTCATCAGTCACCTAGAACTTAGAACTACTTAAACCTAACTAACCTAAGGACATCACACACATCCATGCCCGAGGCAGGATTCGAACCTGCGATCGTAGCAGTATCGTGGTTCCAGACTGAAGCACCTGGAACCGCTCGGCCACACCGGCCGGCGTGGTGGGCTGAGTACATCCCACAGTTTGTGAATATAATAAACAGTCTAATCCATTATACCATAGGGTATTTTTCCGTGATTTTCCTAAATCGCTCCTGGCAAATGCCGGGATGGTTCGTTTGAAAGGGCACTGCCGAATTCCTTCCCCGTCCTTCCCTAATCCGATGAGACCGATGACCTCGATGTTTGGTCTCTTCGGCCAAACAATCCATAGGGTATCACCGTCTGAGTTAATATCACGAAAACCCATAGTCACACCCATTAGAGATGCAGATAAGTTACCCCCCACCCCACGATGCCCCATTATGCATCCTTTTTGAGGGCCCTTGCCATGTAGAAAAAGTAATAGGCCTAGTAGTAGACCCAGACACTGGCTTGGAAGAAAGTATTCAAAACATCAGCAGTCTAAATGCATTCATACATTAATGGATATTCCTCCCATCAGCCTTGAAACTGAAAGTTAGCCAGGTGCGGTAGCCGTGCGGTCTGAGGCCTCTCGTCACAGTTCGCGCGTCTCTCCCCGTCGGAGGTTCGAGTCCTCCCTCGGGCATGGGTGTGTGTGTTGTCCTTAGCGTAAGTTGGTTTAAATTACGGTAAGTAGTACGTAGTTCGTAAGCCCAGGGACCGATGACCTCCGCAGTTTGGTCCCATAGACCTTACTACAAATTTCCAATTTCCAACTAAAAGTTATCTTTCTCCTGAAGTTGTTGTTTTAATGACATCTTTCGTGTGTTAAGTTATAATTTTTTCATTTGTTGTTTATTGTGAACACAAGGACAGGGCTAATTAGGTGCATTTAAGTTAAAATTACGGTGTGTCTACGGCTCGCAGACATGGTCCTGGAGGTAATAGGTTGGAGTTTCTTCTGTTAGTTGAGATATCACAAGTGTTTAGGAATGACCTCTGATTTGACTGCGAGAGGAGCTGGAGGTAAGAACAGTTGTCCTCGAGAGGGCGTGGTTTAGCGAAGATGAAAACGACATGAGGCTGTTCTCCTTGCAGCAGATTCCACCTCTCATGTGCCTTCCAATGCATGATGTCGTTCTCATTGGGGTACCCACCCCTTTTCTAAGTAGCTGTGGCAGATCAGATTGGAGGATTGGTTTGTGATACTGAGTGTCATCTCAGTGAATACGCGGCTTACACAAGCCTCCATACTGAGAAGAGTAAACACCAGCGCAGGCAATAGAAAACACACCCATAAAAATCTGTAACTTAGAGAGAACTAGTTAGCCCTAACAGGCTATGAAATGGGAAGATAAATGAGAGAATCGAGTTGATATGCAACTATCAGTTATGTCTACTTTGGTATGAATCTCGTGCCAGGTAATATCCTGTAGGATAGTGGAAAAAGAGTCAAAATCCTAGATGTAGGTTAGTGACAACCCAGAACTATCAACAGACTAGGTTTAGTGCTTAGGAGCTTCGTAAAGGTGGAACTGAAAATAAAATTATTACTAAGAAACGTGTAATAAAAATTGAGGTGAGAAAAATTATTGCTGAGGAGCGTGTAATAAAAACAAGAAGTTAAAGGGCAGGTGTATTTATTTTGCTTATTGGTATATGAAGTGTAGTGTCTGTTAGTTTTAAGAAAATAATCCCCTCTAAATGTTGATAGATGAAGTGTCATTTGTGTTAGTCTTACGACTTCCAATCGTTCCTAAGTGCCTGGGTGACTTGCCACCCAGGAAAACGCGTTAATTAATTTGTAACGTTTAAAGAACTGATATAGTTCAAATGATAAGAGGCAACAACCGCTTTCAACAAACTCCAGACACTGAGAGAGAGAGAGAGAGAGAGAGAGAGAGAGAGAGAGCCAGGGCACCACTGAGTGAGCATTGACGAAATTATTTTAGCACACCGAGTAACAGCACCCAACATAGAATGAAATTAAACTGTGAACACAGAGACGGTATACCGAAGCGGTACTCGACACGGCAGCAGCTGTGTACTGTGGATCGGTCTTCCCACAGTGCCTGGTACTGACATGAAACGCTCTGACACTTCGGGTAATTGTTCCGTCACTGCAAGACAGGGCGTGGTTGCCACCCCGACAGCCAAGCGACCGCGGCCAGATGTCCTGGACAGACAGTCGCGGCCTTGTCATATCACCTGTCTGCGCGCCACACAGCCACGCTGGCACCCGCTACTAAGCTCCAGGTACCTGTTACCTTAACGCCTCCAACCAGTTTAGGCGACACGGTGATCCTGTCGGTACACATTGGGCACCCAGTTGGTTCCTTCCCCACCCCACTCCCCTGTCTCGGCGTGTGTAGTTAGGAGAAAAGTCATGTCAGAAATTGGAAGTGTTGTAAGTCCTCAGATTAATAATTTCTTCATTTCCACTGCAAAAATTCAGTGTACGATCATCACCAGTTACTTCAGTAAACTGGGAGAAAAGTCTTATAAGGAATGCCCAGACTCGCTGCCGTGTGACACTAATTTTTTTTTTTTTGCTTTTCACTGCAGATCTGATTAAGCTAAATTGCTGTTATGGAGCGAGCTGCGGTACAATGCGGATGATATTAATTTCATTCTACATTTGTATGTTATAGTAGAACACTGAGCATCGATTCCTACTTATGTATAAGTCTAGAGGGACTGACATACGGATAACATGATTGGCAACTGTATTTTGACTGTCGTTCTACATTTGTTACATTAAGGTGGTGATTTATTTGTTATGACAGTAGTCTTACAGTTTCGCAGGTTCCGCGCCAAACGTTTACGCTCTTATACAGGTGATATATACATTAATTTGTTGTTTGTATATCTATAGTTGGTGTTCGTGGTAGTCTATACTTATAGCGATTTTCTTTTGAAGGATCTACCGAGTTGAGACGACAAGGACGGTCTGATATCCTAATGTTGGTAGCCCATGACTTCCTGTAAATGTAATAATTGTATTGCTTGCGTGTTTCTTTCTGTTTTACCTATATGTATGTATCAGTTCCGATGTACAGCCAATAAGGAGAGTGGCTTACAGCCCGTATAATTTTATTAATATTTTGAGTAATATATCCGAAGTAGCCTAAAAAGGAATAGATGTTTTTAAAAAATAAATTAACAACTTGATTAACTGAAATCGATAATTGGTCAAGAAGGACTCAGTGTGCTACTTTTTTCGAATTCTGAGGAACGCCAGTTTCCATGATGACCATGCCGCTTCTAAAAATTCTCGAGGTCGGCGGTTGCTAATGACAGAATTTTGTAGCACACACGCATTTTAGTAAGAGATCACAACGACCGTTCCGTTCAGCCTCACAAAGAAAGATATGGTGAGGATTCCTAATGTAGTGAGACACCTAAGTTGGTGACATATATCATACCGTCTCTAGTAAACTTATTACTGACCCCAATAATTCGAGACATCGATCATAGATGGCGCAGAGTGCCTTTTTTGTGCTTGTCTCGCAGAACCAACTTTTTTATTGTTAGTGTATTCTAGCAGATGTGAAAGGGCAACGCGCTGTATCGCAGCAGTACTTTTACTTTGTTTCTGAGTAAATCTATTCTTAATGTTATTTCTTAAGTAAATATTGATGTAAAGACAATCGACCAAGTGTATTCCACTCTCAAACCCGTACAAAAACTTTTGTGAAGTATATTTTTCATACTTTATATTTACTCTTTATATTGGCTCAGCATGATTCTTGAGACAATAAGATTTTTCACGCATGTTGACAAAGTGATAGTACAGGCATAAATTCATAACATTATAAATCATGTTTAAATTATTACGTATTGTTTCCAATCAAATGGTTCAAATGGCTCTGAGCACTATGAGACTTAACATCTGAGGTCATCAGTCCCCTAGAACTTTGAACTACTTAAACCTAACTAACCTAAGGACATCACACACATCCATGCCCGAGGCAGGATTCGAACCTGCGACCGTAGCGGTCATGCGGTTCGACTGAAGCGCCTAGAACCACTCGCCCACACCGGCCGGCTAGTTTCCAATCCTTTTATATTTTAGTACATGCATAGAACTAAGATTTTTCAGTAAAAATCTTTTCATATAACCTATGACTATTCTTAATTTGATTTCTTAAGTAAATATTGATGTAAAGACAATCGACCAAGTGTATTCCACTCTCAAACCCGTACAGAAACTTTGTGAAGTATATTTTTCATTCTTTATATTTACTCTTTTGTCAGCAACTTAGCAATCACTCATTTACTTTATTTTGCAGTGTCACCGAAAGGAAATAGAATCTATCGCATCTATAGCTCTAGTGCAGTGCTATAGGCGGCAAAAATGGTTCAGCAGAATCATATTAGCGTTTACAAGGCTGCAGAAAAGAATGCAGTGAGTTGGAGCTCTTTAAAAAGATTCCTGACAGAAAATAAAAGATGGTGATGGGGCAGTGTGTTTGAAGAAATTAGGTGGCCATTCGCTTTGCAGTCTGGATTACAACAAGAATTATTTTAGTACATAATTACAATGCCAGAAATGGGATTTCGACTTAGTGCCTAACAAGCGAGGATAGTTGCATATGACGTGGCAGGTGCAACTCATCGCGAGAATTTTTTAGTATTGGAAAGAAAGTTACAAGCAATAAATGGTGGTTCTGTTATAAATGTCGATATGGTCTGACTTTGACAGAGCCGGAAAATTTATCGACAAACTTGATTTCCATGCATAATCCTATTATGATCAACGAAAAAGTTTCAGATGCCATAAAAACTAGGCTTCTTTCTTCTAGGCAAGTTGGAAGACCATTTGTGGAATGTCTACGAAACCCAATTTATTTTTATCCTCGAGCCTAATAGTGTTGTCACGGAGATTGGAAAAAAGTTCGTATATAGGCGTACCTACGCAGAACGGGGAGACACTATGACCTTGGTGAACCGTGTTTGTGCTAATCGTAGATACCTCCATTTCAAATTTTCTAAGGTAATCGGTAGAATGAAGATTACGAAAGGAACTGTCTACAGAACACCCAAGTTCATCTGTCTGAAAAGGGACCAATTGCTAGGGAACTTATTTTTATAAAGATTATTTTTATTATAAATATGTAATTTTTGTTAACCTTGTTGGTTCAATATGTTCCAAATGACCAAATTTGCTACTCTTATCACCAGGTTAGGTACTATAGGTGTTTTTTTATTTAAAAATCCCGATCTCCACCAAAATGGATACTAATTCTATGAAAATGCTTCTGTAATATCGTACACACATAAACGTAAGTCGCTTAAACTTTTTCCGAAGAAATGTATAGCTAATCAGAAAATTATTTATAGAATCACTGGTTTTATCACATAATTAGATACCTTTACACCACGTGAAATATTTTAGTAATTCAGAAACCAAATATAGATTCTGACTGGCAGAGAGGGGACAAGCATATCATGGACATTTAATGAGCTGATAAATATGATAGGCTATTTGCATCCTGATAATTTTCCAGACAATTATTAAGCGACCGATGGCTTCCCAATATAGAAAACTAATGGGGGAGAAGTCCACATAAGCGTCAGACTCCTAGAAGGCGAATTTGTATCATAATCCTAAGGTAGCGGATCTGTTGGAAAAATTGATCTTAGCCATGAGTCCTAATATGGTTCAGCGTTTCGCCGGTGGGAGACGCTGGTTATAGCGGGAGGATCTATATGGCTCATCAGAATAGCCAACGTGAAAGCTATAGGGGTCGCCCAAGGTATTCGTCTGACCCACCGCAGAAGGAAGGTGCTGCCTTCCAAGTCAGCTTTGGAATACAGCAAGATTTTTCCTCCTTTTTTGCGATGTTAATGTGTCTTGCTTCTGTAATTCTTGCACCAAATTTCCGAGGATAGGTTTTTGGGGTTATTTGTACTACATAATTGTGGGTTCTAGGCCATTTCCACTTTGTGGAGGCTGTCTCATTTTGTTCTTGAGAGTAATATACTAATCTTAATTCAATCTGCAGTACTCACTTACTTTTGTAACCCTTCCCCCTGTCATTAAATCATTTTAATAACGCTGCAGCGGAAATATCTGTTTTAGTTTGTGAGGTCTGGTACTAACGGTCAAGGTGACAGGCAGTTTTATGGGTAAGGTCTCATTTATCTGTAAAATTACAGGAAGGAGTAGCCGAGCTGCAAGTACATTTCTCTTAATAAAACCCGTCACGAAAAGTGTCGGCCTTACGATACAATTTTTCCCTCGACAGCACAAGATCTAAATTTTCAGCACTTTGAACCCCATCGGGATGGTGCAAATATGAAAGTTCCTAAAGCACAATTCGATCAATCAAAATTATTTCAAGTACAGGGAAGTGTATTTGCCAGATAAAATGAAAAATTCACCCAATCAGCATTAATTAAGGTGTATTAGCTCTGACTGTAAAGCTCCACTTCCCACTCGGTATTACACAGTAAACGCACACAATGTATAAAATGCGAGAGGTGTATTGATGTAATTGAATGTCACAGTTCATTAACAGCTTCCGTTGTGAAATATGTGTCCATTACGTCGGGATGAAAGCAGAAACAGTCCTTCGTCATCGATACGCGACGCAGAGTTAGAGTCCACCGTTGCACTCATCGCGATAATTACGTGTCACAATGTGACGTGAAATATACTGTTTCAGATATCGGCACCCGTGACTGACGTAGAGTCCTCATATTTACTGAACTAGCAGCCCTTGGTCAATCAAGTCACCACTGACATGCATGTGGACTGACACAGTAGAATATAAAGCAAAAAAAAAAAAAAAAAAAAAAAAACTGTGCCAACGACTCAAATTTCATATACTATGACACGTAACTCTCCCAGCACTGCCTGCTTTCTGATGTATTTTTTTTCCTTTTATAAGATATTACTCTCCACGGGAGATGGTTAAAGTATACCACTATGCTTTACTCATTCCAAAAGAAAATAAAAACTGTACCACATTACAAATTTTCCCTTTTAAAAGCATGCCACAAAATTTCGTTTTACGCAAATAGTTTATTACACTGCGTTGTGTTTCGGTACAGCTTCCTCTATTACATAGTAGAAACAGGTACTGAAATTTAATTCTTCAAGCTTTCCCGGCGAGATGTTGTTATGCTGATTAATCGGGTTTTTGCCGGTTATATTGACGCAGCCACCAACCTCACCGCTCAACACCTTAAGAAGATGCTCTTGCCATATGTGGGGAATTTTGCCCATCACATTCGCAACTCAGAGGATTTCCTACAACGCCTGAGGCAGCTACAGATCTCGGACTCTGAAATTATGGTCAGTTTCGACGTGGTCTCCCTGACAACCCGAGTACCACTGAATGATTCACTTGAGCTCATTGGAGAAAAGTTCGACGTTACGCTCCTGGACCTATTGAGACACATACTGACTTCGACGTACTTCCTGTTTGGGGTCAATTCTACGAGCAAACGGTAGCAATGGGCAGCCCGCTCTCACCGGTGGTGGGAAATCTCTTTGTGGAAAGATTTGAAGAAGACGCACTTACATCGGCTCTAGATCAACCGAAGTCCTTTTTTAGATACGTGGATGACACCTTTGTCATGTGGCCCCATGGGAGGGAAAAGCTCGATGTTTCCTTGGACCACCTAAACTCACGCCACCCTAACATTAAATTCACCATGGAACTGGAGAAGGAAGGACTACTCCCTTTCCTAGATGTACTACTTAGGAGGAAGGGAGATGGTACCTTCAGTCACGGTGTGTACCGCAAACCCGCTCACACCGACTTGTACCTGCAGGCTAGCAGTTGCCGCCACCCGGAACAGAAAAAAACGGTGTACTCAGAACTCTGGTTCACCGGGCACGAACTGTGTCAGATCCGGATAATTTGGCGACGGAGATAAAACATCTACAATCTGTGTTCTACAAAAATGGGTACTCTTCTTGAGATCTTCAAAAGGCGCTGCGCCCTGTTTTCCCACGAGAGGTTCCTAAAGAGATACGAGAAGAAAGGCAAAAGGTTGCACATTTGCCATACGTTGGGCCGATATCTGCCAAAATTAGCAGAATTCTCCGTAAACATAACATTAAAAGTGTGTTCCATCCACCCACCAAGATTAAGGCTCTGCTAGGGAGTGTGAAGAATGACCTGCGTCTACAGAAACCGGGCGTTTACCACGTACCATATGAATGTGGTATGGCATACATCGGCCGGACGACCAGGACCGTTGACATCAGGTGCAAAGAGTACCAAAGGCACACAAGGCAAAAGGTTGCACATTTGCCATATGTTGGGCCGATATCTGCCAAGTCAGATTGACGAACATTGTTTAGAACTCAATCATTCTCTAAAGTGTAATGATGCCAAGATTTTAACACAAACATAGAGATACTGAGACAGCGTCATCAAAGAATCTATTGAGATTAAGGTTGTGGAGAATCTCATTAACTGGGACACCTGTTTCCAGTTGAGCTCGGCCAGGAACCCAGCACTCGATCTTCTGAAGACGCAGCGTAGAAAACATCCAGACCCCGAGGGACGCAAGTATAAGGATGGAATTAGAGATGACAGCCCAGTGCATGTAACTAAGGACGTACGTGAAATGGCACCTCAGACAACAGACAAAGTATCTGATGACGCTCTTCCGAGTCTCGAGCGACGATTTGAACACGATCGGCCTGTAACTGACGCTACAGCCGCTCCTGGGGGGGGCAAGAACTTCGGACGGAACGCCTAACACGACACATCACGATAACAGAACGTCCCAATTCACAGAAGAACTCAAATGACGACAATCGGAAGATAAACGTCTACCACAGCTTGGACGCCATTCAGTACTTAATTCAGCTATACTGACAACGGATAATAACCACAAAGTACGCGCACAGCGTTCGGAACAGCCGCTACTATTGGTCGGCTCACACCGTGGACAGAGCGCCAGACGTGGCGCGGACCGCAGAGGGAGCTCCTAGCACAACGTAGGCATAAATAACGGACTCGTTTCACACAGGAATCAGTATCAGACGGCACTTGAAGAACACTGCGAGTCACGCAGTAGAAATATCGTGCAGGAAAGACGCGAAGAACCGGCAGAAACCCTATTAATCAACATGAGGTACTGAAATACACTCCTGGAAATGGAAAAAAGAACACATTGACACCGGTGTGTCAGACCCACCATACTTGCTCCGGACACTGCGAGAGGGCTGTACAAGCAATGATCACACGCACGGCACAGCGGACACACCAGGAACCGCGGTGTTGGCCGTCGAATGGCGCTAGCTGCGCAGCATTTGTGCACCGCCGCCGTCAGTGTCAGCCAGTTTGCCGTGGCATACGGAGCTCCATCGCAGTCTTTAACACTGGTAGCATGCCGCGACAGCGTGGACGTGAACCGTATGTGCAGTTGACGGACTTTGAGCGAGGGCGTATAGTGGGCATGCGGGAGGCCGGGTGGACGTACCGCCGAATTGCTCAACACGTGGGGCGTGAGGTCTCCACAGTACATCGATGTTGTCGCCAGTGGTCGGCGGAAGGTGCACGTGCCCGTCGACCTGGCACCGGACCGCAGCGACGCACGGATGCACGCCAAGACCGTAGGATCCTACGCAGTGCCGTAGGGGACCGCACCGCCACTTCCCAGCAAATTAGGGACACTGTTGCCCCTGGGGTATCGGCGAGGACCATTCGCAACCGTCTCCATGAAGCTAGGCTACGGTCCCGCACACCGTTAGGCCGTCTTCCGCTCACGCCCCAACATCGTGCAGCCCGCCTCCAGTGGTGTCGCGACAGGCGTGAATGGAGGGACGAATGGAGACGTGTCGTCTTCAGCGATGAGAGTCGCTTCTGCCTTGGTGCCAATGATGGTCGTATGCGTGTTTGGCGCCGTGCAGTTGAGCGCCACAATCAGGACTGCATACGACCGAGGCACACAGGGCCAACACCCGGCATCATGGTGTGGGGAGCGATCTCCTACACTGGCCGTACACCACTGGTGATCGTCGAGGGGACACTGAATAGTGCACGGTACATCCAAACCGTCATCGAACCCATCGTTCTACCATTCCTAGACCGGCAAGGGAACTTGCTGTTCCAACAGGACAATGCACGTCCGCATGTATCCTGTGCCACCCAACGTGCTCTAGAAGGTGTAAGTCAACTACCCTGGCCAGCAAGATCTCCGGATCTGTCCCCCATTGAGCATGTTTGGGACTGGATGAAGCGTCGTCTCACGCGGTCTGCACGTCCAGCACGAACGCTGGTCCAACTGAGGCGCCAGGTGGAAATGGCATGGCAAGCCGTTCCACAGGACTACATCCAGCATTTCTACGATCGTCTCCATTGCTGCGAAAGGTGGATATACACTGTACTAGTGCCGACATTGTGCATGCTCTGTCGCCTGTGTCTATGTGCCTGTGGTTCTGTCAGTGTGATCATGTGATGTATCTGACCCCAGGAATGTGTCAATAAAGTTTCCCCTTCCTGGGACAATGAATTCACGGTGTTCTTATTTCAATTTCCAGGAGTGTATTTCTATTGCACGCTAAAGATAAAGGGCGATTAATCTGCCACACTTTTGGCCTTATTCGAGGAATAAACGTAAAATTTAGAATGATAAGTAACCAAGATAGCTGAAAGTAAACTTCAGACTACAGTTTTGAGAACAAAACGATATATTTGGGAAGTTTTTAGCATGAAATTATCGCTTACAGCAGCCTTAAATGTTCCGAAAATCAACAGTATCTCGACATTCATGAAAGTACAGATCCATTACATTTATTTTAATTTCTTTATTTTCATGGGAAGATGCAGGTCATTCACCAAAAATTTCTTATGCAAGTGACTTATCACGTCGCACCAAATACAGCTAGGACTCCTGCAGGCCCAGGCTAGCTCACAGCTAGGAGTAACAACTAATTCATCACACAAAAGACCCATCTCAGCTTCCTTTGCTGGTTTACAAAATCTTTCGTTGAAGACTCACAGATATCACCCTAGAAAGGAAAAGGAATTTATCAAGAATTTATGATACGCTTTTAATGAAATAAAATATGGCGCAGCAATGAGAGAACAAATAAGTCTTTTATACCGATTCATCTTTTTGTCTATTTTTGAAAAATGGAATATCAAAATGCTTAAGAAATTATTGGTAAGGTTCTGAAGCTCAACAAGGCTGTGCCAATATAATTCCTGTAGCCACTGGAACTTGTATAACTCACTTGTCTCGTCAAGCTGATGTTATGAGCATGAAATGTGCTCGATGACTCAGCAACACTGCTTTAATTATTTTAATTATCCTTGCCTTTAATAGCTTGCGCGTTGTGCTCTAATACATGTGCACCGTTCTAGATTAACACGAAATAAGTGCAATTTTTTACATGAGTGACGACGATCTGATAACCGTTTAATTGCTAATAACGCGTATTGATTGTAGCGGACAGCATGTGGCTATTCCATGAACGTGAGGAAATGTTAAAGGTCATATAATGTACGGCTTACGCTGTCTAACCACATTTCATATGGTACAGTAACAAAACGTAGCAAATTACATGTTATCTGATACGCACGAATCGAAGGCACGAAGCACTAGTGATTCTGTGTAAGCAAAATTGACTGAACACGCAATGTGATATAAGAATTTTTTATCTATTTTTTTAAGATTCCGTTTTTACCTTAAAGTGAACACGTATAACTATTAGATCTTTTATTACTGTCATTCATTGTTGACAGATGACAAAACATATATTTGCCTTGGGAACACGTGGAACATAACACATGTAATTGTTCAGTATGAAATATTTGTTGTACAATATTTGCCTCCTGTAAGCCTCAAAGAAGTAAAGAAAGGTGCTTGTCTACAGATTAACAAATCTCACTCCTCGATCTAAGGGTAGAAAACTCGTTTATTATCATGAATTTTTATTTCCGATTTAACATCTATAACGGTCCCTCTAAATGTCACCCTGTGGATTCTGTATCTTCCAAATATTTTCTACCAGCTTATTTCAGACAAATTTCATGTTATGTGTGAAATGCTGTCCATGGATCCGAGATGCATATTACTGTATCATGAGTGCACTGGTATAATTAGCAAATATACGTTATCGTGCAAACGAGTGAAAAAAGATAAAGATGCTCGAGTATATTATATCAACAGCGAAGTCGTTAAAGCAGAACACTATCCCCTATTTGGAAAATGGTAGTGTTATTTAAGGAACGGTCTCAGTTTTCTCCATGAGTAATTCAGCAGGTACAAAGTGTTCTATGTAGAATATAAACGTGGCTCCTCCTAAATAAGGCAACTGTTTTTATCGCTGATCCATCTGATTTGCTAATTTAATTGAACTGCAACATTACAATTGCCTTGCGTAACGAAATCAGAAGCCCATTTGTTTATAATTATCATTTTAAATGACGACACTGCTAAAATTTTAAGAAATACAACTGTAGACTGAAGATAAAATTCAATAAATCTTTATTTGGGTGTAAAACCTTGACTCGTGGTTTTAGAAACCCCCAGAGAACTATTAGCACAAAATAAAAATCACGTAAAACAAAATTTCTTTTTCACAGTTTATGTAACTGAAACCTGCTTGAGTGTAAATGATTGCCTGAATTAACTGATAAGCTCACCCATTGATTAAATAACGCGGAAGCTGTCAAACTGTGTTCAAATAGCCCTGGCTGTCTGAATTTTTAACGAAGTGAAAGAGTGTACATTAAGCTAGACTGAAACCGGCGGATTTCGTGGTGGACACTAAACGGAGTCAAACTGAGCTTGGATGACAGATACGCGTACGTCATTACATTCTGATTCTACTCCGTACCAGAGTTCATCAGTTCTAGTGACTGGCAAGCAGTGACGCACCAGTCACTCGACAACCCATGACAAGATGTTTGCAATGGATGTGAGACCATGAGAACGTGATGGCGAGGGCGAAAGTCGAACACGCTCTGTATCGAGAGAGGCCAGTACAGCACGGGCAGTAATAAGTCTTGCGTTATCTTCGTGAACTGTAACATAACGGGGGCCTCACACCAAGGGCACGGCCACTGGCCTTAAGACGACCGAAATGTAACGGCTGCTGTCCAAATTACCGGTTATGCGAACAGATCCTGTTGAGTATGTAAGGGCACCCCATATAATCACGCCTTATTCTGGGCACTTATGACGATGAGGAGTTCAGTTTCTTTCCGTACTGATACTGTAGCAGAACCGGAACTTGTCGCTGGCCAGAGTGGCCGAGCGGCTCTAGGCGCTTCAGTCTGGAACCGCGCGACCACTACGGCCGCAGGTTTGAACCTGCCTCGGGCATGGATGTGTGTGATGTCCTTAGGTTAGTTAGGTTTATGTAGTTCTAAGTTCTAGGGGACTGATGACCTCAGAAGTTAAGTCCCATAGTGCTCAGAGCCATTTGAACCATTTGAACCGGAATTTGTCAAAATAAACGACGTGGTGTTTAGTGTTGTATGCGCACAACTGTCAGGGCGCCTCTCTCTGCTGCCACTTCAAGGGAAACCGCAACAATGATTGTCGAGCTGAAAGCCCCTTCGAGTTGCAGACATCATCGCACTATTTGTATGATGGAAACAAATCGATTCCCTGACTCAAGCTACGTTACGTGGCTAACCTATCCTGTAATTCCAAGAATTCGTTCACACATGGAGCGCCCTCTCCTTCAGCAGGGCAATGCCAAATCACACCCGAGCGCTGAGACACCTGCACCAATCCGATGACTTGGGCTCACTGTCATCGATCATTCTCAATGTTGTTCGAATTTGACCTTATCCGATTTTCATCTGTTACCAAAACTTAGGAAATACCCTCGAGAACTTCACTTTGATAGTGCTGATGTGGTGCAAGATGAGGTATGGTTTTGGCTCCGTCAACAAAGTAATAAATTCTGCAGTGACGGTATCAACAAACTAGTCTCTCGTTGGGAGAAATGTGTTCGTCGGCAGGGTGACTTGAGAAATGAATATGTAGATATGAAGAATAAGTATGTTGAATCTTAATAAAGTTTGTTTTATTTAAAAGGTTTTAAGAGTTTTCACAAAAAAAGTCGGACGCATTACTTTCCAGCACACCCTCATATATTGAGTTTCTCATATCTTCTTATGGGTTTGCGCTGAAGTCTAAGAATTTTCATATCCAAGCAAGTAGTGCAGTTCATGCTAATTTGCTGTTTTTCGTCGGCCATTAGTGTGGGTGAAACTTTACTTCCGTTCGTACATTAATCTAGATTGCCCCTAACTTGATAAGGCCAAGCATATGTGTTATACATTTAATTAAAATGACTTTTTACACATAAAACAAATTTAATTTAAAGTGATTAATTATAATTAATTTTTTACTTCGATTGTAAGTGGATTCTTAAAGTAGGGTTAGGTGGTGTGTGAAACAAGTGGCAATATTGAGAATACCAATATTAACTTTCAGTCAATGGAAATGTTCAATTTATACATTTATTTTTTCAGTAAATTACGAGGGAAGAGCATAGTGTTTGGCGTCTCTTAATTATATGAAATGAGATGATTTCTTCCTCCCACGGTGCCTTTTAAACAATGATGATGACTACGCAACCTGCTCAATACTTATTTCTGCAAGGGCAATTATTCTCTTGACATCAGCATGTAACGTTCTGAAATATCTTAACATAGACTATTCATATCAGCAAATTCCTTGGCGATGAAAGTGGCTGCAATAGTTGGTACCAAACTGAGACGCTTTGCACTGAATGTGATGACATTACATAATGTCCTGGAGCGCACATGACTGTAGACAGCAGTTGGTTGGTATGCAGTATGTTTCCATTTGGGTTCGCGGATACCTATCCGTTTGGAAGCAGGTTACATACTTGTTGGGTCACAATCCACTGGTGCAAAGTAGGACGCATAAAGTGGTTCGCACATCATAACTCAGCTAGTAAGCGAAAGATTCCTGCGAGATGAATGTCACAGGTAACAGCCGCCTAACGGTGAGGCCACGAATGTACAAAAAATATAATAGTTGTGGTTTATTTCACAGCCATCACAATTAAAATTACCTGAACCAATAAACATACACATAAATGAGAAGGGTCACTAGAAAGAATTGAACAAAGTTATTGATAACCTCTCCCGTATGTGTAATGGGGTCCGCAGCTCGCGGTCTAGTGGCTAGCGTTGCTGCCTCTCGATCACGGGGTTGCGGGCATGTGGCCCAATCCAGGGCCCGACAGGGTTGAATCAAGGCCATATTTGTTTCCGTATCGTACTCAGTAGCGACTGCTTTAGTTTTAAAGATAGGCAGAGTCACTGTGTTTACTTTAGTCAAATTTTGTAAAGACTTATTAAGGTACTGTTCCATATGCTTTGGAAACAATTCGGTGTTTCTTTTTCGTCTTTTTGATTTTTTATTCTCAATGATCAGTTTTTTCACTGTTTGGTTTCAAATTAATTTTTTCCGCCCATTCCAGTCCCCAAAGTTTTGCCGCCCTAGACGAGCGCCTAGTCTTGCCTAATGGTAGAAACGAGCGTGCTCCTTGCTCTTCTACAGATTCCTGCAGATATTTGGCCAGGAAGCGGACTGGGACCTTGAAGAGTCGTCATGAATATTTATTGTCTGAAGTTACTTGATCTGTGATGTAGCCGCATTTCCACGTACAGCTGAAGTGTAATTCATTACTGGACTTACAAATACTCTGTAGATGGTGAGGCAAGTTTCGGTGGACAGTGCCGGGATTTGATTAATGAGTGCGCAGAGGGCACCTAACCTCAACAGAGTCTTGTTTTGTCGTCGACGATCTGCTGTTGCCATGTTAGTCTGCTGTGAAATAAGACTCCAAGGTACCTTGCTGTCGATGATTCAGAGTGATGAATGATATGTAATTGTGGTTTGTGGCATTTGGTATCATTCCTTTGCTTTTTTCGGCGTTAAACCCTATCCGCCACCCAGCCGCCCACGCTTCGAGGACTGTGAAAGCTCCCAGCAGTCTCTGGTTTGCTGCCTGCGGCCATCTGGTTCTGGTATATAAGACAGTGCCATCGTCGTAAATAGCTGAGGAGGCACGTGGTGTTGCTGACACCTTCGACGTGTACAGGGTACAGCACTGGGCCCATGACGGATCCCTGTGACACCTCTACTTGTAATCTACTGATTGCGGTAGTTTATTCGTCTACTTTGCCAACAAAAGTGCGATTTTGTTGCTAACTCGCCAGCAGCACCACACATGAGCCCTCGATTCCAAGGTAGAATAGTTTACACAGTCCCTGTGCAGACGATATCGGATGCCCTGGCACGGTCCGGAATGGTGGCATATAACAATATCACAATGCTTCACGATTTTTCAGATAATTCTGTAATTTGAAGGTAATTTCTTGTGTATGTTTGTATTTTATTAACTGTAACTGTACTAACTACTTAAAAATTGTAATATGACTTTGATAATACTACTGGAAAATAATATTGTAAAAACTTTGTACTAGAGACCCTGGTAAATTCAGGGAATTTCGTGTTATATAGAATCCAAAGACTCTGTCTCTATGTTGAGAATAATATCACTGAACGCGAGCTCACGCAGAGTCAATAGGAGAGAGAAAGAGTGGATGGGAAGAGTTGCTATTCTTGTGTGGTGAGGAAGGACGTAAATAAGGGTGGAGGGGGGAGGGGGCTCTCAAATATATGATGGGGACTGTCCTCGAAATGGTGTTTTAGCATGGCAACGCATTGTGGAAAGGTGAGCAAGCGTGTATCGGGGCAGTGAACAAGGTATATAAGAAGAAATATTGATTGAAGAAGAGTACTTTGTGGCCTAAAATTATTAAAAGTAGCTCGTTGTTAAAGAAGAGCCTGTTGCCAATAATGTTGTTTACGAAATACATTATGTCGCACCACCTTCACCAATTCACCACCAAGTAAGGTCAAGCCAGTTATTTTAGTGAAATCATAACGAACTTTTCTGAGATGCTTTTGTTATGAAACAAAGAGTTGTCTTGAATATCGCCTACACTGAACCTGAACCTGACAACAGATAGCGTAAATGTGAGTAACGGAGTTCAGTACATTTCGCGTGAGATGTTAATTGTAACTATTACAGATTTTTAATCATATGTAATTTCCGTGCATTAACAATCAATTTAATCCTGTTGACGTTACACTTTTCTTTCCAGTCAAACTCGCGAGTGTTGAATTTTGACCCGTTGCTTCCTTTCTCTACACTTATAATTATTTCTGTAATTTTAATGTCAGTTCATTCATTAAACAATTTTAGCTTACATATTAAAATCACTGCTAGCTGCAGAAATTCATTTAACTTATTACAAAACTTATTTCTCCATCGTTGCTGTACTCGATAAATATCTGTGCGACAGCGAGCAGGTCATAACTATGTGCATTCTTTCGGTCAGCAGTGGTTTTCGGAACTGATGGATTTTCCTATTAAATAAAACCATTAGGTACACTCGTCATTAAAATCATTTGTATACCGGAGGGTGTAGATGCGTTATACGTTGGGACTGTGTGTCAACAGGCCATAATATTTCATATCTATTGGTGTCCTGAGACTCGCAATAATAAAACTGAATTCAAATGCAACATTAGCGAGCGAGTCAAAAAGTAGGCACAGAGAATGTCGATCTCGACAATGAAGGAGGAGAAACTACAAAGTCACGAGGCGTGTTCAGGAATGGTTAACAGTGAGCCAGTTAGCAACTGCGAAACATAAAATCCAACAGGCATGAGAGACACAAATTACGTAACGATAAAACAAGAGATCACAGAATCCTTTCGAGAAAATTCGAATGACACATTCACAGAGTATGCAGACCATTCAATCGGGGTTGAAACGAGAACAGAACTGGTACTCAATCAGATAAGCTATTTGAGCACGATAACACGAATGATTAAAACAATAAGTGATGAGATGGGTAAAATAGCTTTCTCAACTCAAGCAACTGGTAGAAACATAGAGTCTCATTATGGAATGAGCTAAAAAATAAAATAGATTCCTTAGACTGGTAGATTAACAGTAAATTGGACCGTAAATTGAATGAGGAGAGTTGATGCTCTGGATGGGTCGATTGATAGTAAATTGGACAGTAAACTTAATTAAAAATAGGTTCATTGGGTAGTACGATAATTTCTTTGAATGAATCAATGAATAAACAAAGTGAAGAAATTAACAACAGGCTAGAATCTGTGTGTAAGAATCTTGGTGCGAAAATAGATCAAGACATTAAGATAATCAGTGAAAGGCAAGAAACAACTGCTAAAGAATTCCGTACTGAACTGTATCAATCTGTAAATGTTTTGCAGGGGCAGACTTTCCAGGTTCAGAATTGTACTGAATCACGGTTACAGTAATTCGTAATAGCAGTTGGTGATAAATTGTCCGAAATGTTAGTCGTAATTAACAGACGTCCAGAACAAAATTCACAGTTGGTGATTAATGTTGGTCAAAAGTTCGCCGTGCTCAAAAACCGAGGTAGAGAATCTGAGATCAGAAATCAACGAACGTATTGAAGGTTTATAAGATATTAAAAATTTGGAATGTCCGAGATTATATTAGCTGGGAGGAATGAGATACAAAAATACTCTTAAGACGAGTAACGGAGACTGATGTGTGGCACCGGAATAATGGGAACCGATATGATAACTGTTATAATGATCACATCAGCCCTAACCATAATAACAACAACCAAGGCAACGACAGGAATAATGAATATGGGATGAGGATGGCCAGAATAGAAATGCAAGTATCTAGGTTAAGAACATCTAATTTTTTCCACTTATTTCCATATAAATACATTCCTTCAGCATTATAATGGGTGAATATGAGGTTTTAATTTGATGGAGGAAGGAATAATTTGAAAGCTGAGTATTCATTTTTAATGTGAGAAGTTGCATACCTTGTTGGCGCTGGAGTCAGGCGAACTACACTCCTGGAAATTGAAATAAGAACACCGTGAATTCATTGTCCCAGGAAGGGGAAACTTTATTGACACATTCCTGGGGTCAGATACATCACATGATCACACTGACAGAACCACAGGCACATAGACACAGGCGACAGAGCATGCACAATGTCGGCACTAGTACAGTGTATATCCACCTTTCGCAGCAATGCAGGCTGCTATTCTCCCATGGAGACGATCGTAGAAATGCTGGATGTAGTCCTGTGGAACGGCTTGCCATGCCATTTCCACCTGGCGCCTCAGTTGGACCAGCGTTCGTGCTGGACGTGCAGACCGCGTGAGACGACGCTTCATCCAGTCCCAAACATGCTCAATGGGGGACAGATCCGGAGATCTTGCTGGCCAGGGTAGTTGACTTACACCTTCTAGAGCACGTTGGTTGGCACAGGATACATGCGGACGTGCATTGTCCTGTTGGAACAGCAAGTTCCCTTGCCGGTCTAGGAATGGTAGAACGATGGGTTCGATGACGGTTTGGATGTACCGTGCACTATTCAGTGTCCCCTCGACGATCACCAGTGGTGTACGGCCAGTGTAGGAGATCGCTCCCCACACCATGATGCCGGGTGTTGGCCCTGTGTGCCTCGGTCGTATGCAGTCCTGATTGTGGCGCTCAACTGCACGGCGCCAAACACGCATACGACCATCATTGGCACCAAGGCAGAAGCGACTCTCATCGCTGAAGACGACACGTCTCCATTCGTCCCTCCATTCACGCCTGTCGCGACACCACTGGAGGCGGGCTGCACGATGTTGGGGCGTGAGCGGAAGACGGCCTAACGGTGTGCGGGACCGTAGCCTAGCTTCATGGAGACGGTTGCGAATGGTCCTCGCCGATACCCCAGGGGCAACAGTGTCCCTAATTTGCTGGGAAGTGGCGGTGCGGTCCCCTACGGCACTGCGTAGGATCCTACGGTCTTGGCATGCATCCGTGCGTCGCTGCGGTCCGGTGCCAGGTCGACGGGCACGTGCACCTTCCGCCGACCACTGGCGACAACATCGATGTACTGTGGAGACCTCACGCCCCACGTGTTGAGCAATTCGGCGGTACGTCCACCCGGCCTCCCGCATGCCCACTATACGCCCTCGCTCAAAGTCCGTCAACTGCACATACGGTTCACGTCCACGCTGTCGCGGCATGCTACCAGTGTTAAAGACTGCGATGGAGCTCCGTATGCCACGGCAAACTGGCTGACACTGACGGCGGCGGTGCACAAATGCTGCGCAGCTAGCGCCATTCGACGGCCAACACCGCGGTTCCTGGTGTGTCCGCTGTGCCGTTCGTGTGATCATTGCTTGTACAGCCCTCTCGCAGTGTCCGGAGCAAGTATGGTGGGTCTGACACACCGGTGTCAATGTGTTCTTTTTTCCATTTCCAGGAGTGTATATTACACGCTGCATGGCGTCGCTGTTGAGGTAGGGATTCTGGCTTCCACTGAACTGATTTGTCCTTTGATATCATGACTCCACTTCTCACCATTTGCTGCTCTGATGTATCATCTGCGCCTTCTGGTGCAGTTGAAAAGCGGCATTCCTAAAACCGATCACCCTCCGAAGCTGCCTTATCAGCATCAGATATTTTCATCAGTATGTATGTTACTTCATCATCTTCCAAAGAAGCCAGTATCTTGAGGAAAAAATCTTACAAAATATGTGAATTGTAACGGTAGAAAGCTAGTAACTTGATTATAAGTGACTCAGTTTACAAACTGATTTGGTTTTATAGGAAAACACAATGACTAGCACTCCACCTTCCAATCTTTCCACAGAAATAGACATTCTATTGTTCAAAACAACAATGACTTTACTTCTTTACGCCCACCATACTGCAACCACTCAATTTCCGTTGTTGGCAGATTGAATATTGTCAGAATTTGCTGTAATAAGGAAGATTAAAATACAGAGATTCCAAAAATACCAGAACAGATTGAGAAATACTATTTCTGTGTACGCCAAACTAAAACTCTAGAATACCATCTTTTTCTGTCGGAATGTATTTGAATAAAGGTCAGACAAAGTTAATGAAAGCAGTTATTAAAATCAAATATTTTCAAAATTCTAGATCATCAAAAATCCTTGAGGGTCAAAATGGACCCGAACAACGTACGAGGGTTAAGCTGCAGATAAAATAAAATTAATGGACGTTTATTAAAGCACAAAAGATGTGTATTGCCTAGTAAACAGTGCTCCAGTGCTCTGAAGGCTGAGTAAATTAAGTCAGTAATGTAAATAATGATTATACTATTGAATCTGACCATTAAAAATTTAATTATGATGTTATTTGATGATAATAATTCGATTCGCTGGAGGGTAAATGGTATAGTGGACAAAAAACTGTAGTGAAAGACTTTTTCGTTTTGTTTTGTTTCGCTATATCACAATATCACGATAATTAATTTCATTGTCTACAATTATTACGGCCACGTCGCTGATCGGCTTCATCATCTTCGCTTCCTAGAAAGTAAACTTGTAGAAACCTCAGCGTTTCATTTGGAAATGGCTACAATGGTCCAGTTTTTTGATAAACTTCTCCTTGGATTCTAAAGACCGGATTAATTCCTTCCTCCTCGATTATTGTCGTTGCTCCAAATGATGTCATTTGGAAGCGTGCGTTACAGATTCTTATTTTTTTTAAAAGGTCCTTCAATATCAGTACATTGCCATTGATATATTCAAAGAATTCAGGTAGAGGTGATTTTTTGTGCTGGCAATGTAATTTCACGAATTGAGCGGCAAGTACTTGGTATTTCTCCTTTAAATTTTTTCGTCTCGCAATATTTACATAGTTTATCCATTCTCCAGATTGTTAGACTTTGATGTTATTAAATTTTTTAGCTGGAGCATAATGAAATGCCTCTTTTTTCAGACAGTGACGTCATTGCATCCCTGCGCATGCAGCATTTGAAGATGTCTTCAGTGACTGCGCCGCGACCTGGATTCTGTTCGTCACTTTTATTGCTATCCAATCTTTTTTCTGTTTTTCTATATAATTGCTCTTCTCAAATCTGTCTCCCTAATATTTTCACGTTGCTCTGCTGTTGGATTATTTCTTCTTCGTTGAGAATTTTATCATAACACTGTCACAAGTGCTTCTCTTTCTTGATCGGTTTCGTTGTTCAGCGCCATATTTTGTGTTTTCGGCACTATATGAGGTCGTGAAATAGTGCTTTTACGTTTGGGCATTTTGCCCCAATATATTTTCACGTTCTTTATTATTATACTTAGATATTAATTACTTCTCCTTTAAACCTTAAACTAGAACTGAATCACAGTTTTTGCGAACAGTTTCTCCTTTGTTACTTTTCCTGCGATTGTTATAAATAATATTGAGATGCGCTAGGCAGAGATAACACGACGCAGTTTGTGTTGGCAATGCCGAGTCTCAATTGCGTTAACATTACAATTTTTGCCACACACAACCATCCACGTTCACCCACCGCAACCAAAACACCGTAGTGCACAATGTGGGACTTACGGCTGCTCTCCTCCAATTCCCACGCATAAACTCCAATGGTCTGTAGTGAATAATTTTGGCTACAATGTGAAACGTATATATATATCTTAAATGTAATTATGTAGCAAGGACAAGTGATAATAATTTGTGGTGTATAAATTAACTAATGAAATAGTAATGTGCTAGTTAGAAAGGCAATGATTTACCTATGTACTTACGTGAGAATATATTGACTACATAACAGAATATTACACTTGTAAGTGATTTCTGTAACAGTTACTCTTGTTATATTACAATAGTGGTTAATAATTTTGTTTCATATATGTACTTTTGGAAGTGACAAGGCCGTACATATTATGCACTACAACACATGTAAACTATTTTCATATAAGTAATTCACAATGTTCTTTCAAAGATATTGTGCAGTGATCATTGAAAAATTTCCTTGCTCATCACAGCTGAAAAATGAAGCTGCATGTTCGAACTACCATGCATCTGCATTTCTCTATACAAATCATACATGGGAACATATAACACGACAACACAATACATCACTTTTTTTTTAGTAAATTAATTCGTAATTTTAAGTAAGTTCTTCTGTGTGTATTTTATTAACTGTGACAGCATTCACTATTTAAAAACTTTAATATTATTTTTACGATAATAGTGATAAATAATACTATAAGAACTTTGTACTAGACACAATGGGAAAGTGTGTACCACGTATCGTATAGAACCCAAAGAATCTCTTTCTATATTGACAACACTATAGTTAGCGCGAGCGTGCACAGAATCAGGAGCAGAGAGATAGTGGAAGGAGAGTGTTGCTGTTATTGTGTGGGAGGTACGGATGTAAAGAGGGGTGATCTAACTTATGATGGAGATTGTCCTCGAAATGGCGTTATAAGTATGGCAAGGCACTGTGGAAATGTGAGGGAGCATATATCTGAGCACAATACGAAGTGCATAAGAAGAACCGTTAACTGAAGAAAAGTAGTGAGTGGTTCAAAATTATTACAAGTAGCTCGTTGTTAAAGAAACACTGCTGCCAATAATGATCATTACTAAATGCATTACTTCGAACCACCAGCAACTTGGTACAAAGTAGGATCATGGTTGTTATCTTTTTAGTTATGTACCCTACTCGGCAGCGTACTAGTTTCAATATTCGATCATTATGATACTTCTTTATTTGAACCATAAACCTTGTGAGCGCTGCTGGTTATCGTGAGTCATTAACACTCTGGAGCCGGCCGGAGTGGCCGAGCGGTGTGGGGCGGCGGGGGTAAATTATTTTGTTTTAAAATGTAAAGAATTGTAAAGTAGAAAAGATGCATTTCCCGGCCGATTAACCATACACTACACGCAGTAGACGAGCTCTGAACTTGCCCTTTGGAGATACGTTATCGCTATAGTTTTATAGTTATTCAATTGAAACTTCTCACATCTTTATGATTATAGCGTATCTCCATTCTAATTAAATATAAACATCCTAGCCTTATTTATTAGCCTACTTAATCTATCTTGCTTCCTTAATTTTTAAGACAAAAACCAGAAAATATTGAATTTCAACTAAAATCTTAATTTGTGAGATCCAAAGTACTGTTCCTACTAAATTATTATGAAAAAGGAATCTAAATATAAATTTTTAAGTCTCTAGCTCTTTTCTGTTGCGCCAATGATTTTTACAGAAAAATGTCCAAATTTTGAAAATGGTTAAAGTTATCGAACTGATATTCAACACATATTGATTTAGTATTACTCCTGACATGCTAGAAACGTTTCAGGTTATTTACTTGATTTTTAAAGTATTGCGCAACATTTATGACGTCAGAGCTAGTTACAGCGGACTAGGCTGGCACACAATGTAACGACTGATGAGAATTTTATAAGGTGTGAGTAGGCTGCTTCCCTACAGCGGTTCTAGGCGCTACAGTGTTTAAGCGCGCGACCGCTACGGTCGCAAGTTCGAATCCTGCCTCGGGCATGGATGTGTGTGATGTCCTTAGGTTAGTTAAGTTTAACTAGTTCTAAGTTCTGGGGGACTGATGACCTCAGAAGTTAAGTCCCATAGTGCTCAGAGCCATTTGAACCATTTAACACTCTGGATGATCATAGCAATACCGAGAAAGTCCGAAGTGAAACAGATAATTCAATGAAGATGAAAGTAACTGCATTCGCAGTTAAATTAAATCAAGTAATTCATGAAATCAGGTGCAGTAGTGATTAAAGTTCCTTGAACATTGTAGCGCCTCTGTTGCATCCAATCTTTAAAGTAAAAGTTGTTCACACCAAGTTGTCGACGCTATTGAAACTAAAGAGACTTCTATAATTTTATGTAGGGTGTGTTGCAAGTATTTCATTTGCTATTGATTTTGGTTGTTGTTTGTTGTCGAAGTAGTTACGAGCTTCTCTGAGTTACAGTTATTAAGAAACAGTGAATTGTCTTGATTGTCTTGAGTATTTGTTTTACTGAGTCTGACAACAGGTGGCATTACTGTGAGTAACGTAAACCAGTACATTTCGCATGGGTTGTTAATAGTAACTATTAATGGTTTTTATTAATTGCACATAATTTCAGTAAAATAACAATCAATTTAATTTTGTTCACGTTGTACACGACTTTACAATCAAACTCGCGCGTGTGGGATTTTGTACCGCTACTTCCTTCCTTTAAGTTTACAATTATTACAGGGTTCTAATGTCAGTTCAGTCATTAACTAGTTTTATTTTTTACTCGTTTTTGGGCTGGTGGTAGTAATTATCTGCAAACTAAATTTCATACTGTTCCACGTACGTATTCTAAATTTTTGCTATCTACAGTAATTCATTTAACGTATTAGAAAATTCCTTTCCGATTATTATTATACTCTATAAATATCTGTGCACTGGCGATCAGGCCATGGCTATCTGCATTCTGTCGGTTGCATTGTTCTTCGGAATCGATACATTTTCTATTAAATAAGGAATGTTAGGTAACGGATTATTAAAATCATTTGTACACGAGAGAGTGTAGGAATCTTATAGGCTCCACGGTATTCATTAGTACTAAACACCTCAGTGACGTTCTCCAGGACCCTGAGGAGTTGTAGGGTTGTGGAATGGCCCTGTTCAATCCCAAACTGCTGCTGGCTCAAAATACCGTCTCATTTAAGCGTTCTTAAGAGCCTCTTTAGCAGCAGTCTTTCTTTGAAACACTTTACGTAATACTGGTAGCAAACTCATAGACTTGTAATTATGGAGCTCGAGTTGTGGCATGGGATCATGATGTCATGCTTCCAGGTGCTGGGGAATATTCTCATCAGTATAAGTTTGTTACTTAGTGCTGCTAGTAGGTTGTTCGTATCTCTGGGGAGTTCTTTCGGTGTTCTTCCCATAATTCCATAAAGCCCAGGTGTTGTGTCGCTGAGCAGTATCCGTATTGTGGCATGTACTTCTTTTGGGGTCATCTGGGGTATGTGTTGTTCTTCATCTGTAGCAGCTGCTGCTAGAAAGTTGATGAGCGTGTCGTCAACTGTATCTGTCATGAGGGTCCTTAATTGGACGACATTTGCTCTAGAAGTTGGCTGGTAATGCATTTAAATTTTATAATGGCATTACAACAAGTCCAGCAGCAGTGTTCAAGCGAGGCAGTATCGGCCACGAGCGTGGGGACATGCGCGTCGCATCCCAACTGTCGCGACATGTTGTATACCGGCTGGTTGTCCTGCCACTTTATATTCTGATGATTTTCCAATACTGGCTTGATTGGTCGACACATCAGTTTGAATTGACATTTAACTTGCAGATTCCAAGGCGATTCCTTTCTCTGATGAGCTCCGACGTTTTAGCTAGTAAGAGTGGTGCTGGGTGCTCTATTCTTCTCTACTGTGGTGTCTACATCCCAGATGCCTTCCTTGCTGCATTGTTGAGGTTTGTGATAGCATTGTTCACGTTGCTACCTTCATGTAGCTGAAGTTCTTGTAGACGATGCGGGACTTGATGTCGAAATGTTTTGCCAATTTGTCTTCCTTGTGTTGAACCGGTGTGTGACGTGAAGTGGATCAGCATTTACGTTAATGACTAGAGGCAGGTGATCGGTTGTTAAGGCGTGCACAACGTCTGCCACCACGATGGTCAGAAGACCAAGACATGTGGTGTTCTCCGGTTGCCGATCCACAGACTTGAGCGTTTGCTTGCTCTGCTGCTTGAAACAGACGTCTACCGCTATGTTTGGTGCTGCGGAAATTCCATGCAATACGTTTCACGTCAAAGTCTCCTGCTATAACCAATTTGCTTCTAAGTTGCAGCAGGCTCCTTGCGTCGTTAGAGTTTAGGAGTCCTTTGCGTGTGCACTGAGCAGCAGTAAACGTCACGACACGCTAAGTGGTTTCCACCGTTATTCCTGAGGTTTTCATAGTTTGCAGCGTCGGTCTAGGCATGACAAGCGTGGGCAAGATGTAAATGGCAGTTCCATCTCCAACCGTAAATCGGTCGTTTCGACGGCAAACATAGTTAGCCAAGTTCTCTCTTAATGCAGGCTTCAGGTAAGTTTCATTTACATGACAGATGTCGATACACCCGTCTTGTAGAAACCGACAGAACTCTAGTACAGCTGCAATTACATGCATGCTCCCCACATGTTTACAAAATAACGGCTTAAATAAAATTGCTTGAAAGCGTTGTGAAACAGCTATAGTAGCGTTGTTGTCAACAGTTTTGTACTTGTGCCGTGCTGCGTGAAGCACTGATCAGCCGCTTATGAATATTCCGTCGCCACACTTACGATAACGTACATAAAATCTTCTCTGATTGTATGACAATAAAACTGATTTTCTCTGAATAACAAACATTGTAGAACGCTATGCCGCAAATTAAAAGAATGGAGGAAGGTGTACGTAATATTAATCTTTCCATAGTAATAATCGTGTAAAACTGTTTGTAATACTGTGGCTACAAATGTTTATAAAATAAAAGCTTTAAGTAAAATAACGCAATTGTGTTATGAAGCAGCTGTAGTAGCTGTAGTCAACAGCATTCAACAGCTGCCATGCAGCCTGAACTTTTTTTTTTCCATCGTCGACGACGATCGAGACTTCATGGTGGAAGGTAATTAGGTGCTTGGGTTCATTTATTTTTGGGCTAACTTCTTAGGGCCAGTACATCTGTCCGTAAGATACCGCCAGGATGTGATAGTACCAAGGAATGTGGTACCTCATACCGATGCTGTGGGAGGGGTATTGCCCTGCCCAGAGTTCTTATGTGGTACACAAAGTTACGCAAAGTGTCTACTTTGTTATGCAACGTCGTCGTCTTTTTGCGAACTGCTTCTAGTACTGTATCCATATAGAGGGCAGCGTGCAAATCAATAATGCGAGTATAGCGGCTGGCACGAAGTATCCATCTCAGTACCATATTTTGTAAAACTTGTAGACGGCCAATTTGTGTTGGACTGCAAGACACCAGACCGAGCTGCTATACAGTATCTTAGAGAGCACCGTCGCCTTATATAATCGAAGCTTTGATGTTGTACTGAGGTCAGTAATCTTGAAGCAATGGAGGAGTTTCTCGGCCGTACCAAAACCTTTGTTCCTGAGAAGGTCAACATGTTTATGGAGAAAGAAGTGTTTTCCAAAGTGACCCCCAGGTAAGTCATCGTTGCACCACAGGGTATATCCCGCCCCTGCAGTCTCAAGTTGGTAGTCATCGCGGAGTGTTTCTTGCTGAAATAGATGGCTGTCGTCTTGGCGGGATTTAGTTGCACGTTATTGGTCTTACACCAAGCGGCTGTGGCATCTAGTAGACATTGAAGTTGTCGAATGTTGACGTGAATATGTCTGCCACTGGTGAGAAAAGCCATATCATCGGCAAATTGCGCAATTTGTACCCATGTGACAGTTGGCATCTCATTGACGTAGGGACTAAATTGTAGTTTGGATGAAACGGATCCTTGAGGCAGCCACGCTTGCACCAGTCGGGTATCAGACGATTGACTCTCTACAGTTGCAATCATCTTCCTGTCTGTCAAAAACCTAGCTATAAATTTCATATAACATTTGGGTATCGACGTGAGTTCATCCAGTTTCCTAATTAGTTTTTCCATCCATACATTATCATAGGCCCTTTCAATATCTAAGAACACCGCTGCCGTAGCATTAAACATATCGAAATTTCTGATAACATGTTCAGCCAGACGAAGGAACTGTAACTCCGCGGACAGTTTACTTTTGAAGCCGTACTTTTCTGCCCTGATAGTACTGTCGGCCACCAGTGGTTCCAAAATGCGGGCCTAGATGACTCTTTCGAAGGTTTTGCCCAAACCACTAAGAAGACTAATGGGTCGGTACTTTGTGGCCAGGGTAACGTCCTTCTATGGTTTGGGAATAGGAACTACCTTGAAGATCTTCCACGCAGTGGGGAAATACTTTGTCAAGAGATAGCCATTGTAAATTCTTGTCAAAAGCACCAGTGGCTTACGTGGCAAGTTCTTCGGGTGTAAGTTGCTGATCTTGCCAACACCAGGTGTCTTCTTCTCATTCAGCTTCCTGAGTGTGGTTCTAATTTCGCTAGGCGTAGTTAGACGGGGACGGAACCGGTCAGGAGTGGTGATGATCTGATCGACGAGTTGTACGGTCGCATACTCGTGGTCTCTCTGTTAATCTCTGAGGAGTCTGAAGCGGTCGTTTGGGCGTGGGGTCGGCCATGACGTTCTTCACTAACCGCCATTCTTCTCTCATTTGCAGGAGGAAGGAGGACATCTTACCCTCCCACGTTTCTACTCACCATTCAAGTAATCAGCGTCGAAGCTGCCTCCCCAGGCGACGCACCCATCGGCGGTAAGCTGGGTTGTGAGACCATTGCCATAACTTCCGGTACCGGTTCTTCTGTAGCCATAGTTCATAAAGTAAGGGAGACAATGGATTGTGGATCGGGAAGTCCTCAAGAACCATTATGAACGACAGTTTGTGGGTCTTCCGGAGATTCCGCGGTAAGTAATCGACTACATAATCGATTTAGGCCGGCGTCTGAACCAGCAGTGTAGGCATGATGTTGTTATTTAAGTACCTCTTGAAATGGGGCCATTTATTTTCTTGGTGAACTCACTGGTTCGATAGGTTACTCGTCTGTGGTAGTGACGCCAGAACAGGGTCATGGTTCGACGATAAGTCATTGACAGTAACAAGACGGGGGTCAGTCCCAAGTCCTAGGGTGATAAAAATGTCAAAGAGAAAAAAATGGTTCAAATGGCTCTGAACACTATGGGACTTAACTACTGTGGTCATCAGTCCCCTAGAACTTAGAACTACGTAAACCTAACTAACCTAAGGACATCACACACATCCATGCCCGAGGCAGGATTCGAACCTGCGACTGTAGCGGTAGCGCGCTTCCAGACTGTAGCGCCTAGAACAGCTCGGCCACTCCGGCCGGCTTTAAAGGACATTTAGACGTTAATGGCTGGGGGAGGGAGTGTGAGTCGGCTCAAGAGGTCACCGGATTTCCAGGCGGGGCAGCACTAATCCCCTAGGGTTGGTGGTACGTGAATTCCAGGTAGGATGCTTCACATTCTAATCACCGCCAATAAAAGTCTTGCCGTTTTGTGCTAAGATATGATGTAAGTCTTGAACTATGAGCTGCGCTGCTGGGCGAAGTTATGCCGCCTCAAAAGTGACCTCTCCCAAATCTGCCCAGACTGAAACCACCGTCGTCTCCAGCTCCTGTAGATTTGGTAGGTCGACATGCCAGTGAGTAATGGTACGGCGAAGGTAAACTGCTATGCCACCACCTTGTGCATGTCTGTAAGTGTGGTAACCCACCATATTTCCAAGTTTGAAAGTTTCATTTGACCGTAGGTGAGTATCTGACAAGAGGAATATGTTTATCTTGTGACAGCCAGTTAAATATTGTAGTTCATTTTCTCATTGCGTTCTCCAATAGCTTTCCATAGAAATATGCGGAGATCCGTTGTATGTGTGGCCATGACGTTAATCTGACTCCTCAAGCTGAGCCACTGTTTCCACCAGTGTAACTACCATAGACAGATTGTATTTACCTACAGACATAATTTTCCTAGCACTGATGAGTTTATGTAGAAAGTTATAGCTGCTAAAAGATTTGAGACAGTTGTAACATCCGTAAGTGCAGCATCCGCATCTCTGTCCCGAGATCCCCTCGGTGTTCAACGACCAGTGTCCAGCTGTAGACGCTGCATTGCTGAAGAACACGTTTACTTCTCCTGTGTTGTAGTTGCAGTCCACACCTGGCCCCATGGTGGTGGAGGAGAGGGGTGGGCAGTGGAGGGGGAGGGCTTTTTGAGTTGCAGGCTAGCAGTGTCAGTCATTAAAAGTTTCACAGCGGCGGGAACAGTCGGACGTTCCCTCTTTGGTTGTACAGGACGTGAGGTTATTGTGCGGAAATTCTTGAGAGCTTTCTGAATTCGCTATAGCCCTTCCAAGAAGCTTTATGCGGGCCTTGTCAACCCACGCCTTTAGGAGGTGAGCCTGGAAGTGCTGTGCATTCAGTACTGGGCTGCATGGCGCCACATTCAACACAGCGTGCTGTTAGCCGGCAATAATTGGATGTGTGTATCCAGCGTAGACTACGTTTGCAGTGGGATGAATCGTTGTAGGGGTGGTAATCCTCCACCCATACTTTCGTCGACAGCACATAGCGGACTCCTTAGATGGTTTCAGATTTATCCCCTCTTGGTAGTGTCACAGCGTACTCCAGCAGTGGATGAGCTTTCCCTGCTTATTACGCTTGAACTGTTGTACATCCTTTATGTTAAAGCCTTGCTCTTGTAGGTCTTTGTGCACATCCTGCGCAGTAACTGAAGGTCTTTGTGCACATCCTCCGCAGTAACTGAAGGTGGCAAATCTTTGACCACCACCTGCTGTGACATCCTGGTATGTGTGAAATGGTTACTGTTGATTCTTGCAAAAGTCGAACACCTGGTAATCCTCGAGGATGTCAACGTAGAATTTTACACCATCTTCCGTGTATGCATCTCGTAAACCAACAGAAATCTGTTCCTTTAGGTCGCGGCACAGCTTAACATGGTTGACACAGTTGTAAATCACTATGGGTGCTATCTTCGACGCTTTTGGGACCGACGGAGGTGGGAGTGGCGGGTCGGCGGTCGTAGGCTCCTGCACAGACGCTCTAGCTGGAGCGTCATTCTTTTTGTAGAGACAAGGGCCTGTTGCATAGTTCGTTCCAGTGCCTGAGTAGCACTGTAGCTCAATGTCTTCTTGCGATGAACTGGTTGAAATCCCTTGTTAGGCACGGTGTTAACAGTAGGTTAGCATTCTATGGAGGTACCATACGGATTTATAGAGCTGTGAGGACCAATTGCTGTCGCTATTTGGTTAGAGGCAGAGCAGAGTGAGCGCTGAGCAACCTCTTATGAACACTCTATCGGCCTATGACCAATCCGCGAGTATGACACTAAATATTTATAAATTTATTTACACGTCAGGTTCCGTAGGACCAAGCTGAGGAGCAAATCTCCAAGGTCATGGAGCGTGTCAGAACATGAAATTACAACACAAAAATGGAATGTTTATGAACCCAAATAAAATCGAGCCATAAGTTTCAACAAATGCAGTCAACAATATAATATAAGAATCAGCTTAATTTTTCGAGGAACTCCTCAACAGAATAGGAGTTACCTATGAGGAAACTCTTCAGTTTCGATATGAAAGCGCGTGGATTACTTCTCAGAATTTTGAATTCTTGTGGAACCTTACTGAAAATGGATGCAGCAGTATACTGCACATCTTTCTCCACAAGAGTTAAGGAAGTCCGATCCAAATGCAGGTTGGACTTCTGCCGAGTATTAACTGAGTGAAAGCTGCTTATTCTTTGGAATAAGCCGATATTGTTAACAAGAAACGACAGTTAATTATATATAGAGAGGGCAATGACAAAATATCCAGACTAAATACAGGGTGTTTCAAAAATGACCGGTATATTTGAAACGGCAATAAAAACTAAACGAGCAGCGATAGAAATACACCGTTTGTTACAATATGCTTGGGACAACAGTACATTTTCAGGCGGACAAACTTTCGAAATTACAGTAGTTACAATTTTCAACAACAGATGGCGCTGCAAGTGATGTGAAATATATAGACGACAACGCAGTCTGTGGGTGGGCCATTCTGTACATCGTCTTTCTGCTGTAAGCGTGTGCTGTTCACAACGTGCAAGTGTGCTGTAGACAACATGGTTTATTCCTTAGAACAGAGGATTTTTCTGGTGTTGGAATTCCACCGCCTGGAACACAGTGTTGTTGCAACAAGACGAAGTTTTCAGCGGAGGTTTAATGTAACCAAAGGACCGAAAAGCGATACAATAAAGGATCTGTTTGAAAAATTTCAACTGACTGGGAACGTGACGGATGAACGTGCTGTAAAGGTAGGGCGACCGCGTACGGCAACCACAGAGGGCAACGCGCAGCTACTTCAGCAGGTGATCCAACAGCGGCCTCGGGTTTCCGTTCGCCGTGTTGCAGCTGCGGTCCAAATGACGCCAACGTCCACGTATCGTCTCATGCGCCAGAGTTTACACCTCTATCCATGCAAAATTCAAACGCGGCAACCCCTCAGCGCCGCTACCATTGCTGCACGAGAGACATTCGCTAACGATATAGTGCACAGGATTGATGACGGCGATATGCATGTGGGCAGCATTTGGTTTACTGACGAAGCTTATTTTTACCTGGATGGCTTCGTCAATAAACAGAACTGGCGCATATGGGGAACCGGAAAGCCCCATGTTGCAGTCCCATCGTCCCTGCATCCTCAAAAAGTACTGGTCTGGGCCGCCATTTCTTCCAAAGGAATCATTGGCCCATTTTTCAGATCCGAAACGATTACTGCATCACGCTATCTGGACATTCTTCGTGAATTTGTGGCGGTACAAACTGCCTTAGACGACACTGCGAACACCTCGTGGTTTATGCAAGATGGTGTCCGGCCACATCGCACGGCCGACGTCTTTAATTTCCTGAATGAATATTTCGATGATCGTGTGATTGCTTTGGGCTATCCGAAACATACAGGAGGCGGCGTGGATTGGCCTCCCTATTCGCCAGACATGAACCCCTGTGAATTCTTTCTGTGGGGACACTTGAAAGACCAGGTGTACCACCAGAATCCAGAAACAATTGAACAGCTGAAGCAGAGACTACGCCATATTATTGCTACGCATGGTGGATATGTGGAAAATATCGTACTATAGTGTTTCCCAGACCGCAGCGTCAACTGTTGTTGACAATTGTAACTACTGTAATTTCGAAAGTTTGTCTGCCTGAAAATGTACTGTTGTCCCAAGCATATTGCAACAAACGGTGTATTTCTGTCACTGCTCCTTTAGTTTTTATTGCCGTTTCAAATATACCGATCATTTTTTAAACACCCTGTATGTAGTATATAATTAAACTTTTACTCATCTTGTACACAAAACAAAAAACAAGGGGAAGCCACACAAAGTTGCATGGTCTTTGGAGTAAGATACAAGTTGTTACGTTATTTATCACAAAAAGAATACTGTGTAGCGGCGAACAGTAGTGCCACGCCATATATTGAAGCTCCAGAATGGCCGCAGAACTGTAAGTGCTCCGTGAATGGACTGAAAAGTCAGTTCTTGGTGAAAACTATTTGCTCAGCTCTTCTCGCTGCGTGGCACAAGGTGAAAACTGGTGACAACAGCGCTACTATAGCTGTTTCGCACTACTTTATTCAAGCTGTCATTTTACATATATGTGTAGTCACAGTATTATAAGCAGTTATACAGAATTTTTTGATATATTAAGATTAATATCGTGTACCCCATCATCTCGAGGGTTGGAACCCCTTATTTTCCAAGTGGAAGAATACAATCAATCAATAATTCGAAATGACAGTCACAATCTCATATAAATAATGCGATTGTGACTGTCATTTTGAATAATTGGTTATAAGTAAATTAATCGCTGTTTATCTCCATACAACTATGTTGTCTAAAAATTTATGGAAGAATATAGTGTACCAGATTTAACGATTTGGAAGATCCTCCCCTTCGCCGACTGCCGCCTGCTTTTTCGTCTGTCGTCACCTGTTGTTCGTCCGTCGCCTCCTAGTGTTCGTTTGTCGCCGCCTGCCATCTTCCCACTGTCTGTCCGTTGCCGAAAGCTGTTTCTCTGCTGTCCATCCGTTGCCACCTGCTGTCCGTCCGACGCCGCCTGTTCGCCACCTGCTGTTACTGTCGTCGTCCCTTTTCGTTGTCCAGTCGTCATCGTTCCTTGGCTCCATTTTCTTCTCATCTTCACGCCTCGGCGATACCTGTCGCCAGTAGGCCCCACACTTCGCCATGAGCCCTCCCACCTCCACTGTAATCTACACTTCCCCCTCCCTGACTTCAACTAAGACTTCCTAGAGTGCCGCCTTTGGCCTTCCTCCTTACACCACGCCTCCCCCCTGCCCACTTACCTATTTCCCCTTCTCCTCCCCAGCTGACTACGCACACCTGTACACACTTCCCCAACTTCCACATCAACAACAGCTCCTTGTACTGCCCCTGCCTTTACGTATACATCTGCTGCTACCTCCGCTGCCACCACGCAGCTAGTAGGCTTCCCCTTCTCATTCCCCCCTCCCCCCCCGATCACCTCATCTTCTGCCTCCCCCATGTGAATCACATCATGCCGGGCTACAATTGCCACCTCAGAACCCTCAGCACCTCACGGCCCCTCTGCAATGCCGGAAGGATCTGCCATCCACCGCTTCCCTCTCCTCCCCACCCCTCTCCCCTCCTGCCAGTCTAACCTCGCCAAGAAATCTCAGTAGCGCGCAAATGCCGACTCTGCTCCTGCCACATCCCACAAAAAATTACTGCTGTCTTCCCCTTCCTCCATCGTCTCCATGGATACCACTCCTCCTCCTGTCCCCCATACCTCTGCCCCCACCATACACACCTTCGTCCTTTGACCCCTAGTTCCTAGATGCCCATACCCACACCACGGAGATACAAAAGTATGTCCCAGGTGCTCCCATCTGCCAACTGATTCCCTGCAGGGCCTCAGTCCTTATGAAATCCCCTCTCCTTCCTTTCATATGGAACTTCTACATAATCTCCGAAGTATCACGTTTTGCCTCCACACATCCATCGCACACTCCCCCCTCCTCTTCCTCAGCCTGCCTGTCACCCATAACCTTCACTACCGTGGTCACCAAGCTCAACCCGGTGAACACAGAGGATGAGGTGCTGGCTGAGCCCAACTCTCACCCTGACCTTGATATCCACTCTGCGCACTGACTCCACAATGCCACGAGTCCTAGTTTCCTCATGTTATCTTTTCAGAGTCCGCCCCATCTCCACAACAAGGGTACCCTGATTTTTCACTGACACCACCCAGTTAAATACTCCAAATCCCCTCCACAATCCTACCACTTCCTGCACTGCTTAGTATATAATGACCACCTGACCCATAACTGTAACCCCCCCTCCCCCACCACATATCCTCTCAGAAAGGCCTCCCACTTCCTCATAAACTGTCCCAACCTAGCCGCCCCTTCCTCCTTTAATACCTGCAATGTATTACACCCCACTAACTCCTACAAATGTAATGCTGAACCCCTCTTGCCACCCCGGAGCTTACCATCCCCATCTGTCCCATTGACCCCCCCTCCCCCATCCACCCCAACAATTCCCTCTGTCTGTCCCTCACAGCTGAAGACATCATCTGTTTCTTTACCATAGTCCTCCAGAACATCCACCCCTTCCAGCGCCACCACAGACTACAGCAGATCGCCCTCACTGCTTGCTCTGTCTTCCAACTAAACATGTTCGCCACCTACTCCCACTACGAATCCCACTTCTCATTCACCCATCTAGACACCCTACTTTACGCCTCTCCTCTCCTCTTCGTTAACCCACCCTTCCCTTCCAGTCATGGTGAGGCATAAGTGTAGCATCCTCTTCCAAAACATCTGCTCCTTCTGCACCAACAAATACCTGCTCTCCCAACACCAGGTTGACAGCTTCATCCTGAATGAAACCTTTCTCCTGCCTCTCCATACTGTTCTTACCTCTCTTTATATCCTACACTGCACAAAGGATCCTGGTCCCTAAGAGGAAGGTGGAGTCGCCATCAGCGACCTTAAGCACATCCCCGTCTGGCCACAACCCCTTTTAAATGACCCCACCGAATACCTCATCCTCAGAGTCTCTTTCCCTTCCCTCACTTTCACCTGTGCCACCATCTACGTCTGTTGTTCTACTCCTATTCCTTATGACTACATCTCCCACATTTATGGTACCATCCCCACCTATGTGATTGTGCCGGCCAGAGTGGCCGAGCGGTTCTAGGCGCTTCAGTCTGGAACTGCGCGACTGCTACGGTTGCTGGTTCGAATCCTGCCTCGGGCATGGATGTGTGTGGTGTCCTTAGGTTAGTTAGGTTTAAGTAGTTCTAAGTTCTAGGGGACTGATGACCTCAGAAGTAAGTCCCACAGTGCTAAGAACCATTTTTTTATGTGATTGCCACCAACATCAACATCTACAGCCACTTCCCTTCTGCCCTTTGGCGTTGGCATCAGTTCCTCCCCACTATCAAAGATGACCTTTTTCCTCTTTCTCTGTGCACCCATTCTGAAAGTAACATCACTCCTGATTTTTTCATGGCCTCTGCCAGCCTCCTTGGGCATATCGCCATAGACATCCTTGACCCCACAGGTAATGACCACCTTCTTGTCCTTCTCACCATCACGTCTGCCCACTGCCCACCTCTGGCTCCCCACCCTCCACCCCTTCCCAATGTAGCCCATGACTACCATCGTGCCGACTGGGATGCCAACTGGGAATCCATCTCTACTCAGATCGAAAGCCACGCTCTTGCCTCTCACCATGCCCAATGACATTACACATGCCTCGTCCTTCCTCCAGAAGACTGTTACTGATGGTGTGGAGGCCCATGTCCCTAACAAAACCATCCACTCCCACAGGCTGTCTTCCTCCTCTGCGAATACCGCCGCTTCTATCACTTCTTCCTGGGCACTCATGACAGGGATACACTCCATCGCCACTGCCAACTACAGAGACACATTGGGAACCTCATTACAGTGAAGAAACGCTGGAATTGGTGCCAGTCCTCTACACTGCTCAACGCCACCTTCCCTATAAAATCCTTCAGGTACTGGTCTGCCTTCCATCACCTTATTGGTTCACATTCTGCACGCCATTGCCCCTTCTCCATAAAGGGCATCCTTTTCTTGAAAACCTCAGTAAGGCAAACCACCTCGCTTCCCACCTTTCCAAGGTCTTCTCTATCCCTGATGATCCGCACTTTGTTTATTCCCTTTTCCATCATGGAACGCGCTGATACTCGGTCTGCAATACTTGAGGCAGTTACCCCCCTCCAACATCAACACTCCCATCACAGCACAAGACATTAAACTTACCCTCCACCGAAAACGCAACACAGCCACTGGTCACAACTGTGTCACCTACCACCGCCTCAAAGAATGCACCTTCTCCTTTCTGACTGTCCTTGCCACTTTATACAACTCATCCTCTCCATCATCTTTTTCCCCGACCTGTGGAAGACTTCCCATGTTGTCTTGTTCATCAAACCAAACAAACCCCCTTCTGCCACCTCTTCCTGTCGTCCAGTCTGCTTCACCTCCATCTTCCATAAGGTCTTCGAATACATCCTCTCCTGTCATATCCATCATCACCTTAACCAACACCACATCCTCCCCCTAACCCAGTGTGCCTTCTGACCCTCCTCTGCAGAAGACAGGAGAGAATCCACCTTCTCTCCCTTCAATTTAACTCCCGTTGCTCCGCCATTTTTGTTTCACTGGACCTCCAAAATGCTTTACAACTGTTTATGGCATCACGGTCTCCTCTTTAAACTCCAAACTTACTCCCTGCCTCTCATTTTTTTCCATCTCGTCACTTCCTTCCTCTCACGCCATCCTTCCTGTGTCACCATCCACAATACCAACTTCCATATCTTTTATCCCATCACCAGTGCACCCTAAGGCTCTGTCTTCTCCCCTGTCCTCTATGTCATGTACACCACTGACATGCCAAATCCACAGCCACCTGTACACCTCCTCCGATATACTGATGTCACTGCCTTCCTGGCTCTCTGTCCTACACTTCAACGTTCCCATCGAACCCTTCAAACACACAATGACCAGATCAACACTTGGTGCAACCAGTAGTTCCTTCATATCAACCTCTCCAAGACCCAGACAATCATCATAGGCCGCCCCACCCCTTCCTTCCACCTCAATGACTTCAACCTCACCATTTATGGTTCTCCCATCCAGCTCACCCCTAACTGGAGATACTTTCGCCTCACACTAGACCATCACCTCACCTGGACCTCTCGTCTCCCGACCATCCAGCAGACACCCTGTACCCGCCTCAGCCTCCTGAAACTCCTGTCCATAGGACATGGGGTTACATCCTTCCACCATCGTCAACACCTACAAATCCCTAATCTGCCTATCCTTTGTTATGCCAGAATTGCCTGGATCTCTGCCCCCTCCCACTTTTTATAAACACATCCAAATTCTTGAATGACATATGCTCTGCTTTGCCCTCCATATCCTCCTTCCATCCCCACACAGATCCTTTATGAACTCATCCCCTTCCCCCACCTCCTCCTTTTCCTCCAACATATCTGTATACTTTACACTATCCTCAGGCATGATGCCCCCACCCGCTGGTGTCCCCCTTCCTCTCCATCTCCTGCCTATTGCTGCACCTCTGTAGCTGTATCCCACCCTCTCTCCACCTCCACACCCTCCATATCCTTCATCAGGGCAATTTCCAGCACCTCCTCTTCCGAGGGATGTACTTCCCCGTGATGCCTACCCTTCTTATCAACTCTAGCCCCATCTTGTTTCCTCCCCCTCCTCCCCAGGAGACCCCATTTCCCATCCCCTCCTTCCCTCTGAGCGGTCTCTCCTCCCCCCCCCCCCCCTTCTCCGAGCCTCTACACTACATCGACAGCTTTTTTCCTCTTCTGTCTTTTCCCTCCATGACCCCCTTGATGTACCCCTCACTCTATCCCCCATCCACATTCTTTCCCCTCCCCCCTTCCAGCAACGCCCCTTCCCTCCCTCTCTATTCCCATATTTCTTGTATCCCCACCCTTGGCAGATCCTCAAAGACTTTATTCATCATCATGTGTAATGTGTCAGTCTTCTGTTTCTTGTGCCACCCCACACCATCCCCCATTCCCATTGTCTCCCCCCTCTAGAAACGCCCCTTCCCTCCCTCCCTATTCCTTTCTTTCACATATTCCCACCTCTGGTAGATCCTCCCAGATTTAATTCATCGTCATGTTTCCTGCATCAGGGTTCTGTTCTGTGAAGTTCTAAAGTGTCGTCAAGTGGCGTGATTTTTAATCGTGTGCTCGACTTGCATATACGCACATCAAAAAAGGTTTTGCATCACCCCAGTTCCGAGAACTCCTGACGATAGACGTTGACTGTGGATATTGTATCGCAGACACAGTCCCTTTGACGATTCAGGTATGTCACTAAACCCGCCCAATGATGTAAACAACGATGTATGAGCAGCGCCCATTAGACAGAGGGGGTCCAACAGTCGATCAGTTCCAGTCATTCCACCAGGAAGGAGGTTCACGGTCCGAGTTGTGTGTAGTTCAACCATGTCTAGACGGTCAGTACTGCGGTTACTTTGTGCCAGGAAGGGCTCTCAACAAGGAAAGTGTCCAGGTATCTCGGAGTGAACCAAAGCGATGTTGTTCGGACATGGAGGAGATACAGAGAGACAGGAACTGTCGATGACATGCCTCGCTCAAGCCGTCCAAGGGCTGCTACTGCAGTGGATTACCGCTATCTACGGATTATGACTCGGAGAAACCCTGACAGCTACGCCACCATGTTGAATAATGCTTTTTGTGCATCCACATGATGCGCAACTTCACTCCCACCGACCATGGCGACGTCCATCTTTGTAACCACGACACCATGCAGCGCGGTACAGATGGGCCCGACAACATGCCGAATGGCCCGTCAGGACTGGCATCACGTTCTCTTCACCGATGAGTGTCATATATGCCTTCATCCAGACAATCGTCGGAGACGTCTGCGGGGGCAACCCGGTCAGTCTGAACACCTTAGACACACTAAGGAAAGTTTTCAGGCGTCTCGGAGTGAACCAAAGAGATGTTCGGACATGGAGGAGATACAGAGAAACAGGAATTGTCGATGACATGCCTCGCTCAGGGCGACCAAGGGCTACTACTGCAGTGGATGACAGCTACCTACGGATTATGGCTCGGAGGACCCCTGACAGCAACGCCACCAAGTTGAATAAGGCTTTTCGTGCAGCCACAGGACGTCGTGTTACGGCTGAAACTGTGCGAAATAGGCTGCATAATGTGCATCTTTACTCCCGACGTCCATGGCGAGGTCCACCTTTGCAACCACGACACCATTCAGCGCAGTACAGATGGCCCCAACAACATGCCGAATGGACCGCTCACGATTCGCATCACGTTCTCATCACCGATGAGTGTCGCCCCTGCCGTCAACCAGACAATCGTCGGAGACGTGTTTGGAGGCAACCTGGTTAGGCTGAGCGCTTTAGACACGCTGTCCAGCGAGTCCAGCAAGGTGGTGGTTCCCTGCTGTTTCGGCGTGGCATTATGTGGAGCCGACGCATGACGCTGGTGGTCACGGAAGGCGCCGTAACGACTGTACGAAGCGTGAATGCCATCCTTCGGCCGATAGTGCAACGATATCGGTAGCATATTGGTGAGGAATTCGACTTCATGGACGACAATTCTCGCTCCCATTGTGCACATCTTGTGAATTACTTTCTTCAGGTTAACTACATCGCTCGACTAGAGTGGCCAGTATGTTCTCCAGACATGAACCCTATCGAACATGTTTGGGATAGATTGAAAAGGGCTGTTTGTGAACTATGTGACCCACCAACCACTCTGAGGGATCTACGCCGAATCGCCGTTGAGGAGTGAGACAATCTGGACCAACAGTGCCTTGATGAATTGAGGATAATATGCCACGACGAATACAGGTATGCATCAATGCAAGAGGACGTGCCACTGGGTAATAGAGGTACTGCTGTGTGTGGTATGTACAGCAATCTGGACCACTACCTCTGAAGGTTCCGCTGTATGGTGGTACACCATGTAGTGTGTGGTATTCATGAGCAATAAAAAGGGCGGAAATGATGTTTATGTTGATCTCTATTGCAATTTGCTGTACAGGTTCCGAAACTCTCGGAACCGAGGTGATACAAAACTATTTTTGATGTGTAGTTCTGATGCCAATGGTTTTTCAGTTCTGCGCCGCCCATCACGAGGATGTTTTAATCATTATGAGACTTTTCATGTTCCTGCCATACTTTGACTTGTGTCTGGCCCTGTCTTTTAATTGTCACAATGTGTGGTTTTCGAGTAAAATAAAGCTCTTTTTTATCTCAATTTTATAGTCACCCTTTCTTTGCATACTTTCTCCCATTATGTTCCCTCTTGGGTATATCTATGTTCAACCATGTTTCTCCTTTTTATTGTTTTAAATGTCCTCCTGTTCCATTGTAAAATCTCTAGGCTGGAGAGACCGCCCGACCCTGAGGGGAATTGAAATGACAAATGGTTCAAATGGTTCTGATCACTATGGGACTTAACTTCTAACGTAATCAGTCCCCTAAAACAGAACTACTTGAACCTAACTAACCTAAGGATATCATACACAGTCATGCCCGAGGCAGGATTCGAACCTGCGACCGTAGTGGTCGCGCGGTTCCAGACCGTAGCGCGTAGAACCGCTCGGCCACTTCTGCCGGCTTGAAATTACAACTAACTACGTCATGGTGATGTACAATGTTTGTTATTCACAAAAGATCTTATGTAAGGTATCTTAAGTGAGCCAACTTTAGTCAATTCCCTTAAAACCCTCTAGTAATCTATATAATTTTAACTTTTATTAAATATTTAATGACTTTTACGAATGGTAGTAATTTACGTGCTGTAAGTTGTAAATAAAACAAAAGATTTGTTTCTTAACAGACAGTTAGGCCCAGCGCCAATCAGCGCGTTCTTTCAATGTATTAGATAAAAAACATCGGTTACACATTGTTCTGTAAAGTAATATCTTTTGTGAAACACTGTGATTTCCATCTTGACTGATGAAATCATTTAATACATTGTAACGATGAGAAGTATCGTTGTAAACAGAAACAAACTGCAGCGTGTAGTACGTATCCAGCACCGCCTAGCGGTGTAGTTCACTTGGCTTGCAAAATTTGCATTTGGTAGCAGTTCGCAGTTGTGCCGTGCTCGAGAATGTTGACGTGATACAATGTATCTAATGTTCTTTTATGACTGACATAGCGTTGGTAAGCTAGGAAGCCATATTCTAGTCGTTGTAATATGTCTCCTATCAATGGTGAAATATATCATATTTTCATATCGTCTGATACCAGTTTTGTGTTTTGTATTGCAGCCTTTGAAAACGACGGGAAGTCGAAACTCGTAAGGTTGATGAGAAATGAAAGAGTGGTCAAGACATAAGTAAAGTTATTATAAGTGAAAACTCAAGAATGGCTCGCACTAGTGTTCTATAGGCGGTTTCCTTTATACTTGAACGGCAAATTCTACCAATAAACCGAAGTTAATAATTCACCTTCCTCACTACAAATCATACCCGGTCGTTCCATTTCTTATCGCTTTGCCACGTTACGCTTCAATGGTTTTCGACCTAACTGTGTCAAGTAGCACACTAGTAATGCTGTATTCGAATATTACGCTATTGGTTTTCCTACTGATCTGCATTTCACTGCAAGGTGAGATTAACAAGGGTTATATAATGACTTCATTTTGAGACAATAAAACAATAATAAAAAGGAATGCGTATTAGGGTCGCCACCAGCATGATGCTGGACCATTGAAGTGGTCCCCAAACACATGAAGAGACTAATTGTGGCTTCAAAACATGATATAAAAATTCATAATAATGAAAAATTATAAAACAGAATTATGAATCAGAACAGAGCGCACAAAAGATTAACAAATAATGAAGGGATTATAATGGTTATCTCAAGTCGCGTGAATTTCTGTGTACCAAGTTAACAACGAATCTAAACGTGAGTGGCTACCGGAAGACACAAAATATCCCCTTCAAAAGAAAAATTAACCTGTAGAATGCATGCATATAGGTGTGTAAGACGCTTAGAGCTAACTAAGATCAGAGGTTGGAAATGAACTTTTCTTCCCTCACTCCGTCGCGATTTCTGAAGTTGGTTAACGCACTGCAATTGCCATCTTAACCGTGGTTGCAATTGAGATGTCTGCTGACGGGTCGCCGTGCATCATACTGCAGTGGCTGCTAGATGTGGCTGGTGTGGGGCGGTATGCTGTGACTGCGAGCCACGGACCGTCTCATCTTCATGATTACCGATAGTAGGTTCGGAAAAATCTCTAATTTCAATAGTAAACTAAAAAAATTCAGTAGAAGGCCGAAGTCAAGGAAACGCGGATGGACGCGGACTCACGAGCTGCGTCAGCACCCAGAGTTCCCAGCGAGAACGACCCTCTAACTCTCTACAACCTTCCATCAGACCTCGGAAGGGTTCCCGGCACAATATTGCCAGCCAATCCCAGAAAGGGTCTACGTGTTCCTACCAACAAGCTAATAATGTATCCACCGATAAGCTTGATAAGCCTCTTGTTTCCAGAAACAAGAACATAGTGTAACCATCTATCCATGGCCGGACTCACTTGTATGATATTATGCAACTTTGGAATTGAGCTTCCCACGGAATAAGGCAGAGTTAGGAAATATTACTAACGCACATGCGACGTTATATCTTGTGGAACCGCGTCTGAAGACCAAACACTGCGGAATATCGGCAAATGGACAGCCGAAGACTTAACAGAAAATTCACTAACATTTAGAATTCTCACCCCTACTATTACCTGCCTCTCGTTCAGCTGTCGTAAGCATTGAACGCTCCTTGCGATCCGTCCCCCTGTCCCATTGTCCAGAGTCTGCTGTTTGTGTGGTCTGCTACAACGAAACCCGTATTTTGAGTGACGGATGGATCCTCAACAGCATGCGAAAGCTTCGCCTGTACATCTTCCGAAGTGAAGAGAGTTCCTGTAGGCTCAAAGGCAGATACATTGCGGAGAATAGCCACTATAAATATGTAGTGTTAAATTAGGTACTGAGAGATGGGTTATCTTACATTGATAAAAGCTATGCCAATCGTTCGCGTAATTAGCACGCATTACAAGCGATATTTTAGGAAATAAAAATCGAATCGGAAAGTAAAGAAAGTAAGAAGAAAATCACTGATACAAATCAAGTATGGAATGAGGAGAAAAATATGCAGGTCTGAAACAGGTCACTGCTTCACAACGGATGTCTCTGAGGTATTGCGATCAACCAGCGTGAACGATTTCTTAAACGCGAAACTTAAAACTTCAGCTTTCCTTTTTCAGTCTCCTGTTGCTTCACCAGATGGGTTGACGAGTAAATGGATAGATACCTTCGACCCGCTTAGCGATTTTACGAAGGACAAGAATTTTGTCGGGTTGTCTGCTATGTTCTTTCCTAAGGTATGACGATGATAATTGTATGCTATCTCGTTACAGACGAACCAAATTCTACGAACTTCTGCCTGTCGTCATTTACGCGTTCTCTTTAGAACCGAGACTGCCACAGTCTTTGCTTCTTCAGCATTTTTAGAATTTTGGTATTAAACCATGGTGGGACTTCTCCGTCCGTAATTCACTTACTCGGCACATATTTCTCCAGGGCGCGATTTACAATGTGCTTAAACTTGCCCATAATTAGTCTGCTTGCATCATAATGCAACTAAATGATGTCCATTCCTTGTCTGATTGGGATGCTAGCAACTGCTTGCCTTCTCTTTGTAGCAAAAATACAGCCTTAGGCTTCTTGATTGACTTTTTTAATTTTACTAGTCATCCTCGCTATAATTACTTGTTGCCGGCCGCGGTGGTCTAGCGGTTCTAGGCGCGCAATCCGTAACCGCGCGACTGCTACGGTCGCAGGTTCGAATCCTGCCTCGGGCATGGATGTGTGTGTGATGTCCTTAGGTTAGTTAGGTTTGAGTAGTTCTAAGTTCTAGGGGACTGATGACCACGGATGTTAAGTCCCATAGTGCTCAGAGCCATTTGAACCATTATAATTACTTGTTCGTAGCTACAAGATCTCAACTATTTCCATTGCGTGTGGGCTGTGAAACCAGCTGCTCAAGCAAGATAGTTTCAATGAATCCATAGACGTCCCTGACTGTACTTGGTAGGTTAAATTTGCTTCCAACTAATATTGGATGATTTGGGTACTTCAGCGTTACTGAGCGTAGACTTCCTGTGAATAACTTTAAATCTGTAACGGCAGAATGAGGTGGCCGGTAAAAAACACCCAATAATTAACTTGATTTCACCTAGACCTGTTACACGCCTCCAGATACCTTTACAGTAATACTGAAAACCGACCTCATTAGAAGCAATATTTCTGTCGACTTGAATGAACATTCTCTCGCCTATAGCAATTTATCTGACTTTTTGATATATTTTCCATGATTTGCTAAATATTTCATAGCTTTCTACTTCTACTTTCAGCCAGCTTTCGGTCAACGTGTCTTTACTCAGAACGTGGTCTGATGTTATCTGCACGTCAACTGGCAAGAGTTCATCAGAGTACTTCAGAATACCGTATAACCTAAAAAAAAACCATGTGCACACGACGAGTACTTTGCTACCCTAGTAGCTGCATCCTTTGTATAGCGCAACCCTGCCCTATCAAGGATAGTCCTGCAACTCTCCACCCGAAAATGCAGGTCCATAAATCTGCATTCAAGACCGTCACAGTGTCGACGAAGCCTTCGGCTGTCACCCTCCACTTGGCTCGAAACCAAAGGATCCCAGTCAAAGCTGGGAGCAATGCTGCAAATTGCGAGTTATGCTTGCACCCTGAATACAAGTCCAGCAGCCTTCACCACTTCGGCTAACCGTTTCTGTGAACTGAGGATGCCAACAGAACTCAACTGACAGGAGTCACTGGTGACGAAGTGAGCCACAACTTGCAGACGACTGCACCCAGTGTGGTCGATAGCCGCCGGCAAGGCCGCCTCCACATCTCGGATGGGGCCCCTCGGCAGACATACCGAACACACATTGGCTTTCCTACAGGCCCTGAACACTGTTTCCCTAAAGGGCTCCACAGCGTGTCTGGTATTGGAGCTCCCGATAACAATTAAACCTCTCCACCGTGTCCCTGCTTGCACCCTGCTAGCCACCTGTCCACTCACAGGGTGAATGGGCGAGGCGGGATGGGCAGTCTCCACATTGGCCCTCTGTCTCGAGCGACGCAAACGACTTACCAGCCGCTACTCATCCTGCTGTGAGGGCGTATCGCATGCGTCAAGGTAACAGGAAGATCCCTCGACAGTAGAGCCCGTGGGCGAAACAAACTGCAGCTGAGGTGTCCCATGCGACATGCATCGCTACCGCTACACCCCGAGGCAGCAGCCTGAAGATGGCTGACCGTAACCAAAAGCGCCATCAGCTGTTCGCAAACTGCTGCTAGTTCCTCCTGTATCTGCACACAGCACACACACATTCTATCGATCCTAGCATTTCTAAGAAATCACGGAGAAAGCTAAATTCTTAACTAGCTACTCTGCATTTCTGTAGCAGGGGACAGCTTCTACCTGACTCCACACCCAACAACATCATCAGTAAACAGCCTCTTACACTGTGCGCCAGGTTATTTATATATCCATACATATTATGAAATTGGATATACTTATGTATGTATCTGCTTTGTATGTATTTATGTATGTTCTGCGTCTCCACCTATACCGTAGGACTTAGTACACATCTCATTGTCTGGAAGCAATCACATACCTATGAAGGGCAAGGGGGTGGGGTGAGAAAGGCATGTAGCCCACGACTCGAGAGTATCCAGGCTTTATTGACAAAATAATCGAGAGTGTGAGCGTTTAGTGGCGTGCAACAAACTTTACAGATATATTCGAACCTTAAAGAAATTCCTTCAGGTTACTTCTATTCTGAAAATGGGTGCAATCCGCAACTGTTATGTGATTTATAAATTATAGAGCGCGACAATCAGTCGTCCTTTTTTTGCAAGTTTTATTATTCCACAGTTAAATACCAAGGCAACGCCAGGTACCCAGCTAGTATAGTGGATAAGCGTGGTCCTATCACATTTCCCTGGGGCACTCCTAACTATGACGTTGTGTCTGATGAATATTCGCCGTCGAGGACAAAGTACTAGGATTTGTTACTTACTTGGTCTTCGAGCCATTCCCATGTCTGGGAAACTATTACTTAAGTTCGTACCTTCGTTAACAGCCTGCAATGGGGCACGGTGTCAAATGCTTTCCAAAAATCTAGGATTTGGAATCCACCTGTTCCCTTTCATCCATTGTTCGTAGTGTATCATGTGAGCAAATGGCAAGCTGAGTTCCACACGAGTGATGCTTTCTAATACCGCTGTGATTCGTGGACAAAGCTTTTCAGTCTCAAGGAAATTTATCTTATTCGAATTGAGATATATTCAAGAATTCTGCATCAGATCGATGTTAAGAATACTGATCTGTGACTCTGCGGACCCATTTTTTTTTTACCTTTCTTTTAGACACTAGTCGCCTGCGCTTTTTTCCAGTCACTTGGGACTTTTCGCTGAGCTCGAGATTTGAAATAAATGCTAACTAAGTGGCTAAGTGGCCAATGGAGTAGAGTACTCGCTGTAAAAAACGGGATGGGATTGCGTCCGACCCTGCCGACTTACTTGTTTTCAGCTGTTTCAGTTGTTTCTCTACGCCAGGGGTTCCTATTCCTAAGTCCTCCGTACAGGGGTACGACGGTCAGATGATGGTATTTTTGGACGATCCTCCCGCTTGAATCGTTTCTTAAACGTGAAATTTAAAACTTTAGTTTTCTTTCTGCTGTCTTCTATGGCAACACGAAACTTGTCAACGAGTGACTAGATAGATGCCTTTAACCCGATTACTCATTTTACGTAGGACGAGAACTTTCTGGTGTGGTTGGCATGTCTTGTTGCTAAGGTCTAGCGGTGGTAGTTGATATATACTTCACGCATAGAATATTTACAGACTCAGTACGAATTTCTACTAACTTTTGCCTGTTGTGTGGATATATTTTTTTTAACCTAATCTGATTAGGGCAATCAGGCAGGCTCTTTCCAGGGTAGCTGTGCGTATGATGGTGAATTATGAAAAAGATTCGAACATCACAGATATAATGTATACAGGCATTGATTACCAGTTCCAGGCGTCATTGAGCTTTCTTGAGAAAGACCTTGCAGGATAACATCGCTGTGATCAATAACTGGAAATATGAATGTTTGTACAAGTTTTTTTCAGGTCAAAAGGTAACAGTTTGTTATATTTTGTGTAGAGCTCTGAGAGATCCTGATGTCTTCCTGCACACTGCAGTTACTTGCTCAGTAAAATTTAGAATTTTATCTATTTTACTCATAAACTCTGGGGAGGGAGAGGGAGAGAAGTTGATATACCTACCATTTAGGATCATGCCTCCACTGTGATTGTGTGGTGCCAGCCGTAACACTTTGCTGTCGAGACGTCAAGTATGAGCAAAACCACTGCACTGGACTTGGCAAGAAATTTAGGCTGCTAAGTAAGGCAAGTAAAATGTCGAAGTCGACAGTGCCAAAGGCTTTACTGAGGTTTAAGAAACACATGATAATCGATTGGCGTTCCACGTCTCGTTTCAGATTCTTATAAGTCTTCTAATTCTTTTCATGGGTGGCCAGAATGATGTCGCCTTAGTGCTCAGTACTTATTCTTCCTCACTGAATGATAGCAGTGATGATCTGAGCCAAGCTGGCAACTGTTTTGTCCACTTCTACATGTGTGTTTGCCACTTACTTCATGAAGTTTGCGAAGTCATAGAGTCCACAGTGTCTTCTCCATACAAGGTTGGTGATAACTTTTGCGGCTTATGCTGACTTTTTAGCAGTTTCCTTCACTCCTTCAGTGAATGTATTTGCTACTGGTGGCGTAGCTCGCACTATTCTGTACCATCCAATGTTGACAGATCAGATCTAATTCGTGTAGCGCGTTTTTCCGTGAGCGGCTACTTCTCCAGATCGGGTGTTGGCTGCTGCTGGTGCGCCTAGGCGTAGACTGATATCGGTGCATTCCTCTGTATTTTCTCCTTCTCTTCCAGTGGCGGATGATCATGCAGACACTGTAGCTCGCTGGGCGCTGTTGTGATCAGTGAGAGCACATTACGGATATCTCTTAAGCATCTTCACAGTCTCCACTGTAATGTTCCCTGCCATATTTTACACCTCTTAGAGGCTTCGTACAATGTCTTGTGAGATGGAAGAAGCCTTGACATATATAACATTGTGTCAGACCGCGGTAACTGAAAAGCTTTTCGACCGTTGCTATCTTCGAAACTTTAGTGGTGCTCTTCGGTGTCTCGAAGGACGACTACCCTCATTGGAATTAATTTCTGTGTCCCTTTTTCATGCAATCAACAACGGTGGCGCGAGAATTCATTTCATAGAATTTTGCTTTATTTTATTCATTCCTCGTCCTGTCCTGTATGTCTGATAACAGGTTTAATAACTTTTCGGCGTACTATGACAAATTTACAGCATGGTGTCTCGGTCGCGCCTATCATGTCCATCGATGTTACACAATCAGTTTCATCTGTCACGACCAGCTTTATTTTGTCCCTGCTATTATAAATTGCGATGAATGGGCAAGCTCAATTTTGCGTCCGCCAGTCGTACAATTTTCCGTAGTTTTTTTCCTGCTGTATGACGGTAGGCGGGATTCATTGGTTTTATTGCTGTCGCTTTTCTGTGGCTTCATTGGCTGGCTCCGTTCCCCGATATTGAATGACCTTGCAGAAACAGCGGCGGTTTGTACGACATGTGTTGCCTTTGCTTTCTTCTTCATAGAGGGCTTCAGATTTCAGAGGCAGATGAAGCTAGACGTCCTTGTAGAGATCGTAGGAGAACTCTGTGGTGTCACCGCCAGACACCACACTTGCTAGGTGGTAGCCTTTAAATCGGCCGCGGTACATTAGTATAAGTCGGACCCGCGTGTCGCCACTATCAGTGATTGCAGACCGAGCGCCACCACACGGCAGGTCTAGAGAGACGATAGTTAGCATAGACTTCAGCTACGTCATTTGCTACTACCTAGCAAGGCGCCAGTACCAGTTACTATTGATACTGTAATCATGTACCGTGAAGAGCGACGCTCATCATTAATGGATTAAAGTTAAGTATTCCACCAGCTAAGTCCGTTTTTCTAAAGTCTAATTTCCTTGACCTGTTCCAGACCTCACGCCAGCCTGCGTGAGCTATAACGCGTGCCTTTCGGCTTCCTCTAATAACACGGGGTTGGCTCTCCTGCCAATCCACAACATGGGCGACGAGGCAACACCGCGTTCGTAACTATACTGCCCTGAGTTACTTGTGTAATGGCTTCGCCACCATCTCCAGATGTACTGTCCGAATTTTATCGCTTTCAGAATCAGCAGACGCAGGCCTTACTGGATGCCCTTGGACAGCTCGTCCAGGGTCAACATGCAATGTAAAACGATGCGGCAGCCGCCGCTCCACCGCGAATGCAGCCACAAAACGCAGTTGCACCAACTTTTCGTCCTTTTGATGCGGCACTGGAAAGCTGGACGGAGTGGTCACGCCAATTTGGATTCCATCTCGCCGCCTATAGAATTCAAGGTAACGAGCGGCAGCCTTTATTATTGTCCTCCGTCGGGGTGCACACGTACCGTGTGATAGTCAAATTATTTCCCCGACACGACGTAGCAACTCTGTCCTACGACGAAATTTTGTCTGCATTAGGTGCATATTTCAAAGAATCAGTCAATGTAGTTGCCAAACGGTATACCTTCTTTCGCACAACACGTACGGCAGGTCAGACTAATCGGGAGTGGGTTGCAACCTTGCAAGGCCTTACTAGGGATTGTGCTTTTGTGTGTCAATGTGGACTCCTTTATTCAGATACTATGGTGCGTGATGCAATTGCACAGAACGTTTCTGATGTTCGTATACGGGAACAGATTTTGAAACTAGTCAATCCCTCCCTTCAACAAGTGATGGACATATTGGATCGGCAGGACACATTTGACTTTGCTCAGGAATCATTTGAAACTTCGCCACCCGTGTGTCAGGTTAACCGGCCCACCGGGCGAGCTGCACGGAACAGTAAACAGTCCTCGCGCCCAACCGCGCCACTGCCGACAGGCTCTCAGTCACGTGTACCACGCTGGCAAGCAAATGCAGTGCTAAAATCATGTGCGCGGTGTGCTACTAGAAATTCGTGTGAGAATTGCCCGTCACGCCAGGCTACCTGTATTTGCTTTTTCTGTAATAAAAAAGGAACTGTTCAGAGTGTTTGCCAGAAAAAGCTCAGATCAGAAGCTCAAAACCATTCCAGGCCCTTTGCTTCGTGCCGGAATCGGAATCGAACCAAGGATACTCAGGCTCGCGACACTTCGCCCACGGAAATTCATATAGTTCATGCCACTCCACCCAGTGCCACTCTCTCTAACAGTGACTGTGTTCGTCCCACAAATAATGTACGTCGATGTCGCTGGCACTCCCGTCAAGTCGCAAGTGATTTTGTACCAGTGTCAGTTCACGTTGCATGAGACAGTCGCTCTTGTCATCAGCAGGACAATAAACTTTTTGTGGACTTGGACACTAACGGCAAAGTGATACCATTCCAGCTCGATACCGGGGCTGCAGTTTCACTGATCAATCAAGACACTTACAAACTGCTGGGCACACCTACGTTGCGTTCCACAACTGTTCATTTAACTACCTCTTCAGGTCACGAGCTCCCTGTGTTAGGACAGTGCAGCCTTCTTGCAACAAACAAGGGACGAAGAATCCCAGCGCGTTTTGGTGGTTAACACGCATCTTGGTTTGTATCGATTCAAACGACTGCCATTCGGGTGTACATCCGCCCCTGCATTGTTTCAGCAATATCTACAAACTGTTTGTGCGTCGGTCCCTACTGCAGCAAACTATCTGGACGATATTGTGATCTCCGCACAGACGGAAGAAGAACATTTAGCCAATTTCAGATCATTATTTCAGGTCTTGCGACAAAATGGTCTTCGCTTGCGGAAGGACAAATGTGTGTTTTTTGCTCGTGACTTACCATATCTGCGACATGTACTCAATGCCCAAGGTATACATCCCAGTCCAGAGCACCTCCGTGCCATACAAGACTTGCCTTCGACGCAGAATTTGAAGCAGTTACAGAGTGTCCTGGGAAAAATAAATTACTATAACAAATATGTTCCACAGACCTCTTCCATTTCAGCTCCACTTCATCGCTTACGCCGTAAAGGTGTTCCGTTTGTCTGGACGACGGAATGCGAACGCGCCTTTCGCCAGTTGACATCGGCGTTGCTTTCCAATACTTGCCTTACGCCATTCGATCCAAAAAAAAAAAAAAAAAAAAAAATGGTTCAAATGGCTCTGAGCACTATGGGACTCAACATCTTAGGTCATAAGTCCCCTAGAACTTAGAACTACTTAAACCTAACTAACCTAAGGACATCACACACACCCATGCCCGAGGCAGGATTCGAACCTGCGACCGTAGCAGTCCCGCGGTTCCGGACTGCAGCGCCAGAACCGCACGGCCACCGCGGCCGGCATTCGATCCCCAGAAGCCCCTTTTGTTGATGGTGGACGCATCGGATTTCCGGATCGGTGCTGTGCTTGCGCACAAAGATGGTTCGCACGATCGCCCTATGCCTTTGCGTCCAAATTGCTGCCGTCTGCGCAACGAAATTATTCACAGATCGAGAAAGAAGCATTGGCTCTCATATTTGGTGTTAGAAAGTTTCATGATATCTTGTATCGTCGTCACTTTACCTTCATCACAGACCACAAACCTTTGACATCGCTTTTTCATCCGACCAAGCCTGTACCTCTACGTACAGCGCAGAAATTCATTCGCTGGTCTATTTTCCTCTCGCAGTACTGCTACGATATCTTGAATCGGTCCCCTGCTAAGCACGGAAACGCCGTTGCGTTGCTCCGTTTGCCTGTTGCTTAGGATAGAGCATTCGATTCCTCCGAACTTGCTTGCATGATCATTGATTCGAAAACCGATGACGTGGTCGAATCGTTCGCGATTGATTTTCGTCGTGTAGCTACAGCCACAGCTGCCGACCCTGTCCTTGCTACCGTTCTACGTTTTGTTGCTACGCAATGGCCCTTGTCAAAGTCACGGATCGGGGATCCGTTGGTTCGCCTATTTTTTGCTCACAAGGAGAGACTTTTTGTACGACGTGGTGTTTTGCTGTTGCGTTCTGATAATGATCAGTCCAGGGTCGTGGTCCCACGTTCGTTACAGTCTTCTGTCTTACAGCTTCTCCACCAAGGACATTGGGGTATAGTGAGAACGAAACAACTTGCTCGTCAGCACTGTACTTGGTTCGGAACCGATGCCGCGATTACGAATATGTGCTCTTCTTGCATGGTGTGTGCCGAACAACAATCAGCACCACCGCGGAAATTCTTTGCATGGCCAAAAGCCACTTTCCCTTGGCAACGCTTACACATCGATTTTGCTGGTCCATTCTGGAATGCTCGATGGTTGGTTGTGGTAGATTCATTCAGTAATTTTCCTTTTGTTGTCTGAATGTCTTCCACGGCGTCATTTGCCACCATCCAAGTGTTATCTGCTATCTTTTGCATTGAAGGTGTTCCACAGACTATTGTTTCCGACAATGGCCCACAATTCGTGTCCGCAGAATTTCAGTCATTCTGGAAGGCCAGTGGTATTCAACATCGGACGTCCGCGCCGTTTTCGCCACAGTCAAACGGTTGAACGATTGGTCAGGACTTTCAAGTCACAGATGTTGAAGTTGAAAGAGTCGCATTCTCGGGAGGACGCGTTATTGCTCTTTTTGTCCTCGTATCGCTCTCAGCCCCTAGATGGTCGCTCGCCGGCTGAGTTGCTCCACGGTCGCCCTCATCGAAACTTGATGTCTTTGCTACATCCGCCGAATCATGTTCCTGTGAAGCGGCAGACACCTGCTTTTGCCCCAGGCGACGTTGTCTACTACCGCCACTATCGGGATTCACGGCGTTGGCTGGACGGGCGCATTCTTCGCTGCCTTGGCCGCGCTATGTATCTAGTTTTGGGGGCCTCTGGTGAGGTGCGTCGGCTTCTCAATCAGCTGCGCCTCTGTCGTCGCACGGGATCTGCCGCTCCCCATCTGCTTTCAGCGACAGTGCCGTCCGGTCAGCGCCCTGGGGACCCATCTACTGGCTCGCCTCAGCCCCAGGTGTTACCGACGCTGCCTTCCATTTTGCCCCATGGCGACGCGCCGCCGCCGCCGCCTCCGCCGGCGACGCCTGTTCTCCTGCCGGTGACGCCCGCAGTAGACGCGTCGCTGCAACCACCGGGCGCCTCCCTGGGTCACGCGCCGCCAATCGCTTCCCGTGACCAGTTGTCCTCCGACATGGCACTCTTGCCCGCTCCGGACCATATGCTGTCTTCGCCCGTCGGGTGCCCCGGCCCGATGGAGGTCGACCCTTCGGCCCCTCCTGTCTCTCTACGGGCGCATACACCGCATGTTGGCGTGCACCCTGGAGCAGGTTTACAGGCGTTTCCTAGCTCCCCGCGGTCCGAATGGCAGGGTGCGGGTGGCGCAGCCTCGCCTGTTGTTAGGCTCCCCACCTCGTAGCATACGTCAACATGGGGTCCTCCCCACGGCGGGCGGAAGACTTATGCCACAACCGTGCGCCGATTTGCGGGGGAGGAATGTGGTGTCACTGCCAGAAACTACACTTGCTAGGTGGTAGCCTTTAAATCGGCCGCGGTCTGTTAGTATAAGTCGGACCCGCTTGTCGCCACTATCAGTGCTTGCAGACCGAGCGCCGCCACACGGCAGGTCTAGAGAGACTTCCTAGCACTCGCCCCAGTTGTACAACCGACTTTGCTAGCGATGGTTCACTGACACAATACGCTCTCATTTGCCGAGACGATAGTTAGCATAGCCTTCAGCTACGTCATTTGCTACTACCTAGCAAGGCGCCAGTACCAGTTACTATTGATACTGTAATCATGTACCGTGAAGAGCGACGCTCATCATTAATGGATTAAAGTTAAGTATTCCACCAGCTACATCCGTTTTTCTAAAGTCTAATTTCCTTGACCTGTTCCAGACCTCACACCAGCCTGTGTGAGCTAAAACGCGTGCCTTTCGGCTTCCTCTAATAACACGGGGTTGGCTCTCCTGCCAATCCACAACAAACTCCATCTTATTTCATCTGCTGTATGAAGTTCTACGTCTTCATACATACTCCGCAAACCGCCAAATGGTGTGCGACGGAGGGTACTAAAATCAACTAGTAATTACCTTTGCTATTCCACTCGCAAACGGAGCTAAGGAAATACAAACTCTTAAATGCCTCTGTACGAGGCTTAATTTCTGTTATCTTGTCCTTGGGGTTATTACGCGAAATGTACGTTGGTGGCAGTACAATCGTTCTGCAGTCAGCTGAAAATGCCTGTTCTGTAAACTTTCTCAGCAATGTTTTGCAGAAAGAACGTCCTCTTCGATCTAGGGATTCTCATTTGAGTTTCCGATGCATCTAACAAATGGAGCAACACGCTTCCGAATTGCTTCGACATGTTCCTTTTATCGGACCTGGTGGGGATCCCAAACACTTTATCAGTACTCAAGAATGGGTCGCACTAATGTTCTATACGCGGTCACCTTTGTAGACGATTTCACGTTCCTAAAATTCTCTTAATAAATTGAAGTCGACCATTTGCATTCCCTACTACAAATAGTACGTGCTCGTTCGATTTCATATCATATTGCAATGATACGCTTCGGTATTTAACCGCCTTGACTGTGTTGAGCAGCACACTGCTAATGTTGTATACGAACGTTACGGGTTTCTTTTTCCTACTCATCTGCATTAACTTACTACTACCATTCATTGAACCAACTAGAAATTTTGCTTAAGTCATCTTGCATCCTCCTTGAGTCACTTAACGACGACACTTTCCCACACACGACGCCATCATCAGCCAAGAGCCGCAGATAGCTCCTCACCCTGTCCGCCAGATCATTTCTTCATATATAGAAAATAACATCGGTGCTATAAAACTTACTGATTGAGGTGGCGCAGTGGTTAGCACTCTGGGGCCGCATTCAGGAGAACGACGGTACAAACCCGCCTCCGGCCATACTGATTTAGATTTTCCGTGATTTCCAGAAATCACTTGAGGCAAATGGCAGAATGGTTCCCTTGAAAGGATACGGCCGACTTCCTTCCCCACCCTTCCCTAATCCGATGGAACCAATGAACTTGCTGTTTGGTCTCCTCCCCAAATTAGCCAACCAACGAACCAACCAACGTATCAAATTCCCTGAGGCACTCCTGGCCATACCCTTGTCTCTGATGAACACACTCCAGTGAGGAGAACGTACTGAGTTCCGTTACTTAAGAATTCTTCGAGCCACTCACATATCAGCGAACCCATTCCGTATGCTCGTACCTTCGTTAACAATTTGTAGAGGGGCACCGTGTAAGTAGGTTTTCGGAAATCTAGGAGTATGGAATTTACCTTTTGCCCTTCATTCATAGTCCGTAGTCTGTCGTGTGAGAAAAGCAAAAGCTGAGTTTCGCTCATGTGATGCTTCCTAAATCCATGCACGTTCTTGAACTTGTGTACCTCATAGAAATTTGTTATATTCAGTCTTAGAATATGTTCAAGAATCTGCAGCATGTCGATGATGCCGATTATAAAGACTGGGGTCTGTAGTTCAGTGGGTCCGTTCTTTCACCCTTCTTATATACATGAGTCACCTGACTTTTTTTACTGTCACTTGGCACTTTTCTCTGGGCGAGAGATTCACTGTAAATGCAAGCTAAGTAAGGGATCAACCCTGTAGAGTACTCTCATAAACCGAACTACGATTCCATCCTGATATGTCGACTCATTTCTTTTAACTCTTAACGGGAGAGATCCCTATTTCAAAATCCTCCTTACGGGATTCTCTGTGATAGTCAAACGACAGTGTGGTTGTGCGATTGTCCAGAGTGAACGATTTCTTATCCTCAAAATTTAAAACTTGAGCTTTCCTTTTGCAATCTCCTGTTGCAACACCAAATGGGTCAACGAGTGAATGGACAGAAGTCTTCCACCCGCTTCGCGATTTTACGAAGGACCAAAATTTTCTTGGGTCCTCGGCTAGATCATTTGCTAAGGTATGACGGTGGCAGTTGTATGCTTCGTGCATCGATCTTTTTATAGACGCACCAATCTCTACTACATTTTGTCGATCGTCATTAGCGCGTTCTCTTTTGAGCCGAGAGTGCTACAGCCTTTTCTTCTTTAGCGTTTTCCAAATTTTGTTATTAAACCATGCTGAGTCTTTTCCACCTTAATTCCACTTACGGCGCACACACTCCTCCAGAGAACGGTTTGTAATAAGTTCAAACATCCCCCATAATTCCTGTACTGGGATTAAATTATGTCCATTCATTGTCTAAATGGAATGCTACCAATTGATTATCTGCTCTTTCACCAAACAGTACTCTCCAGCGTTATTGATTGATTTATTACCGTCGATAATGTCAGGTCTGATTTTAGCTACAAGCTCTACAATATTTACATTTAATGTGGGTTCTCGAACTAACTGCAACAGACAGTTTCGGAAAATGTGTTCAGAACTACTTTAGAGGACTGTCTATCCGTACCACTTGCAATGAATCCACAGACGTCCCAGTCTATACTTAGTAGATTTGAAGTTGCCTCAACTAAAACTGCACAATCGGAGTATTTCCGCGCTACTGACAAGGAGAGCTCCACATAGCACGCTCCTCAGATTCAGAGGTAAGATAGCCTAGTCGATAGCCCATCAAAAACTGAAAGCAGATCAAGCGTGAAACCAGGAAGAAGGTGCACTGAACTGTGAAAGAAATCAAAGTATAAACATTGAACGGTCTAAGAAGAAGAAGTGCAATAAACAGCAGCCTAAAGCAGCAACTGCGTCGTGGCAAATGCCGGCACTGTAGCTCAGCGTGTTCGGTCATAGAGCTGGTTGGCCTCTGTAAACTGAGTGGAAGGATCAAGAAACGAACTTGAACGGATGTCAACGATCAACAACGAACAAAATGCAAAAAAAAAATAAATAAATAAAAGGAAGTGGTACTGGTGTTGGACTGCTAAGCGGGATGTTCGTGTTCAAAACTCCTTTGTGCTTCTTTTTTTTTTCACAACATTATGAACTGCCCGTTCTGTTATAGAAATGTTTGCCCTCTTTCTGTATTCTTCGCAGTTGTTATACTATGCATTGGTTGTAGAACATGAATTATGTCGTAAGAATACGCTATTGTCGCAAATGAACGTGATGAACAGTGAGAGCAGGCGAGGTGCGCCATAAAAGTCTCACAGAAATGAAAACAACAAATAAACGGGTGTGAATTATATTACAACAAAGGAATTGAAGAGTCAAGACTTCCACAACGGAACGCAACTTCAAAAACGATAAAAAGATAGGTTCTGACAGAACACAGAGAAACTGTATGATTATTGAATTCTAGTATTCATTTGTTGCAGCTTATGTGACAAACTTTAGCAGTCGTACAAATTAGATGCTTCGATAAAAGATGCTTATCATATGACATACGCACTGTCACTAATGCCGTGTGTGACACACCAGACGTGTTGCTGGTGGAGGATTCGGTTGACTTTCGCCTTGTCATCAAACGTTTGCTGTTCCCATTCGAAAGTCACTTCCTTTCGGCTACTATCATTTTAGGTCCCTACCTTACACCTCGCTGTTGCAAATGGCCGTTACACCACGACACAGACACAAATTTGAATAAAGCGAACAGCAAAAAAGAAGAAAAATTGCCACGAAGGAGATCTGAACCCATGGCTGCTCGCTTGGCCGTCCAACACTACAACCACTGAAATACGGCGCCACTTATTTGTAGGGATGCTCCATATTTCCCTTCTTCTTCTTCTTGGACCGTTCACTGTTTCTATATTGCTTTCTTTCACAGTCCAGTACACCTCACCCATGTTTTCATGCTTGACCCTTGTTCAGTTTTTGATGGGCTGCCCACTGGGCCCTCTTACCACTAGATATGAGGGGGGTTGCGATGGAGAGTTTCCCTTGTGAGTGTTGACTTTCTTCGAATGGTTCTACGTCTATTATGGTAGAATTGTGTGGCCGGCAAAACCATCAGATGAGTAACTAGAGTTCACCTAGGTCGGTTTTTCCCACCCAAATGACTAAACAGACTCGATTTCAGCTTCTACGGAGACAATATTTTTGTCGACTGCAAAGAACACTCGCCTTCCGATGGCGTCTAACCATTCTTTCCGATATACGTTCCATGCCTCGTTAAATATTTTGGAGTAATGGTGCGGACAGGAACGACACCGGCCTTGTTGGACGAATCCGAATTTCTGTACGTCTCATGTTCCACGTCCATTGCTTAAGTTTTCGTAGCTGGTGTGGTCGATGGGGCCGCAGGCGGAGTAAGCAATGCCGGAATTGGCCGACGCAGCTACCTCAGCCGCGAGCGCTGGCAGTTCCTTGGTGATCGACGTCGCTAAATCCACTTACCTACCTACCTCCAGTCAGCCTCGATAGCTCCGCGGTGCATTGCTAAGCAAAGGGACACACGTCGGAGAATTTCTCCACTCGGGGACTGGGTACTGTACTCTTCTTACGTTCGTATTGTCGTAATTGTCATACCACTGTTGAGATGAATGTACGGGCGCGTCCCATTTATGTCACCGTAGCGTGTCAATGTTGTTGTGTCGCAATTCACAATCGAGCAGTATCTCTAAATGAAGTGTTCTAGACATTCTCCAGAATGTTTTGAAGAAGTAGAGAGTATGTAGAAAGTTTTTGTCGCACACCTTGACGATACGAACCTGCCACAGAATGACGAAGTATACGAATTCATATGTAGGTTCAGCGCTTTGGCGACGTAAACAACATTCAATGTAATGCGCAATGTGAACACCATTCCAAAGAAATACCTTTTTTCCTTTTGTAACAGCTATACATCGTTGTATGGACCCCGGGCGGCGGCGGTGTGGTGTTGGTGGTAGTGATGTTGGTTGTGATGGTGGTATTGGTGGCACGGGAAAGGGGTGGGGGTTATGCAGAACAGCTGAGTCATTAAAACCGCCATCTTAACTTTGCTTTATTTTTTTATTAATATGGTGTCGAAACTATTTGGGCAGCTAGGGTACATCTTTTTGAAACTTCCTGGCAGATTAAAACTGTGCGCCTGACAGACTCGAACTTGTTTTACTCTCCCATGATGTTACAAATCAACCCACACACCGCAGAGCTAAACCTCGTTATGGAACTACCTCTTTGCATTTACTTGCTCATCGTTACGCCCAACTGAGGAGCGTGATAGAAGTTATGTAGGTGATGAGTTTGCTTCCTCCTTCTCGCAAAATGTCTTCATATTTTCACTAAAGTGTCTCTTCCGTTCTAAAGTTCACGTTATGTTGGCAGCAGTTTTCGGAAAAACGTTCAGGAGGTACCTCTATCCTGCACCATGTTATCTGTGACTCCAATTCCCTCCAGATCTCTTCCAATTTCAAGCAGAAAATCGTACTTAATTTTTATTGAGATGACAAGGAGGAGAATTTCTGTCTGTCACTATCAATCATTTTGAGAATGTGACCATAAAATATTAATCTTATCTTCCTGAAAAAGTCCTATTTTCTCAGTATGCTGTTTTAATTCCAGAGATTTCCCTTTTACCCAAATTCCTCGTAAGGTGGTTGGGTCAAACATTATGCTTATAACTTTTCTTCCTTGCTCTTTTACGTCATGAAATAATTATCTGCCTCCAATTAATAAGGTTTCCTATGCATGTAATGCTTGCCTAGTAATTAATATGTTGAACTGTCTTACTTTTGCGTTGGTTTTCTGCTGGATCTTTTCCAGATGTTTCGGTAAGCTTTTGTAATTTAGGCATTCTTTCAACGGTTCACGATTTTAATCCACATGGTTGGATTTTCCCATTAGATATCGGCATGTAGGTGTCGGTACCTGAAAAATTTTTCCCAACTAAGCTAGTATAGTATGTCAGGTTATCTACCGGACAGTTCTTTCCATGAACTGTTATACGGATAAAATTTGCAGTTTAATTTTAAGTTCAGTTTTATCATGTTTTCTAGCGGGTGAACCGATACTTTGTCTGAGAGAACCGCAAGGACATCTGCGAAGGCCGAACACTGCAAATGAATTTTATTTTCAAGTGGTTTGTCAATAGTTATTCCTTCAACTTCTGTCCTTCATGTACTATTTAGTTCTTCCCGTAGACGATTCAACACTAGGGGGACATACTCTACCATTGTTGGACTCCTCTTTCTACATAAAAAGAATCAAACTTTTCGCTTAAGAATTTAAATTTTGATGTGGTGTTATGTTTGAACATTTCTGCTGTTCTTCTATCTACGTATTTTATAACATGCTGAAGACTGTATATTTTTTGGAGTCTGCAAGGATAATCACTGCTTGTCCACCTTTGCGAACTTTTAAGGTGGTTTTAAGATGGAGAAAATGTTCCTTGTAGGACCTTTCTTTCCTGAACGCTGCCTGATGTACACCTATTAAGTGGTCTGTTTGTACTTAAAGTTTACTAAGTACGACCTTTGACAGAATTTTGTAAGAACTGTTAATAGGAAACACATCTGTCGTTATTGATGTCTGTTTAACAACTTTCCGTATGCAAAGGATAGATTGGAGGACATTGCCAATCCGCTTCTTTCCTCTTCAGTCAAGTATCTGTGAGAACCGCATGAAGCCTCCGAGGAAAGCTTTTCGCACATACTTTCCACTTTTTGGCAAGTATACTGTCTTCGCTTTAGGACCTGTTATTTTCTAGATCAAGTATTATTCACTGAATGTCGCCGATTATGCTTTAGGGTTTGGTTCAGATTTTCTGCAAGCGGGTCTACGTTTGCGTGATATGTAGTTTAAAATGTCTTTTAAGATGTTTGTTATAAGTTTACGATTTTATTTATTATTTATTGTCAAAGCCCCATGTCGAAGTTTGGAACAGAAACTACATGCCTAATAGCCTGTCACTTTTTGTTTGAATGTTTTTGCATAAGTTTTATTTTTATTCTTAAAGTCTTATTCTATTTCTGACTGTGTTGATCGTAAAGGCGTTTTCAATATCTGGTGATCTATGAAGTCTGTTTCTCGTTTTTGGTGATGATATATAACTTTTGTGTTATGACAGAATGCTTCTACGTTTTGTAGTCTTATCAGATATCCCTATTCAAGTTAGAAATGGAAATATATTTTGATTACAGATGTATTTAAAATTCATGTGACTAGGAAAACACTATCATGGCAGATTTTAATAGAAAGTAATAATACGCTTCTGTAGAAATACAAATTACATCAAATACAACTGGAATAATGAACGTTATTTTAATATTGTTTAGTATGCACGGCAACATTTAAATAATTTCCAATCTAAGTGATTCAGACAAAGAAGTATACCATTGAAAGCAGACGGAAAAATAGTGGAAATTCGTATAGGAAACACAGATTGGAAACAGATTTCAATACAGTTTTTAATAGAGGAGTGCTCCACATTTGCGTCGGCCGAAATTTTCTCTTAATGTTTCTCGGGTAATATTATTCTAGAAAAGCTATCTTGTTAGATGTTAAATGGTATTTTGCTGAGCTTTTATTGATGAATTTAGAAGGAAGATCAGACAAATATTAAGGAAGATATAGCGAATTTTCTATTGCTAAAGTAACTCACTTCAGAGTAACAACAGAGCAGGCTATTAATAAAAGCTACCATTTTCAGTAGAGGGCAAATGATACGAACGGTGATGAGTGGTCTACTTCTTTAACAGTTCGTAAATAAGTTTTGTTCGTAAATGAGTTTAGATGAACGAGCAGCATAGTTACTACAGTTTTGAAAAGACGGAAGAAACCTAGGCTAGGCCACTACTGGAAATGTGATTTTTTCAAGTGTGTAACGAACTTAGAAATATTTTTACAACGGGTTTTACAAAGTAAAACTCTGAACACTTAAATCATCTGATGGGCTTAGAATATTTTGTGTAATATTAGGTATGTTTATGACTATGGTTTTATGTTTGCTGTCATGCAGCTTTTAACTTTAATGTTGGGCAGATTACAGCCAATGAGGGAAGTTATCTGTCGACATACTACAGACATGGAAACTTCGTTACTAAACAATTTTAGGAAAAACTTATTTCATTATAGTAACAGCAAGTTAATTTAAGCCATTTTCATCCTGATTCTACTCTTTATTAACTGGATCTGAATAATGCAAAGAACGAGCAATGCGACGGAGGTGTGGGCAATGTGGCTACCCCTAAACGATAGCCAAACTAGTTATTGAGCTATTCGGTCGGACTTACCGCCGAGCCGGATTATACAGTCAGGAAGTTCACACCGAATTCAGACTTTACGGAACATGGAACACTGTATAATAAAACGCCTTTCGTAACGTGCAAGTCATAAAAAGAGTTGGAATTGGAATTACTGCTAGATACACTCACATAATAGTGAAATAGGCGTACTTCAAAACGTGTGCGTCAAACATAATAAGATGATTAAGTCCACATCCACAGCCAGCCAGTGAGCAACCGAAAGCAGTCAATAGCTCCCCGTTTATTCCTGGGAACTGTTTCGATTACGTCTGCCATTTATCGATCAGTAACTTATTTCCACTCTCCTTCGAACAGTTACTGCGTGTTTGCAGATCGCTTGTCTTTCATAGCAGTTGTTTCAGACAAAGTAAGCAAAGGGAAATGTTTTCATTGTGGACAATAAAAATTTTAGAATTTCAAAAATATCTAGCTGCAGAACCAAGGGAAATATTTGACAACAATAAAACGTGAATGAAAACAATATACACATTTTAGAACCAAAACAAAATATGGAACTATCTGTATTCTCGGTAGGTCGACTACCACGACCACTGACGTCACAACGAAATTACTGCGATATTTTTATGGGCCACCTGAAAGAAATTCGTGCACGAGTCATCTGACTGCGCTCACGGTATTATGACCATATGCATGAGGGAATCAGCTTCTGAAGTCATGCAGGTAACTGCGTTTCCTCAGAACTGTGACAACTGCGTTGAGTGGAAACCTCGATCACTGCTCAAAGAGACAGACGTTACGTTCAGTTTTATGTAACACTGCGAAACAAAAAGCGTCACTTTTTGGAGCCCCGTAAATGTTCCATTGCGGCGTAAAAATTTGAAGTTGGGCTCAATGGTCCCTACAAACTTTCTCTGTAATGGTGCTAGTATAAGACGTGACTCACTGCGATGTCACCCTCGGAATCGACAACACTTCCAACGCCAAGATGTCTAAGAAAAAAAAAAAAAGAAAAAGAAAGCAGCCAGAGTTCGGAGGTTCATAACTATAAGGTGTAAGGTGGGTCACTGATGTCACATTGGGACCCAATTTCACCAAAATTCAGTCCAACGTCACCAGCGATGTGTTACACAATGGGAAGGTCGTCACATCCCTTCTTACCTACATTTCACCCCTCCTTTTGACACCTCTGCGATGGAGCTCAAAACCTCAAAGACTAGTGTTACAATCACACTGTTTTCTATGGGTGCCCGAAAAAAACATTTCAGATATAACTACGCTCAGTATAGATACGACCAGGCCTCAGATGGTGGCATAAGGGGTGAAAATTATCACTTCTCCTCGGACGTTGATTCCCACACATTTCGCGGTTGAAAATTGTAGTTCGCAGTGTTATGAGCGTAAAGACGACGTTCTTTACTATCTCACGCCGCTGACACCCCTGCATGAGTCAATTGTTTGCTAAGGACATCATGGGCCAGCAGTCGCCTTTAACATGATCTCATAGCTCTTTGGAGGCTAGCGCGACCAAATTTTTGCTTTGGTATATAAGATGCAACCACTAGGGACTGTGAAAACCATTCGACGATACTTGAACGTAATCCGAGGCAGCAAAGGGTGTTTGTGCTTTTTCTGCCCTTCTGCTTCGTGCTCTCCTGTGGCGCGATTACGAGGGGGAAGGGGGCGGGGACATTGACACGTATCTGAATAAAAAGGCAATGATCCCTCTAAGACTCAACCCCCCTCCACTTCGGCAACGCCATTGGTGACACCCACGCAGGTTTCTTGAGCACTTTAAAAATGTACGTGTACAGAGACAACCAGCCACTGATTCGTAGGCGCCGATTCGACAGGCAACCATTTCTACACAACTAAGCTGAGTTTCACTACGTCGCTAAACTAGTGCTTGCTGACCACATACGAAATCGAAGGGGTGTTGAAATGGATGTCTGTGACGCAGGCGATTAGAAATCAATAACGTGCTACCTCCGTACAGAGATATTTTTGAAGTGTCCGACAGCGGATTGCCAAACGAGAGAGCCCAGGTTCGATTCCCGGCCGGGTCAGAGATTTTCTCCGTTCGTGGGCTTGGTGTTGTGTTGTTCTTACTATCATACTGTCATACGACATTCCGCTGTTGAGATAGCTGTATGAGCAAATCCTGAAAGCCAATTAAAAAAAAAGTGTCCGACGAAGGTTCGCGAGTGGCATCGAGGGTTGTCTTTGAGGGAGCTTTCGCCGTTTTACTTACGCATGTGTTAATATTGCATCCGCTCCCTCACGCCACAGGAGGACTTCAAGAGTATAAACGCACTTTGCTGCTTCGGATAGCCTTCGAATTTCGTCGAATGGTTTTCAATGGTCCCTAGTAGTACACCGGAGCAAACATTCAGTCGCGCTAGGCTCCAAAGAGTTGCGATTACTTTCAGTGGGGCTACAGGCCCATCTTGTCATTATAAAATGGTTGACTCGTCCGGGGAGTGTACGCAGGGTCAAAGATAATCAAGACCCTTATCCTGTAGCTCATCGCACAGCCAACTATCGTTTTCTACGTGATATTTGTGGGGATCAACGTCCCAGGGGAAGGGGTGGTTTCATTGACGCCATTTATGACACCCCCTAAGGCGTAATGTGTCGATACTGAGCGGTGGTGTGTCTGAAATGTAGCCATCGGCCATCCATCGGAAAAACCCATGATTTCAAAGGTGGGCGTCACAATTGTGACGTCCTGTGCAGAGGCGTTAAAGGAACTCGTGAAATGTGGATGACAGGTGGTATGACGACCTCCCAATCGTGTGACACGTCCACGGTTGCGTTGAGCAGAAATGTGGTGAAATTTAGTTCCAGTTTGACAATATTAACCCACCTAACAGCCCACATGAACTTCAGAGCGCTGGCGTTTTTTGCGCATGTTTAGGTACCTTGCTACTTGAAGCACCGTCGAGCCCGAAGATGACGTCGCAGAAGACGTCATACTTCTTTACCATTCAAAGGAAGGTCGTAGTTACCAACCCGTAGTAACCCTCTAATTGCTTTGCGCAGTGTAGTTAGTTAGTTTCATGTTCCATGCATCATTATTATGATTATTGTTAGTGATGCGGAACGAGTAGTTTCACATTCATATTATATGTTCATCTGTACATAAAGTTACATGTCGACAGTTTATAAGTTTGTTTCCTTGTTTCGTTGTAAAACAAATATAAAGTAGTACATTCTACGTAGAACCTTTTACATATTACGTAAGTAGAAATTCTTCTACCAAATAGAAATAATTTGAGAAGAAACATTCTAAGTTTCTTTTAAAATTTAACTTTCTGACGTTTGGGTATTTTGTATCAATGGTTCAGTGATCAAAAATTTAATGGAAACACTGTGTTCCTCTTTTCGTGCTAAAGTGAAACATAATGTGGAACAGTGAATGCAAGTTTTTCTTCTAGTTTTATCATTAAGTACATCGCTGTGCCTTTTGAATTGTTGTGAGTTATTTACAAAAAACATCGAGAGGGAAGATATGTAGACTGTGAAGCAGTAGCTAAAACACTTTATTGCATTCATAATGTTAATTCTTTCATTAATAATATTTTATCTATTTTTGCTATGGCACTATTAATGTTTATTTCTGATTTTGTATCAAATATGAACCATATCCATACGTGTAATGTAATCTATCAAAATTATTGTAACTTTAGGATACAAAAAGTTGGAAGGAAATCCCTCTGTGATAAGAAGGCAAAAGCGAGTCAAAAATGTGGAAATGCTGAGGCTAATCGATGTAATACTCGATGACGCTCACGCAGTGCTAATACTCACACTGGCCTCCAGGCAATGTATTGTTTTCATTAGCAATGTAAATCACATGGACAGTATTTGTGTCTCTTTTCTCAGTACAGTTTAATTTATGTAAACTTATGGACTGTTGTTGATCTATGTCATACTACCTGTGATAGATTTGCGTCATACTTAGGTAGAGTAAATAGTTTTTTGTATACAAAGGCCAAATTTTTCTTGAAAAACAATTTATCGACTTATTTCAGTTAAGTTTTACAGACAGTGTGTTGCTAAACGCCGCAAAATTTTGAATTCCATAAAAGACTAATTACTAACTTTTTATTATTTAAAACTACTTTAGATTTTGTTGTTATTGTTGTTTTTAGTCAGAAAACTGGTTCAATGCAGCTCTCCGTGCTACTCTACCCTGTGCCAGACTCTTCATCTCTGAGTAACAACTGCAACCTACATCCTTGTGAATCTGCTTACTGTATTCCTCTCTTGGTATCCCTCTACGATTTTTACACCCACGCTTCCTTCCTATACTAAATTGGCGGTCCCTTGATGCCTCAGAATTTGTCCTAGCAATCGACCCCTTCTTCTAGTCAGGTTGTGCCACAAATTTCTTTTCTCCCCAATTCTGTTCAGTACCTCCTCATTAATTACCGATCTATCCATCTAATCTTCAGCATTCTTCTGCAGCACCACATTTCAAAAGCTTCTATTTTCTTCATCTCTAAATTGTTAATTGCCCACGTTTCACATCCATACACGACTACACTCCATACAAATTCTTTCAGAAAAGACTTCCTGACACTTAGGTCAATACTAGATGTTAATCAATTTCTCTTTTTCAGAAACTCTTTTCTTGCCGTTGCCAGTCTACATTTTATATCCTTCCTACTTCGACCATCATTCATTATTTTGCTTCCCAAATAGCAAAACTCATTCACTACTTTAAGTATCTCATTACCTAATTTGATTCCGTCAGCATCACACGATTAAATCGACTACATTCCATTATCTTCGATTTGCTATTGTTGATGTTCATCTTATACTCTCCTTACAAGACATTGCCCATTCCGTTCATCTGGCGTTTCAAGTCCATTGTTGTCTCTGACAGAATAACAATGTCATCGGCAAACATCGAAGTTTTTATTTCTTCTCTGCCATCTGGTTTTTTTACAAATTGTAAATAGTCTTTCACTCTCTGTATTTTACCCGTGCTGCCGTTTGAATGTGAAAGAGAGTATTCCAGTCAACATTGTGAAAAGTTTTCTTCAAATCTACAAATGCTATAAATGTCGGTTTGTCTTTCCTTAACCTATCTTCAACGAGAAGTCATTGGGTCAGTATTGCCTCGAATGTTCCTACATTCCTCCGGAATCCAAACTGATCTGCCCCGAGGTCGGCTTCTACCAGTTTTCCATTCGTCTGTAAGTAATTCGTGTTTGTATTTTGCAGCCGTGACTTATTAAACAGATAGTTCGGTAACTTTCTCACGTATCAGTACCGGCTTTCTTTACAATTGGAGTTATTACATAAATTTAGAAGTCTGAGGGTATTGCGCATGTCTCATACATCTTGCTTACCAGATGGAAGAGTTTTGTCATGGCTGTCTTTCCTAAGGCTATCAGTAGTTCTAACGGAATTTTGTCTTCTCCCGGAGCCTTATTTCGTCTTAGATTTGCAGCGCTATATCAAATTGTTCACGCAGTATCATATTTCCCATATCATCTTCATCTACGTCCTCTTCCATTCCCAGAATACTACCCTCACGTACATTAACGGTGTGTAGATAGTCTATATACTCCTTCCAGTCGCGCGGATTGGCCTCGCTGTTTGAGGCGCCATGTCAGGGATTGCGCGGCCCCTCCCACCGGAGGTTGGAGTCCTCCCTCGGGCATGGGTGTGTGTGTTGTTCTTACCATAAGTTAAAGTAGTGTGTAAGTCTAGGGACCGATGTCCTCAACAGTTAGGCCCCTTAGGAATTCTCACACATTTGAACATTTCAGTCCTTTCACCTTTCTGCTTTCGCTTCTATGGCGAGGACTGGTTTTCCATCAGAGCTCTTTGTATCATACAAGTAGTTCTCTTTTCTCCAAAGGTTTCTTTAATTTTCCTGTAGGCGGCATATATCTTTCCCCTAGTGATATATGCTTCTGAATACTTGCCTTTGTCCTCTAGCCATTCCTGCTAAGCAATTTTTCACGTCCTGTGAATAGGATTTTTAGACCTTTGTTTCCACTTTCGGCTGCTTCATTTACTGCATTTTTATATATTCTGCTCTCATTAATTAAATTCAGTATCTCTTGCGTTATCCAAGGATTTCTACTATTCGTCGTCTTTTTACCTACTTGAGCTTCTGTTGCCTTCACTATTTCATCTCTCAAAGCTACCCAGCTTTCTCCTACTGTATTTCTCTCCCCTGTAACTGTCAATCGTTCCGTAATGATCCCTCTGAAACTCTCTACAACCTGTGGTTCTTTCAGTTTATCCAGGTCCCATCACCTTAAATTCCTTCAGTTTTAGTCTGCGGTTCATAACCAATAAATTGTGGTCAGAATGCACATCTGCCCCTGGAAATGTCTTAAGATTTAAAATCTGGTTCCAAAATCTCTGTCTTACCATTAAATAATCAGTCTGAAACCTTCCGTTATCTCCAGGTCTCTTCCACGTATAAAACCTTGTATTACGATTCTTAAATCAAGTGTTAGCTGTGACTAAATTACGTTCTGTGCAAAATTCTAGCAGTGGGCTCCCTCATTCATTCCTTTCTTCCCAGTCCATATTCACCTATTATTTTTCCTTCTCTTCCATTTCCTGCTATGAAATTTCAGTCTCCCATGAACATTAAATTTTCGGCTCCCTTAACCATCTGAATAATTTCTTTTGTCTCGTCATACACTTCTTCAATCTCTTCATCATCTGTGGATGATATACTTCTTTCAAAACTACCATATATGGAATATTTTAGTAGTCGTTAACTGGATGGATTGATTTTCTGGTTAATTAGTTCTCACAGTAGAGTGCATACAAAATATTACAGGTAAAGACTCATTCAGTAGCTTTCTCGTGAAAAAGTAAATAAAAACAATTAATTAATCATTGAAGTTTTGTGCTAAATATTAAAGTTTGCTTATTAATTTAAAAAGTATGTCTGAAGATTTCCGAGTTATGTAACAAACGATTTATAGCCCGCATTCTTTTGTATTCTGATTATGGTGTGTTTTGGAGAAGAATATAGAATTTCGAGTTAGAGTAACTACGATATCCGTCAAAATGTAGTAAAACAACAGCTCACACGATATATGTCCTGCTGTGTCTGAAGAAAGGCTGTTAAAAGATGTCGACGAGATGATGGTCTGAGAGCACCAAAAACTGTTCTGTGCAGTGAAAATCTTCCTTCTCAATGTTGAGCCTCCCCAGAGCATTATTCCATACAACGTCATAGAATAATAAGACGTAAAATATGTTTTCTTACAGATTTGTCTCCCCCAAGATTTGCAGTGATTCGAAGTACAAATCTAGCTGAACTGAGTTGTTTTAGGAGACCACATTTTGTTTCTTTTCAAAAAAAAAAAATGATTCAAATGGTTCTGAGCACTATGGGACTTAACATCTATGGTCATCAGTCCCCTAGAACGTAGAACTATTTAAACCTAACTAACCTAAGGACATCACACAACACCCAGTCATCACGAGGCAGAGAAAATCCCTGACCCCGCCGGCAATCGAACCCGGGAACCCGGGCGTGGGAAGCGAGAACGCTACCGCACGACCACGAGCTGCGAACCCTGTTTCTTTTCAATTTAAATTCTTATCTGTATGGATAATCTAATAATTTTGAAGTTCATTCCCCAGTTATTTCCTCACCATGTGTTACATTTATCACTTTGTAGTATCTCTAGACGTGTAGAATATGTTGTGTCCTTCATGAAATGAGACACACCATTTGCGCAAAATCGCACAATAATGTTTTCAAGAACATTATTTACCATTTCTTCTGCTGTTGTATATATGTTTGGCTCAGTTATAATAATAGTGTCAGCTGCAAAAAGAACTAACTCTGCTTACTGTATGGTAGAAGGAAGATTAGCGCTTAACTGAATTTTAGAATTAAAAATAATTTCCTACGGACATTTTTATTTTTAAAATGAATAATAAATTAAATTTAGTTTTTGCGTCTGTTTCACTAAACCACCAAGTAATGAGTCACTGACACAAGTGGTACTGTTTACTTCTACTAACATTTTTTTATAGAATGATGAAGCAATTCTCAGTGCATCGCATGTACTACGTACAACTACTTCTCAGAAAGGGAAGCTAACTGTTCACATTGATGGTAGATATTTGTTACAAAACATGCTTTCTCCGCACAACTTCTCTCCCTAGCGAAGACTGCTTCCCCCAATCCCTGAATTCTCATTTAAAATCACCGAAGTTAAGATTTATGCACTACACTTGTTGTTGTTGAGGTCTTCAGTCCAGAGACTGGTTTGATGCAGCTCTCCATGCTACTCTTTCCTGTGCAAGCTTCTTCATCTCCGAGTAACTACTGCAACCTACATCCTTCTGAATCTGCTTAGTGTATTCATCTTTTGGTCTCCCTCTACGATTTTTACCTTTCAACCTTTCCTCGATGCCTCAGAGCGTGTCCTATGAACCTACCCCTTCTTTTAGTCAGGTTTGTGACACAAATTCCTCTTCTCCTCAGTTGTATTCAGTACCTCCTTATTAGTTTCGTTGCCTACCCACCTAATTTTCATCGTTCTTCTGTAGCACCACATTTCAAAAGCTTCTATTCTCTTCTTGTCTAAGCTATTAATCGTCCATGTTTCACTTCCATAAATGGCAATACTCCATACAAATGCTTTCAGAAAAGACTTCCTGACACTTAAATCTATACTCGATGTTAACAAATTTCTCTTCTTCAGAAACGCATTCCTTGCCATAGCCAGTCTACATTTTATGTCCTCTCTACGTCTATTATCAGCACTAACTTTGCTCCCCACATACCGAAACCCATCTACTACTTTAAGTGTCTCGTTTCCTAATCTAATTCCCTCAGCATCGCCTAATTTAATCTGACTACATTCCATTATCCTCGTTTTGATTTTGTTGATGTTCATCTTATATCCACCTCAAGATACTGTCCATTTCGTTCAACTGCTCTTGCAGGTCCTTTGCTCTCTCTGATAGAATTACAATGTCATCATCAAACCTCAAAGTTTTTATTTCTTCTCCATGGATTTTAATTCCAACTCAGAATTTTTCTTTTGTTTCCCTTATTCCTTGCTTAATATACAGATTGAATAACATCGGGGAGAGGCTACAACCCTGTCTTACTCCCTTCCCAACCACTGCTTCCCTTTCATGTCCCTCGACTCTTATAACTGCCATCTGGTTTCTGTACAAATTGTATATAGCCTTTCACTCCCTGTATTTTACCCCTGACACCTTCAGAATTTGAAAGAGAGTATTCCAGTCAACGTAGTCAAAAGCTTTCTCTAGGTCTACTAATGCAAGAAATGTAGGTTTGCCTTTCCTTAATCTATCTTCTAAGATAAGCCATAGGGTCAGTATTGCCTCGCGTGTTCCAACATTTCTACACCATCTAAATTGATCTTCCCATAGGTCGGCTTCTGACAGTTTTTCTATTCGTCTGTAAAGAATTCTTGTTAGTATTTTGGAGCAATGACTTACTAAACTAATAGTTCGGTAATTTTCACACCTCTCGACACCTAACTTCTTTGGGATTGGAATTATTATATTCTTGAAATGTGATAATATTTTGCCTGTCGCATACTTCTTGCTCACCAGGTGGTAGAGTTCTGTCGTGGCTGGCTCTCGCAAGGATATCAGTAGTTCTAATTGAATGTTGTCTAATCCTGGGGCATTTCTTCGACTTTGGTCTTTCAGTATTCTATCAAATTCTTCACGCAGTATCATATCTCCCATTTCATCTTCATCTACGTCCTCTTCCATTTTAAATAATATTGCCCTCAAGTGCATTGCCCTTGTATAGACCCTCCATAGACTCCTTCCTCCTTTCTGTTTCCCTTGTTTGCTTGGGACTCGTTTTCTATCTGAGCTCTTGATATACATGCAGGTGGTTCTCTTTTCTACAAAGGTTTCTTTAATTTTCCTGTAGACAATATCTATCTGACCCCTAGTGATATATACCTCTACATCCTTACTTTTGTTCTCTAGCCATCCTTGCTTAGCCATTTTGCACTTCCTGTCGATCTCATTTTTGAGACGTATGTATTACTTTTCGCCTGCTTCATTTACTGCATTTTTATATTTTCTCCTTTCATCTATTAAATTGAATATCTCTTCTATTACCTAAGCATTTCTACTAGCCCTCGTCTTTTTACCTGCTAGATCCGCTGTTGCTTTCACAATTTCATCTCTCAAAGCACCACACATATTGTTTGTAAATCAATTGATTGCTTGATTCTTTGCTTCTGAATTGACAGATATTGGAAGAGCTCAGGCTTCCAAGGCTTTGTGTCTGACCACTGCCACTAACAACAACAACAAAAACAATAGCAATAATAGTATGAATAACAATTTTAACAATAAGAGTAATATAGTCCCCCCTGCACTAGGTCGTGTTGTGGCGTAGTGACTCAGTAAATAGAGATCCATGCAAGAGAGGGAAGCTTAGCTTGCTGCTTTAAAAGATGAGGCTGGAAGCGACATAGCCTACAACGAGAGATGTTCAAAAGAAATGAATGCAGCTACGAAGACAAAGTTGGCGCGAGAGCTATCGTGCAAAATCCACTTTATGTCTGACTTGTAGCAAGCAGCAAAGTGGTCAGTTTCTTATCACCAGAGGCACAGCAGGAATATTTATCCTGGAATTAAGAATCCAATCCTAAAAAAACTGTGCTTCAGCATAAAACTTGAGACAATCAATTACCACGAGGCGTTGCAGGAGGTAATCAATTTACTGCTGCCAAGAACAGTACAACGAGACTATCGGATTTTCGGGCACCTGGACTCACACGTGAACAGAGGGAATCAGAGTTCTCTAGCCAACTTTGCCCGAATCCCAAAACATTTTTCGGCTCAATGAACCTGTTATAAGAAGAAAAGATGAATTAACTAGGGATACCCTAAATGAACCAGAAATACAAATAATGACACAACAAGAAACAAAAGTTATTGGTGAAAATGAAATGGATTTTGGGAACTACACTTTTCCAGGTTAAAACGAACAAACGAATTCTGAGGAAAACCACACTTTCCACACTTTTTGGAGTCGCTTTTGCAGTCAAGACAGACATACTCACATCCATAACAAATGTGAATCTTGTAAACAACAGATTAATGACAATCAGTCTGAGCTGTGCAAATAAAACATAGTCACTAATCAATGCGCAAATGCCAATCAATGTTGAAAACAAATCTAACTGCGAAAATGGGAAGAAATCATGGGAACATTAGAAGACCATGTCAGAATCGTACTAGGCGGTTTCAGTACACAGTTAGGCAAAGAAATAAAGTACAGATAAACGCTTGGAAAATTCCCAGCACATAAATGAACCAGCCGGCCGGAGTGGCCGTGCGGTTCTGGGCGCTACAGTCTGGAGCCGAGCGACCGTTACGGCCGCAGGTTCGAATCCTGCCTCGGGCATGGATGTGTGTGATGTCCTTAGGTTAATTAGGTTTAATTAGTTCTAAGTTCTAGGCGACTGATGAGCTCAGAAGTTAAGTCGCATAGTGCTCAGAGCCATTTGAACCAACATAAATGAACCAACCAGAATGAACGAAGATTAGTTTAAGTGTGCAAGATATTCAATCGTAAAATCACATCAACACACTTCAAAAAGAAATCAGCAAAACAGATGACATGGATATCACCGAACTCACTCATAGGCGAATACCAGATTGATCGTACAGGAATCTACACTGCTCAGTCAGAATATTATGACCACTGACATTCTATCGACATAAACCGTTTCAGGTGATACCAGCGTCACCGGGCGAGGAAAGAGTGTCAGTGAACGCGCTGTCCGTATGTAGAATGGGGAAGGCGCGCGAACTACCAGAGTTTGACCGGGGGCAGACCGTGATGTTACGAAGACTCGGCACGAGCATTTCGGAAACTGCACTATTTGTCGAGCATTCGAGGAGTGCTGTGGTGAGTGTCCTCAACACGTTGCGAAACCAAGGTTAAACAACTATCTGTCGTCCTGGCATTGGGTGGCAGCCCCTTATTACAGGCCTCGGACGTCGTCGGCTGGGCACACTGCTAAAATAGGACAGTGAGCGAACTGTGGCGGAACTAACATCAGACGTCAAAGCTGGGCAGAGTACTAGTGAGTCTGAACGAAGAGTGCACCAAACACTCATAACGATGAGCCTCCGCAGCCGATGACCTGCGGATATGCCAGTGTTAACACCACGACATCGGCAACTGTGACTGAAATGGGCACGTGACCATCGGCACTGGACGTTGGTACTGCGGCTCAGTGCTGTGTCATCTAATGGATTCCGTTACATTCATCATACCGATGGGAGGGCACGAATCCGTCGTCTTCCACGGGAAAAGGTCCTTCACACCCGAACTGCGGGAAAGATCAAAATGGCGGAGGGAACATTCACCTGGACATCCATGGGTCAAGTGGATCTCGTTCAAGGCACCATGACGGTCAAGGAGTATCGTACACTGATTGCAGACCACGTACACCGCTTCATGACGATCATGTTTAACGACGGCTGTGGCATTTTTCAGCAAGACAATGCGCCATGTGACAAGGCTAGTAGTGTGACAGAATGGTTCGAGAAACACAGTGGGGGATTTAAATTGCTCTGTTGCCCCCCTAACTTGCCAGATCTCAACCCGATCGAAGACATCTGGGATGTGATTGAACGTGGTGTTAAGAGTTCATCGCTCTCCTTCCCGGAATTTACGGAAATTAGGTGACTTGTGTGTTCAGATGTGGTGCCAGCTCCCTAAAGCAACTTACAAAGACGTCATTGTTCCCATGCCACGAAGCATCGTCCCTGATATCCGTGCCAAATGTGGACATACGATCTTTTAGGTAGGTGGTCATAATGTCCTGGCTGATCATTGTGTGATTCTAGCCACAAAGATATTATGAACGTCCAAGTCAGAAACAGTACAAACTTTGAACATTACCTGGGAAGAATAAAACTACGTCTAAAATGTCAGAGATTTGGAGAAAAGAAGACACAAAGCCCTAAAATAGACACTAGCAGGAACCAACCATCTCTCACAAAGTAAGTACAGAAAAAAAGCAGTCAAGCAATTGGCAAAAACTCAATAGGTAATTGATCGAAACAGCACAAACACTATTTCCTGTGTAGAAATGGAGAAAATACATCCTTGGTGAAGTGAGGAATGTGAGTATACAACTCAATCTCGACAAGATTCATACAATGACTGGAAAAGTGGTAAGACAAAATAAAACCAGAAGACGTTTCTGACAGTGAGGAAAAACTCAGTCAAATTATTCAGAAAGATCAAAAGGAATACAATAACCATCTTCTACTTGATATTGAGAAAAACCTCAAAAGAAACAACACACGAAATATCACAAGAACTCCAACCTAAGATCGATATCAATACAAAGTCCCAGAGTCAAGAAAGATAATGGATAATAGGCTCTAAACGGTTAGGAAAACTGCAAGGAGGTCGTTAGATATTTCAAAGAACTACTTAACATCCCAGAATCAAAACAAAGATTCCTAAAGCAATAAAGCATCGAGGGAAGATGGGATCAGAGCAGAAACTCCTAAATCCAACACCTTGAAAGGAATGACCAAAATCCTGCAAGACACAAGAAGGGAAACAGAACAGACGCGAATACACTTTGTCATCAAACGTATTCGAACCCCCCCCCCCCCCCGCCCCCAAAAAAAACATACGTTTTTCATATTAGGTGAATTGTGCTGCCACCTACGGCCAGGTACTCCATATCAGCGACATCAGTCATTAGACATCGTGAGAGGGCAGAATGGGGCGCTCCGCAGAACTCACGGTCTTCGAACGTGGCAGGTGGTTCGGTGTCACTTCTGTCATACGTCTGTACGCGAGATTTCCACACTCCTAAACATCTTTGAGTCCACTGTTTCTGATGTGACAGTGAAGTGGAAATGTGAAGGGACACGTACAGCACAAAACCGTACGGGCTGACCTCATCTGTTGACTGACAGAGACCGCCGACAGTTGAAGAGGTACGTAATGTGTAATAGACAGACATCGAGCTAGACCATCAGACAGGAATTCCAAACTGCATCAACATCCACTGCACGTACTATGACAGTTAGGCGGGAGGTGAGAAAACTTGGATCTTATGGTCGAGCGGCTGCTCATAAGCCACACATAACGCCAGTAAATGAGAAACGACGCATCGCTTGGTGTAAGGAGCGTAAACTTTGGACGATTAAACAGTGGAAAAATGTTGTGTGGAGTGACAAATCACGGTACACAATGTGGCGATCCGATGGCATGGTGTGAGTATGGCGAATGCCAGGTGAACGCAACTGCCAGCGTGTTAGTGCCAATAGTAAAATTCGGAAGCGGTGGTGTTATGGTGTGGTCGTGTTTTTCATGGAGGGTGTTCGCATCCCTTGTGGGTTTGCATGACACTATCACAGCACAGCCTATAATGGTCACAAACAGTTATTTTAATCACGGAACACACGTAGAACACACTGAGAAGAAGGGACGCAATATCGTAAGAGAAATTTTAGGCCGAAAACTGATTCACGAACAATACCGACTCAGACGTAATCAGGAAATGGTTCAAATGGCTCTGAGCACTATGGGACTTAACTTCTGAGGTTATCAGTCCCCCAGAACTTAGAACTACTAAAACCTAACTAACCTAAAGACATCACACACATCCATGCCCGAGGCAGGATTCGAACCTTCCACCGTAGCGGTCGCGTGGCTCCAGACTGTAGCATCTACAACCGCTCGGCCACCCCAGCTGGCGTAACCAGGAAATCAAACAGTCCACAAATATCCGTATTGACATTAAAAAGCGCTAGTAAAGTTTCTATATAGTCATTAACAGAGCGAACTCAGGCGCACATTTACAAAACAAATAGTAAATATTTTTGACAATAGCAGCAAAGCCAAAACGGACAAGATGAAATGAATTTGCGGATCAAAACTGATCAGAAATTCGCAAGAACTGGTTCGGAAGATGTCCAAATCCGTGATATTTTCAGGTTCTAAATCCGAAAGTGGCAAGTTGACCAAAAGGACCAAACTGCTGAGGTCATCGGTCCCTAAGTTTACACACCACTTAATCTAACTTAAACTTACGCTAAGGACGACCCACACACCAATGCCCGAGGGAGGACTCGAACCTCCGAGCCCGCATCTCGTGGTCGTGCGGTAGCGTTCTCGCTTCCCATGCACGGGTTCCCGGGTTCGATTCCCGGCGGGGTCAGGGATTTTCTCTGCCTCGTGATGGCTGGGTGTTGTGTGCTGTCCTTAGGTTAGTTAGGTTTAAGTAGTTCTAAGTTCTAGGGGACTGATGACCATAGATGTTAAGTCCCATAGTGCTCTGAGCCATTTCGAACCTCCGACGGGGGGAGCCGTGCGAGAAATCTAAGAAATAGGCCGGAACAACATACTCTGAACTGAGAAAGAAAGCACACAGGTAGAGAATAAAAGACATACGAGCGCAAAAAAAAGGCAAATGCTCATCTGTAAGCACTTTTCGTACTCCTACATTGCTTATTCCCAAATTCTACTACTACTACTACTACTAATAATAATAATAATAATAATAATAACAATAATAATACGGGCGGCGTCCAATAAGTAATGCTACAATTTTTTTGCTCGAACATTTTCGGTTGAGAAAATGCGAAATTTGTTGTGGGACATAGTGGAAAATTCCCGCTTCACCTGCCATACGTTTCTGATGTTTTGATATGTTGCGGCGCTACACGTAGCCTTGAAAGTGGCGTCTCTAATTAATGTGCGTTCGAAACAGAGAACTGTCATTGACTTTCTCTTGGCGGTAAATCTGAGCCTCTAATCTATTCATAGGGGCTTGGAGAATGTCTACGGAGCCCAGTGAGTGATCAAAAGCACGGTGAGTTGTTGGACGTGTCTGTCATCATCGCAACAAGGTCGAGCAATCCCATCCGATTTCCCGCGTACCGGCCTATTGCACACAGCTGTGGCTCCTGCAGTGCTGGAACGTGCGAACATTCTCATCTGAGATGATCAACGGATCATAGACAAACACCTCGCTGCACAACTGGATGTCTGCGCACCTGGGAGGAGTTCACAAAACTTCCTTGGACTGTTCATTATCATCCACTCTACACCCCTGATCAGGTACCGCCCGACTTTCATCTGTTTGGCCCAATGAAGGATGCATTCCGTGGGAAGCACTGCCTGGATGATTGGGGCGCTACTGATGCAGCAACACGGTGGCTCCGACGTCGACCGGTAGAGAAGTGCAATCCGAGCATACAGAACCTTCCAGTAAGGTAACATAAGGCAATCGCCTTTGTGAGGTAACGGGCGAGTTGTGGCGCCCTGGAAATATTCTATGTTCGGAGTTGGGGCGGCCGCACAGTACGCATGTCAAAGCCGCGTGATGCCGCAAAATAACTGGACCACGTGGTGCCGAACGTTAGCCGGGGTCCAGGCGTGACGTGGCTGGGAATATCTTGGTGACTATGAATGAGATTTCTATGCCGGGAGTGCCGAAGATGGCGGACTTCGTGAAACCTTAATGGCAAATAAATGGTTCAAATAGCTCTGAGCACTATGGGACTTAACATCTGTCGTCATCAGTCCCCTAGAAATGAAATGAAATGGCTCTGAGCACTATGGGACTTAACAGCTGTGGTCATCAGTCCCCTAGAACTTAGAACTACTTAAACCTAACTAACCTAAGGACATCACACAAATCCATGCCCGAGGCAGGATTCGAACCTGCGACCGTAGCAGTCGCGCGGTTCCGGACTGCGCGCCTAGAACCGCGAGACCACCGTGGCCGGCAGTCCCCTAGAACTCAGAACTACTTAAACCTAACTAACCTAAGGACATCACACACATCCATGCCCGAGGCAGGATTCGAACCTGCGACCGTAGCGGTCACGCGGTTCCAAACTGAAGCGCCTAGAACCGCACGGCCTCAACGGCCGGCCCTTAATGGCAGATATTTCACAGTTCGTATAGAAATTAATAGTAGCCAGATGAATCGTGATACCTCAAAAAGAAACATGTACATTACTATTATTTTCACAACGATCCTGATGGCGTAATCAGATTTTCAATATCCTTATTAGTTTACAGTTTACAATCTGACGGTAAATTATACAAGTAACACCCAGCAACAAATTTCCAAAATCTAAACGGTTCTTCAGATTTTGTCGATCGACGTGTCTTTAGAAAGCTATTAGTGTAAACCTAAATTGGTATGCATTACAGGAATGTAACTCAAATAGTACACGAGTTGTTGGAGGTAAAAGTAGCCGATTATTATCGATCGCGTCAGGCCATAAGTACTCCACAGTTACACGAAAAAACGGTAACAGCATGTTTATAAATATATTTATTCATCTGTGTCTTTGTTTATATCCGATATATACTATTCATGAAGAAATTGGTTAAATATTTACTGTGTTTTAGAAAGCACACCGACATTAGGCTACTGGCCTATCTGTTGTTCTATTTCTTTTGATATATGTTTATTTAATTGTTTATGTATTTAATAATGTGCGTTAGAGCGTGTCTATGGTCCAGCCGTAGGTATACAGAGCTATTACAAATGATTTAAGCGATTTCATAAATTCACTGTAGCTCCATTCATTGGTATATGGTCACGACACACTACATATACGTAGAAAAACTCATAAAGTTTTGTTCGGCTGAAGCCGCACTTTAGGGTTCTGCCGCCAGCGCGCTCGAGAGCGCAGTGAGACAAAATGGCGACAGGAGCCGAGAAAGCGTATGTCGTGTTTGAAATGCACTCACATCAGTCAGTCATAACAGTGCAACGACACTTCAGGACGAAGTTCAACAAAGATCCACCAATTGATAAGTCCATTCGGCGATGGTATGCGCAGTTTAAAGCTTCTGGATGCCTCTGTAAGGGGAAATCAACGGGTCGGCCTGCAGTGAACGAAGAAACGGTTGAACGCGTGCGGGCAAGTTTCACGCGTAGCCCGCGGAAAATTGGCTCGTGCCACAACTGGAGACCGACAGCGCCGACTTCATCTTTCAACAGGATGGTGCTCCACCGCACTTCCATCATGATGTTCGGCATTTCTTAAACAGGAGATCGGAAAACCGATGGATCGGTCGCGGTGGAGATCATGATCAGCAATTCATGACATTGCCTCCACGCTCTCCCGACTTAACCCCATGCGATTTATTTCTGTGGGGTTATGCGAAAGATTCAGTGTTTGAACCTCCTCTACCAAGAAACGTGCCAGAACTGCGAGCTCGCATCAACGATGCTTTCGAACTCATTGATGGGGACATGCTGCGCCGAGTGTGGGAGGAACTTGATTATCGGCTTGATGTCTGCCGAATCACTAAAGGGGCACATATCGAACATTTATGAATGCCTAAAAAAAACTTTTTGAGATTTTGTATGTGTGTGCAAAGCATTTTGAAAATATCTCAAATAATAAAGTTATTGTAGAGCTGTGAAATCGCTTCAATCATTTGTAATAACCCTGTTTTTCTTATAAATATAAATTCAGTAATTCGAATGTGTTTCATTATGTTTGTGTGGATACATTGGCTTGAAGACATGGAAGGAGCGCCCTAGCCAATCACAGCGCTCGTTACTAAGAGAGACGTATGGAGGCTAAGGAGGAGTTCAGATGGTTCAAATGGCTCTGAGCACTATGGGACTTAACATCTGAGGTCGTCAGTCCCCTAAAACTTAGAACTACTTAAACCTAAGGACATCACACATCCAAGCCCGAGGTAAGATTCGAACCAGCGACCGTAGCAGTCGAGCGGTTCAAGACTGAAGCGCCTAGAACCGCTCGGCCACTAAGGCCGGCTTGGGGAGGAGCATCGTTTCCGGAGAGGACCGGAGAGTTCTGAGGTGTGCGGTGGGAGAGACAGTCGCACAGGACACGGGGGGTGCTGGACGTGAATGCGCGACGCACAGTCGCGGAAAGACTTGGACAGTGGAGCAGTTTACGTGTGGGCGTTGGAGATCGAAATATTTCGTAGTGCCGACTTGTGAACTTATCTCCGTGGTTTCCCCAGTGAAGACGTAGTATGCGTTTAGAATTAAATATCTCGCGAGCTATGTTGTCGTTCATAACTAATTTCGTGCAGTAGGAATATTTTGTTTCCCTGTTATTCAATTTATATTTTATTTAACTGCTGGACCATCGAACCCATAAGTGTTTTGCAGAAATATACCGCATTCTCAAAAGTACTTCTACTATCGTTCTCATCATTTAAAGTCGTTAAGATAGTACCTGGAGATTTCATTTAATTGCAATCTTTCATTTATAGATTTATCTGTTACTTTCATAATTCGCAACTGCCGAGTGATAGAAACCTTCGACCATTCGATTCATGTGTGTATTCTTATCGTATACTGTAGAGTCATCAGTATGTGGCCTGTAATGCGACAACTACGTATCCCAGCCCATAGACATCGAAACCAGGCTAAACTTTTAATATTGCAACGCTGAGTCGGAGGGTACGTAGTTGAGGGCAACCATCACCATCATTTCAATCCATTTATTGTTTGAAAGCCCGCACGTTGGACGATGATTACGTTGAAAAACAGGTTTTACTAACAAAAAGAGCGGGGAAATAATATGGTATGTTGGAGCCCTGAATAAAACCAGCCTGTTTTCAGAAAAAAATGTACTGCTTTACTTACTGAACGTCAATCGTAATAATAATAATAATAATAATAATAATAATAATAATAATGCAATGTACGCCCTACAATAGCGTAGTAGCCATTAAGTAGTTACTGTCGTGCTTTAGTATCTACTAGTTCGTTTATCTGTTGTGAAGTGAACAGTGACAGGATAAAATTAAAACGATGTGGTCAGTTGTGGAGCAAGTGGCTGGTCAGCAGCACAAGGTCGACAGTATAAAGTCAGTTCGTAGTTCAAATGGCTCTGAGCACTATGGGACTTAACAGCTGAGGTCATCAGTCCCATAGAACTTAGAAATAAACCTAACTAACCTAAGGACATCACACACATCCATGCCCGAGGCAGGATTCGAACCTGCGACCGTAGCGGTCGCGCGGTTCCAGACTGAAGCACCTAGAACCGCTCGGCCACTCCGGCCGGCCTTGTTCGTAGTAAAAATATTTCTGTTGTTGATAAGTCAGATATAAGTGCAGTATTTAACAATCATTTTCCGAGAATTGCTGGTGAATTTAATACAAACTTAGTTTCTACAAGGAATCATAAAACTCTCTTGGAAAATGCTTTTCCGAGATTGATGTCTGAAATACTCGTCTGTGATACTGACAAGGGGGAGATTAAGACAATAATCAAATCACTGAAGACTAAGGACTCCCATGGATTAAAGTAGTGTGATTTACGTGTTTGCCCTGTACTTAGCCATATTTATAGTTGTTCCTTTAAGAATGATCAGTTTCCTGAACGATTAAAGTACTCACTATTAAAGCCACTTTATAAAAAGAGGGGAAGGGAAAATGTAGACAATTTTAGACCTATTTCTATACCATCAGTGTTTAAGTTATTGAAGAGAAGGTGTACGTAAGGTTAATTGATCATTTTGTTTCACGTAATTGGCTATCAAATGTACAGTGTGAGTTTAGAAGTCGTTTAACAACTGAAAATGGGATATTCTCTTTTCTCTGTGAGGTACCGCATGGATTAAACAAATGGTTTCGAATGCTAGTCGTATTTTTTGATTTAACTAAGGCGTTTCATTGTGATGATCATAAAATATTGCTCCAGAAGTTGGACCATTACGGAATTCGGGGAGTAGTTCACAATTGGTTCACCTCTTACTGTAACGACAGAAAGCAAAATGTTATTATTCACAATGTTGTGAATGACTGTGATGTGGGGTCTGTGAGTGGTACAGTGAATTGGTGCCAGGAATCAGTGTTGGGGCCACTCCTGTTCCTTATTTATATAAATGATATGCGCTCTAGTATTACGGGTAATTCTAAAATATTTATGTTTGCTTGGTATCAAAGTTTGTTGTGTGCAACATTGGCTCTGTTGCAGATAGTGCAGTTCATGAGATAAGTTTATGGCTTGTAGAAAATAAAGTAACGTTAAATCACAGTAAGACTCAGTTTTTGCAGTTTCTAACACACAATTCAACAAAACCCGACGTTTTAATTTCACAGAATTGGCATATGATTAACGAGACTGAGCAGTTCAAATTTCTAGGTGTCTAGGTGCTCAGATGGATAGTAAACTGTCGTGGAAAGCCCACGTTCGAGATCTTGTTCAAAGACTTAGTGCTGCCCTTTTTACTATTCGAAAGGTATCTGAAGTAAGTGATCGTTCGACACGAAAATTACTCTACTTTGCTTATTTTCATTCGTTCATGTCGTATGGTATTATGTTTTGGGGTAACTCTTCCCATTATAAAAGGATATTTGTGGCTCAGAAACGGGCAGTTCAGCCAATACGTTCGTGAACCTCTTGTCGACCCCTGTTAATTGGTCTGGGTATTCTGACATTGGCCACTGAGTATATATGGTATATTCTTTACTGTCGTTACTTGTTAACAGTGTAAGCTTATTACCAAGAATTAGCAGCATTCACTCAGTTAATACTTGGCAGAAACCCAATCTGCAGTTGGATCGTACTTCCTTAACTTTTGTACAGAAAGGTGTGCAGTACACTGCTGCATCCATTTTCAATAAGCAACCATGCGCTTTCAAATCGAAACTGAAGGGATTCCTCATGGGTCAATCCTTCTAATCTGTTGAGGTGTTTGTTGAAAAATTAAGCTGACTCTTTTGTTACATTCTTGATTGCGTTTACTTTAACTTATGGGTTGACTTTTTTTGGTTAAAACGATTTAATTTTATCTGTTATTACTTTTATGTTGTAATTTCATGTACTGGCACGTTACATGACCTTGGAGATTTGCTGCTCAGTTTGGTCCTATGGAGCCAGACGCGTAAATAAAATAAATAAAATGAATGATGCAATTTCTGGTACACTGTGGGAACTACGCACACCCCTAAGAAGCTGTTTTCATCATGAGATGCTTAGTGTGGTGTCACCGCCAGACACCACACATTGCTAGGTGGTAGCCTTTAAATCGGCCGCGGTCCGTTAGTATACGTCGGACCCGCGTGTCGCCACTATCAGTGATTGCAGACCGAGCGCCGCCACACGGCAGGTCTAGAGAGACTTCCTAGCACTCGCCCCAGTTGTACAACCGACTTTGCTAGCGATGGTTCACTGACAAAATACGCTCTCATTTGCCGAGACAATAGTTAGCATAGCCTTCAGCTACGTCATTTGCTACTACCTAGCAAGGCGCCATTACCAGTTACTATTGATACTGTGAATCATGTAACGTCAAGAGCGACGTTCACCATTAATTGATTAAAGTTAAGTATTCCACCAGCTACGTCCGTTTTTTCTAAACTCTAATTTCATTGTCCTGTTCCAGACCTCACGCCAGCCTGCGTGAGCTAAAACGCGTGCCTTTCGGCTTCCTCTAGTAACACGGTATTGGCTCTCCTGCCAACCACAACACTTGGCATATGTGACGTTTATGTTTCAGTTTTACTGTCACAGACGCATTATACAAAACAGAAAGGGGACTATGTGAGGAATATAAAAAAAAATGGCTCTGAGCACTATGGGACTCAACTGCTGTGGTCATAAGTCCCCTAGAACTTAGAACTGCTTAAACCTAACTAACCTAAGGACATCACACACATCCATGCCCGAGGCAGGATTCGAACCTGCGACCGTAGTGGTCGTGCGGTTCCAGACTGTAGCGCCTTTAACCGCTCGGCCACTCGGCCGGCTGTGAGGAATATATTCGTTTCACAATCTGTGTCGACCACATTATGTCATGCGATAATGTTAGTATTTGAAACAAAAAAGGTACTATTTGTAACTTACGCCATCGGAACTACAGTCTATTGAAACAATGATAACAGTAATGGTATTTAAAAAATAAATTTGTTTCCTTACCGAAACAAAATCGAACCCTTCTTTCTTTACCACTCAGGAAACCTCGCAGGGGATAATAAACCTCAGCATGGGAACCACTGATCATAGAGGATATTATGATTCACACACTCAAATGACTTACATAGATAACAGAAAATATAACCTGGTGCTCTTTTGTTATTAAATGTTTTTAAAATCTTATGAGTGTAAATGGCATTCTCAATATAGGAAGGAAGGAAGATTGGGTTTAATTTCCTATCGACATCGAGGTCATTAGAGACGGAGTACAAGTTCGGACTGCGTCAAGGATGAAGAAGGAAATGGGCCGTGCCCTTTCTAAGGAACCATTCTGGACTTTGCCTGGAGTGACTTAAGGAAACCACGAAAAATCTAAGTCTTGATTGTCGGACGCGTGTTTGAACCGTTGTCCCGAAAGCGAGTCCTGTGTATTCTCTGTAGAGCAACTCTTCTGAAATTAAAACTGTAGTTTACTAAAGATATTAAATCTGTTCTGGAGGAGTACTATTCTAGAGTACATTACCTTCTCAAAAATATTGGAAAATGATAAAGGTAATGAAATATATCAGCAGTTATTGACATCTTCCTTATCACCTTTTAGTTAGAGGGATTTAACAAAGGTGTATTTCAGTCGCCGTGGAAAAATTTCCGGCGTCAGTAGAAAACAGAAAAAAAAGAGAGAAGGTGCAGTAATCGGTTTTTGACAGCAAATACACGACGTACATGGTGGCGAATCGTTCGTCGGTTCAGTGCCGAGTAAAGTCAACAATACAGAAGCAATCGTACCATCGAAATGTACCTCCTCTTTATACGTCACAGTAGACAGGGATTATCACAAGCTCAGCGTACGGTCACTGGACGCCCTAAGAATGTAGAAAGGCAGCCCAACTAATGAGATACAGCACACAGAGCTGCAGGTGCGTTGAATGAGACAAAAGATGACTGATTCGACTTACCATCAGAGTAAAATTCAGAAAGACGGTGGTATACTCGTACTGGGAATCTTAACATGGGCTGAAATGAGACGCTTGGTGCGTTGCCGTCCTCTCTCAGATGCGAGCGATATGAAGTCACTTTGGCAATAATGCGCACCTCCTGTCTTGTTATTGTACCCGCTGGAGAAATGTCTCACTGCCAGGAACTGTCTGCAACACTAGCCGGGCTCACATTGCTACTAGTCTTGTGGGACAAAGGAAAGACAGATGCACGTGCCATCAGTCTACTTTCAGAAATCTCTATGAATTACGGGCAGCCGTTCAGAGTTTACAGATTAACATAGTACCCCTACCCTTCCAGTTCCTTGCAGACTAGAAGAGCAACACTCTTCTAGAGGTAAGTCTCATTTACATAGTGCCAACAAAAACGTGTGTCATACAGCGTGTGTGTTCTTACCAGTTAACCTGTAGCATTTAAATGTATTGAATACATTTTCTAATATAAAGGGACCAAGTTAAAAATAAATTTCACCGCTATGTTACTACAAAAACAACACGTTTTCATAGGAGCTACTAACGTATTACTAATGTACTGACACTTTTGGATCACAAAGACATTGAGAAACAGATCTGAATGTTTCTTATGAAACAGCAGAGAAGACAGGATGTGTACCAGGGAATATACTGGATTCATAATGAATACGGAAACGATGAACGGACTGAAAGAATGAAGAATGTATGGTATGTCCCCGGCAGGTAGATTTGTTGCGCTTGTGCTGTCTGTAGCGGAGATAATAGGCTCTAATCGCTCTAATCGGGTGACCTCAACTGATGTTCGCTGCTTTCTGGTTTCTGTCGATGTCAGCCAGCAGACAAACTGTATGTGGAAGAACAGCAGTCACATTCAACATCGAGACTACGGGACATTAACATCCCTCTAGTAGCGGCTCTGTCAAATTTTTGTTTCCGTGTCTAGTATCACTACTTTAATTGTGTCTGTGGTGTATATACAAGGACAAACTAAAATCTTCTGGTTACTATAGCAGGATACATTACTAAGAAACAGGAGTCAAACTTTTCCTTACAATGGAAAGTGGGCTCTACGTGGAATGTGACCACTCCACCCATTTTCCGGTAGCCGGGCATCAAACGAGAACAGTTCAACAGCGAATACACTCGACAGACATGGAGGACATGGAAGTTCTGAGTGACTATAGTAACTACGACTACCTCCTCTCATTTGGAGCGTGCAACAAGAGGAAGAACGTAATGGCGACAGACAGGCAGCAATCGCAGTGGGCTAGAATCAATAGTGGACCATCGGGTCCGTCAGCACAAATTAACTGATGTAGGGATAATGACGTTGGTCCCTTCAGTATATACACGGAGGGACATGGGGGAGAGGTGGGAAGTTTCATCCATTGACAATCAGAAAGCTTATGTTCACGGAGCATGAGTAACGTTACAAATGTCTTATCAGTAAGATGTAACAGGACTCGCCGGTGAGTAATTCGGATAATCTATATCAGCTTATGTAAAGAAGAACCCTTGAACGCTATTACTGCACCTTTAATCATTCCGCATATATGGCGGAAGACGAGAAATCAGATGAAGGACAGAATTAATACCATATTGCTATTCAGATCGTATGTGCATCAGTTTGACTCCCGTGTGCTGTGTGGCTCTGTGCGTTGCCCGGTGGTGGTATATACCCCATCGGCGCGTAAATGTTTTAACTGTCATATATTTGATCATATATGTAACCAGTACTGCTCTACCATAAAATGCGCTAATTGCGGTAGGAATAATACTCGCGCCGACTGCCCCACGTCTCAGCAGCGATGCGTATACCGCAGACAGTCATGAGGCGCTCAAGAAGGCGTACCTGGAATACCCACGCCAGAGGCATAGCAAGGAAGTCTCCAACAGGCGAGGCAGGAAGACGCGGAGTACCAGCGCACGCTTCTTCAGGCCTACGCGATAAATGAGCCTCTCCAGCCCTACCGGCTATACCGCACAGAATCACAGCCAGACAACAATACCAGGTTTCGCACAATGTGCCCACGCCCCAGTGGAAGTCACCGCCAACTTTACACCTCGCCACCCTGCCACTTAAAACACTTTTCTACAGTCTGTACCAGCCGCAACACCACACCTCAATACCATAAAACAGCTTGAAGGCCGGTCACTTCTTTAAATTGTAGCCTTTGAGTTCATATAAAACTATTGCCCCGACTTTTATGCCTTAAAAATTCCACTTTATATGAAATTTGAGCCGAAAGCGAACAAAAAAATCTTTATCTTATATACTGTAGTGACCATAAACTATCACAGTGTGTAATGGAATAATTAAGGGGGATTTGACGTAAGCTTAACTAAGATGATTGAAACCGTACTCCATGCAACAGATCTCAGGTAGCAACTCTATCTTTGTTAATGAGTGACTCACAGATGTGATGACGTGTGCAACGCAAATGCAATGGCACACTGTGTGCTATAACAGCTAATAAATTGAAATGAGTTAGTTTGATAGCAAAACATTGGAGTCTTCCTCACTGCGACCCCTTGCCTTGAAGCCCCACTGCAACACCTACCTAACTTGCTAGATGAAAATTTCATTTAGAAATAAGAAAGTCCCATCACCACTGAAGGAAGTTTATTATCTCCCGTCTTGAAATATACCGAAACGAATGCACGTTATTTGTGTACGAAAATCGTAAGTGAACACATGTGAGGATTAGAATAAAGATCGAAGGAGTGAAAAATAACTTCGTAAGAACCCCAAAAATATGAGTACCAAACGTACAAGAGACAGTCAAAGGAAAACGAGACAGATGCAAAAAGGTAGGAAACTGTTCATTTCAAGAATAATGGCCATAACGTAATACATTTAACCTATTGTAAGACTAAGCGGTCAATACATTTGTGAAAGAATGTTTGCGATAGCCTACGGAATAAATATTGCAGCCAAGCATGCACCTCTTCGTCCGAGGGTTATCGACGGCCACGAATTACTTTCTTCAGGGCTCGAAAAATACTGAAACGTATGGGGAGGGATCGGGGCTGTATGGAGCTATGTGTAAGGGCTTCAAAGCGAAACTTCTGCAGCGTAATCGGAAAAACCTTGGCAACATATACACAAGTACACAGATAAGCCAAAAATTTATGAGAACAATCCAACGTGACGTTGGATGCCGCCTGGTGGCGAGGTGAGCACATAACGCGGAGCAGACACGGCTGGAGGATCACTCTAGCGAAGTTATGGGCTGCAAATGGCGAAATCCATTGAGGTAAGTTACTTTTCCGAAGGGCAGGTAACTATTACTCTGAGCCTGTGAACGAGTATTCGGAAACAGTGAACCTGGTGAAATGTTCACCTACTACTGCCGTGAGCATACACTAAAAGAAGTAGGACAGTGAAACTACAACTAGACATCTGTGGCATCTCTGCCGAGACAGCGTAATGCTGATGCATGCACAAGTGTTTCGGAGCACCCCGTTCATCGTACGCAGTTAAACATGGAACCTCTCAGCAGACCACCCCTACTTGTTCACAGGTTGACATAACGATATCGTCAATTACGATTGCAGTGGCGCGGGACCATCGGTATTAGACCGTCTACCAATGGAAACGTCTCAACTCTTTGGGTGAATCACATTTTTGCTAGACTAGGTCTATAGTCGCCTCCACAATCGCTGTTATCGAGACTAATGGCGGCTCGAAACGTGCAGCGCGCCACAGACGCAGTCTGCTGGGAGCGGTATTATGCTATGGGAGACATTCTCACGAGATTGTATGGGACCTGTGGTAGTAATCATAGACACGCTGACAGCTGCGAACCACCTGCATCCCTTCATGTTTGATGTCTTCTCCGATGCCAATGTCATATTTCAGCAGTATAATTGTCCGTGTCTCGGAGCCAGAACCGTGCTTTAGTAGTTCGAGAAGAATTATGGTTAACTCATCAGGCGAAGAAATTCGCCTGATGTAAATCCTATGGAACCCACCTTGGCCGTTATCGCGTGCCATCACCGGGTGCGCAAATCAGCGGTTCGTTATTTACACGAATTACCTAACCTGTGCGTATACATCTACAAAAAACTGTTGGGTCCCTGATACGCAGAATCAGTGACGCATTTCGTTCCAAATACGGACAAACAAGCTATTAAGCACTTGGTCATAATGTTTATCTCATCAGTGTATACGTGTATATATGTTTATACTATGTAGAAAATGTATACAGAAACTCATTTTCTTACAGACAAGTGACTTTCAGCGGACCACATGATTTTACATACTCATATATTTACAAAAGACAGCGATATAGAACACCTTATACATACTAATACCTATAATATTGATTAATGAGCGGCAATAAGATAACTTGCAACTTGCAGACGCTGATGACTGAATTTAAATTTGATATTGATTTCCACGTTTTCTATCGTAAATTTGAACTGCATAAAGCACTAGCATTGCCCACATGAAATACAAGCGAAAAGTACATACCAGAAATAAATCTCATGTTTCACGTAACACATAATTACGCGAAGGCAGCGCAAGCAAACAAGTATCTCACCATAATGCAGAATGATGTCAATTCAGTGTGCACATTTCGTTTTGCTCAAGACAAAGCGACTATTATAAATGCATTGGCATGCCCAAGCAGCAGCAGGCAGGTATGCAGAGGGGGGGCGCCATGTCCACAAGCCATGCAGGCCCTTCTAAAGGATTATCTGCACAAGCAAAACGATTGGATGGCTGAACTTCAAGCATTTCCGGTTGCTAACCAAAAATAAAGCTACCCTAGGAAAAGTGACTGTAACTTGTTTGAGAGATTCAACTACTTATCGAGACGCTTACAAATACATAGCATGAAAGTCGTCTATAGCACACAGCTTTCAATGTATTGTAACGGAAGTTCAGCTCCTGAGCCACAAATAGGAAGACCGCTTCTCGGGGGTCAGTAAAATTGCAAGAAAAATAATTTATATGTAATCATGACGATTTTCATGGAACCGAAACGGAACCATACCAACTAGGTAACTGTAAAACAGTATGTCAGGTGTTACTAGAATATTTGACAAAAGAAAATGACTATTAAAATTCTACAGTGGAGCGTTACATCAGTCATTTAGGAAGGAGTATCCCTGGAAAGAGAATTAAATTCGCAAGACGTGCACATTGTAGACATCTTGTACTTGATTTAAATCAATTAAGGTGTTGAAACTTTTTGGCATTCTGGAAATTTCATTGTTCTCACCACCAAGCTTCCACATTTCTCAGTAAGACATAAATTATGGCAAGTTGGAGCAGCACTGTCTGTTCGGCCATTGCTTCCAAATTCAGCTAGGTACGTCGACCTCACAGATGTAAAAGGTTTCCAAGAAGTGGTGGTTCAAAATGGTTCAAATGGATCTAACCACTATAGGACTTAACACCTTAGGTCATCAGTCCCCTAGACTTAGAACTACTTAAATCTAACATAACTAAGGACACCACACACATCCATGCCCGAGGCAGGATTCCAACCTGGGACCGCAGCAGCAGCGCGGTTCCGGACTGAAGCGCCTAGAACCGCGCGGCCACAGGGACCAGCTGCAATGGTGGTGTGAGATCGCTTAAGGACTTCAGACATTTCCACAGTCGCACCATGTTCACATCTAATCAAAATAAAAAATGAATAGTGACGCGCACAGGTAAGTCGGCTTGACCTTCCTTCTTGTTGTGTGGAGATGAATAATTGATATGAATCATCTATTTTCGACATTACAAATGCGTTCAACTTAATTATATTGAATAACGATTACCCAACTCTCAATTGGGCACTCGGAATATACTCGAGTGCAATAGGCTCCTCTCTGTTGGCGCCCAAGATACAACAGGGATTTAAGTGGGAAAAACACTCCTGGAAATTGAAATAAGAACACCGTGAATTCATTGTCCCAGGAAGGGGAAACTTTATTGACACATTCCTGGTGTCAGATACATCACATGATCACACTGACAGAACCACAGGCACATAGACACAGGCAACAGAGCATGCACAATGTCGGCACTAGTACAGTGTATATCCACCTTTCGCAGCAATGCAGGCTGCTATTCTCCCATGGAGACGATCGCAGAGATGCTGGATGTAGTCCTGTGGAACGGCTTGCCATGCCATTTCCACCTGGCGCCTCAGTTAGACCAGCGTTCGTGCTGGACGTGCAGACTGCGTGAGACGACGCTTCATCCAGTCCCAAACATGTTCAATGGGGGACAGATCCGAAGATCTTGCTGGCCAGGGTAGTTGACTTACACCTTCCAGAGCACGTTGGGTGGCACGGGATACATGCGGACGTGCGTTGTCCTGTTGGAACAGCAAGTTCCCTTGCCGGTCTAGGAATGGTAGAACGATGGGTTCCATGACGGTTTGGATGTACCGTGCACTATTCAGTGTCCCCTCGACGATCACCAGTGGTGTACGGCCAGTGTAGGAGATCGCTCCACACACCATGATGCCGGGTGTTGGCCCTGTGTGCCTCGGTCGTATGCAGTCCTGATTGTGGCGCTCACCTGCACGGCGCCAAACATGCATACGACCATCATTGGCACCAAGGCAGAAGCGACTCTCTTCGCTGAAGACGACACGTCTCCATTCGTCCCTCCATTCACGCCTGTCGCGACACCACTGGAGGCGGGCTGCACGATGTTGGGGCGTGAGCGGAAGACGGCCTAACGGTGTGCGGGACCGTAGCCCAGCTTCATGGAGACGGTTGCGAATGGTCCTCGCCGATACCCCAGGAGCAACAGTGTCCCTATTTGCTGGGAAGTGGCGGTGCGGTCCCCTACGGCACTGCGTAGGATCCTACGGTCTTGGCGTGCATCCGTGCGTCGCTGCGGTCCGGTCCCAGGTCGACGGGCACGTGCACCTTCCGCCGACCACTGGCGACAACATCGATGTACTGTGGAGACCTCACGCCCCACGTGTTGAGCAATTCGGCGGTACGTCCACCCGGCCTCCCGCATGCCCACTATACGCCCTCGCTCAAAGTCCGTCAACTGCACATACGGTTCACGTCCACGCTGTCGCGGCATGCTACCAGTGTTAAAGACTGCGATGGAGCTCCGTATGCCACGGCAAACTGGCTGACACTGACGGCGGCGGTGCACAAATGCTGCGCAGCTAGCGCCATTCGACGGCCAACACCGCGGTTCCTGGTGTGTCCGCTGTGCCGTACGTGTGATCATTGCTTGTACAGCCCTCTCGCAGTGTCCGGAGCAAGTATGGTGGGTCTGACACACCGGTGTCAATGTGTTCTTTTTTCCATTTCCAGGAGTGTATGATCTATCCGCTGGCCTCTGTTCATTTTCTGTTTATAATAAGTATGCTAAATGATTATGCCTCAGTACCACACATACCATCACTGAGATGGAATATGTGCAGAGCTGATCGAGAAACATATAAATCATTTATAAAGAAGCAACTCCCTAGATGATGTAAAAGTCAATGAAAGTATAAGTGACCATTAGTTTCATTTTGTGTTCGCAGGGGGTCATGAATTCTCTTCGTGTTGTGTGATTTGATATAACAGGGTTCCGAGCAATGCAGCATTGTTTTCTAGTTTTTCTGTCTTCTGTACTGCAGCATTTGTTCCACTTTTCACTACACCTGTTCAAATTACTTTTGCTTTCTATCTGAGCTATATATCACTATTACCTTGTTTTTCATTCTTCTGTACTGCAGCAGTTCTTCTACTTTTCTGTGCACCTGTTCAAGTCATTTTCTTTTTGTTATTATACTTCATCTCCATTACATAATAAGTATGCAAATGCAAAAAGGTTTTAAGTGTAATCCCACAATGTAATGAAAAATTTATTTGCTTTCATAGCTGACAAGAAAAATGTTTCTTTTCTTTCTAAAAATGGATTTTTCATCTTATTGTTCCTAATAGAAAATATTCGGGTAAGTGCTCACATAAGATGATTTTTTCTGTTACTATTCTGTTTGTGTACAGGAAGCTATGCACGTGAATTTTCACTCCAATTGGGAAATATTATGGTGCTTCAAATGGGATATAAAGTTTATTGTTTCTCATTGATAATATTTCTGAGCGGAAAGACAGTTGTTCTGCTCTAAGTCAATAGAAGTTTGTGCTTGAGAAATTTTAACGATATATGGGAAACTATTATGCCCCAGTTGAAAGAATGTAGATATGATCTCAATTAATCAATGTAAGGCAGGTCAGTCTTGATGATTTGTTGCTGTGGCATTAACAGATTTTAATCAGCAATGGCCTATGATTATTATGGATAAATATAAGGATTACCAAGAAATTAAGCTGGATCTTTAGTTTTCATCCTACAAACACTTTGAAAGTGATGTTTTCTACAGGAAACAGTTATTTTATCAGATTAAAATGTGAGAAAAATTTGAAAACTTTGTCATATATGCGAATTTTGTTATGGAATTGTTGAAAATTCTTTCGCTGAATATGCAGTACGTGGCTATGAACTGAATGTGAGTACTGTGGCAAGCTATGGCGTATTTATTATGGCTCGATCCATGATGGTTAGTGTCGATGGGTGCCATGTTACAGGTCACAAGTTCAAACACGACCACCAGTAATCATTTGTTATTTAGCTTTTACTCTTCCTGGGATGTTCTTGAAATGTCGTATGCTTTGAGTGTTTGTATATTCTGAAGTATTCGATGACTGTGTAACTACTAGCATTCTAGAACTTTCAATGTTTGTATGAATATCTACATTCACTGTGCAGGAGGTCAGTTCTGTTCCGACTGTATGTAGGTGTCAGTTATAGTGCTTTCAGTTGTAAGTGCTTTGCTTCTTTGACCACCCTGCCTTTAGGTTTGGACTTGACTTTGGTTTCTATGTGACAGTTTTCTGTGTTCAGAACGTCTTTCGGCAATGATGTGGTGATATGTTCGAAATTATGATGCAACGTTGAGGTCTTATTTGTATACTCAAATGATAAGGGTATTCATAAGAAATAATGATATTGTGTTTAAGATCAATGTGAAGTATATGTTGTATTGAGGCATTACGAGGATAATTACGATATATCTGATTATTTAGAATTACAGTAATGAAGATGATGTTAGTTTTAGGGTTCTTCATGTGGAATTGTGGTAGTTCGCATTCATTATGTGAAGTGGTAGGTATTTACATCAAAGAATAAGATGAAAGTATGTACTGTGTTAGGTGTTGGTTTGTTATCATAAAAAACTGCCGAAATAATGAAAATTACAGGAGATGGTTAACTACAAAAAACATTTCATGACCTAAAGTTTTTGCTGATTATACACAAGTACTTGATTTATTGAAGGGATTATGCATAAAACAGAATAGGAATTCATTATAACTGGAAATATGATGTTAAAAATTAATTTAGAATGATAAATGCATAGGAGACGTTTCTTTCTTAATTTGTTTCATATTTCTTGTGCACCCAGACTTCAATTCTAAATATTCTAATTTTTCTGTTGCAGGATGTATCATAATTTTTATGACATTTAAAATGTGACCGGTATACTATGGTAACCCTTAAGCGCTAACTAATTGTCACTACTATAGGTTGTAACTGACGACACTGCCCACAGACGTATGTGTTGGCTAGTGAAGATGTGTTGGAGAGGAGTTAACTGAGTGAATACGGGTGTTATTTTGATTCACTAATTTTGCGTGGTTTGTAGGATTTGTTTTACACATCTAAACTAGTAATAGAGGAAACATGTAGTATGAGTTTGTGAATAAAAGGAACAAGTAGCAGGAAGCTAGCAATTTAAACATTCATATAGAAAGAAGAACAATTTTTACCTTGTGAGTATTTCATCTATATTTAGTTTTCCTGTATCTGGAAAGCTGTCACTTTAATAGTTGTATCTGTAATTTAGGCTATTTCATTTTTAACTCACTTCATTTTTGAGTAAATTTTACCAGAATGTGATACTCTGAAGACAATATCGAGACGCCTAACTCACTCATAACTTCATAGCTAGAAATGTCAAGGTGAAATTTGGAACAGCGGTGGACTATCGATGGAGAAGCAGAAGTGATGTGTGTGACTAAGGATACTTGAGTCAGCGTGGATAGTAACCTGATACGTTAATTTTCTTAATTCAGTATAATGTATGACCATTGGGTTTTATTTTTTGAAGGGGACAGATTGAAATACAATTTAACACGTGAATGTTGACTATAGTAATCAAATGTGTGGAAATGGGGTAATGACAGGGTTGAAAAGACTCAATTTAATTGTTGATAATTGTAAATCACTATTCCCATTTCTGGTGTTATAACTGGACAATGCTAAAATACAGCATTGATTGACTTAAACGTAAAAGCATCTTATATAAGACTAATTTTCCAGATATCTATCTCAAAACTTTCTGCAAAGTTCTAAATACATCAGTGTATAGTCAATAATAACCAAATTTGAGACAATATTCAACAGAGCACTGCAGCTAGAGAACTTAATTATTGTTTCATCAACATCAAAAGAAGCATAGTTTTGGTCACGATCAGTGCTTTTTGCTATGTTATATTTGTTATATCCATGAATTTTAATTTTGTACAAGGATTTTTTTTCAACCTCCGCTCAATCGCAGAGTTAAAACCATAGTGAAAATCCGGTGAAGCATTACACAGATGAGTTGAACGATTTCTCGAGGATGCTCATCCTTCGCGAAACATCTCACGTTCCAGTTCTGAACGCACAGTGAGCACCTAAAGAAGCATGCAATAATACTGTCTCCCACCAAGTGTGAAGTGCCTGTTGAGGGGTTTCGCCTGATTTCATGTATCGCAAAAAACGTAATTGTCAAGGGTTTCCTTCTGCATGACAGTTCTTGGCAGCACACTGCATATGCAACGAAAATGCTCATGCTGCGTTTTCTATGGGAAAGATTTGACAACCCTCCATACAGCCAGGATTTAGCGACTGATTTTCATCTCTTTGTTCATATGAACAGATGACTATGAGGAAAGCATTGTGGCACAGACACCACGCTGAAGATCAGCGTAGTGTATTCGCAGTAGTTACACTCCTATGATGGGTGTATTGGGAAGCTGGTACCACGCCACGATAAATGTCTAAATCGGAGCGGCGACTAGGTAACTGGAAGGTGTACGTAAATATGTCAATTACACCATTTTTGATTTTCACTGTTATTTTGATTTCTCGACCGATCGGAGTTTGAAAAAAATAGCACTTAAATTTCATGATTATTCGGGTTAATAGGGTCTCATTGTGTGTGCTGAAGGAGAATATTTTCAGAAAAGAAAATTTTCAAGTAAGATTGGTTTATTTTAAATTGGTTGTAAGAATATTGACTAACTTTTGAGTGGCGGAAATTGGTGATCGATATGGTGTAACATGTAATTTTATTAGATTCTTTTGCCACCAGTTGCGAAGTGTTCCGTTACAAACTTTACGAATGTTATCCCCCTAGTCAGAAAAATATCCTGTATCTACGAATAACGATGAATTATGAACTACAACTTTCTGCATTCCTTTGGTTGTGTATGGTGTTAACTATCCGTTAGGTGTGCTACTTCTCTTTTCGTAACACACTCAAGCGTCTTGAATAGGTCGTAGAAAATATTAACTTGTGCTTGCTTGTTGTACAATCCTTTCAAAATCTGATTAGTGGATGGATAGATATCATTATTTGTTGAGCAGAATAATAAAATTCAAACTGTTATTTTCTGTGTATGTTATTATTACTAAGACGTGGCACTATTCTCCAATACATTATTTTCACAAAAAATGTAGATAATAATGTCAGTACTGAAATAGGATGATATTGGGAACTGGCTAGTAGATCAAAACTGTTAGCGGAACCGGGACTCGTAGTTGGAACCTTGGCATTTCGCAGGCACACAGTTGTAATCTGCTAGGCATTTTCAAATTAGCACCACTCCGCTGCAGACTGAAATTTCAATCCAATTCATAATAACAGACATATTTGTTATTACGTTTCTTATGAAGTAATATAATAGTTTCCTCTTTTAAACCTGTCTCGAAAATGACTTAATGATGAACTGAAGGACAACAGCTCTTTAGGTTTTTGTAGGAAATATCATTAAATTTTTCTGAACTTCTATTTTTAAAACAGTTAATTACTTTCTTAATTAAGCACCACATTACTTAATTTGATGGACTTTTCTCTCTCAACATACTGCCATAACTTATTTGTGTACTGTTTACCCCATTGTCTCTGTTACATTTAAGAAATTGTTATTTGAATATCTGCTACCTGTGAATTAATATAACCTTTCCATTCAAATCCATATTGATTATCTGTGATGTAGTTTTCTATTTCTTGTTTCACTTTGTTCTTTATTAATTTAATTCTTGTATTCAAATCATAAATGTCGAACATAATGTGCATACTTCTAGACTTTTCCGTGACTCTTCTTTACAATAATGAGCAATTTTTTGAGTGGACCACAGCAGAAGGATCATTACTTGTTCTTAATGTAACATAAATTTCCTTTTTCCTGGAAGATATTAATGTATAACCATTTCAACTTAATATTTCTTTCTCCTCTTGGCTACATGGTGTTCAGATATAACAGTATTCATGACTGTACATCCTTCAAGCGACTAAGAAGCTCATTTATCCTCTCTTTTAACTTCTTGGTATTCTGCTGAAATAAGCTGATTTAACTTTTCTACGTTTTTTACACAATTTACAAGAATCTTTTACCATTGCAATTTCCTTTTCAGTTGTTGCCCGAATCCGGACTCTACAGGGACCCTCACATGCTCGCTATATATTGCTAAATAATGATAATTGTGCAGTTGAGATCGGTATTGATGGATTGTGCCACTTCTTGAAGAAGACTGCGAAGTTTTAGAAGCATTAATGCTTCTTTAGAATTTTGTGTAAGGGTCGTATTGCGCAAAACACGCCAGCGGGAACAGGGCTGAAAATTGATAGCATCTAGTGGTTTTTGAAGTTCCTGCTTATCAGGAAACGCCAGATACCTCGCTGTCAACAACAGCATACGAAAAGATCAGGGTAAAATGGTTTAAATGGCTCTGAGCACTATGGGACTCAACATCTGAGGTCATCAGTCCCCTAGAACTTAGAACTACTTAAACCTAACTAACCTAAGGACATCACACACATCCATGCCCAAGGCAGGATTCGAACCTGCGACCGTAGCAGTCACGCGATTCCGGACTGAAGTGCTTAGAACCGCACGGCCACCACGGCCGGCAAGATCAGGGTATCATGGCAATGAAGAGAGAAGTTTATTTTAATTTTAGCATCTTACAGAATTGCCAAATAAGATCTGATCATCCGTCCAGTGAGCATACATGTTTATTCTTCTTGCAACGGGTGTCATAGTACACACATGAGATGACGTAAGCTTTCCATCAACGTAATAGTTGTATTTCGTTTGCAGCACTAGTCACAGCAGAGAAATGCATAGCAATTAGCACCTGTGCTCGATAAATTATGCAGTTCGCTGGTTTAATTTCTAATTAGTTGTTGTGCTGCTTTACACTGCGGTGACAAAAGTCGTGGGATAGCGATATGCGCATACACAGTTTGCAGTAGTATCGCGTGCATAAGGTATAAAACGGTAGTGCACTTGTGGAGCTGCCATTTGTTCTCAGATGATACATGTGAAAAGATTTGCGACATGATTATGCTATTACGATGGGAATTAAGAGACTCTGAATGCGAAATGGTAGTTGGAGCTAGATGCATGGAACATCATATTTCGGAAATCGTTAAGGAATTTAGTATCCTGTCATGCACAATGTTAAGACTGTGCTGAAAATCCCAAATTTCACGGATTATCTCTCAACATTGACATCGCAGTGGCCGACGGCCTTCACTTAACGATTAAGAGCAGCGCCGTTTGCGTGGAGTTGTCGGCGCTAACAGACAAGCAACATTGCATGAAATAACCGCAGAAATCAATGTGGGACGTACGATGAACGTATCCGTTAGGATATTGCGGTGACATCTGGTGTTTAATGAGCTATGGCAGCAGACGACCGAAGCGAATTCCTTTGCTAACAACCCGTCACCACCTGTAGTGCCTCTCCTGGACTTGCGATCATATCGAGTGGACTCCACACGACTAGAAACCAGTGGCTTTGTCAGATGAGTCTGGATTTCAGTTGGAAAGAGCTGACAGTAGGGTGCAAGCATAGTGCAGACCCCACGAAGCCATGGACCTAAGGCACTGTGAAAGCTCTTTGTGGCTTTATAATGGTGTGGGCTATGTTTACATGGATCATTGACTGGAAATGACGGGATGCTGTTTTAGACAGCAGCAGTCCACCCTCTTCTTTGTGTACACTACTCACAGCCGCGGTTACCCAGGGATGGTCACTGTGCTGCACCGCCTCCACCACTCTCATACTTATATGGCCGTTTACAGCAACTATTTCATCCAGGGCATCCCTAATTCTAGAAACAGAATAGGTATATAATTTTTGAAATACCAAAATCAGACATTAATCTGAAGCGCTAAGAACAACTGCACCCACTCGAGAAAAAGGAAAGAAAAATATTGACCACAGTTTCTTCACAGAGAAAAAAAGGTGCAAACCTCTTAAAGCTTACGAAAATCGATATGGTCAGATGGAAGCAGAGACTGAAGTTACATTTACCTTTAGTGCAAATGCACTTTAACAGGTTGGCAACAACATTTTTAAGTACAGTTCAGGATAAGAATACCTCTAAATGGATATAAAGTGTTCGTAAAGGAACCATGTCATAATTCTATCGGACACAGAAATATACAGTATGAGAATCAAATTGATTAAATCATGAACCTGCAAGAGAAATAAAAAAAATGTATAAATCCTGGAAGAAGATGGAGAGAGTGGGCAGAAAGATTACCTGTGGAGAACAGCAAAAGATATTAGATTTCAGACAACGTCTGCTCTTGGTCTACTATCGGAGTCGAGCATATAGTTCCACAGTTTCCAACAAGATGTTTCGATATCATTAGCAAACAGGTTAAGTTACAACTAAGAATTTACGACATAATGTAATAATGTACATTAAAAAATCATCGTTTGTATTAACCCCTAAACTCATATTTGCCTTGTTTCTTTTAATCTGCTGATACAGTTAACTACACTCCTGGAAATGGAAAAAAGAACACATTGACACCGGTGTGTCAGACCCACCATACTTGCTCCGGACACTGCGAGAGGGCTGTACAAGCAATGATCACACGCACGGCACAGCGGTCACACCAGGAACCGCGGTGTTGGCCGTCGAATGGCGCTAGCTGCGCAGCATTTGTGCACCGCCGCCGTCAGTGTCAGCCAGTTTGCCGTGGCATACGGAGCTCCATCGCAGTCTTTAACACTGGTAGCATGCCGCGACAGCGTGGACGTGAACCGTATGTGCAGTTGACGGACTTTGAGCGAGGGCGTATAGTGGGCATGCGGGAGGCCGGGTGGACGTACCGCCGAATTGCTCAACACGTGGGGCGTGAGGTCTCCACAGTACATCGATGTTGTCGCCAGTGGTCGGCGGAAGGTGCACGTGCCCGTCGACCTGGGACCGGACCGCAGCGACGCACGGATGCACGCCAAGACCGTAGGATCCTACGCAGTGCCGTAGGGGACCGCACCGCCACTTCCCAGCAAATTAGGGACACTGTTGCTCCTGGGGTATCGGCGAGGACCATTCGCAACCGTCTCCATGAAGCTGGGCTACGGTCCCGCACACCGTTAGGCCGTCTTCCGCTCACGCCCCAACATCGTGCAGCCCGCCTCCAGTGGTGTCGCGACAGGCGCGAATGAAGGGACGAATGGAGACGTGTCGTCTTCAGCGATGAGAGTCGCTTCTGCCTTGGTACCAATGATGGTCGTATGCGTGTTTGGCGCCGTGCAGGTGAGCGCCACAATCAGGACTGCATACGACCGAGGCACACAGGGCCAACACCCGGCATCATGGTGTGGGGTGCGATCTCCTACACTGGCCGTACACCACTGGTGATCGTCGAGGGGACACTGAATAGTGCACGGTACATCCAAACCGTCATCGAACCCATCGTTCTACCATTCCTAGACCGGCAAAGGAACTTGCTGTTCCAACAGGACAATGCACGTCCGCATGTATCCCGTGCCACCCAACGTGCTCTAGAAGGTGTAAGTCAACTACCCTGGCCAGCAAGATCTCCGGATCTGTCCCCCATTGAGCATGTTTGGGACTGGATGAAGCGTCGTCTCACGCGGTCTGCACGTCCAGCACGAACGCTGGTCCAACTGAGGCGCCAGGTGGAAATGGCATGGCAAGCCGTTCCACAGGACTACATCCAGCATCTCTACGATCGTCTCCATGGGAGAATAGCAGCCTGCATTGCTGCGAAAGGTGGATATACACTGTACTAGTGCCGACATTGTGCATGCTCTGTTGCCTGTGTCTATGTGCCTGTGGTTCTGTCAGTGTGATCATGTGATGTATCTGACCCCAGGAATGTGTCAATAAAGTTTCCCCTTCCTGGGACAATGAATTCACGGTGTTCTTATTTCAATTTCCAGGAGTGTATTTCTTGCATAATTTTCTCACGTACCAGATATAGCTGTACAACTTGACAGCTGAAAAGACGCTACTCAATATAGTGTTGTAGTTTTTGTTTCCTTAGGTACTGGGGCACTGGAATTCTGTAAGTATATCAGCAAAATATGCCTACTTTATTCACTAGATAGTGCAGTAAATAATTTTTTTCTATCGTTGCGGACTTTGGAAATTGGAAATTTATGGTATGTTCGATGGGTCTCAACTGCTGAGGTCATCGGTCCCTAGGCTTACACACTAATTACTCTAACTTAATCTAGCTTACGCTAAGGACAACACACACACCCACGCCCGAGGGAGGACTCGAACCTCCGACGAGGGAAGCCGCACGGACCGTGGCAAGGCGCCTCAGTCCGGCGGCTACCCAGCGGGGATGTGGACTTCTGACAAGAGTTGGCAGTGATTAGTTCCGCTTATTTAGTCTATCCGTATAACAGCTAAACAGTCTACTAATAAGTTATCTGATAAGCATACTGGATCAGCCAATTGATTTATGGTGAGTATTCTATTGTCAATCTGTTTTACGTTAAGTAATTCATGAACTGGCAGGAAGGCTCTCTCTTGATGCCTAGAAAACGTCTGTCAGGAAATTCTAGCACAATGTGAAGTTAACGGACGAATATGAAACTTCTGTCCAGTTTGAAATTTAATTTCGCATGAACATACCACGCCATCAGCCTTGCAGCAGTGGTAACATCGTTTCCCGTAGATCAGATCACCGAAGTTAAGCGCTGTCGGCTGGGCTAGCACTGGAGTGGGAGACCATCAGCTTTGCCGAGCGCTCTTGGCGAGTGTGGTGCACTCAGCCATTGTGAGGCAATCTGAGGAGCGGCTCCGGTCTCGTAAACTGACGTACGGCCTGGACAACGGTGTGCTGCCCACACACCTCTCCATATCCACGTCCAGTGACGCCTTTGGCCTGAGGTTGACACTGTGGCCGGTCGGTACTTTTGGGCCTTCAAGGCCTGTTCGGGCGTGTTTAGCTTTTATGAACCTACTACTACTTAATCAGCATGTAAAAGCAGGACGCAGGTGGGTACGTTGAAATAAATATTCTTAGTACTGATAAACAAACTCCTCAAAGCAAACAAGAGGCGAGCCCAATGCAACTTTCCTGTTACATTCTGTGTTGCACATACTGCCGATTCATCCCTTTTCCTAGATCATATTTGTCAATAATTTCTCGCGCTCTTCCTGACTACAAAAAAGCGTAAAAGAATAAATACAGGATGGTAATCCTATGACTGTCTGTTGGGTGGTTTGATAGGTTCAGTATCACTCACTTTTTTTTCTGTGTAACACAATGTCAATAACTAAGAAAAAGAACACAGTAGTATATGACAAAAGATTGGTGGTAAGCTTCTGGAGCCTTGGATATCAAAGGCTTCTACTACGACACGATATAAAATACAGCGATGATGTGAAGCGGATGGTAGGGAAGGCGAATGGAAGGCTTGTATCTGTTGCAGAGATTCAGACTGTTGAGGAAACCGCGAACTAGGGACTAATGCGACCAGTTCTGGACTACTGCTCCAACATTTGGTGTCATGCTCCAGGATTCGTCAAAGCACTGCCAGGAACATAATAGGTCGGTGGAGCCTACATAAAATGGTAATAGAAAATTGCAGTGAAATTAAATGAGAAACTTCGGCGTAAATGCGACGTCATTGTCACTGTATTGGGCAGCTTTAGAGAATAGACATTCCAGGTAGACTGTGTGACGTTTACCTGCATCCGCAGTAAGTGGGGACTATGAGAATGAGTTTCGGGTAACTATGTGTCACACGAAGAGGCTGTGAATTTTGTTTTACCCCATATGCTAATAGACAGGGTCTAAGAGTGCTTAGTAATGGTTTAATGCACACCGCACAGTGTCTCCTGGAATATATTTAGAGACAAATATTTATAGGAAGTGTGGACGTATTACGTGCAATAGGGTTAAAGCCTTCCACTTCAGAGGTATACACTGCGTGATGTGGTGCACCTGTAACCCAGAGACTAATCTAACTGTTACAGGAAAAGGGGGTAAAAACGTCGGAATCAGCTCACTAAATTTTAAAATTGTAATTGATGTCTTTAGAGACGCTTTCTTCCCTTTGCATATAGGATGACGAATGTGATCTCCAACAGTTACAGTCACTCAGTAAACCGAGAGAGTCTGGAAGCAGCTGGTATCTTAATAACATGTGGAGCAGTTGACCTGATAAATAAAAATATATTCGTATTCGTGTCTTCTCTGACCCTAAGACAGATAATCAGAAATTGAAAACTTATCTGTGCCAGTTAAAGAAGACTAATGCGTTTCGTTCTTCGGCTTATCACCGATTCTAGTGCTATAATCCTGAAATTAATTTGCGTTACTGATTTTGAATGATATAAATTGGGGTCCAAGATCTCCATAAACCCTATGAACGTATTAATTGTGAGGACAGAGTACGCATCTGACATATAAAAATATAGGCTCAATGAAGTTAACGTCGTCGGCGTATATTTCTCCATAATGAGTCAGCCGAAAGAACAGAGTACGTTCCAATATAATGTGTTTGTAGAGGTCCGCTACTTCAGGTATTTGGTCTAAAAGTTAAAACAGAAAGATTGTATACAGTAGATCACAGTTAATGATATTCCAATGAAGCTGAAATGTCAGAAGAAGTCTAAAGTCAACCATTGGGCTGACGGAGGAAAGGAGAAGAGATCAACGAACTCACAGTCTTGTACAGCGAGCTGTAGGATCTAGACATCAGACGTACTCGGTAAATACTGCAGAACGAAAGGGTTTTTAACTTTCAGTGGCGCTTTTAAACGGAGAGTACCCTCAAAGATTTTACATTTGATTCGCGGGAGAAATACAGACCGTGATGATGCTTCTTGAAAGACGCCGAATCTCTAGTGGAAGTCGGTTTACAAAATTTCATGTATTATATTTCAAATATATGAACATTTTGCAAGCATCTGCGTAACTGTCGCATAGTGTTCTTTTAGGTAAGTTATGAAAAGCTATAGCATACTCAAACGCATGTATGAGCTCATTCTTCATTCCATGATTCATCGACAAGTCAAAATATTTGTCGCAATGAAAGTACTGTTTTTGTCAGAAAACTTATGCTGAGTTCGTGGGTGTTGATATAATGAGCAGAGTTCTCTACATCCGAGTTAGAAGAACGTCTCTAACTGTCACAGTGCTGACAGGACGTTCCAAATCGAAGAAGAAATTAAGTGATCTAACAGCTGACAAAAATATTTATCTTCCTTTCCTACGTAAGACGATTTGTGCATGCTGGCATGTCTACTCGGACTTTCATAGTGAGCTGCGCATCAGTTATGTTATAAACGTTGCAGTAATTAATGTCACTCTGAAACATGAGACTCATAACAGCATGTGACACGTGGAAGACATCTCAGCTCCACCAGAGATGACGTAATGTACGCAGGCAGAAGAATTTAAACGCTCAATCGTTTTTCTTTTACTGGTCTGTTTAACGACAAGTTGAAGCTTATTACATAAGAACTGTGTGTGTGTTTTTGTGTGTGTTTGTGTGTCTGTAAACAAACACGCGTTGAACTGGTGAAAATTGTTACAGGAGTCATTCTTACCGCCGAGTTGAGGGCAATTGAAGCCTTATATCCAATGCTACGTGTTTTGTGATGTGTTTACCAGTAATACTGATACCTGGCCCTGGTATTGTTATCAACCACACATAACGATAGTTTGCATTCTAATATTCTTAATTATTTAAGTTGCTAATGTGTGAAGGGCAAGTAGTTCACCAAGATTTAGTTTCCATTAGGAGGAAGTGTTGTATCCTGTCTATCCTGTCTATTCTGTTTCAAAAATCATACATGTTTATCTGTTTTCGACAGACATCTATTAGCTGTGAGTAATATTTTAGTTTATGAGGTGCATAAAGTGTTCTGTTTATGTATATAATCCATAAATGTTTCCATTTACCGGAGAGGAAAGAGAAGTATTTTACAGTTCTTGATTAAACTAGTGTGGAAGTGTAACCGTGAGTAGTTGTGTGTAATTAAGATGATACGTAATAGTAGGTGTTTTGAAGACTAGCTTGCACGTAAAAATATATTAGAGAAGACAAGTTCTCGACTGCAGTGATCTGACACGATAAGTACGCCAACAATCCAGTAAACAGCACAGCATTAATCGGATTTTACAGCTACGAGTTTGCAATCTGTGTTACTTCTAAAGCATTGCTCTCCCAGCTGCGACGCAGGCACGATCGTTCTCGAAGGCAGCTGCGAAATTTCATCAAAACGAGGAAGTGTCGCTCTGATTGCCCTACTCCACAGGCATATCTAGTAACCGACGGGCTTCCATCAGCGGCTAATTGGAAAGTCGATTGGTGTGTACAGCCATTCGCTCATTTCGCAGCGGAGCGGGAGAGTTGGTCGCTGGCTGCTGGCGGCTGGCAGCTGGCGCGGAGCCAGCGCGGAAAGAGACAGAGCGCCACGCCGCGCCTCGCCGCGCCTGGCCTCGCCTGCGCCAAACTATCGATCCGCACTTCTCCACGTATTAGCCCCCAAGCCACCTCATTCTTACTAACACCCCATCTTTCATTAATCGCCAGGTCCTCTCACCCAATCAGTGGTTCGTAAAAGTTTCCCAAATACAGGGAACTTCATATGAACTGATGTCACTTGCTCATCCATTTAACGAGGCATATGGGAAAGTTAATTGTGTCTTTTCCTTCGTAGGCATCCTCTCCTTTTAAAATTTTAATAAGTCCTCTAAACAACTGACGACACAAGTAAAAGGACTATTCCTGAGCAACAGACTTATGCCAATATGCTTTCTATATCAAAATACGGTAAACAATGACAATGAATTTTTCTGTGGGGAATATTTCTAGAAAATTTATGGCATGAAACATACGTCAGGAAGAACTACAGTAATTTCGTAATTGGTTCTTCATATTTTTAATACTAAAAAGTCAACCACCAATGGGTAGGAACTTTTTACATTTGTACTAAATATATTACCATTAATACAAGTGGAGAAGAGAAATACTATTTTTCTTTATAATCATCAACAGGACTGCACAAAGCAGATTACTCGTTTGATATTTCCCGCCCCTAGTGCAACATGAGGAACTGGAAATTTCCCAATCACATCACTCTTATTAATAATTAGAATGAATTTTTCATTTGACACAAAAACGGTTTTCTTTATGTGAGACGTATTTTCTAGGTCATTATTCACTGTTTTTTATATGGTGCAGACGTATCTGTATCTGTAGCTATGACCATTCCACTTGCCTCCTCTAAATGTATCCATGATAGAATCTCTTCCACCAAGATGTGCTGGATCTGGCTTCACGATAGGATCTAGTGTGGCTTCTCCAAAGACATCGACATTATTCATGTTATCGCCATTCATCAAAGAGATGTTGCAATCACAATCAGTCTCCTCAAATTCCTTTCTGTTCGTGTACTTATGACAGCTTTGGTCACAGGCATAGCTTTCTGATTCTCCAGTGTCTGTTCTACTCTATTTTTGATTGGACGCTTTTCTTTTTCAGGAATAAGTTTATTGCTGGAGGTGCATTCTCTGGTGTTTACATTGCTGGTGTAGGGGAAGGACGGCAACCCGCGATACACCGCTGTGTGGCCGGTGGCTGGGACGTAGGCGACAGTGTATCACTTTTGGGAATCTAGCGTATTATAATTTGAAATGATGCTTTCAATAATTAAGGATTATACTGAGTGCTTAATAATTATCACCATATGATAATTGTGACAATAATGAATAATTCAGCAGAAATAGCGAAGTATTCCGTGCATTTAACAAAAATTTGGTTAGTACCAAGTCACTACTTGAGGAAGAGTGGCAAAAGTTCTAGAGTTGTGTGCACATTTAATTTCTGTCTGAAAGTGGTTTTTGTAAAATTATTATTTACCGCCACAGTGAAATTGCTAATGGGAAGATAAATTATGAGTAACTATACGTAAACAATGGGAACATAAGTACCAGTAGGGACATTTGTGATAGGCATGGTTTTCTTATGAATAGACTGGGTGTATCATTTTTTGGAAAGTGTACGCCAGGGAAATGCAACAAATTCTTACATTAATACCTCAGAGGATATTAGTAGCTGAAGCCTTAAACTTATACCAAATGAATATCTTGGAGACCACGAGAAATTTGATAACATGACAAAATGCAAAAAGTATCTAAAAAATCCAGTAAATATTAACACACAAACAAAATAAAAACAACTAGCCCTCTCTTCTGTTTCCTAATTTTGTTAGTCGGCACGAATGCAATCCCGGCAGTAAACAAAGTTGTATTTATCAAAGACCAGACGGCAACCTCGCAGATGGCAGCCTCAAAGTTGAGGGAACAACTGCACAAGCCGTGACTGTAGCAGACCACTCAGACAGCCACGGCTTAGTTCATCCGTCTCACAGTGCAGATCATCCACAGTAGTCTGTAGCATTTAGTATATGCAGAAGAGTGTCTGTATTTTTGTAATAGAAATCTACAGTTTTGTTCTTAGCCTGACAAAATTTTGTCCCCTTGATTCTGAGAGAGAGAGAGAGAGAGAGAGCAGTTATTGTCTTAATAACATTTCGAAGAAGAACCTTCACTTTCCATCTCCTTTAAACAGAATTTAAGAGATACTTTTATTAATAACTTTCTATTAGTAGTTTGTTTGAGGTTTGTATTCCACTGTTAACAATAATATCAACATAAATACCATTTAAATTGTATTCGACCTTAAATTGTAGTTGCCACTGTATTTTTGTCTTAAAAACGCTTCAATATTTTGCTGCAGGAGGGAGAGGTGACTTAAAAGTGCTCTATAAGGCGTTCTACAACAGAACTTCACTTTCCTGCTTTGGATTCAACTACTAGCTTTTTTGATAACGATATTTATGGTAGTAATGAGAGTGAGACCAGTCAAGTCGCCACAACCGATTAGGCCAGTTAATGCTTCTGCATCTAATCAACCCAGAGCTATTACTAAAACACTAAGCAAGTATATGACAGCTATATATCTTTAGGATTCATTGTTAATCATGACACTCTTCTATCCGCTATAAGCAACGACGTAGTCCCAGAGAGACCTGTGGTTATAGATAAAACGCGTTTAATTTGGAATCAGTTCACGGCAAAATTCGAGAAAATAATGTTGAATTCTTCATTAGAACGTGTGGAGCACTCTTAAAAATAGAAGCATTTATAGGAAGAATATTCTCAGACGTCACAAGAGGCTGAATTGGTAATTTTATCATTTGCAACTACGTACACGTTTTCATCTTTTATGCCGATAAAAAAATATATATGCAACGGACATGAACTTGTCGTGTAGGCGACTTTAACCTAAAGAGTACAGACTGGACGTCTATGGATTCATTGCAGTGGGTACAGACAGACGGTCTTGCGAAGTACTGTTGAAAACATTTTAGATAAACTGTCTTGAGCAGCTACATAGAAAACCCTCGAGCAATGGAAATGCTCTAGACCTTGTTGACACAAACAGGCCTAACTTAATTGACGGAGTCAGTATAGAGACAGGGATTAGTGATCATAATATCATCAAGGTGACTATGTTTACTAAAGTTACGTATTAAATCAGTCAAGATGTCTAGGAGAGTATTTGTGCTCGAAAGAGCAGATAAGCGATTATTAGAATCCTACTTAGGCAATGAGCCGACATCATTTATTTCAGTTACGATGGACGTAGAAGAATTATAAGCAAGGTTTAAACGGATTATAAACAGCACCCTGGAGAAGTATTTGCCAAGTAAGTAGATTAAGGACACAAAAGACTCACCTTGGATCAAGAACGAAATTCGTAAAATGATGACGAAGCAAAGGCTGTAGTACTCTCCGTTCCAAAGAGAACGCCCTAATGATGGCATGCAGAGTTAACAGAGATTCGTGCGTCTGTAAAACGATCGATGGGCCAAGCATGCAACAATAACCACCGTCATACCTTAACAAAACATTTGGCCAAGTACCCGAGAAAATTCTGGTTCTGGTAAAATAACTAAGCAGATCTAATGCTTCTATCAAGTCAGTCGTTGACTGGCCTGGTGTGGCCGTATAAGGTAGCAAAAGAAAACCCGAAGTTTTAAATTTCACGTTTAAGAAGTTGTTCACGCTGGAGAGCCATACTGCCATACCGTCGTTTAACCAGCGTACGGACTCCCATGTGGAGGACGTAGTAACGGGCATCGCTGGCGTAGAGAAACAGCTGCAAGTGTTAAGAAGTTACCAGTTCTGGATGGAATCCAAATCCGGTTTTACAAGAGTACTCCACAACATTGTCCCCTTATTTAGCTTGTATTTATCGCGAATCTCTCGCCCAGTGCAAAATTCCAAGTGACAGAGAAAAAGCGCAGGTGACCTCTGTAAATAAGAAGGGTACGGCAGATTTTTTCATCATATTGACATTTTGAATAAGATAAATTTCCTTGAGATAGGGAAGCTTCTGTCCACAAATCACGAAGGCTTTAAACAGTATCGCTTGTGCGAAAATCAGCTTACCCTTTTCTCACATGGTATACTGCCAACTATGGATGAAGAGCTGCAGGCAAATACCATATTCCTAAATTTCTGAAAAGCATTAGACACGGTGCTCCGCTACAGACTGTTAACGGAAGTACGTGCATATGGAATAGGGTCCCAGATACGTGAGTGGCTCTAAGACTACGTAAGTAACAGAGCCCAGTACGTTCTCCTCGATGGCAAGTGTTCATTAGAGACAAAGTTATCGCCAGCAGTGTCACAGGAAGCGCGACGCGACAGCTATTATTTTCTCAATACATAAATGGTCTGGTGGACAGGGTGAACAGCAAGCAACCTGCAACTATTAGCCGATGATACTGTGGTGCCCGGGAAGCTGTCGTCGATGAGTGACTGTAGGAGGATACCGATAACTTAGAGAAAATTTCCAGCTGATGTGATGAATGACAGATAGCTCTAAATGTTAAAAAGGAAAAAAAATATTGGAGTTGAGTAAGAAAAACAAATCTCTAATGTTTGAATACAGCAATAAGTGTATGTTGTTTGACGGTGTCACATCTTTAAATGTCTAGGGATAAGTTGCAAAACTATGTGAAATGGAACGATTGAAGGATGTAAGAAGTGTACTATGGAAGGTAAATGGTTATTGCAAAGATTTTAGAAAATCGTAGTTCATCTATGAAGGAGACCGCATGTAGGACACTGGGGCGGCCTATTCTTGAATACTGATCGAGTGTTTGGGATCCGTACAAGGTCGATTTAAACGAAGACATCGAAGCACCTCAGAGGTGGACTGCTAGATTTGCTGCAGGTAGGTTCAAAGAAAACGCAAGTATTACGGAGATGCTTCAGTACCTCAACCGGGAATCCCTGGAGAATAGGCGACCTTATTTTCGAGGAACACTTTCGAGAAAATTTAGAGAACTGTTATTTGAAGCTGACTGTTGCACGATTCAACTGCCACCAACGTACATTTCGCGTAAGGACGACGAAGATAAGAGAAATTAGGACTCGAACGCAGGCATATAGGAAGTCATTTTTGCCTAACTCTATTAGCCATTGGAACAGGTTAGTTTACAGCACATTTTCTAGACCAAAATGCTGTCTTCGTAGCCAGCGATTCATGTGAGCAGAGATGAAACAGAGGGAGGCAACTACCGGCTGCATCGTGGGTGATCAAACATTTCCCAACGAAAAGGTTTTAGGAGCATCTTCATTGCCCCTGCAGAATTCGGCTGAGAATTGTCTTGCAGAAGGAAACTCATGGCAGTTATGTCATGTGGACTGCATAGCTTTAGACGAAATTTCTCACCAAGTCCTCGTACTTGTGGGGAGGGGGGGGGGGGGGGGGAGAGACACTATTTTCTAGACATCTTTACTTGCTCACTGTGCGCTCGGAACTGGAAAGAGCGACGTGACGCGAACGATGGGCGTACTAGAGAAACTGCCCGACACATCTGTGCAAAGCTTCATCGGCTTTTCATAGTGTATTCCATTTCGCGACCGATAGGATCTATCTTTTGGAATACACCTTGTAACTGTAGGCTTTAGCTTTCATCCATAAAGCCTAATATCAAACAAATCTCCGAAAATAAGATTCAGTACTATTCGTCTCAGGAGTAGAAACACGCTTACCAACTTTCGTTTACGTCACACAACTAATTTTGGTGTTAGAACTTTTTTCCGTCAGTGTATTTGCAACCCTCTGCCGCTAGAGGGCTCCGAATAGCAGCGAGCAACATGCGTGTGTGTAACGTAACTATGTCGGTTCGTGAGAAACAGCGTTCTGTAACCAAGTTTCAAATTCGAAAAGTTCGTCCACATATGGAGCACCGTCACCGTTATCACAATCCCAGACCACACACGAATGCTGCGACGTCTGTAAGAATTCGTCATCGATCATCCTCCAAACAGTACCGACTTGGTACCATCAGATTTTCATCTGTTTCCTAAACTTAAAGAACACCTTGGAGGACCTCTCTTTGATAGTGATGAAATGATGCAAGCAGATGTGAGGTTGTGGCTCCGCAAACAATGTCAAACATTGCACAGTGGTCGTATCAACAAACACATATCTCGTCCGCAGAAATATGTTCATCACCGGGGTGACTATGTTGGAAAAAATATTTAGACACGAAGAATAAAGATGTAGGATACACTAAATATATTTTCGATTGCGAGTATGGACAATCATCAGCTGTACAATGGAATGACGACAATGAAAATTTGTGCCGGACAGTTACTCGAACCCGGATATCCCGCTTGTAGCGATAGTTTGATCAGAAGTACAGTGCAATATTAGTTCAGACATGCATGCATGTCCGAAGGAGTATGGCATCGTACTTCTGATTAACACAGACACTGCAATATCGTACTTATCCGCCGACACCGGGCAAGCGACTTTCAATTAAAGTGTCTCCCCTATACGGAAAATGTACGTAATGAATGTACGAGTGCAGGTTGTAGAAAAATAGTTGATGATGTGTGAAGTCTGGATTTGGTCCCGAGTCGTACTCGGATTGTCTGAAAGTAGGGTGACCACTCGTGAGAAGCGGGAAGTTCGAGTTCCAGTCCGGCACAAATTTTCACTGTCGTCATTCCATTTTACAGCTGATGATCACCAATATTTGCAACTACGAATAAATTTCATGTATTTCGTAACGGCTGTAGTCGTCGCAGTCATCTATCATCCTCCATACAGTCCCGACTTACCCCATCAGATTTTAATTTGTTTCCAAAACTTAAAGAACACCTTGGATGCCCGAAGGAATATTGCTTCGCCGGCCGGTGTGGCCAAGCGGTTAAAGGCGCTACAGTCTGGAACCGCGCGACCGCTACGGTCGCAGGTTCGAATCCTGCCTCGGGCATGGATGTGTGTGATGTCCTTAGGTTAGTTAGGTTTAAGTAGTTCTAAGTTCTAGGGGACTGATGACCTTAGAAGTTAAGTCCCATAGTGCTCAGAGCCATTTTTGAATATTGCTTCGAACTGCTGATAACCACAGGAACTGCAATATCGTAAAGATGCAGAACCTTAATAAAGTTTTTTATTTAAGAAGCTTTGAGTTTTACATAAAAACTTCGGAGGCGTTACTTTTCAGGACGCCCTCGCAGTTTGTGAAGCCAATGGCTATTACTTGAAAAAAAATTTTGCTAGTAAAAAACCTGCACCATCCACACTGGGATACTCGTCAAGTAAGAGCGATTCCTATCAAGTCGGACTAAAGAGGAACACGTAAGCTACGCAATCACGGATGGTGTGAAGAATAGCGTTCCTGTTTGCTATGCGAGCAAGAGGAATAGAAATCGTCAAAAATTTGATTGCGTCTATTTCGTGAAAACATTCTGAGGTAACAACAAGAACCAGATTTCATGACAGCAGTAGCAGAGTTCGTGACGATAATGTTTGACTAATAACAGCTTGTACAGAGCCATAGAAGCAGTTGTTCTTCTTTAATTCCGTAGGTGAACGGAAGGTGAAAATGCCTTAATATTAAGTAAAATAAAACGAACGATTACTACACACTCTATAGTGGCCCATAGTGCATTGCTATAGCTGTAGATGTAGATCATTTTAAGTTTGATTATGTTGGTGAATTTCTTCTTGTCAACCAAAGACGAATATGTTGGCACAGAACTGTGATATTAGTTTATTTCTTTTTCTACGTACTTCGAAGCGTGTACAGCTGGTTTAAATATGCCGTCTGTTCGCAAAGGTTATTTTTCATCTGTGATTATTGTATAATTGTAGCGCCAATGGGCACGAGGTTCTAGGCGATGCAGTCCGGAACCGCGCGACTGCTACGGTCGCAGGTTCGAATCCTGCCTCGGGCATGGACGTGTGTGATGTCCTTACGTTAGTTAGGTTTAAGTAGTTCTAAGTTCTAGGGGACTGATGACCTCAGATGTTAAGTCCCATAGTGCTCAGAGCCAATTGAACCATTTTTGTAGCGCCAAATATACAGTGTGACTAGAAACAGTATTAAGTAGCTAGTGATAATGAAGTCGCTATCTTTCGATACTTTATTTAGAATCTGCGATCGCATCGTGAAGTGAATGATGACCGTTCTGTGTTGGCTTTGTTAAGTATTCTTTTGTGATTGTGCTCTTGGAAACTAACAGATAAAACGTACGTAAATTTAGAATTTTTAACTTTATTTAGATTGGAGATTACTTTGAAATGAGACTTAAACGACTTAAAAGTGATATATACTTACGAAGACAGCTTTAAATTAATATTTTTAAGAACTCATACTTCAGCTTCCTGAAGCCGCTGTAATGTCGGCAGTTGTTTTGTTTTTTAATCAGTACGAGCGCAAACTGAACGAGCTCAGACAAGGGAATTCCAAAAACGTACTCTGCACGGACCACACATTTAGCAACAAAGAAGCATCTGTACTGAGACAGCTGAAGCTGCGTATATGTAACGGTAACTTTTGTCCATATACAGTGGAGCATCTGTTCAGTGAATGGACCAGTGAATTTTCAATAGACGCAGGAGAACTTTAATAGTGGTTCCTGGAGGAGATGACTGACTTGAAACGCGACATCAAAGCCCAAGTGGTTCAAATGGCTCTGAGCACTATGAGACTTAACATCTGAGGTCATCAGTCCCCTAGAACTTAGAACTACTTAAACCTAACTAACCCAAGGACATCACACACATCCATGCCGAGGCACGATTCGAACCTGCGACCGTAGCAGTCGCGCGGTCCCGGACTGAAGCGTCTAGAACCGCTCGTCCACAGCGGCCGGCTAAGCTCAAGTGTTTTCCAGCAATACAGCTTAGAACAGTTTTCGTTCAAAGTGAATAATTTATTGCCTCTTCTGTGGTAGCATGTTAAGTTGCGTATTTTAGTTTCTCCGTCTACATAGCTGGTGCAGAAGGGCTTCAGAGTGATATAACACCTCTGCCTAAAGGATGAAACTAGGTGCTAATACAATAAAAGGCAACCTGAGTCTTCGGTTGCGAAGCTGTAGGCAAATATGCGCACATCAGACAGAAGGCATCCAATAACGACATTGGCACATGTGATTGTTGCAGCAAGCCTTGTTATTTTTGATACTATTATTGCTACTACTATTACATTTATTTAAATATCACTGTACTTTATATTAACAATTAAGATAACTGATTTTTCTTCTACATTCTATCAGATAGTAAACAAAGTTTGAATAATTGATTTCTTCAGAAAAATGTCCTCTCCATCAGAACTTAATGTATTTATTAATTATCTATTTTTAATTATTAAACTGGAAAAAGTACACATTTGCTCATTTTCCAATTAATTCTACTCTGTTAAAATGGATTTTTTACTGAAATACATTCAGTATTGTAAAATATATGATTTGCTTTAACAAAATAACCTCCGGAAAATTTCATTGAAATCATAAAAATATTTTTGGATAGAAGTTCAATATTTATCAACATAAAGTTTTGATGTATAGAAATTTGTCCATGTTTCCAGATGTGGTTATGGCAATAACTTTGTACACAGGGAGTTTTTTATAGACAGGCTTTGGCTAATTTTAAGCCAGGAACACTGGTGTACACGACTGTGGGGGGAGAGAAAAGGTTGGCGGTTTCCTGGCCAGCATTCCAAGGCAGGAGTGGGGTACAGAGTTGCAAAACAGTTGAGAATCTCTGGTGTCTATGACTTTCATGAGTGGATTCTTATCAGAATGGTACTTACTGCTGGAGAAATACTTGGCTCACTGGAACGTGTACTTCCAATTCAAAAAAATCTCATTCCTTTAAGTAATATTGTAAGTGTCCTTCGTAATAAATTTTCATACCTAATATGAAGAACGTAAGTTGACATCAATGTTCCATCAGTCTGCCTATATGTGGAGCAGGATACAGATGAAATGTGAAAGTAAAAATAAATACATGCTTGCACTGTACGGATCGCTCACTGTTGAAATTTGCTGTAATTAACATGGTGGCGTTCCCCAAAAAAGAGTCTTCATTTCCTGTGGAGCAGATCAATTAGTGCATGCGGAGAAACTTTGCATGTTAAGCGAAGCTCTGTATCAAACTGCGTCTCACGGAACAGCTTGTAGGCATTATCGCTGCATAAACCATCAAACTGTAAAACAAAATTATCATAATCAGTACAAATACGTAGAAGCAAATTATTATTTTCTTTATTTCATTTATGTGTAACAGTGCGCTCCGTGGTGTATTCATTACTCTTTGGCATTTGCATTGCAGAATACAAAGAAGCAAAATGTTATAATAAACAAGATACTGAAATTTTATATTGTTAGGCGGGTGGCTACCGTGGATCTTTCTTATTGTATGACGTTCCTATAAAATGTTGTTGATTATTGCAGCTGAGTACTGCAAGACCGTTAGCCAAATAGTCATGAAACAACACACAGCAAATTTACAATCGCAGGGGAAATCGACACATCTCTCCCTAGTCAATAAGCAGACTTATAATCGAACAAAGTGAGCAGGTCCAGTGCTCGTTACCTTCACTGAATAATAAAAGAATGATTGTTTAGTCTGGCCACTGTGCCCAACGTCACATCGAGAACGACGTGCAACAAATTATATTTATTATTAGTGTGTCACGTAACTATTGAAATGTTGTTGGACAGCTCAAAGGATCTTGTAATTTAATTCATGTCTGAGTAAAAATGTTTTCTTTTTCGCTCTGCTTATTAGACCCAAAATAAAAGTGGTTAAGAAAGAGCAAATTTTCTAAAAATTTGGATTGAATTAAAATAAGATGAAGCTGACACTGTGGAGAGGTATTAAATTATATTGAAACTGCACGGAGAAGACACAACAATTTGTCATTATCTGGGTAACTCACGAATTCGACTATAATGAGCCAAAATCACAAATTATACTGAAGTGGACAACCCTCGTTGCATGCCAGAACAAGTAATTAGCGAGCTGGCAGATTAAGGATCGCACTACTGCAGGCTGTGAAACACATATTTCCCCAAAATCAGCATTTGGCAGCAGCCAGAAGATCAGTCGCGCGGTGGCCGTTATACGGGTCCATGAAACCTCCCTCCTCAACTCTTTAGTTTCAAAAAACTCTACATGGAGTGAACTACTCAACGCTTTTGCCAATGTGACAGACGGAAATATCATTTATTTCGTGAAAAATAGGATAATGCAGCAGTAACTTCCCACCGTTAACGTACAAAACTCACAGTAACGAATCTGAGGTTGGTGCTGGTCTAGACCAGCGTCTCCTCGATTGGTCAACTTGGAGCGGAGGGGATTGGTGGTTCATTTCGACTGGAAAACCAAAATTTGTAAGCGAAAGCAACCACCTTTCTCACGCTGCCTGGACGGCGCCAAAGCTTCTATACCTTCGATGTTCATGCAGAAAAGCAAAAATGTCAAACTCAGTAATGCTATTGGGATGATAGTGGTGACATGGTGACCCGTGTTCCTGGCTAGGCCAGGCACCAGCTCTGCCAAATAAAGCACAAAGCAGCCAACAGCCTCACTTCCAAAAAAATGACCATCTACATCTGGAAGCTCTTCTCCCCTAATGAGAATAACTGACTGTCTTGCCAACAAGAGGACCCTGAGGCCACACTAGAAGTTTACCTTCCAAAATCGCAAAGTCTTTCTTCCAGGATCAAATAGTGACAGAAAATAAAATAATATTACATTACCCCTTCATCACTCTGTCACAAAGAGTTCCCAAAAGCTGCAGTACTCGTTTATCTCCTGGATTAGGCATCCCAGATATCTACAATCTCAAACAACCACCGGAACCCGAGAAGGACTTCTAACAGTCTTCCATCACGATAAATAAAATGGGAAGGTATTGTGTTAACTGGTTGATTTATAATAAAATAAGATGACGCGAGGGTGAATCTGGTACCTCTAGTTTGTACGTAGGTAACATGTTAACAATATTAAGATACAATTACTTGGAAACTAAATTCCTTACGACTAATTATAAAATTTGCCTTTTAGCCTGGGTTTACAGTCCAGGCTTGATACTAGGAGCAATATTCCTGATTATCATAATTATTAAAACTTTCGTATTTCCTTACAATGATATTCTCCCCCACTGGTATGCCCTGAATATAGTAGCAATGCCTGTTACGCTAGCAAAGGTTTGCTAATTTTTTTTTAATTTACCAGTTATTTAACATCTTAGTCTCATCAAAATGGCACAAAACAAACAAACTATTTTTGAAATTAAGTCTAGTTATTACGATCTAATGAGGAAAGATATGATACATTACCAAAAGATGGCGTATGCCCCATGTGGAAAATGCTAAATTAAATGAGTGTGACAACCCGTTTCGGTGCTCTCAGTTTCTAAGTTTCCAAATATAAATTAACCATGCTTGTACATTGTCATTGAGTGTAAGCTGTTTGTACATAAAATTGTGCATTGGATTACTACACATGTTCCATGGAAACCAAGGTGAATGTATCCCATAGCATAATACTGCCTTACCGGTCTGACCCTGTGATGCGGACCATATTTCGTGCAGCCGTTCGCCAGAATGACAGTATTTCTGGCGCGACCGTCGACGTGCTGTAACAAGAAACATATTTCATCCAATAAAACCATATGTTTTCATATCAACGGCCCCATGGTCGCTGTAATCACGATTGACGATGTCGTTGGGACTGCATGTGAACACAAAGGGCGCCCATGTTCAGCAACCTGTGCTGAGCACTATGCTCTGAAACACATTATCGTCAGATGTACCACATATCACGGTCTATACCCTGCCCTACAGACTGGGCGAGCCTCCCACCTCAACATTTTGTGATGCGGTGTGGACGTCCAATACCATGTCACCTGATCGTGATTTCAACACCCTTCAGCTACACTACTGGCCATTAAAACTGCTACACCACGAACATGACGTGGTACGGACGCGATATTTAACCGACAGGAAGGAGTTGCTGTGATATGCAAATGATTAGCTTTTCACAGCATTCACACAAGGTTGGCTCCGGTGGCGACACCTACAGCGTGCTGATATGAGGAAATTTCCAACCGATTTCTCATACAAAAACATCAGTTGACCGGCGTTCCCTGGTGAAACGTTGTTGTGATGCCTCGTGTAAGGAGGATAAATGCGTACCATCACGTTTCCGACTTTGATAAAGGTCGGATTGTAGCCTATCGCGATTGCGGTTTATCGTATCGCGACACTGCTGCTCACGTTGGTCTAGATCCAATGACTGTCAGCATAATATGAAATCGGTGGGTTCAGGAGGGTAATACGGAACACCGTGCTGGATCCCAACCGCTTCGTATCACTAGCAGTTGAGATGATAGGCATCTTATCTGCATGGCTGTAACGGATCGTGCAGCCACATCTCGATCCCTGAGTCAACAGATGGGTACGTTTGCAAGACAACAACCATCTGCACTGACAGTTCGACGACGTTTGCAGCAGCATGGACTATCAGCTCGGAGACCATGGCTGCGGTTACCAATGACGCTGCATCACAGACATGAGCGCCTCCGATGGTGTACTCAACGACGAGCCTGGGTGCACGAATGGCAAAACGTCATTTTTTCGGAGGAATCCAGGTTCTCTTTACAGCATCATGATGGTCGCATCCGTGTTTGGCGATATCGCGGTGAACGGACATTGGAAGCATGTCTTCGTCATCGCCATACTGGCGTGTCACCCGGCGTGATGGTATGGGGTGCCATTGGTTACACGTCTCGGTCACCTCTTGTTCGCATTGACGGCACTGTGAACAGTGGACGTTACATTTCAGATGTGTTACGAGCCGTGGCTCTACCCTTCATTCGATCCCTGTGAAACCCTATATTTCAGCAGGATAATGCACGACCGCATGTTGCAGGTCCTGTACGGCCCTTTCTGGGTACAGAAAATGTTCGATTGCTGTCCTGGCCATCACATTCTCTAGATCTCTCACCAACTGAAAAGGTATGGTCAATGGTGGCCAAGCAACTGGCTCGTCACAATACGCCAGTCACTACTCTTGATGAACTGTGGTATCGTGTTGAAGCTGCATGGGCAGCTGTACCTGTATACTCCGTTATTACGGCCTGAGGTGGTTGTCCTGGGTACTGTTTTCTCAGGATCTATGCACCCAAATTACGTGAAAATGTAATCACATGCCAAATGTAGTATAATATATTTGTCCAATGAATACCCGTTTATCATCTGCATTTCTTCTTGGTGTAGCAATTTTAATGGCCAGTAGTGTATTTTATGTAACTGGTCACAATAACAGCACGCAAACAGCCGAATAGCTTCACCATTACGAAGAGGCTCATCGTCAGGTGCTGGGCCATAAAAATCTGCGAGTTGTCAAAGTCACTAATAGTAATGATACGTCGTTGCTAGAACGATTTTGATTTTGTCTCTGCTCCGCTTATATACACTCATGCTGAGAAAATGAGAGAACACCTTGAACGACTAGAGATAGGAAGTTCACATTCACGGAACATGTACACTAGAATGTTGATCAAAAATGATTAACGTTTGAACCATGTCGGCCCACGGGTACAAGATCAACATCGATATTGCCGCGCAACAACACCTACCGGTAAAATGTGCTTGCTTCTCTCGTTGTCGCTATAAACCGAATGTAACTGACAACTTTGATTTGAGCATGCGTGCTGGATGCCTCGCAGACGTAAGCGCGAACCGTGGCGTCAACTCAATGAGTTTGAAAGAGAGCGCATTACTGGCATGCGAGAATGTGATGCATCAATGCGGGAAAATGCTGCTCTTGTGGAATGAAGTGTGTCGGCAGTGTATCGGGTGTATGCAGAATGTTTCAAGGAAGGCCGCAGAACGTGGCAAGATGGGTTAGCACGCACCATCCAGACCAAACCCTTCATCCGAATGGCATTGCAGGACAGATCTGCGTCCTCCTCGGCTCTGGCGCAAAAGCGAAACAGTGTAACACGTAGTACACTATCGGTGGTGACAGTCTGTTGCCGTTTATTACGGAATGGGTTACATGCGCGGCGTCCACTTTTCCCCCTACCTTTGACGAACGTACATTAACATGCTAGGCGGCAATGGTCCATGGAACGACGTCACTGAGTACAATAATGGCATCAGATAGCGTTTTCGGACGAATCCAGGTTCCGTTTGCTTGAAAATGATGGCCGCATTTTGGTTCGCTGCTGACAGGGGGAGTGGCATCACAATGACTATATGCGCACAAGACATACAGCTCCAGCCTCATGGTGTGGGATGCTGTTGGGTATAATCACAAATCGAAGTTGGTGCGTGACCAGAGCACTGTGACCCGTGTGAATTATGTGAATGTCATCCTGTGACCCGTAGCCACACCCTTTCTGCACAAGATCCCAGACGCCATTTTTCAGCAAGACAATGCACAGCCATATGTTGCGGCACGAGCACATGCCTACTTGGCGTCGCAGGATGTCAGCCTTTTGCCCCGGTCCACCAGTTCACAAGACTTGTCGCAATCGAAAGTGTGTGAGGCACTGTGGAACGACGGGTACAGCGATGCCAACCACCGCAGATGAATTTTGGAATCAGGTGAATACAGCATGGATGACTGTACCACAAGACGCCATTTGCGCCTTAGACGCATCGATGCCATCACGCATGGACAAGTTATTATGGCCCATGGCGGACCCTGTGCCTACAAGACAACACGACACAAGCTGAGCCGAGGTGACTGAAATGCTAATCATTTCTGCAGAACATACTAATGTACATGCCCTGTGTGTATGGACGTTCTGCCTCTAGTCGTTCAAGGTTTTCTATTTTTTTCTGAACAGGAGTTTACTTTCCTTACCGTGTCATGTGCCCACATCGCCAGCAGATGACATTTAGTCTCGTGGTAGGCAGTGGTCACAACGTTTTGGCTCATCAGAGTATGTTCTGAAAGTTTGGATTTGGGCAAGTTTCTGAAGCTTACTGTACCTATGACTGGGAGTACAGCTTGAGGATTTGTGATAGGCTTAGTAGTATCGGAGGATGTGTTGAGTGGGGTTATTCCATATTCGTTTTCTTTCTTCTGTTGTCATCCAGTACGTTGTCCTTGTCTTCGCATGATGTTTATCGTATTTTTGTTTGTATTTTGTTTGTTGGATCCGTAACTATAGTGTACTATTTCTGCTGTTCTCCATGAGTTTCCTAGATGATGCAACATTCTTTCCATTCTCTGCGTTTTCATGTCTGAAATTATATTATAGATTACTTATTTTATGTCATTGTTTGCAAGGCTTCTCGAGAATGTTTGATCATTCATGAGTGCTGATTACTAGACAGTAATGCCAGTACTCTTTGTTGCAGCATCACACATTTATGCACAGTTTTAACATGATGCGGATTAATAACACGACTAAAAGATTGTTATGGTCAGATATAAAGAATGCACAATCAAGGGTCCTTCGTGATGTGGTAGCGACAGTCACGATTATTAGGCACAAGTGTCATTAACTATGTCTCTTCCCTTGCTGCTGGAGCGACAACACGATGCAGTGTAGGTGGGGATGCAGACTACTCCCCATGACTGAAGCGCCGCAGTTTCTGACGCGCGCTGCATGTGAGTGACTGTGGCGTGCTGGTGATGCAAGCTAGTTATCAGCATGTCAAATGATGATGTATCAGCAGTGCAGTGTCCATAACATGCCGTGAACTTTCATACTCGTAGAATCTTCGGAGGACGAAAGCGGCACTGAAAGCATGCTACCAGTAGGCTGCGGATGTAGTACTGAAAGTCGATGAAGATAATGTGTAGCCTGGTATAATCACTTGTTTTACCACTTCTCTAGTTAGTTCTGTGTTCAAGTTACTGTTTTCTGGTCCATCTTTGCTTGTCGAAACACTCTCTGTATTCAATATATTTTTGAGTTTTAAAGGCTTAATTGTCTTAAATTATTATTTATTTGCAAAGATACAATGTTTTCTTAATTTTTTGTAAATTATTGGTGTTGGGTGTTCTTGCGCTAGACATGTAATCTGACGCTAAAGTTTAAACGCTACTTTACTAGTATTATTCACGCACGATGTTCTAACTATAATTGATAAAGGCTCAGTATACACAGTGCTTCTATACAGAACATTTTCGACTCAGAGGTCAACTGAAGCCTAAAAATACCGTCCCACACTTGCAACTACAGAAAACAAGTGAAACAAACAGAGCTCACATTATTGCCCTGAAGAAAGAGAATTCTACAGTCGGAATAGTTGACGGAAATTAGAGCAATACTCCCTAGCAGCGGAAATTTGTTAATGTACTTTATAAAAAACATCAATGTGACCGGTGACTTTCAATGATTACATTATTGTCTTTCTCTACTAACAATGTACAACAAATTAAAATGATGTTCGGTTAAAGTTTATCGTCCCGTCAATGACTACATCTTATTGTAGTTGCTGGCGTAGATATCCTTTCCAATGTTCTTGCTTCGTTTTAACTGACTCTTCGTTGAAAAGCTGCGCTGTAGTTACCTGGTGTACACTAAGCACTTAGAAGGAAGTAGTTAAGGAAGATATGGATTTTAACGTCTCGTCAACGACGAGGTTGTTATTGTTGAAGTACAAACTCGATTAGTGCAAGAATGGGGATGGATGCTTGGTGTTTCCTTCTGAATGGAATCATTCACGTCAACATACTTGGAGAACTAAATCGTGGTGGTAGGACTGGGATTTTTTGGGTCCCACCCCGTTTGAATATGTCTTGAGTGGTAATAACTGCGTAACTACACTCGATATGAAGGCTAATGATAGGGGCAGTATGCCATCGAGAGATTCTCCGAAGTATGCTCTTAAATGAGATTCAGTGCATAACCTGTACATGCCCTCCAGACATGGTCATGTAACTCTTCGATGAGAATAAGCTAATTGACTGGTAAGATACAATGTTCCCCTAGGCCTATGTTGTATTCTATTTCCACACAACACAGGTAAAATGTTCCATGTTTCAGGGATTGTTGTAATCTGTAAGACGTCATACCTTGTTATCAACTGTGTAATAAATTTGATTTTCGGTGTTGTGTTGGTTGGAAAGTCAGCACGTCAGAGGTGAGGAGTTCAGATGGTATTGGCTTGCGCGACAGTTATCATTTGCGTGTTATTGCACACCAAGTTCCTTATTCTCATTCGTTTTGAATGTTTGTAGGTGTCATATCTAGTTGTTGACGATATTACGAGAGACTGAAAGGGAAGATGAAAATCCTGATGCTCATCGTTCATTGTATCTTGGTCTCCTGCGTCACTACGTAATTATTCAAAGTAATTTGTTTCAGTTAATCAGTACATGCTAGTGTACAGGTAACGAGTGGTATTTGAGATAATTCCCAAAGTAGTGGGCAACCAAGTGAGTTATAACTGAAAACGGATGAATCAGAGTCGCTACCCAAAGTATATTCTTACGCATGGAATACAATCGCGTGCGCCCTGGAATTGGAGAACGTGCCACCAATCAGGAAGGTTATCGCCAGTGTCGTCCCATATCAGCACTGAGCTTGAAAATCAGGAGAGAAGAGGGAGAAGTTTCGGTGAAAGTCGAGGCAAGAGAGAACGTCTGTCTGTAGACAGCCACGCCAGCTGTGTCACACAACCAGCACGAGATTCTCCTACCACACTTCTGCGCACTCAGGCGTAATGCGGAACCGGCATTCAGCAATTTACACGGTCTTTATGCTGAGGTGATACTTCTACTTGGCACGTATGCGAGAAAGGAATACTAGACGTGAAAATTTCAAGTAGAAGAAACATTAAATTGACGATAGAAAGTCCGAGTACCCCATAAACTGGAGGTGGCCGGCACGTTACTTCCCCCTCCCATGAAAGACTTTTGTACAGATGCTGAGTGGTCGATTTTGCAGAAGGACTGCCCGGGTGTGAGACCTGAATCCCGGATATCAAGGGCAGCTTTGGCCAATATTTTTCTACTGGGCTTACAAACATTTTACAATAATCATTTCCCCTATAATTTGGCAGCGACTGACCTGAGTTGCTGTCGCTGAGCTCTTGCGGTGACGAAACCATAAGAGATGATGAAGATGAAGGATGATTTCATCATCCCCTGCAGCAGCTGGGTAACTCGAGCGGCAGGTACATACATTAGTCTGTAACAGCCGTACAACGAATATTGTCTAGAGACTTGAGGAAATGATACACAATTGTAGGGCCCTAATTTCTAAGAGGAAAAGCTAAAAAATAGTTGAAATTAAAGTCTAAGATGATAAGGACTCAACCTATAATCTGCATGATACTAGTCAATGCTGAAATGGTTTAATAGTATATAAAAGGCCTTTCAGTAGAATTAACACTGGTGAAAAGACAGTAATGTTTAATACTGATACATTAATGAGTTAGTATTAATAAAAGTATTACACCTGTTCACAAGCCATAATTTTTTTAACCATGTGTAAGTTTCCAACAACTATGAGAAAACGATATAAGAACTTTGAAACCTTTGTGTTACAGATAAGTGACAATCATCCGAAAGTTATAGTAATACAGAAACTAAAAATGGTACAAACAACATGCACCTATGAAAAGGCAAAAATTTCGTGACAGGGAGTAAACATATCAATGAACTTACCATTTCCTTTATTACGAAATCTCAACTAATTAGTTCACTGAATAAATGAAGACGGCTATAATTACTGCATCTGTGTAGACTATTAACACTGACAGAGTATGAATCACAAGTACATCTACATCTACATAATACTCCGTAAGCCACCTAATGGAGTGTGGCGGAGGGTACTTTCGGTACCACCACCTGATACTTCCAACCCTGTTCCACTCGCGAATAGTACGTGTGAAGAATGATTGTCGGTAAGCCTCTGTATTGGCTCTAATTTCTCGAATTTCCTCCTCGTGATCAATACGCGAGGTGTATGTGGGGGGAAGTAATATGTTGTTTGACTACTCCGGAAAAGTGATGTCCCGAAATTTTGAAAGTAAATTTCTCCGTGATGCACAACGTCTCTCTTGTAACGTCTGCCAGTGAAATTTGTTTAGCATATCCGTAACCCTCTCTCACCAGCTGAACTATCCCGTGACGGAACGCGCCGCTCTTCGTTGGATCTTCTCTATCTCCTCTATCAGCCCTACCTGATAGGCATCCTAGACAGATGAACAATACTCAAGAATCGGGTGAACAAGCGCATTATAAGCCACTTACTTAGTGGATGAGTTACATTTCCTTAAGATTCTTCCGATGAATCTGAGTCTTGTGCCTGATTTTCCCACTATCTGTTTTATATGGTCATCCCACTTAAGGTCTCTCTGTATAGTTACCACTAGATATTTTACGGCAGACGTTGTCTCCAGCTGTTTGTCATCAATAGCGTAGCTGTACAGTAGTGGATTTCTTTTCCTATGTATGTGCAATATGTTACATTTATTTACGTTCTGGAACAACTGCCAGAGTCTGCACCATTCATCAATTCTCTGTAGGTCGTTCTGCAAATTCTTACCATCTTCTGCCGTTGCTACTTTGGTATAAACAACTGCATCATCTGTGAATAGCCTTAAAGAGCATCCGACGTTTTCTACTAGATCTTTTATATATATTGTGAACAGCAGCGGTCCTATCACACTTCCCATGTGGTACTCCGGATATTACCGTTACATCTGTTGATTTAGTTCCGTTAAGAGCGACGTGTTGAGTTATATCTGCAAGAACGTCTTGAATCCAACCGCAGGTCTGCTCCGATACTCCGTAAGCTCATTTTTTTCATTAAACGACAATGCGGAACGGTGTCAAATGCCCTCCTGAAATCAAGGAACAGCTTGGTCTCTGTTTGCGGACTACATGTTGATTTTTATAGAGGAGCTGTTCATTTTCCAACAACGTCATAATTCTTGAGCATAAATATGTTCCATAATTCTACAACAGATTGACGTCAACGACATAGGTCTATAATTGTGTGGATCTGTGTTACGGCGCCGGCCGCTGTGACCGAGCGGTTCTCGGCACTTCAGTCCGGAACCGCGCTGCTGCTACGGTCGCAGGTTCGAATCCTGCCTCGGGCATGGATGTGTGTGCTGTGTTTAGGTTAGTTAGGTTTAAGTAGTTCTGAGTCTAGGGGACTGATGACCTCATATGTTAAGTCCCCTTTTTTTATTTTTTGTCTTACGGCCTTTCTTATAAACGGGAATGACCTGCGCTTTTTTCCAGTCGTTAGGTACCTTTCGTTGCTCAAGCGATGTACGGTAAATTACTGCTAGAAGGGGAGGATTTTCTTTCGCATAATCTTAAGCAATCTACGATAAATTACTGCTAGAAGGGGAGCAAGTTCTTTCACATAATCTTTATAGAATCTTATAGGTATCTCATCTGGTCCTGAAGCCTTTCGATTACTAAGCGATTGTAGCTGCTTTTCAATTCCGGTTATCTCAGTATCTGCCATTTCGACGTTCGCATGAAGTCTGAAAGGAGGGACAGTGTTAAGATCTTCCACGGTGAAACAGCTTCGGAAGACCGAGTGCAGTATTTCGGCCTTCTCTCTGTTATCTTCCGTTTCTGTGGCGGCGTGGTCGCTGAGAGAATGAGTAGATGATTTTGACCCACTTACTGATTTTATATACGACCAAAAACTCTTAGCGTTTTTACTCAGGTCGGTTGACAACATCTTACTTTCGAAATCATTAAACGCTTCTATCATTGCTCTCCTTACGCTCTTTTTCGCTTCTTTCAGATTTAGTTTGTGAGCTAGGTTTTTACTTGTCTTGAACCTGAGATGAAGTGCTCTTTATTTACTGTGTTTTACTTCTACCGTCTCAAGACAGAGTTTCGTTCTTGATCATCACAGTATTCACAATACAGTGAGTCAGTGCTCGCTAGAGAACTGTAATTTACTTTTTCAAAGAAAATCATTTTCCATGTTGATTAAAATATGTTAGGCCATATCAACAGTACTTACAGGTATTTCAAAAAAAATGCACAAGACTTACTTATTTATTAAGAAAAACTGTGAAAATAGCAATATTACTAAACCTGCACACTGAAATTACCAGTATCACTAATAATTTCTTTCATATTACATTAATTGCAGACAAAGTTTTTTTCAGGCGTCCTGCTCACATAGTAATCCAGAACAACGCCTTTCATACATCCTTACTCTTTATCATCTTAAGAAAGGATTGACATCAGGTGATACAACATCAGAAGCAAAAGTGTAATTGGATAGTTATCAGCTACACGGTAATGTCTTTCCTGCTACGTACAAAATTTATGAGGGCATGCTGAACGTAATGTCTCCGAATTTTTCATTTGAAAACTTTCAATGCTTTTGAGATAAAGCAAATGTTATTAACATTCTACATCTTTGTTCTTCATATCTACTTATTTGCAGCCCTCTGCGGCTAGAGGGCTCCGAATCGTAGCACATAGCATGACGGTATGTAAATTAACAACCCGACACTTTGGGTTCAGTTTCACCCTCCATACAGCCCCAAATTGGCCCCATCCGATTCTCATCTGTTTCCAAAAATGAAGGCAAAACTTAAAGAACACCTTGGAGGGCTACACTTTGATAGTGATGAAGCAGTGCAAGAAGAGGTGAGACTGTGCTTCCATCAAAAAGTGAAACACTCTGCACACGCTGTTAACAGACTAGTCTGTTGCTGAGAGATGTGTATTCGTCGCCTGGCTGACTATGTCGAGAAATAAATATCTTGACGTGAAGAATAAGGCTGTAGTATGTTAATAACGTCTGTTTCGTTTAAAAAGCTTTAAGAGTTTTCACGTAAAAATTCCGGAGGCATTACTTTTCGGCATGCCCTTGAAGTTACACACACACATCGTTTTCTGTCATCTATCTCATATACTACGGAGCAGTCTTACATTGATAGGGACAGATACCAGTTACAATCTCCACCTGAGAGTGATGTAATTCATTATATGATAGAAGGAGGAACGAGCGCGTTTCCAGTGGTCTTCCTCGTTCGCGAAGTCCACTACTGCTGATAGCGGAATTATAAATAGTAGGCAAGGGACAGAGGACAACTTTGCGACTGTATACATACCTTTGTCCACATAAAGAGGTGGCTGTGCTCGAGACTTGGGAGGGGGGGGGGGAGCATTTAACTGTTGTGATGACAACACTCGATCACATCTGAAAGTGACAATTAGCGACGTGTGCCTGCAATACGTCACAAACCTCGATGGTGTCTTATGTTCCAAAGGTTATTCACATCTCATTTTGTCCCCCCTAGATACCCTTGTTTGACCTCATTACCACCATAGGATGGTTATTACCTTGTAACGGGACATCCTCTTCTAGCATTACTTTTCCTCAACAGTAGTTGTTGATACCAGCATTATTTTTAGAATTTTGGACAGGTCAGTATTATCTCATTTGCTTTTGTAAGACCTTTCCTATAATTTTATACACAGTATGTTATAGTTCAAGCTAAAATTTACGAAAATGAAGTACTTTATAAAATATTATTGCCTCGATGTTATAAACAATAAGTACTAGTACTTAATGTACAGTAAAAATTCCTTTTTTTAGAAACATTCTAAATTACAAATTATCGGCATACTTAAAATTTTGTTTATTTCTGGATTCACATATGAAATAATAATCGAAAGTAATAATGTAACGGAAACCAGTAGAAATTCATTTGTGAAGCAAAATTGTAAACCCTGTGGAATATGATTATTTCTGCAGATTGAGAGAGTCGTTAGCATGCCTCTGATGTGATCGGATGTATTTTTGTATTTTGTGACAACAATGTAATTTTGGCTTTGGTCATGTGAAAAATCAAAAGACTGTATGATGTACTAAAATGTGAAAAAAATATATTTACGTAAAAACAAAAATTCTGCAGCAACAATCTTCAAATTTATTTGGATAAATTAAAATGTGAGGACCTGAAATGTGACATTTTCAGCTTCAAGAATCAGACCTCTAGACAAGAAAAACTGCAGCCAACTCTGCATGATGAGCTAAGTAAACTAGAAAGTTCATTGTAATATTCGCTCCTCACAGATCTTCATAAAAGACTAATGTGGACAGTAGATGGAATTAGGAAGGAGAGGGTAGATTACAACCTCCAATCATACTGCACTTAATTCCTTACCACAAGTATAATCAGATAGTGTTCCATTATCCCAATGCACATATTAAAACCTGACTAGTTTTGTTCCTCAAAACCCAACATAAGCTACCCATCTACCTTCCGCTTCCACCTTCGTGCCATAGGTCCCACCGTCTCATTCCATTCACCTGTCAACATAACGCATCAGTTCTAATCAATCTAAGGAAGCATTAATATTATTCATAATTCATATAAATAATTCATGTAAATATAATATAATATAAATATAATTCATATAAAGATAATATTGTTTTTATGGCGTCTCTTGGCATGTTTCTAACTACAACGAATTTAAAGAAAGCAATACAGCTAAAAGAAAAATTACATTATTCCACGAACCTGCCACCTTCCACCTCCCGTACACCCTAATACCGACCCCAAGAAATGGCAGTTCAAAACAATTTGCTATTTAAATACACGTGGAGCATGCAGAACGCCGTCACTTTGGTGCGTGATTAGAGTTGGTCTGCAGCCGAAATCAGTCCGTAGTGGGAAAAAAATCTATGGGCGTCAATTAATACATCCCAGACGTAAAATTAATATGTTCTTCTTCCCTTTATTTAGGTTTTTCAAATGACTGTTTTGTTGGGGTGTATCAAACATGTTTCACCTATTCATGCTAAGCGTCTTCAGTGATATTCGCTTTATGCCCTTTTCATGCCTCAAGGTATTGTTCAGCATGTACTACATGCACATAGAACACATTTCTTCCAATTGATAAGTGATACTTAACGATTTCTCTGTACATAACCTTTACTGCAGCGCACTGCACATGTTTTTGGTCACATACTGTGGGGCCTTTCGTACTTTTTACATTCTTCAACTTCCACTCATAGATTGGAAGTATAGAAATATATAATAATGGTCTTAGACAGGTTACAGAACAAACACGAATATTTGTTTCAAAATCTTTTTATTCGGAGCTAGGCACTAGAGCTAGGGTATTTTCCTTGTAAGGTTAAGAACAGGAACGGAAGAGAGGTAATACTGTTTAGTTGGGTAAAAGCTGTAGATTTATTCCTTTTTGGGCGAGAGCTGTAGCACGAGGTGAAGTTGGCCGATTCTTTGTCTTCGACCTTTCTTTTCCAAGCGGTAGCGGACTCTGTATCTGTTACTGGAGCTGAGGCGGTTTCGCTTCGATTATACAGCAAGGTGGCGGTAAACAGTGTGGCTGTAGATAGGAATGGTGTCAGATGAGAAGCAGCAGGCTCGCGGCATCAGCTTCTTCTCAGTGGCAGGCCGTACACAGAAAGCGTGTTGTCTCTTCCGATGTTACAAGACGGAGGTGAGGTCCTCAACAAACAAACATTCACCCGTCTTTCAGAGTATCTCTGAAAGATGATAGTTTGTTTTCCGGAAATAATATGTCTTCAACTCCTTGACCTTTCGAAGCATTTGGACATGAACACAAGCTCTTTTGAAATCTATGAATGGGAGACAATGAAAGGATCTGTGCAGTACAAATGTTGAATTATTAGAACTTAACTTTCATTACACGTAAGTCAGTGTAATTGGTTGCATTCATGTTGTAAATACTTAATTATTAATTACGCCGTAACTCACAATAGAAGAACAGAACTGTTATTATTTCTGCGAAGATGACAGTAATACGAGGGCAAGGAGATTATATCTTAGCTTGGAAAGGAAAGATAATATTTTTTACGTAAATAAAAGCGCTTCATTTCAGTATGATCTTAATTTTCATCAGTGCACGTTGCCCAACGAGTCTTGGAAGCATGGTCTTCAATCTAAGGCTGCCGTAACCTCATTATTGAGCGCTAAACATTTCACAACGATTTAATACATTACATGATATGATTTAATTTGTGAAAGTTCAACTATTTGTGTCAGTGTTATCTTTAAAAAAATATACGAGTTTTTAGAAGACTCTATCTCTGGCAAAACACAATTCCTTCGTTGTTTCGTTAGCGTTTCACTATCGTTATTGTGTTTACCCGTATTTCACTTAATAGTATAAGCCATGATTAATATCGATGCCTGAGCTCTGCAGTTCAGCTGATATTCAGCATATACGAGTCTACACGATGTACGTGCGTGGAGATACTACATTCAGTTCATTGTGAAGTCATGGTATTGGTTACTGTCATTTACAGAAACATCCCCCTGCTCAAAGACTGTAGAGCCACCATTATCAGTCCGGCAGCACTCCTTACGCAAATAACAATCACCTCACTGCACAACGAACCATTAGTTATCCATATAACAGAGTACACAGTTGTATGTCTAATTTTGTATTATATTGCATAGTCAATATAATGTTGTTGGAGTACCTAAAACATAGACGCATTCAGTAACGCTTACAAGGATACTGTGAGTCAATAATTCAGAAATAAAAGTTTCAGCCCTTATCCTACGGAAACCAGTGAATGGATTACATCTCCCTACTTATTGTCAGTATTAAGAAGTCACATACATCGTGAGACAGATCAGTAGCTATGGATACCACTTGTATCTCGACGCCTGAGAGCTACGCTCAGTTGCTATTGCCAGACATTGCGTTCAATGTGCTTTTCAAGTACGAAAGCAATAGTTCGCGTCACACACTATGGAAGGTCCCCCTAAGATCCTAAATGGAGTATCCTAAGTTTATGGAGTCAAGTACTTTTCTCTATGCAGACGAAATAAGTTAATAATTTCTTACGTTAAAAGAAGTGATATGCCACTACTGGTGGCATTATAAAAAATTTCTAAGATCTCGTCGTTATTAGTCCATTGTATGATGTATAGATTTGCGTTTGTCACTTCACTGTGACTACCGCAAGACATACTGTTATTATTTGGTAAAGGTTTTATCCATAGTCTATGATCACAATGTAACGTCCTTATTACAAATGCTTACTTGTCTTGAGAAGGCCAGGTTAGCCACATCTCACCCTTGAAGAAATATAGGACGGACGATGACGCTAATGATAAACAGGATGTAGTAAATACACATAGAATCATAAGGCTGGGGAGAGGAGTGATTGCAGAGACAACACTAAACATCTATGATGCTCTTAATTTACTGAGACTCTATATATGAAGGCATTAACAGACAGAGACTAGGCTGTTCGGGGCGGACGATAAGAAGGCAGTGAGATGCCCATGCAACGGCCTGGGTGGCCGAGCGGTTCTAGGAGCTACAGTCTGGAACCGCGCGACCGCTACGGTTGCAGGTTCGAATCCTGCCTCGGGCATTGATGTGTGTGATGTCCTTAGGTTTGAGTAGTTCTAAGTTCTAGGGGACTGATGACCTTATAAGTTAAGTCCCATAGTGCTCAGAGCCATTTTTCTTTTTTTTTTTTTTTTTTTTTTGCCAATGCAATGGTTGCTCTCTCGGGACCCCTTGGGACCCTCGCAGAGTGCCTTCCAGTGCAGAGCAGTGCAGAGCCGTGACGCACAGCAGTGAGAGAGCGGGTGGGTGAGCTCTGTGCGGGTGGCTGGAATGGCGCCGGACGAATAATCACTTGAGAGAGGACGATGCAAAGAGATGGGGCAACGTGGTAAAAACACGAACTCTGCCCCCCCCCCCTCCCGTCTTGTTTCTCTAAGACCTGCTCACAGACAACATAAGCGTTTCCAGGACGACGAGAAGAAACACAACAGTGCATGAGGGAATTCGAAGACACGTTCTTCTGCGGTACAGGAGTATGGGCAGGATTATGGGCCACAGAGGGAGATAAAACCTTAGAAACTTGACCCAACAGTGTGAACTGGGCCGTGCGGGTGACTCTCCCAGACAACGTTGAAAGAAGACAACCTATTTTGCAGTGGCGGGAAAAAAAGTCTTGTCATTAGTTGGTGGGTGGACGAAGATCTTACGTCCCAATTTTTGGGCGGTGAAACACACTAAAGAAATTGATTAGAGGAGATAATAAAATGTCGTGTGACTAGGGCCTCCCATCGGTTAGACCGTTCGCCGGGTGCAAGTCTTTCGATTTGACGCCACTTCAGCAACTTGCTCGTCGCTGGGGATGAAATGATGATGATTAGAACAACACAACACCCAGTCCCTGAGAGGAGAAAATCTCCGACCCAGCCGGGAATCGAACCCGGGCCCTTAGAATTGGCACTCTGTCGCGCTGACCACTTTTTTTTAAAAAATCTCCGATCCAGTCAGGAATCGAACCCTGGCCCTTAAGATTGACATCGTGTCACGCTGACAATTTTTTTTTCACTCTGTCGCGCCGACCACCTTTTTTTTAAATTAATAACTGAATATATCTTTATACTTTCGCACACCTTACACTGTTTGTTGATATTCATTCAAATAAAATTGAAAAATGTGTTCCATTTTGAAGAAAAAAAATGAAATACACGAGCAGGCCTCGAACACGGTACCTCCAGCGCGGTAGCTGTAAAGCTTTCTCTTTTTTTTGTTTTTTCTTTTTTTATTTTTGGTTTGTTTTAATTGTAAATTTTTTTCTCTACCAACTTTTTGTTATATGGAAAAAGGCGTCTTTCAGTTACGACGAACAAAATTAGAAATTACATCCGTAGTAACAACAGAACAAGAGTTCCTTCTATACTATGAAATAGAATTTGAAACTAATAGTATGATGAGAGATAATAAAGAAAGAAAAATGTAACCAAATCCCGCACGCCATTCCATGTGCGTGGCCCATTTGCGTACAGATTCCATGTTCCAAATTGATAAAACATTTCGCAGCGTGTGGAGCTCCATGACGGCGGTCATCCTCTGCCCTGCACTCCCCAAATGTGAGGGGGGTTATCGAAGACACTGCGCAAATAGTTCGCAAATAGTTGTCGGTATCGGGGTGTACACTCAAGTGTGCTATGACTGTCCTGGAGAAATTGCCAGTAATCAAGTACCATCTTCTCATCATCTCGAAAGAGATAGTATATGGACATGCCTTTAAACCATGTGAGAGCGTGAGTCTTCGCAAGTGGGAAATAAGTATCCTCTGGACAAAGGAGGAGCCGTGGCTCAATTGTTCGAGGCGCGATACGTAGGTAGCAGGCGAGGATCTTCTGCACTAGCAGCCATACCTCTAACGCCGATCCTCATGTTAAACGGTGTTCGTCAGTATCCACGAGGTGGCAACGTGGGCAAAGGGGAAAATCCGTCATCCCAATAGCGTGCAGCCTTTGTCGTGTTACAACCTTCCCGTTCACCACCTGGTACCACGCGGCTCGTACCCGCGTGGGGAGGAACGGCTTCTGGACCGCTCTCTACACTGCAGGCCATAGGGTCGTAGGGCTCTTCCTCTCAATCACATTGCGACTGTGAACCCTCCAACCACTCAGCTACTGGGGGCGGAGATTAGAGGAGATGTTAATACGAAGTTGAAGCAAAATGGAGGACGGATTTTTTGAAGTTTATATTATTAGCGGTGATTGTCGGCAAAGCGGGAGACTGGACAGAAGTTCGATGAGTCGCAAAAAAGGTAGGAACATCATTGTCCGTGGACACAGAGAGGACGTTAGAGGCAGGAGCCCAGAAGAGTTAGATCGGTGAATGCGGAAGGTGGATTTGAGGGAGGAACGCGGGACAGACATTCCGGAGGCGCGGAGAATAACAGTAGGACTTGATTTTTGGAAGTCAGTCAGTGAACCCGGGAAGTGTTAGACTGGAGGCGCGAACAAAAGCAGTTACACTTGGTTTCTACAATTTGTTGTAAGAACATGAATAACATTATCTAGATGGGAGATAGCGAGTAGGCCAGATAAACATTCGGATCGAGGGAGTGGAAGTCAGCAGGACACACACCCAACGCTGGTGACCGAGGGACAACACTATTCTATGGCTCGAGGGCAGAGGACGCAGCTCACGGTAAGAAAACATCGTGGCAGCGTCATGCACGAGAACAATGGAAGAAAGGCATAACACTCTGTTTGTTCGAAGAAAAGTAGTGACCTCTCTAATGGTCGTTCTGCCCCAGTGGAAACATTATCTTCCTTCAGTGTCATGCAATCACTGCTTACCTTCCACACAAGTTCGCTTGTGTCTGAAAGACAGATCGTGCCATCTCCTCCTTAAAATTCTCATTCGTCACCGAGCGTTGCCAACACATAAAGACGACAGTTAATGTGAACTGTTGTCTAGTAATTAAGATGACATTGTGAATCATAATTATTAATCCTTGCTAAATATAACTTTATTGGCTCTGAGCACTATGGGACTTAACTTCTGTGGTCATCAGTCCCCTAGAACTTAGAACTACTTAAACCTAACTAACCTAAGGACATCACACACATCCATGCCCGAGGCAGGATTCGAACCTGCGACCGTAGCAGTCGCGCGTATAACGTTATTACTGGATTAAATTCCAGACAATGTAATTGACAATTTCATTGCTATTAAACTCTCTGTCTTAGTAAAGAGATAGAGGAAAGATGAAGTGACCACTCAAGGGATACATTACTTAGCCCTTGACACCAGATCGCATTCCGAAAATTAACTTCTTGACTTTATTAATTAGCATTGTACCACGATGTGGGACATGATATGGGATCATACCCGTCAGAACCGACTGTGGGAACTCGTCTAATGTAGATGACGCTGTATTAACGGGTAGAGTCTCGAAGAATGTACGTCACAGCGTAACTCTTCAAATATCAAGCATCACACTGCCATGTGACGCTAAGAACTCTTCCATGATTTTCTATCTCATGAGGCAAATCTTGTATTATTGTAGTATGATAAAAAAATCCTTTGAGATTTATGAGGATGCATTAATTGTACACAGTGAATGGTAAACCAAAGAGGTCTGATTTTTTATCTTTCATTATGCATGACCTCTTAATAACGGAATTGTTATCTCCGGTTCCTCCTCAATTACTTCTAGGATTGAGTTTCAGTACCAGTTGTACTTACTGCTTCTCTTCAGAAATAGCGGAGTGTTGCTAATAAAATATGTTGATACATCTATTAAACGTTCGTTCTGTATAACATGGAACTAAATTTACTTCAGCTAATTTAACAACAGAGTTGTCATGTGTATTTCTGCTGAAATGTTTCTACAAATGAACAACTTGGAACCTTGAATAGGGTCGCTTTTGAAAATGGTAACAGGTGGTACGGGTCAGATGAAATCCGATGGCTTGCTAGTGGAAGACAGGAGGCAGAGGAAAGACGGAATACGGGTATTATCAAGTAAACTGCACACTACCGATTTTTATCATTCAGAGGAGAAATTTGTTAATTGAAATTTCATTCAAAAGATGTCCTAACTAGATTACCACATCACCGACACTCTATCCCCTAATTCATGATAAGGCAAAACGAGTTGACATTAATTGAACTTTTCAGTGTGTTCTGTCAGTCTTGTCTGGTAAGCATACCTTACTGCACAGCAGTGTTATACTGGGTGGCCCAAAAAGGATGGTCGGATTTGAACTGCGTAGTACCATTGAAAGGTGAGGAGGGGGGACCACTGCCGGCCGTCTGCAAGTCGGCCATTACACCCAGTTTGCCACGAGATGGCGCAGTGGACGGTCGAACATCGTGTTTTTGCTGTGGAACAGTTTTTCAGAAATGATGAATCGTTTATTACTGTGCAACGATTGTTTCGACAACGTTTTGGTGTAGCGCGTGATGGACCCATTCCAGATCGCAGATCCATATCACGTTGGGTGACTGCATTCCGGACAACAGGGTCTGTCAAAAGTGGTAAATCTACAGGGCGTACACGTACGGCAGTTACTCCACAGAACATTGATGATGTTAGAGCGTCAGTGCTGCAAAGCCCGCGTCGTTCCACTAGGCGTCGTGCTCAAACTTTAGGCCTCAGCCGTAGTTCGTTGCAGCGTATTTTAAGCCGTGAGTTACAGTTTCACCCATACAAAATTATGATCACGCAAAAGCTGTATGATCGTGATTTTGAGCAGCGAAGACGATTTTGTGAATCAATGCTTGACATTTTGTACTCTAATAATGATGTTGTGCTTCTTATGTCAGATGAAGCCCATTTCCATTTAGACGGCTATGTCAATAAACAAAACTGCCGGTATTGGGCAGCAGATAATCCCAGAGAATTGCACCAAAAGCCTCTTCATAGTGCTAAGGTAACAGTCTGGTGTGGAATTTCAAGATTGGGGATTGTTGGTCCTTATTTTTTTGAGGAGAACAACGCTACAGTCACAGTGAACTCGAAACGTTACGTTAACATGCTACGCAGCTTTTTGGTGCCGAAACTGCGAGAGTTACATGTAAATCGAGATCGAATTTGGTTTCAACAGGACGGGGCCACGGCCCACACAGCCAATGACTCCATGTGTGTTTTAAGGCGGATGTTCCCCCACCACATCATCTCGCGTTTTGGAGATGTCCACTGGCCCGCGAGATCACCTGACCTCTCAGCCTGTGATTTTTTTCTTTGGGGATACCTAAAGTCAAAAGTCTACGTACAGAAGCCCCGAAACTTAATTGATCTGAAGGAGGCAATCAGTGCGGAAATTATGGCAATTCAAGAAGAAACAGTAGTGAAAGTGATGGAAAATTTCGAGGAAAGACTTGTGGAATGCATCACCGAGGAAGGACACCATCTTCCGGAAGTCATTTTCCGTACATGATTTTTTGTGGTTAGTTCTTGTAATTGGGTGCCTGGGAGCATTTAGTTACGTAATTGAATAAAATTAATTTGTAAAACTGATGGAGTTATAGTTATTTAAAATGTGACCATCCTTTTTGGGCCACCCTGTAGAAGAGGGGCAAGCGCACAGCTGAAAGACGCCTTAGTCATTTACTACTGGAACAATACGATAACAATATTTGCAGCTGAACAGAGTGCATCTGAATTACACCTGCTGTGGTAGTAGAATAAAAGCACTTTCTAAATATGAAGAAGGAAAATGATGAAACTTGACTTTCATAGGTAGCCTTCTTCTCTCGAATAGTACCGAAGATGCCACTGAGCTCATCTTATTGACGAACCATCGATACTGTAACGAGCTCGCAGTACGTAAACACCACAGAGAAGTTTACTGCTTAGCGTGATATTTGCGAGTAGTATTAACTGCGCTCCATCAGATATCCTTTTATTACTGTCCAAATACAGTTGCTATAAGGTTATTCTACCTACGAAATTATATCTCCGTTGTTAGAGCTCCACAGCGCTAGTGTGCGTTCGTCACCCTGGTTTCATACGAGGCTAATTCTACCGTATACAATCGTAAAAAACTTGTAATTATGTAAGCTGCCAACTGATCTGATCTGATGGAACTTTGTTGTAGATTTTTTAGTGTCAGTGTATCGATGTTGGCAGTGGTGGAGACGTCTTTAGTTGGACGGACGTTGTTACTGAAACATGAGCTGTACTGCTGCTCATTGGTACTGATGGTCCAAGATGGACGGAGTTGGTGTACAGGTCCTGCAATGGCATCAAGCACTGGATTGTAGTCTGATGTTAAATCTGTTACTGTGGTATGATGAAGGTCAAGACGCAAGTTTTTCATCGTGGCTATGTCCAGGATATCTGGTCTATGGTTGGGGTTGGTAGGGATATGAGCTGGCTCAACAGGACCAAAGCTAATCACCCTGAGGCGTCCTTCCTACACCTTGTTCCACGGGAGTTTCTCTGCCTGGAGTACTATGCAAAGCGCTTCGCGTTGAGGTCACCAACTAAAAGTATTTTGTTGAAGCTATCAAACAGCGCTATAAAATCTTCCTCTTCACACATACTATTAGGGCTGAGGTAGGTTGCAATGAGCGTCATGACGCCATATACAGTGGAAGTGGCGATCGCCGTGGCATCGAATCTTGCTAGTTGCGACAAGGCGACTGGAGCATGGATGATGGTTTTTCGTACGTAGATGGCGTTGCCCCCACTGTGGCCATTGTCTCTATTGGTGTGCTAGCTGTTATGTCTGATGGCCGTTTGTTACGACTTCAGCAGTACTTGTTATGGCCGTTTGCTACTTGTTACGACTTCTGCAGTACGTGTTAGCAGCAGACACAGTGGCTGCGCCGTAGACTGAGACCGCGTGGAGTTTTACAGTTATTTATTGAGCTTTCTTTACAATTTCTCCCTCGTCGTCGCTGCCCAGCCCTGCGGATCCTTCCGCCTAGCTGTTGCTGTGTAGATTCTCCGACAATGCGCGCAATGCGCGCCACCAGTGCTCCGCTGAAGTCAGGATGCCCGGTGGTTGAGATGAACTCGTCGCCGCTCGGCAGCCCAGTATGGCACTCCCACAGAGCCGCGTCGCTGTGAGGTCTGCTGCCGCCGTCTGCTGCACCGGCGGCTGGGAAGCCGTCAGTCGCGATGTCCACGTCATGGACGGACGGGTTGCCGTGGAGTCCGGGCGTCAGTCCTCGGCGGCGCCTGTGCCCAAGACCGCGCTGCGGCCGGTCCTGCTGGAAGTGCTCGCTGTAGTTAGTCAGCCATGGTGCCGACCGAACTCGGGACGACCCCCAGAGCTGAAGTTGACATCTGACGGCGAACGGATGACTCCTGCGAGCTGGAACAGACTTCCGGAATCGTCACCTATGAAGATTGAACATTCGGACACGGACCACATCCGTCCTCAGATCCGAACTGCTTCCTAATGGCTTCTGTCCGTTGCTGCCTGCACTCCACTATTTATATCCGGCAGGAGGACGTTTTTTACCGTCGGTGGCAGCTTATGGTTATTACTCTCGCAGTATAATGCAGCGTAACTTAGCGTGCTGGCCTCACTTCCCTTACTCAGCACTCTCCAGGCTTCTCTCGACGCTCGGTCTGCGTGCGTCCTTGGGTCAGCCGGTTGGTAGACTGCTACTGTCAGCAAGGCTATCTGTGCCGCGCTAACTTCGTAACGCCTCGGTCGCCTCTGTTTTGCCATTATCCACTGCGTGAAGCAACGCTTACTACATGTGGCCGCAACATAGCCCACAATATGGCGAAGCTAAAATGTCTGGCTGCATCGATCAGAGATGTGTTTTGGTGAGGAGGAGGATGTCAACATGGTGATGGCGTAAGAAGTCAAAGTTCAGGCTTCTTGGTATCGAGACAATTTGCGTTGTATATACAAAGTCTGAGGTTTTCAGTCTGTCTATGGGACATAGCTTGGGGAGAAGACCTTCACGACTTCTTCAAACAGGGCTATGGTTTTCATCAATGTAGTTGGTGGTGCACAGATTTACTGGAATGTATCCTTTAGGATGTTTCTCTGTTATAATCTCGCCAGAAGAGCGTGATCCTGAACATAATGGACGCAAGATCGTCGTTATTGGATGGCAGCTGCTCCGACTGCTGGGTGCTTCCAAGACGTCTTCCTCTGGCTTGTGTTTTGGTCTGAGTGGTGGATGTCCCAACTGATGGCTTCAGTTGAACAGAATAGAAGTCTGGCGTGTCGTTCACTGCTGGTGACTCTGGTATTGCTGCTTGGACTGCTTATTGTGCACTTTCCCTCCTTACTTGACCCTGTGCCGTGTACATGCGAAGCACCTGCTGAAGTATGCTGCACCCAACCCTAAGGCCAGATGTTCCCCATCGCCGTTGGCGCCGGTTGGTTTTTGGTTTGCCTGCCTGGATTAGTTTTTCGCCTGATGGTGGCCTGCATATTTTACCAACCCCGCAGCGAGAATGAAGTAATTAGCGGTGTGAAAATATTACTGTAACCCCTTGCTTTGTGGAGGTCCCTCCTTTGGACAGTAGGTCTCAATTCGAATTCATGTGTTCAGGATGTGCCCTAGGTCATTTATGGAGTAGCAGATCGGTCTAGCTGGCAAGGTGACGCAGTATACTGGCTGACCAACTAGCTGATTTGTCTTCTAATCCCAGTTCTTGATAGATGTACTGATGCTTGTGAGAAGCCAAGTTTATATAATTCAATTTCCATTTTCCGAGCTTTGATTTCGGAGTTAGGTGTTTGAGGATGACTTTCAACTTTGCTTTGTGGGGAGTTGATGGGTATAAAAAGGAATCTTCGACTCCCGTAAGAAGTTCAGCGTCGTCCGTTGGTCCATCAACGTCCCAAAGCGATATTTTATGTAGTTCTCTTTGCAGACGGGCTCGATGGGTCCGACAACTTTTTTCTTCAATTGTGCGTTAAGCAGTAGCTATTTTTCGGTTAGTAAATCGTGATTGGCGGGATCCCCGCCAGTCGGTTAGGAGGTGCTTGGGATGGGCTGGGTCGGCCTGCTTGGCTAGGGTCGTCTGTTGTGGGTTGAGTAGTGACTTCCACGTGCACGCCCTCTGGTTGCAGAGAGTCCCATTTTAGCTACAGGCAGTGGCAGTTGTCTCTTGGTTGCATCATTCCGCTTCCGACCTGACTTCTTTCGGCGGACGAGCTTGAATTGAGCGTCGTCATCGTCAGCTTGAGATGTGTCAGTCAGATTCTACAGCTGATCCTCTCTTTCTGTCGTCCTCGGATATGATGTCCCTTCCGTGGCGGGGCGTTGTGAGTTGTCATCCCGCGACCAGCGCCCTGGCATGTTGATTGCGCCATTGCCACTCGGCGTCAGTGATTTGTTTGTCCTTGGCAGCCGTCTGTTTAATGATAGGTATGGAAAGTGGTTAACAGTCCGCCAATAAGACAGTCCTGCCGGCAGAGTTTCTAGTGGTGACTGACCGATCGTTGCCTGGGGTGACAAGGCGCGGGTGTCGCTTCTTGTTCTGGTTGTTCCTCCATGTGCCGTGTGTAGCCGAAGTTGTCGTAATAGGGTGACGCCTGTCATAGCCTGAGTCGTACTAATCGGATGTCCGCCTGAAGTAGCCTGAGTAGTACTAAGTGGGGCGACCGACGGGGCCGACGGCGGAGGAAGCCACGCCGAACAGCGATCAGCTGACCAGCGCGGTGAAGGCTACCGCATCGGCGGCGCACGCACTTCGATCCTCATACACTACTGGCCAATAAAATTGCTACACCAAGAAGAAATGCAGATCATAAACGGGTATTCATTGGACAAATATATTATACTAGAACTGAGATGTGGTCACATTTTCACGCAATATGGGTGCATGGATCCTGAGAAATCAGTACCCAGAACAACCACCTCTGGCCGTAATAACGGCATTGATACGCCTGGGCATTGAGTTAAGCGAAGCTTGGATGGCGTGTACAGGTACAGCTGCCCATGCAGCTTCAACACGATACCACAGTTCATCAAGAGTAGTGACTGGCGTATTGTGACGAGCCAGTTGCTCGGCCACCATTGACCAGACGTTTTCAATTGGTGAGAGGTCTGAAGAATGCGCTGGCCAGGGCAGTAGTCGAACATTTCTGTATCCAGAAAGGCCCGTACAGGACCTGTAACATGCGGCCGTGCATTATCCTGCTGAAATGTAGGGTTTCGCAGGGATCGAATGAAGGGTGGAGCCACGGGTCGTAACACATCTGAAATGTAACGTCCACTGTTCAAAGTGCCGTCAATGCGAACAAGAGGTGACCGAGACATGTAACCAATGGCAGCTCATACCATCACGCCGGGTGATACGCCAGTATGGCGATGACGAATACACGCTTCCAATGTGCGTTCACCGCTATGTCGCCAAACCCGGATGCGACCACCATGATGCTGCAAACAGATCTTGGATTCATCCGAAAAAAATTGCGTTTTGTCATTCATGCACCCAGGTTCGTCATTGAGTGCACCATCGGAGGCGCTCCTGTCTGTGACGCACCGTCAAGGGTAACCGCAGCCATGGTCTCCGAGCTGCTAGTCCATGTTGCTGCAAACGTCGTCGAACTGTTCGTGCAGATGGTTGTTGTCTTGCAAATGTTCCCATCTGTTGACTCAGGGATCGAGACGTGGCTGCACGATCCGTTACAGCCATGCGGATAAGATGCCTGTCATCTCGACTGCTAGTGATATGAGGCCGTTGGGATCCAGCAGCACGGAGTTCCATATTACCCTCCTGAACCCACCGATTCCATATTCTGCTAAAAGTTATTGGTTCTCGACCAACGCGAGCAGCAATGTTGCGATACGATAAACCGCAACGCGATAGGCTACAATCCGACCTTTATCAAAGTCGGAAACGTGATGGTACGCATTTCTCCTCCTTACACGAGGCATCACAACAACGTTTCAGCAGGCAACGCCGGTCAACTGCTGTTTGTGTATGAGAAATCGGCTGGAAACTTTCCTCATGTCAGCACGTTCTATGTGTCGCCACCGGCGCCAACCTTGTGTGAATGCTGTGAAAAGCTAATCATTTGCATATCATAGCATCTTATTCCTGTCGGTTAAATTTCGCGTCTGTAGCACGTCATCTTCTTTAATGGCCAGTAATGTACTTTGGCATAACGCGCTGGACTGTAGTGAATACGTCTTCCATTCCGCAATATATATTACACTGTGAGTATTTCGTGTACGTGCCAAAATCATGTTGACAAACGGGCTACCCTGCGGCAGCGTCCTCGCGATGCATCTGCGGATCTCAGCTGTCCTCTGCATTGTCGCTCACCGGTGCCGTCAGCCCACTCTGCGGTATTCGATTGTAGCAAATCTTGGAGACGATAGGATTCCATGCATTATCCAGCTCCTAAGCGCTCTCATGGCTCATCATGCTTTCCGCAAAGTGTTTTTCGACGGATTCTTTAACAATGTAGCGCCAAAACAAGGTTTATGTGGCCAAAAAGCCGGCCGGTGTGGCCGTGCGGTTCTAAGCGCTTCAGTTTGGAACCGCGTGACCGCTACGGTCGCAGGTTCGAATCCTGCCTCGGGCATGGATGTGTGTGATGTCCTCGGGTTAGTTAGGTTTAAGTAGTTCTAAGTTCTAGGGGACTGATGACCTCAGTAGTTAAGTCCCATAGTGCTCAGAGCCATTTTTGTGGCCAAAATTATTATTTTACCATTCGTCCTACAACGTCCGGTGGAGACACAATATTTGACAATAACAGACTTGTTTGGTGGTAAAAGGCGAGCGTAGCGTTGATGTTCGGTGCAGCGTTCTTCCAGTGTGCGTAGTCATGAACCCTACATCGCTCTTTTCGTCAAACAGACCAAGAAAGCAGTATCAGGTGCCAATGTAGATGCCGTGTTCCTTGGCTTCGCAGAGGCATTCGATTTAGTTCCATACTGCCACCTAATGAACAAAATACGAGGGTGTGTAATATCAGACCAACTTGTGATTGGATTGATAAGTTTCTAGAAAACAAAATACAGCACGTCATTCTCAAAGGAGAGAAGTCTTCATATATAAAAGTAACTTCGAGCGTACCCAAGATGCACTGTGTTAGTGTTGTAAGTGCACATATTGTAATCTATGGTACTTTAAAATGTACCTACTTCATTGTGGCAATTGCTTTTTCTCTGCATCTGTCAGTCCTCCCACAACCATGTCACATAATTTTCTACCTGTTATTTCCCCCAGGGTCGTAACTGCACCGCTTAAGTGTACTACACCTGTCGTGTAGACTAGCCGTTTTGCGTCCAAACTTCAACATCTGACCTGCCGCCCAGAGAAAATTAAGGATTAATGGTTTACTCATGCCACATATTCTTGGAGGTACTAATCAACCTTAAACCATACTACTACTAATGGATCTAATTATTTGTCAGCAAATAAGGTAAATAATGATGTAACACTATTCAATATACTGTCCCCAGATACCAGTATAAATATCTGCACTTGCAGCTCTAACACTCTGTATACAAGTGACCTAGTAGATAACGTTGGAAGCCCCATGAGGGTTTTCGCGGATGATGCTGTTGTATACAGAGAAATCGTGAAGATAGAAAATTGTAAGGAAATGCAGAAACACCTGCAAAAGATCGACACTTGGGGCAGAAAGTGGCATTTTACCCACAACGTAAACAAGTCTAACGTATTGCGATTACACAGGCAGAGAGACTCTTTATTGTATGATTACACGATTTCAGAACAATCATCGAAACCAATTACTTCCATAACATGGCAAGGAGTATGCATATGGAGAGATTTCAAGTGAAACAAACACATAAAATTAATTGCAAGTAAGGCAGATGACAGACTGAGAACCACTGGAAGAATTCTCAGGAATTGTAGTCCATCAGTAAAGGAAGTAGCTACCAGAAGATCGTTTGAACAGTACTTGAATATTTATCGTTAATATGGGATCCGTAACAGAGAGGACTGATAGAGGAAATAAAGAAGAAGCAAATAAGAGCAGCGCGTTTCTTTACAGGTTCATTTAGTGAGCACGTAGGCGTCATGGAGATGCTCAGCCAACTCTTGTTGCAGCTTCGGTCCTTATCCATCACAGCGTCTACTGTTAAAGTTCCCAGAGTGCACTTTCCTAGAAGAGTCAGCGAATATATTGATTCCTCTTACGTATATCTCGCGAAAAGACCACCAAGAGTGATTCGAGCCCGCTTACCAGCAGTTGTTCTTCCGGCGAACCATACGCGAATGGAACAGGAATAGGGGAATGCTACACTGGTACACAAAGAAGCCACCACGACAAACCGCAAGTTGCATTTCGGAGTATAGATGTAGATGTAGGTGTCTGGTCTGTAAAAGTCACACGTGACTGGCTAGGTTAATTTGTTAATTCCACCCTACCACAATAACAAATTGCCCTTCACTGATACCAGCAGGTCGGCAATCTTAGATGGTGCCACTTTATCCTGAAAATTACGGATGACTCTTCTATTATAAACAAAATATTGCCAACGAAGGCAAGAAAAGTTAGAGATTTTGCTGGCATGTCCTCCTCTTTATCCAATTCCTGGATCCTTGTTTGCCTGATACTGCACTGTTAATCTGACAGGCAAAAGTTCCAGTTTCCTCGAACATTGTCTTTATGTGGACGAGCTCTTTAGACAGACTGCTGGATCTCAGACTGTCTAACCTACCTGTACATGTGTTTTAAGAACACTCATAGTTTACGACGGAAATGACAACTCGATGATTGCAAGTACATGTCAGTATTTGTGAGATTGCTATAAACTGAATGCCTATGAGAGCCATCATCCTTCCGTCCAACCAAAACATCCAGGAACGTCAGAAAACTATCTTTCTCTAATTCCACAGTGAAACGAATAGTCTTACGATTGGAGTTGTGATGCCGTAAAAGGATCATTAACCCTTCCACGGGGCTACACTAGAAAAGTAACGTCAAAATACCTCCAAAATGTAGTTGGTTAAGTGCTGCTGATTCAAGCGTTCTCTCTTCAGAATCCTCCATAAAAAGGTTCGCTACCAGAAGAGACAGACGGCGGCCCAATGCTCCTCCGTCAGTCTGCTCAAAATATTCATGGTTTCAAATAGGAAAGGTTGAGGAAGGAGCTTGCCTAAACAAAGCAGAGATTTTTACCTAAAACTCGTTACCAGTCAGTGACTAAGAATGTGCGGGAGGGACCTTCGTAGAAAGAGATACTACATCAAAGCTGATTAAATGGTTAAAAGTACTTAGACGGAGAGCCACGGTCTGTTGGTAAAATCAACCGAGTTTCATATACGTGAACTTTTGCCTACTAGTGGCTTCAGCGAGAAAGCAAGGAGTTTGGCTAAATCGTGTGAAGGGGCACCAACGTTCCTTACCACTGACTATACAGGTAGACCTTCTTTACATGGGAAGATCGATTACGATCCCACGAGACGTGTTCCATGGAAGACTTCTGCACTGATAAATTCTTGCTCATTACCGCAGGGACCACCAAAAGGTTACGACCATACGGCTGTGTACCACCAAGACTGTATAGCCTCCCTAAAACTTGTAAAGAAAGTCTGCGTTTATGGCCAAAAGCAAGTAGCTCTGGTGCATCTACATACTATTTAGCCAAACTCCTTGCTGAGGCCATTGGTGGGCTAATACTCATGTCATGTACGAATCTTGGTTGACCTTTTCTTAAAAGACAGGTAGTTCTACATCTAAGTTGCTTGGATCATTTAGCCAGCTTTGATGAAGTATCCCCTTTTACAAAGGTCACTCTCTCAGATTCCTTGGCACTATTTGGTAATAAGTTTCGGGTGAATAGCAATGCTTTGTTGTGGCGCAGTTTCCTCAAACTGCTGTATGTTCCGCCGCGAATATTTTCAATAGACTGATGGCGTCGCATGGGGAAGCCCTCTGTCTCCCCTGGTGGACAATCTTCTTATGGAGGACTCTGAGGAGAGCACAAGAATCAGCAGTTCTTAAACGAACTATAGTTAGGAGACATGTGGACGATACTTTCATAGTGTGGACTCATGGAGAAGTTAGTGGAGTTTTTACATCATCTCAAAGTTAGTGCAGCTTTTTCATTATCTCAACTCAGTTCATATACGGTTTGTTATGGAATTACGGAAAGAAGGTAGTCTGACTTCCCTGGGTATTTTGGTTATTCGGAAGAATGAGAGCTCTCATTGCCATTTACCGTTAATTTCATACACAGCGACTTATATTTGCAATCAACTAGTTGCTATTATTTGAAACAGATAGTCAGTGTGCTTAAAAGACTTGTACACAGAGTTCACACTGCCTCCGATTCAGTAGTTTACTTAAAGAGGTTACCAAGCGAAATAAAGGGCTTACGGGAATGTATATTCTGCTTGTCAGATTAACAGGGTAATATCAGTTAAAACCAAGATCTATGAAGTGTATAAATAGTATGGCACGCCAGCAAAAACTCTAGCTTTTCTTCCCGTTGCTGGCAGTATTTATTTTGAAATAATAAGAATCCTCCATAATTTTCAGGTGAAAGTGATTTTCGGCCCACCATCTAACATTGCTAACTTTCTGGGATCAATGAAGGACAATTTGTTTATTACGGAAGGTTGGAATTTGAAAAATACGTTGCGAGTGTGGTTTGGCTTGTATATGCCATACCACACACAGTGTGGAAGAACGCTTCACAGAACGTGAACGCTGCACTCGTCTTTTGCAACCAAACAAGTTTGCTATTGCTGAACATGGCATCTCCAACGGGCAGTGAACGGAGAACAATAAAACCATAGTTTTGACAAGAGCAAACAGGTTTTCAGGATTACATTATTGAAGAATCGGTCGAAATATGCATGGAAAAAAGTATGATGAAACGTGAAAGCGCCTACCAGGTTGATAATTCGCGGAATTTTATCATGTGTACGATTTGCTCAAATCGAAGACGACTAGGTTCGCTGATGACCGCGGCGAGAGGCAACGCATAGGACAACTGTCTTCTTCAGTTATAGCAGCGAGGGCGCCGCCGTTGGTTAGTGAGGTGCGTCTGTCAACATGACTTTGACGCATGCTCGGAATACTAACAGCGCGCTATATGTTACAGAACGCAGTATGTCTGCGTCAATGTTCAATGTTACCTCTGAGGACGACCAGTAGGTGCCCAGTCGAAATATAGTGTGGTGTAGTTGACGACGACTAGCTCGAAGCCCTAAATTTTTTCGCACACTCAATTTGCAGGGAATATTTTAGAATTTAAATGAGTGGTCTTGTCAAAGAGGCATTGTGTCGGCTTTTATTGGTCCCGTAAGTATGCCGATTCCATTTCCACCCGTTGATGATGTCACATACACTCAGAATGAAGAGACATTCCAGAATGACTACGCAGCTGTACTACCCATTAAATGCTTTTTGATCGCGCGATGTAACGTCGCACGATGGTAATCCCTTCATATTTACTCGGCACATACCCTATCAAATGCTTGTGGTAGAGTTGTGAATGAATCTCTTCTATTGCAACAGCGTCCACCGACAGATGACAGTTAAATGGAAGCACTTTTTCGCACAGATTGGCTGAGTATTTCCACTAAACATATTTTATGTTTTAGATAATTTAACAGCTGAAGATGATACCTATTATTTTTAACCGCTATAAAAATTTTACTTTTAAGAACCCGACAGATTAATTAATTTAACGTAAAAGTTTTAGAATATGATTCATAGAAAGTAAACTTTTATTTTACGTATTTTCCTTCTTGTTAAAACTAAGTTTACGCTATTCACCCTCTTCATTTGTTAATATGAGTTGAATTAATGTGCTTATGCTTACCAATCGATTTTATATAAGGTATATTTGAACATATAAATTGTTTAGAACATTGTAAACACGCCTATGTTGGAACTGCTAATGATTTATAACTCTCAAATAGGTTTACAGATTATAATTACTGATTTAGTTTCCTTGACAAAACATACCCAGAAAAAATGATCATTACATTTTTTGTGTATCAAATGTCAGGATTACTAAAAAAAAATTGAGCCGAAAACAATGAAAACAGAAACTAACTGGCCAGTTTACAGTATTACGCGAAGACGAATTGACTCTGAAGACAACAGGCTCTACGTTCCATGTAAAGCGGTAGGATATGCTACATAATCCTCATAACAAAACTAAAGTATTGTAATTTTCTCCGAAACAGTTCGAATACTGATCCGTTTATTGTACAGAAGTTACAAACATTTATTTTCGCCCTCGCAATTTAGATAATTACTCAACAGAAAAAACGTGTTTTTCACTTCAGTGAAACTCGTGCGGCGTAAAAAAAAAAAAAAGGGCACGAAGCACAAAATGCAACGCTATTGGTCTGTTAATTTCACCGGTTTGTTGGTTATTGAAATAAACCACGGGCGCTTCGGAGCGGCGGGGTTGAATGCAGGGTGAACACGGCAGCAATTTCCGGAGATAAACCTTCACAGACACGTGTCTCATCCGGCTCTCCGAACTATGAATGTAACACAGAAATGACAGATAGCGTTCGCTGGTTACCTTTCCGGAAATGTGAAATCTGCTCGACCATAGATAAATCTACTCCGCCTTCCGCACCCGTAAACTTCCATTCTCGTTCGCAAATATACGAAATTAATTTGTTTCAGTGGTCTTGAAAAAAGTCTGAATATATCCAGTATGCAATGAAAGATCCATTTTAAATTTCAGTGTGCACTGGAAGGTCCATCATAAGAGAAAAACAATAAATCTATTGCTAGCCGAATGAAGTACGTGAACCAGCTACGAAATTATTTCACTGTCTCTCGTATTAGTAATAAGGATTACCTTTTCCTTTAGCACTTGTCTTATGAAGTATATTGAAAGAGACATCCCCACTGCTACATTACATTAAAAGTATTAGTTTTTCCAATATCAAAGATTAGTAAAGCATTAGAAACACATATACTTAACAGATTTTCTACGTATGGAGCTCGGCGTGTCTCCCTATATAGTGTACTTTACTAAGTGTTGCATGATCTGAATAAAACGACTTCTTGTGTAGAAACAACAGATTAATTTATATAAGTTCAGTAAACCTTTAATGTTTTACATCCTCTCGGGCCTCGGCCCCACAATTTGGTACCCTTACTTTACACCAAGCCGTATGTTGATGGTATGTTGGGGGAAGGGGTCGGGGGGAGGGCACTACCAGTTCATGCGATAATGATATATTCAACGGAAAATGTACTTTCTTTCATCGGAATACAAGGGGATAAAATAATAAAGTAAATGAGTTGTTATTTTGCTTGAAAGGATCAGTACCTGGAAAGAAATAGATGTCATTTGTCTGACACATCATGTAATTCCTAGGATAGAAAACTCTACAGTAAACGGTTACAGAGTGTCTACACATTCAAGTAAATCCAATATGGATGAATGAGGAGTTGCCACTTTCGTAAAAATAAATGTAAATCATAAATTTAAAATAATTAGTTATAGTCCAGGTCAATGGAGAATGGGATTATGAGTTAATATTGGACAATATAACGTTTGTTATTGCTGGACTGTACAGGCGCTCTCTGGGTAACTGGGAATCCCCGTGAAAAATGATGATACCCTATCGTGCTGTCTACTAGATAGAATAAAGAAAATATTTTTGTGGTAATTTTAATGAAGATTTCTTAAAGGACTCTGACAGAAAAGTGATCTAGAGATGCTATTAGCCGCATATGGTTGAGTGTCAACTTCAAATTTTCTTACACGACTAACACGATACAGTAGTACTGCAAAACTTAAGGACGGTGTACCTAAAGTAATACAAGGTATTAATTAGTAGCTGGAAATAGATGGCAATATGGGAGCGTGATACCAGAGGTCTCCCAGTCGTGCACAGGAAGTTCGACGCCACATGGCGTCAGGTTAGCGTGGCTATAGCACCAAAGGAACCGGCATTGCAACACGAGGCTGTTGAAGGAGCACGAAAAAACAATATGTCAATCAAGCAGCAGTTGCGGTGTACTTTAGAGGCGTTCTTCACTTCAACATGGCACGGAGACAACATTTGTACAGCTGCACGTGGAGAAGTGGAAATGGGATGAAGGACGAAATACGATGAATTTAGCCCAGGAGTTTTGTACTGCTCATAGCATTGTTCCACGTGCACGGGAAACTTTCAGAATCACATGAAGTGCTGCCCGAATGAGAGCAAATGGTCAAGAAGGTCAGCTAGCGGTTCAGATAACCGCTGCATTGTGCTACAGGCAAAAAGAGATCCATTTCAAATAGCGGGTGCAGTGACAACCACGTTTGATAGGACTGCAAGGCACGCATTCTCACACCCCACAATGACAGGCGACCACACAGGAATCGTCTCTTTGGACGATGACCAGTGCGCTGTGCTCCGTTGACACCCGCATATTGGCGACGCCATTTGTGATATGCTCAGAGCCCAGAGATTGGACCAAGGAGGAGTGGGGTCACTCACCCTTCTTGGATGAAAGCACTTTCGGTCTAAGTAGTGATTCTGGACGTTCCCCATACGGCGAAAGATGGGAGCACGTAGTGCACCCAGGAACATTGTCGAACACGATCGCCTTGACGGTTTTGGTGTGGTGAGGCATAATGTTGCATGGCCTTACTGACCTCAAAATCTTTGAAAACGGTATATTCATTGGACAACGCTATTCTGGCATTTGTATCTTTTCATGAGTGCATTCGGTCCAGCCTTCATTTTTATGGATGGCAACTCTCGATTCCATCTTCCAGCACAGATGGAGGAACTCTCCGAACAAGAGTACACTGAGGTGCTAAAATTAAAGGGATACTTCCTAATATCATGTCGGACCTCCTTTTGCCCGGTGTAGTGCAGCAGCTCGATGTGGCGTGGACCCATCAAAGTCGTTGGAACTCCCCTGTAGAAATACAGAACCATACTGCCTCTACAGCCATATTGGCGAGTCTGGAACCGAGCAACCGCTACGGTCGCAGGTTCGAGTCCTGCCTCGGGCATTGATGTGTGTGATGTCCTTAGGTTAGTTAGGTTTAATTAGTTCTAAGTTCTAGGCGACAGATGACCTTAGAAGTTAAGTCGCATAGTGCTCAGAGCTATTTGAACCGTAATGGCGAAAGTGTTGCCAGTGCAGCATTTTTTGCATGAACCGACCTTTCGATTATGCCCCGTACACGTTCGATGGGATTCATTCCGATGGCCAAATAAGTCGCTCGAATTGTCCGCAAGGTTTTCAGACCAATCGTGAACAATTGTGCCTCGGTGAGATGGCGCATTGTCATGTACAAAAATGCCATCGTTGTTTTGGAACATGAAGTCCATGAATGGCTGCAAATGATCTCCAAGTAGCAGAATATAACAATTTCCAATGAGCGGTTTAGTCGGACCAGAGGACACATTCTATTCCATATAAACAGAGCCCACAACACTGCGGGACCACCACCAGTTTGCACAGTGTCCTCTTGACAACCTGGATCCATACCTTTGAGGGATCTGCTCCACACTCAAGCTTCTTACCAGTCGGGACCCATCTGACCAGGCCACGGTTTTCCAGCCATCTAGTGTCCAACCGATATGCTCAAGAGCCCAGGAGAGGAGATGCCATGTTGTTAGCAAAGGCACTCTTGTCGTTCGTCTGATGCCACAGCCCATTAATGACAAATTTCGCCGCACTGTCCTGACGGATACGTTCGTCGTACGTCCTAAACTGATATCTACGGTTATTTCAAGCAGTGTTGCTTGCCTATTAGTATTGCTAATTCTACTCAAACGCTACAGCTGTAGGTCACTATGTGAAGGCCGTCGGCCACTGAGTTTTCTGTGGTGAGAGGTAATGCATGAAATATGGCATTCTCGGCGCACTTTCGGCACTGTGGACCGAGAAATATAGAATTTACTAACGATATCCGAAATGGAATGTCCGATGTGTCTAACTCCAACTATCATTCCACGTTCTAAGTCTGTTAATTCTTGTGGTGTGGCCATAATCACTTCCGAAACCTTTTCACCTTTATCACCCGAGTACAAATGACAGCTCCGTCAATGCACTGCCATTCTGTACTTTGTGTACGCTGTACTACGCTATCTGTATATGTGCATATCTCTATTCCATGACTTTTGTCACCTCAGTGTACATTCGGCGAATGGACTGGGGTGCCCTTTTCTCGTGGCTCAAATCCTATCTAGCATGTGTGGGATGCACATTCACATGCACCAACGACCATTCACCACATACATCAACCTCAATTCAGCAGCTGTCAACTGCGCTGCTAGAGGAATGGTATGCCCTACCAAAATAACTCGTTTGCAACACTGCGTCCAGTAACGGGAACACATTGCTGAGAATGCACTGATGTCGGCAATATCACACGTCCTATTATTTTGCAATATGGCGGTGTTTAAATGGCAAGCGCTATTTAGGCTTGCTAACGTTGCTATCTCTAGATCAAGGGGTCTCGGGTTCGATTTACAGCTGTGTTGGCGGCTTTCTCTGCCTGGGGACTGGGTTTTTGTTTTGTCATCATCATTTCATCATCATTCGTGAAAGTGGCTAGATTGGCCTGTTACAGTCTGGGAATTTGCACGGGCACAGCTGAACGCCCCACAAACCAATCACATCCACATCGTATTTCGGCGTGCAACTTTACTTTAAGTTTCGAGTTGTTATTAAGCAATTCGCTGTTCTACATATCCAAGATTTGTGTGACGAGTGCCTAGTTTGACGTTATCAATTCATTTTAAGACAATTTTATGTGACTCAGCCCCAAATGGAAAACCGTTGAGCAATCCGCAGGGCCGCCGACGGACAGACTGTCGAGACTGCTGGGGTCGAGCCTACACCGGGAGTTGCTGCCGCATTGCTCAGTACCACTGATATCACCGCACTCATCAACGCTGGTTTTAGAGCCGGTCTACAGGCAGGACACGCTTGGGCCTGTTGCCCAGACCATCACTGATGCTATCACTGCTGCAGTGACCGAAAAAAATACCCCAACTTCTTGAGGCGAATTCCACTGAGAGTCACGTTCAGAACAAATAATTAAAAGAAACTGAAGACAGGGTACGACTACTTGAACAGAAACTGATCGATAAGACTGACGGACTTGAAAAATATCAGGGACGCAGTAATCTCAGGGGATTCGGGATTCCAGAGATTAACTGAGAGCATACAGATGCCAGGCATCCAAGTGAAACTGAATGACGATAGACGTCTCAGACTGGGACGTAGAACGCCAGGATTTACATAACTTAGACCAGTAAAAGTGAAGTTTGGGTCTACAAGAAAGATCTGAAATCTTAAGAACGAAGAAAAAAACTCGTGGAGTCAAGTCTGACGATACTAGATGATCTCACCTCTGAAAGATTAATAATTTTGAACAACGCAATTTCGAGATTTGGGCTAGAAAACGTCTGGAATAACGATGGCAAGATAATGATGAAGAACAAAAACGGAAAAAGACCAGTTTTTAATACAAATTAACTCGAATGCCGATGCTTTAGGTGCTAAGAGTATGTTAACTCTTGCTGCACCTACTGTATGTTTTTACATTGTAATAGGAGGTTATAGTTAACTATACCTTAAATTATGTGTCGACTGTTTATTCTTACTTCGTTTTCAGTTTATTTATTATTGTTACTTAGCTATATTTTTCAGTTACTGTGCCAATATAGTCTTATTCCACTTTTATCTAGAAATTTATTACATATCATTGTTGTTATTCATCATTAGCGCTATTAATAATTTACTTTGATTATCTTGCTTTCAGTACTGCTGCGCACATATTATTCTAGTTATGCTTAGCTATTTTATTTTCCTGTCACCAATCGGCTATTTAACGACCGCTGCAGGGCCCGCTGGATAGACCACAATGCCTCCCCCTCCCCGATGATACCTACTGCTTTCACTTCCGGGAAATGAAATAGACCTGCTGTTGTGGCGAAACACGAGCTGTATCATTTGAGAGATACAGAGGCGAGCGAGTGTGCTGGGACTAAGCCCCAGTTTACTGCTACTAGCGCCACATCATCATAACGCTCCTGTGAGTAGCATAGAAGTACTGTGCCGTTATCTAAGGACGAAATTAAACATTTAAGCTGCTTTTCCAAACTTTGTCGACCTATGCTTCAGTATATTAATGTTTAAACTCTTAAATCTCAAGGTGATCCCTAAATCCATCGTTTTAAATAAAACTCAAGTGGGGCTAAATAATTAAGCTAGAAAGCCATAAATTCTTCAGAATGTGCAAATGTATGTCAAAATCATCTGTTACAAGTTTCAACTTGATCAGAATAATATTTTGGTCAGAATCCACATTTTTTTGAAAAACGGAATGCGCTAAATATTAGACTCCAGAAGATATAAATTCGTTCTACGCTTCAGTTTAGTATAAAAACATTAACTATCTGTCCCCATTAAACTACCTCCAATAGTTTTCAACTAATTTACTGAAAATTAAATTTGGAACAAAAATGTCTTAGCGCTAATAGATTAAGTATCATTTATATTAATGATAGAAAGTTCTGATTACAGCACCTGATGGAACCTATTAAGTAATAGAGCTATAATAAGTTTCAAGAGTTTGTTGCAAATACCAATCAATACAAGGTCTCTTGTAGTTCAGAGGCTATGTTCTACTGTCAGTTTCGTTCTAAAAATTCTAGAAACAAAGTTTAAATGCAGGAGAGCTAAAACTTTCCATGAGTAAGGCCAACTTAACTCCATTCATACAAAAATTACATAGATTCTAAATTGATACACAACAGTGTTATAAAATACACTCCTGGAAATTGAAATAAGAAAACCGTGAATTCATTGTCCAAGGAAGGGGAAACTTTATTGACACATTCCTGGGGTCAGATACATCACATGATCACACTGACAGAACCACAGGCACATAGACACAGGCAACAGAGCATGCACAATGTCGGCACTAGTACAGTGTATATCCACCTTTCGCAGCAATGCAGGCTGCTATTCTCCCATGGAGACGATCGTAGAGATGCTGGATGTAGTCCTGTGGAACGGCTTGCCATGCCATTTCCACCTGGCGCTTCAGTTGGACCAGCGTTCGTGCTGGACGTGCAGACCGCGTGAGACGACGCTTCATCCAGTCCCAAACATGCTCAATGGGGGACAGATCCGGAGATCTTGCTGGCCAGGGTAGTTGACTTACACCTCCTAGAGCATGTTGGGTGGCACGGGATACATGCGGACGTGCATTGTCCTGTTGGAACAGCAAGTTACCTTGCCGGTCTAGGAATGGTAGAACGATGGGTTCGATGACGGTTTGGATGTACCGTGCACTATTCAGTGTCCCCTCGACGATCACCAGTGGTGTACGGCCAGTGTAGGAGATCGCTCCCCACACCATGATGCCGGGTGTTGGCCCTGTGTGCCTCGGTCGTATGCAGTCCTGATTGTGGCGCTCACCTGCACGGCGCCAAACACGCATACGACCATCATTGGCACCAAGGCAGAAGCGACTCTCATCACTGAAGACGACACGTCTCCATTCGTCCCTCCATTCACGCCTGTCACGACACCACTGGAGGCGGGCTGCACGATGTTGGGGCGTGAGCAGAAGACCGCCTAACGGTGTGCGGGACCGTAGCCCAGCTTCATGGAGACGGTTGCGAATGGTCCTCGCCGGTACCCCAGGAGCAACAGTGTCCCTAATTTGCTGGGAAGTGGCGGTGCGGTCCCCTACGGCACTGCGTAGGATCCTACGGTCTTGGCGTGCATCCGTGCATCGCTGCGGTCCGGTGCCAGGTCGACGGGCACGTGCACCTTCCGCCGACCACTGGCGACAACATCGATGTACTGTGGAGACCTCACGCCCCACGTGTTGAGCAATTCGGCGGTACGTCCACCCGGCCTCCCGCATGCCCACTATATGCCCTCGCTCAAAGTCCGTCAACTGCACATACGGTTCACGTCCACGCTGTCGCGGCATGCTACCAGTGTTAAGGACTGCGATGGAGCTCCATATGCCACGGCAATCTGGCTGACACTGACGGTGGCGGTGCACAAATGCTGCGCAGCTAGCGCCATTCGACGGCCAACACCGCGGTTCCTGGTGTGTCCGCTGTGCCGTGCGTGTGATCATTGCTTGTACAGCCCTCTCGCAGTGTCCGGAGCAAGTATGGTGGGTCTGACACACCGGTGTCAATGTGTTCTTTTTTCCATTTCAAGGAGTGTATTATATGTCCAAGAAAGTGTCCATTTAGATGCTACAACTGGGGCATAGAGCAGATTGATCCCTTTGGCCAATCTCTAAGCCTGAATATGAATATGGCTGTCATGATGGAGCTGTGTGGACCTATGAACCACATGCAAGCTTATGCGCACACTCATCGGTGCCCAGCTGATCCCCCATTGAAGCTACCATAGTTGGTGATACTCTCCAGTATTCTCACCACCACAGTTGCTGATGCAGCCTGCATTACACCGGCATCATTCGTCGACGACAAGCAATGAAGTTAAGTCAAGAATATTTAAAGTATTTGTTAGTTGCTGTTAATAGGCCACTAAGAATGGAAAACGTTTATGAGAACAATGTGAAAGTTAAGATGGAACCAGTCTCTGATGGTGAATCCTTAGAATCAGAAACTGAAATTAATGAGAACTGTTCTGTCAAAGAAATAAATCGAAAATCGGAGTGTGCTTTTTTCAAAAGTAGAATCTGATTTTATTTTCTATGTTGCTGCAAAGTTAGGACCATTTTATGTTGATGCAACAATTGAAGTTGACATCAGAAAGGAGAAGGTTGAACTAATAAATAACTGTACAAAATCTTGAATTATTATACAATGATGTTAGGTTTTTAATGGTTGAAGAAGGAATAAGAGGATGAATTTCTCAATGTTGTAAAAGGTATGTAAAAGGTATGTAAAAGCAAATATTAAGTATTTAAAAGATTTTAATAATAAAGAAACATCAAATTATATAATGTATCTAGATGCAAATAATTTATATGATGAGGCTATGAACCAATTTTACCATATAATCCATTTCAATGTGACAAACCAAACAATTTTAATTGTACAAAAAGATATGTGTTTCAAAGAACTTTGATAATGAATATGTAATTGAAGTACATTTAGAATATCCAAATAATTACATAATTTCCATTTGATTTACCATTATCTCCAGAATGAAAACTTGTTCCAGGTGCAAATAAAAGTAAATTTATAAATACTTTAGATTAAAACTATAATTGTGTAGTACATTATAGAAATCTTAAACAATATTTATCTTTAGAAATTCAACTTACAAAAATATATAAAAGATTTAAAATTCAAACCATCCGATTGGTTAAAAAGGTATGTATTGATTTAAACACACAGTTAAGAACAAAAGATACAAATAATATTGAAAAAGATATCAACAAAGTAATATATAATTCTGTATTTGGACAAACAATAGAGAATATAAGAAATAGAGAAGATATAAAATTAGTTTCAAATAGTAAAATGTGTGTGAAACTTGTAGCTAAACCAAACTTTAAATGTTGAATTATATTTAGTGAAAATCTTGTTGCTATTCATATGAATAAAACTAAAATAACATTTAATAAACCTATTTATGTTGGATTAAGTATACTTGATTTATCTAAAAAATTAATGTATGATTTTCACTATAGAATTAAGAAACCACGATTTGGGTAAAATTTTGAATCATGCTATAAAGATACAGATAGATATATTTATACTATTAAAACTGAAGACATTTATGAAGATATAAAATCTATGATTGTGTAAATTGATACCAGTGATTATCCAACAAATAACATATATAATATTACATAATAAACCAAAAAGTTCATCATAAAATGGAAAATTAATGTAATGAAAATATAATTGAATAATTTGCGGTTTAAGAGCAAAAATGAATTCTTATTGAGTTGGTGACAATATAGGAAAAAATCTAAATGAATTTAGAATTGTGTTGAGTAAACAAAATAAGTTTAGAAGATCATAAAGATTGTTTGTTTAACTATATTCAAAAATATAGATAATTTAATTTAATTACAAGTAAAAAACATGAATTTTACACAATTCAAGTGAATAAAAAAAGACATCGTCCTTATGATAAGAAAAGATTTATATTAAAAATTAAAATGGATACATGAGCAAATGTTCATTATAAGTTAACATAAATGTGATAAATAATTTATAATTAACACTAATAACAGTATTTGTGTATAGAATCAATAAAATTTTTTATGTACAATTTATATAAATGGAACCTTTTCCAAAGATAGAATTAAATTTTACAAAATACAAATAAATCAAAAAGATTCTGGAATAATACATACAAAGACTGATAATTTTACACAATGAAATAATTAAAATAAAACGTGATAGAGTAAAAATGAAATATTAAAAAATGATAAAATTTAAATGAAAAATGAAATAATTCAATTAAAAGATGAAATAATTCAATTATTGCATTTGATGGAAATTGTTGAATACTTATTTAAATATTATTGATTGTTAATCCCAAAAGGAAAGTAAACGCTTTAAAAAATTGATTGTTGAAGAACTTACTGATTTATAAACTAAATAGGAAACTAGTTTTTTACAAAATTAATTTATCTTTATGTATCCAAAGGTTATGTGATTATTCAAAACCTAACCATTTAACATAAATTTGATAATCTTTCTATTCCGAAACGTTTCAACTAAGTATTCATCTGGTTATTTTTTTCTGTAGTTCTTGTTTATAAAAATTTTCATTTATATCTTTTAATTTATATGTAATTGAATTAGAATAAATAACATCATCAATTGCAAAAATTTCTGTTGACCAATTAGCTGTATAAACATTGTCAAAAAGATTTTTAAATATAATAATTCTAACTTTATCAACTCTTTAAATTTAAATTCTTCATTCCATACAATAACACTTAGTTAAAATTTTTTCCCTAATTTCTATTGGTTACATTTTAACTGTAGAAAGTTCGGTGATAGTGGATTCTTCAGTTAGATTTTTTACTTATTTGAACTATTTATAATTTTATTGTTTAGCAATTTTTTTCAAATTTTTTTAAGTGTTCTGTTGAATTGTTCAACAAAGGATGCCTTTAATTCTGAAAACGTTGAATAATGACAAATTACTTTTTCAGTAATACTTTAAATTCTTTGCTATAAAATTCTTTAGCAATATCTCGTTGTATATTATTTGGTATTCTAACTAGAAAATTTTTTCAAGATCGTGAAATATATTTTATCATTAACAGGACCAGCAAATTCAAATTTTGTACAAGTTCAATTATTGTTCATAAATATTTTTATTCTTTGATTAGTTTTGAAGTTCTTTTTAAACTACCTGAACCGATTTCAACTAAATCAGATTTCCTATAAATCAGCTATATTAAAAGAAACAACATTTCTTTTTTTTTAATTCTTTCTAGATGGTTTATATAGTCACAAATACTATTTAAAGCGGCACCATCAAAAAATTGCTTTAACAATTTTACTTTTTTAGATTTACAAAATGTACAAATACATTCAATTATTGGTGTTCCATTTTTAGTTGTTACTCTATGTGAATTTTTTGTTGTTCTAAATTTTTAGACTTTAGACAATATATGCAATAGACATGTAAAGTATGATTTTTAAATTATATTTTAAAAAAATGTAGATAGTAAAAAAAAATCATTGAAAAAAGATCTAATTAAGTTAAAATTAAAATTAATTTAAAATCTTATATCTTCTATTTCATCTTTATCTTCACCTTCTTTCTTATGTAAGCCCTTATTAATTTGTAATTCTAATGTTTTAAATTAACAGTCAACAGTATTAATTATTGGTGATATATTTAGGTTTTTTTGTATTTAGTTTATTTTATTAAGCTACAGGTATCTGGTTATAATTATCTTTATTAACATAGTTATTAAATTATGATAAAATGCTTGTGTATTCTGGTTTTGTAACAAATATTTTTTACTTTATTATCAAAATTTTTTTATTTACATCTTTTCATTAATTGGATTATTTACATTAACAAGTATTGTATTTTTAAAAACAATACAACCTTTAGTTATTGTAAAAATTGTATCATATTCCTTTTGAAATTGTTTAATTGCATTAGTTATCTTTGGATCTATTGTTGATAGTAGATGTATAATACTATTTTGAAGTTTATTAGTTTTTTCTAAATTGAATGTAGATGTATTAACAAATTATACATTAGGTTTAATTAGATGTATCGTATTAAATCTAAAATACAATTAAAATCATGATTCTCACAAAGCAATTTTAAAAGAAAAATACATAAACGGCCACATATTACTTCATCAAACTTTTGTATTCCTACTGTATTGCAGTATAGTACCCTTTTTCCAAAATAGTTAAAAAATTGTTATGGTATATTCCCACCAAATGAATGAGAAACAAATTTTTACCATTAATTTTATAATAACAGAATTCAATGTGTACCAGGATTATCAGATGTATCTAAATTTACTATACAACATTCGTTTTTAACCATTTATTTTTGTACTTTATCAATCATGTGTACACCCCAATATATTTTAATTTTTAATTATTTAGCAAGATTTTCTTTATGACAATATTTAATGCATTAGGATATTAATTACTTCTTGAAATTTTTTTGTCTCCTTTATTCAATTACTAACTTTTCCCCTATCTAAGTATGTCTTTTTTATTCTTTCTTTCTTTAACATTTTTCTTTTTGTTTAATACTGCATCAGCAATCGCTGCAGATCTACATCTACCAGCTATTGAACCATTTGTTGCTAAATATGGTATTGCAGCTACTAATAATGGTAAAAATCCACCTTCATGTTGTGTTATTCCTTTACCAAAATTCTTTTTTTATAATATTCAATAATTTTTTATAAACAGGTATACATGATGTAATACGTAAATTTCCATGAACTTTCTTTTCCCTTATCCACTTTAGAACATCAGTTGATATGGTACAATAGCACTTAATTGTTCATTATTTAACTTTAATTTAATTGATTTTAGTCCAACTTTATCACTAAGTGGCAAAGTATAATCAATTGTGATGTTATTCATTTATACAGTTTAAAATATATACAGATAAATTTTTTTATAAATTAAAATTTATAATGATTTTTATATAGTTTCTAATTCATAAAAAATTTTATAATCCCAACGATGTTCAATACTAACATTATTTCCCTACCTAATCTGCATACATTCTTTTGCAGCTAATTGAAGTTCTTTATCACCTATATGTTTTTTTCTAAATCTTTATTATCTCTATAAGAAATAGAATTGTTTTTACAATCTTCATCTAATTGATTTATACCTTAATCAACTTTTGCTTATCTTTCTTTAAGTTTGTACCTTTACCACAATAATTATAACCTGGGAGATTCATTTCAAATGGTAATTTGTTGCTTAAAGTATGTACTAATCTTTTTCCATATATGTCACATTTCCAAAATTTATGAGGAAGATTGTTTAAATATCTAATTATAAAATTAGGATTATCAATTTTAAAATCAATAAATTTTTTGTTAACGTTAGTGCAATATTAAACTTTTCATTATGATAACATTTATTTCCATGAATTACAGCTAATCTATCAATTAATTGTCTAATTACATTTAACCAAGCACTTTCAATTGATTTATCTGCGTATCTACGAACTAAAACTTAACCTATTCTTGTTTTTCAGGAGAAGTAAAACCTGAAGAATCTATAATCTGTGTTATTGGAAAATAATCTTTAACACTTGGTTTTTTAATGTGAACATTTATCACCTTTCTCTTGATCATATTTTATTTGCATTATTATCGGAATATAATAATATATGTGCATAATTTGATAATTTTCGTTTAAAACACTTCGTTTAAAACATCAATAGTAATTTGGTTTCAGTTAAAATTCCCATTGTTCCAAGTGAACCTTTACATGTATTTTCACTAATTTTTAAATTTGCACCATTGAATTATACTGGTAAACTACGAACATATTTAAACATACCAACAGGTATCAAACAAAATATAATATATTCACTATGATTAATATATTTTAATAGTCTTTCTCTAACATTAGTTTTTTTTAGTTTCATTTATATTTATATTTTTATTTTCATTTGTATTTTAATGTTTATTTCTTCTCCTTATATATATATATATATATATATATATATATATATATATATATATATATATATATATATATATATATATCATTTATTTCTCTTTTACATAATGTATAATTATATTTTCCAGGATCGTCATCATACCAATTTGTTAATTTTTTGTTTGGAGATAAATCTGCAAAAATTTCTATATGATGACAATATGCAATAATTTGTTTTTCAACTTCCCTATTTGCTTCTGTTGTTTTTAAAACATTATTACCTAAACCTTCAATACCTTGTTTTACTTTTTCAATAGCATCAATAACAGGTTGATCTTCCTTTTCATATTTTTATGTTCTATTCTTGTTTCCTTTTTCCAATGTTTAAATTTTTCTTTTAATTCTTCGAATTTCCACTTATTTTGTTTTGCTTGGTTATGTTTGTGTTTCAGTTTATGATTAATGTTTTTTTAATGTTTTATTTAATGTTTATTTTGTTAAATAATGTTGAATTTTATTTCTAAACTTCCTTTCATTTATTTCTTTGACATATCCATTGTTAAAAATTCAAATTTGTCTTTGTAACACTGACTACATTATTCTTTAAAATTACTAAACTTTAAATCTCCACTAACAAATTCATGATAAATTTGATTTAAATTTTTTTATCATCTTGTCTAAAGATATTTAAAAAATTTAAATTGTCTTTACTAAGTGTTTTGTTATTTTTGAACAAGACTGTGCTAAATATAAGCAATCAATATATTTCTGTCTACCTGTAGTAAAATTTTCTCTTACAGTATTGTAGTTATCTAGAATAAAATCATCAAATACAACAACTGAATTAGCATCACATTCATCTAAAGGACTAATTTCTTCGTTATTTTCAAATAAACTTACAACGATTTCAATAATTTTATCTTCAAATTTTCACATGGTTTTATAATTTCTTGATACTTTGATTGTTCTAAACTTTTTGAATAAACATATAAATGGTTATCTTTGTTCCAGTTTAGCATTCCTGGAGCTACAATATAACTATCAATAATTAATGTTGTTTTCCCCAGCCACTTGGTCCAATTATTGCACATCTTATTGAATTTGATATATGTTTATCAAGTTTGAATTTTCTGGTATTCTTCTCAATCTGTGTTTTTCATTTATTAATGGTTTTTTTCATTTAATTGTATTTTCATTTATTTATACTCTTTGATTTATTAATAATTTTTACATTTATTAATATTTTTTCAGGAGTAAATGAGTAGATTATTTCAACTTCTTCTATTCTTAGTTAAAGATTAACTGTTCCAATACGTGATAAAAACTAATGTTTTTTAAATCCAAATATTACAACAAAAAGCAATAAAATTTATTGTGATGGAGAGACAATAGAAATTCCTGTAGGTCAATATAGCTTAAAATTTTTAAAAAATTTATACATCTGAAATAACCTAATATACACAATAAAGTAGATGAAATTTTAAACAGAATTGCTTCTGAAATTGATGTACAATTGTGTATGGATATAGCAGATAGGACTGGAAGTTATTTCGTTTTAATAAGGTAATTGATAAGGCTAATGAAAAAGCTGTAGCTAAAGATGTTCCTAAAATAATTCCTTTTGAATTAATAAATATAAATTTTTATGTGACTGATGGAATGTATGTAGAACATAGTGATTATTTTCATAAAGGAACTAATATTATTGCTTCATTTAAATTTAATGACGACTTTGGTGGAACAATAAACTGTGAACCAAATTATCCTGTAAGTGTTTTTTTTTAATACATTTGAAGATTTACAAGTTACCATAACTGATGAAAATGATACTTTAATTGATTTTAATGGTGCTATTGTAACAGTTATTTTAAAAATATCTTATCAGTTTTGTCCATTTCCTGTTAATGAAAAAAATTTTCCTAACAAGGATACAGAACTTGAAATAAATATTTGTGATGGTTGGCTTCATTCAAATCATGCACAGTTATACATGAATTTTAGTATTATTGGAAATAATGGTTTAGATTATCCAACTTATGATGGAAATTCAAATAAAAAATTAATTGATTATTATGTAACTGAATTGTAGACTTGATAACAATAAAAAAAGAACTACTATATTATCTAGAATTGAACATCCTTTTATTTCATCAACAGTTTTATTACATTTAACTTTATCTGTTACTGATAAAATAAGTTTAGAAGCATATGTTCTTATACAGGAGAAATAGATTAGTAAAAGAAATGAAGTATTTTATCCATTATTATTACTTGGCGGATTTTTTAAAGATTATAAAGACATTATGTTTGAAAGAATCTTAACTGTAGTCTTTACATGTAGTTCATCGTATGGAGATGCTATTTTACATTGGTTTGATAAAAACGATGCTGGTGTTGAAATAAAAGATACTATTCCAAATGAAGATTAAATTATTATACAATCTATGGAAATTCGTGTACCAGTTGTTAAATATGAACCAAAATTATGAATTTGAACAACATGATAATATTTTAAAGAACCATAAGGTACCTATTTTATTTTATGAACTTCAAACAGAAGAAATTGCTGGATTGTATGGTAAAAATAGTGTAGAACTAGATTTAACAAATTACTACAATTATATATAAATTTAAATGCCATATTGTGCTTTTGTTGTATTTCAAACAAATGGAAAAAATAATCAACTAGTTGATATTAATCCACCAAATAATTTTCTAATAGCATTTGATGATTTTTTTTAAAATTTTAAAAGAATTACTTTCATAAAATCAGATACTGATATTAATGCAATTAGTTTTATAACTATTTATCCAATTTTTGTTATGAACATGACATGTACTAAAAATGTTATAACTACACAAAAGACAAATATGAAACTTGATGCAACTTGTAATGATAAAATTCCAAATGATATACTTTCTTTTATAATTATGTATGGTAAAACGAATCTTACTTATGATACACAACATATATTACTTACTGAAAAATTTTAATTATTACCAATTGTTTCTAAATAAATGAATAAAAAACTTAAAAAAATTATCATAGTGTTAACTTCATGGATATATACATTTCTGAAACATTTTAAAGAAGGTAGAAAAATAAAAACTGATATTACAAAATATAACTTACCTTGATTACCTAATTTATTTTATTTATTTACTTATGTTCACAATGTGATTATTTAAAATAATTTCCTTTCGTTAACTTATTTATTTTATTTAATTTACTTATCTTCAAAATGTGATTTTTAAAATAATGTAATTTGTTAAACAATATATTTTTATTTATTTAGTTACCTTCACAATGTAAAATTTTTAAAAATAAATTACCTTTATTAACTAATTATGTAATATATGTTATTATGCTACAATCACATAGTAAATTAATTGATGAAGTTAGAAAGCCATTATTTACTGTATTTAGTTGTGTAATTGTAAAAAACTAGATGATTTGGTTAACATTAATAAAATCGGTTGTTTCAATTAAATATACTGAATTTTTAATTTAAGAGGCAAGCCAAAGCGTTTTGATACTGATTAAAGGAGATGTGTGGAAGTGGTGTGAGGAGCTCACAAAAACATATGAAATAATGAGGTCAGCAGGAAATGGAGTAAGAAGTGCCGAAATACATGTATAAATGGAAATGGGGAGAAACAGGAGAAATGAGGTCAGTGGAATGAGATATATGGTTAAATGGTGGAAAATTGATCAGTGATTCCCACATGTCTCTTAAAAAGGTTTGAGAAATGCCTAAACTTTTTAAGACAGATGGTCAATTAACAGATAAATAGAGACAACAAAATACAAATAAGCAAATATATTAATATACACACATAGAAAAGTATGTATATGTTATAATAGAAACAGTTTTAGCTTTGTAATTTTGTGTGTAACAAAGCTAGTAACTGCTGTCGAACAAATGGCTACTTTAGCATACTAATCCATACGATAATTGATACACATAAAAAGGGTACTCAGTTTTATAAGTAAAGCAATATCTAAAGTAACAAAATAAATTGCAAAGTAGCCCAGAATGTAAGTATTTAAGAACATAAACTGACCTTCAGTGCCTAATAGCAGTGGTTCATTTCTAAAAGAAAAGAGAACTTCAAAGTCTGTGATTCACGTGTGATAATGAAGTGAAATGTTATGCTTTTATGATGTAATCTATCGCCAATAATCATTTTGAAAAACTTAATATCAATATTCTAGATGCTAAATTAAAAAAAGAAAGAACAGAAATTCTTTCTGGCAACTTCTCAATTATTTATTTTAAATTATTTATTTGAATTATTGATTTTTTGAATTATTTAATTGAAAAACAAAAGGAAATTAGAGTATAGAATGTGTTTGGTTCTACCTTATATGTAAGTTGAGACAGAAGCTTAGGCTATGTTATCTGTTTCTCAGGGACATGGAGGTTTGATGAAATGCAACCTACAAGCTGTAGAAAGGAAGGAAGCAAAGACGACACGATCCACAGTGAATCCTTCCCTTTCCTTTTTGTAATAAAATATAATGGAGAAGTAACTTCCCACCCCCTGACTCTAATGATTTAGTGAAAACCACTACTGATGTAGTGAAAGTGTCATACAGATGCTCACACTGGGGCCTACGATTGTGACTAAACAAATGAGTACTGAAAAGTGAAAATTTTGTGTTTCTCTATCAGGTAAAGACTGAAAAATTTGTATAAAAAGTTATTTTGTCATAAACGAACATTTTACTTCGTGTTTCTGTGTAATTTATGTAGATGATTTGTAAGAGTCCATTATGTCATGGTTTTCTATGAATATTGTTAATCTGTGAGTGCAGTGTCAAGGAATTTTACTGAAATCAATTTCATTTAGAAGAGGTCAGCTATAGTCACATTCCTTGTTTCTAATATTTAATTTTGTTCAACAATAAATTTTTTCACAAAATCAAATATGGGGTGATGTGGCGAAACAAGGGCTTTTTCATTTGAGAGATACAGAGGAGAGTGAGTGTGCTGGAACTTAACACAGTTCACTGCTACTAGCGCCACGTCATCATAACGCACCTGTGCATAGCATACAAAGTATTGTTCCATTACCTAAAGATGAAATTAAAATTAAACTTATTTTCAAATTTTGTCAACATATATGTGATTATATTAATGTTTCTATTGTTGAAGGTCAGAGTGATCAGATAAATATGTTTTTTCTAAATAATCGTTTTAAATCAAGAACAAATGAGGCTAAATAATAAACTAGAAAGCCAAAATTTGTTCAGAATGTGTAAATGAATGTCAAAATGATCTGTTACAAGTTTCAACTTGATCAGAACAATATTTTGGCCAGAATCCACATTTTTTATGGAAAACTGAAGGCGCTAAATATTACACTCAGGAAGATTAATGTTGGTATTACGCTTCAGTTTAGTATAAAAACATTAACTATGTGACCCAATTAAGCGCCCTCTAATAGCTTTCGAGTAATTTACTGAAAAGTAAATTTGGAACAAAAACGTCCTTATTTGTAGTAGACTAAATTTCATTTATATTAATGATAGAAAGTTTTGATTACAGCTCCTGATGAAACCTGTTAAATAATAGAGCTATAACAAGTTTCAAGGCTCTGATGAAAATACCAATCAATACACAGTCCCTTAAGGATGTACTTCAGAGGTCATGCTCTACTGTCAATTCCATTCTAGAAATTATAGATGGCAAAGGTTAAATGCAGGAGAGCTAAAACTTTTTCCATGAGTAAAGCCAGCTTAACTCCATTCATACAAAAATTCAAACATTGTAAATTAGTACACAACAATGTTATAAAATATTATGTGCCCGAGAAAGCGGCCATTTAGACGCTAGTACCAGGGCATAGATCAGATGATGGCAGGTTTTCCCTTCGGCTGTCTGATGCGCCCATATATAAATAGGGTCTGAGAGGAAGACTTGACTTGACTTCACACCCAGCTACCATACGGTTGGCGTCAGTCAAACGCTGGCTTACATGTTGCCTTCGGTGACGACACAGCCAGGCTGCAGCTAAACGCATGTTTACAGTACAATTAGGAAGTGAACTCCCAAGGACTGTACACCGACCCGGATCACTTAGATATCGGTGATGTAACTGTTTGTGTGCCGTTCGTAATGTTAACAAAACCGCTTATTTTACACTTTTGTTGCGAGCAATTAACTTTGATTATCAGAAGTCAGAGAAAGACCTTTTAATGGGAACTTATCGTAGAGGTCACCTCTGAACTGCTCATAGTGCTGTTTATGATAGAGATATCATTACTGCTATTATTTTCCGGAATATTACTATATCGTACGTGTGAAAGTTTATCAAATATATCAGTCAGTTGAAGCTCAAAACTTTCATTTATGTTCATAGTTCCTGACACTGTTGAGTAACAGAGCGTAGAAACATTTCTTTCAGTGAGTATTAGAAGAATGGGGACTTGTAGACTGGAAATTGTGGTCAGTATGTTCTCCATAGCTTTCTGTCTGACCGCAAAAATTGTTTTCAGGCTCTGATAAAGATACGGCGCCGCCGCGCCGCACTGTCTTATGCAAAAACTTGAGTGGTTTTGGTGCAGCAAAGTAAAAGGTGGAGCTGAACCAATTGTCTCAGGCGAAGAAGTGAACCTGCACTTCAAATTACCTACAACCACAACTGAACCGCAAACTAAACAGGGACTCAATGATTACTTCGTGTGTGTAAATGGCTGTAGTCGTGAAAAATACTGTCTAAAGCATGTTACTTGCAGTACCATCAGAAAATCCATCATGCGTATCAGATAAGCATCTAGAGGACACTGTGTGGTATCGGGCGTCCCCCAGAGTTCGGTATTAGGTTCTATAGTTTTTTTATTGCATATCAGTGATGAGTCATCGGTTGTGATGATTATTTTTGTTTGTGGGGGGCTTAACGACATGGTTGTCTGCGCCCATACAAATTCCAAATCTTTTCACTGTCCAGTGGCGCCAGTTTTCCGAACGATGATGAAATGATGGGGACAATATAAACATACATGGCTCGGGCAGAGAAAATCCTTGATACGATCAGGAATCGGACCATGCACCCCGTGATCCAGGGGCAGCAATGTTACCCGCTAGACTACGAGCTGCAGACTTCATCAGTTCTGCCCTAGTGCAAATACCACTGTACGCTAATGACCTACAGTTGTATTTAAGTCTGTAATGTCCCCTTAGAACAATTTATACAAGACTGTGCTTAAAGTGACACACAATATTTTTAGCGCAACGCAATCTGACTTTCAAAAATCTCTACTAAAGAATGGCCCTGACTAATATTAACCTATACCTTTCACAAATCACTTACCTCACAAAAATCTTCGTTACTCGAACTACTGCAATACAGCGAGCGCCACTACTGCCAGCTAAATAAAAGATTCAAACTACTGAAGGCACTAACTACTGATAGGCATAGTTAGCAAATGAAAGATTTTAATAGAGAACAAACAATGTATTTACCTTAATAGTCATAATATATATAGCAGTTCATAATATCCATTATAACAAATTTCAAAACTCCGCCATCTCTCTCCCCACATCCACCACTGCTGGCGGCTCACCTCCAACTGCGCAACGCTACACGCTGTTCACATCCAGCTGCCGCTGCCCAACGCTACAATGGCGAGTATTACAACAATGGCAACCAGCCACAGACTGCACACAGCACAGCCAGTGATTTTCATACAGAGAGCGCTATGTGGCGGCGGCGTTACCAATATAAGAAAACATAAACAGCCTACTTACATAAAGAAAACATAAACAGCCTACTTACATAGCCCCCATGCTCCCCACAAAAAATTTTACAAATTGTTTTGGGCACTGGGCAATACATATTGGTTAAAATTTTTCATAATCGTAATTACAATAACAAAGAAATCAAATGCACACACTTATTGATACAATGTTGGTCAAAAGCTAAAATTTTTTCACAGTCCATAAAGACAGTCCTGATCATTCATCATAGTAGTAATTACAGTTTTTTTTAGAAAGTCTCATTACTAAAAGAAATTGCACACAGAAGTAGTGGATTTCCATGCAGTCTTGAAGAAGTAGTGTTGCCCTTCCAACTGAAAGACAGTGCTGACTCTTGACATGCTGACAGGTAATGGGCCACAACAGAGCAAACCCACAGCAGAGTCATTCGACGTTTTGAAGAATATTGGTAGGTAGGTCATCACAGAGCAGACCCACTGTAGTCCTGGTAGAGAGTATGGTATTGGTAGGCCACCAGAGGTGCAGACCCACTGCAGTCCTTGTAGAAATAATTATATTGGTGGGCCATCGAAGGTGCAGACCCACTGTAGTCCTTGCTGAATTATTAACACACGTGCAAACACTAACAGTCCTCTTTTTTTCACATATTGTGTACATACTATGAGCAACAGAAACGTCTGCAGTGAAATGTAACTTACAAGTTACTTAATTTGATGAACTGGTGTCAATTACAATATTATAACATGAGAACACAATTACAAAGGTACAAAATACATCATTAAAAACATAACAATACAGATAACATTTGTAGTAATACGGGCTTTACAAAACAATAGAAATAAACATATACATTAGTGTTACAGGAATTATGAGATAAGTACATACATAAAAGATCAGAATAAAATTTGAAACATCAACTTCACACATGAGCTTTAAAACAAAACAGAATAAATAATGTCTAAGCATATTTACAAGGTAAATAACATATTATTAATGCCAATTATATTTGAGGATATCAGTATTCCTCATCATAGTGAATGGAACTTAGTATTAGAAAAATTCTACAACATAAGTCTTATCAGATAGACATTGAAATACAGGAAAAACATAAATACACAAGGGTACACAAACATATAGCGGAATAACACAAAAGGGAAGGACAGGGTTTGTTTTCAGTGTAACATTTGGTACTGCTGTACAACATAAAACTTCATTCCATATATCGTTACTCTTATTTCAACATTTGCTCCAGCCAAAATACATCCTATCCAAGCATGCATTCTGTATTCTGTTCACATCCTCTTTCAAAAATAGTTTTTCTCCATTGTGCACTACTTTTTTGGCCAAACTATTTTCTTATAGCTTCTTAATGCATTTCTTCCAATTCATCATAGTTAGTTTCTTATATAGTCTACCCACTCTTAAGCTAACTTAAATCTACTGAGCTCAGATGCATAAACTACGGGACGAGGCAATGCAGCAGCACATAACAAATTAACACAAACAGCAAGGAAAAAAAATGCAGATTTGCGAAGCAAGCAGCATTATAGAAATTAGCAAAGCAATTGCAATATTACAACTAATATGAGCCAATATGCAGCAACAAGAAAAATAAATCGGTAGTAAAACTAGCTTAACAGAGTAATACAAAGTGAAATTCAGTAGCACTATGCCTGGCAAACAGCAGCAGAAAGAACTTATATCTAAACATGACACAGCTCAAGCAGAAAAAATATTACAGTAAAAATGGCCATGTTTAATACCTATGTCACATCTTAACTCTAGAGTGAAGCATCACGAGAACTTACACTAGCAGATAAGTTACCAAATCGGAAAGAAATTATTTATGCAGTTCCTGTGAAGGGAAATGTCTATTTATGTGCCCTCATTTTCTTGGAAGTAGATCATAAATTTCTTATTGACCGGATCTGTAGGCATAAAATAACTATATTAGTACATATATTAAATTTTATTTTAACCAATGCTGCAGTGCAGCTAGAAACTAGATATTAAAGAAAATGAGCAAATATGTACAAAGGACGGCATGAAACATCATTCATTAGCCATATGGCATTTCATAACGAAGTAAAAATTCCCTCAATTCTAGAGAAAGACGCTTGTCATAATCAGGTGTGCAGATGTAAGTATCTTTCCAAGTAATGAGCATGTCGTATTTGCCATGCTATCTCTAAAGGAATGTCAATGGCGAGGATAATGGCCTCTTTTTTTTTTCTCCACCTAATGGCTTTCTTTTGTCAGACGACTACCTCTCAGCTGGGCGCCCAAAACGCATTACGTCAAGGTCACTTACCTTTCTTATGGAAATATTTATGACAGCAGTTTCCGCTACAGTGACAATCTCATATGAAAATTTCACAGGTCAAGAATTTACGTTGCAAATGTGTAGAAACAAAATCCTATAAATATAACAGTGTCCAAAAAATGTTCGCCGGCATTGTGATACATTCACGCATATACACACACATTTCATAACTCTTAAAGTACGATTCTTGGTTTCCAACATCCTTTTCATAAATCAGAGTCCCTAACCACTACTCCTTATTCCTTACCTTATTACACATGTGTATATTCGTCGACACTTCTTCAATATTTCATCTTAATAAATATGTAGCATAATCAAATTCCTCATATAACATCAGCCTATTGATCATAAACATACCTCAACAGCATAACACACATCGTCGTCGTAAAAATAACATCATAACACCTCAGTCAAATCTCAAAAACGTCGTAGCTTCCTCCAATAATTTCCAAACCTATAGAAAATTCTCTGCTCATTTCAATAGTGTCATCTACTTCAAACGTACTTTAAAAATCATGATGTCATACCAAATACATCATTCAAAGCTCTCATAGTATCACAATGGTTCTGAAAAAATATGAACAGAGTTCACACAGTACAGACAAAATACAATTTCTTAAGTGTGAAGTTATCCAACGGTGTAATTACGTAAACATCTGTCACTGATGTAGAAAAAAAATATTTGTCTCTCAGCTGAATGATCAGATAGCTGTGTAATTATGTGTTAAAGAAATATGGTACCGATGTGTAAAGTTGTATAAGCAAATACCATATTAGCTAGGGCTCCTTGTGCTTGCCAAACACATGATACACAAAGTAAGCGTGTACCCCCCTGAGGATGAATGTAATTATACCCTCAGGTGTTACAGATTACAGCAATGGAATGAAATGTATCACAGAAAACTTTCTTTGTATTTCAAAAATCTTGAAAAATAAATGGTTTAAGTACAAAATTAAGCACTCAAATGCGTGTCCTGTAGCGCTAAATGTGCATCTTGTTGTAAGATAATCTCTGTGGAAGTGTCGTAGTTATTTTCCTCCGAAAGCTAAGTTCTGCAGAAGCCAATGTACTTACCTCATGATAACCAAAAGTGAAATGCTTTGCGTATAGATATCTTAGTTATTACGCTTATTGTTGTGATGATGAAATTACTGTGCTGTAACGTATTGTTGTGCTACAAAAGAGGCTGTCTCATTGTAGCTATACCACAAAAGTTACTACTAAAACATGTTTTACTTTCCAGAATAATACAGAAAAACTGTGCAGATATGAAACAGAAACACCGCAAACAGATTCTAAGTCTGACAAAGCATACTAGTAATGTAAAGTGAAAAGTTTTATGGCAAAGACAAAGTTAAAAGGCAGATTATCTTTCAATAAACGGTTTTAAATGTGAAATGTGGTGTAAACCTTTACTCTTCCTAGTACCGAGAGTTTCGACCTCAACACAATTATCATGTGGTATACGTCGGATTCTGTAAGGTCCATTGTAAACTAGAAAGAATTTGTGACTCAAGTGTTTCTTCTTATGTGACAATGAATGAGCTTTAATGAGAACTTAATGACCAATATATAATTTATTTGCATTTGCTTTACCGTGTAGTTTTCTCCTTTTGTCTGCTGCCGATTTTATATTTTTAAGAGCCAAATCAATTATGTCTTTGTGTCGAAGTTTACGTGTATTCAGGAAAGGTACAAGCTCTCTGATTCTGTTCGATGGTTCTTCATTCTTCAGTACAAGAGTAGGTGGTAAAGCAGTGGAGTCATGAGGCATTTCATTCAGCACGTTTTGAAATAAGTGTAAACATCTGTCCCAATGCTGATGCTTTCTGTGACAATAAAGTCTGCAAAGCTTATTGATTTCTTTCATAATCCGTTCGGAGGGGTTATAATGTGGGGAATACAATGAAATAAAAACAGGTTTTATTTTATGATTCCGAAGCATGCGTGACCAAACAGCAGATCTGAATTGCGGTCCGTTATCTGAAATGACTTTAGCAACGTGGCCAACTTCACATAAGAAATTTTTAACAAAGGCGTTGGATACAGACCGTCCAGTGGCTTTACGTAACGGAGTGAAAGAAACAAATTTTGAAGTAAGTTCAACAGCGACTAGAACGTACGAAAATCCATTCGATGTTCTGACAAGGGGACCCAAGAGATCAACAGCAGCAAATCCTTTTAATTTAGAAGGAATAATAGGAAACAACGGAGCACGATGTGAGATAGTAGATGGTTTCGCCTTTTGACAAAGTTTACAAATAGACAAGACTCTTCGAATTCGCTTTTCCATATTGTTAAAATAACAAGTCATTCGAAGAACATGATAACATTTTCGTGGGCCAAAATGTGCGTAGCTGAAATGAATGTACCAAATGAGCTTATTAACAAAATCGTCTGGAATGCAAAGTACCCATAGCTTGTCATCAACAGTGCAGCGTTTGAACAGTATGTTGTTTCTAACCAGATAATAATGCCGAATCTGTGTGTGTGTCTTTTCATGCCATTTACTTTTGATGTCTTTCCAAATCGGATCTTTATCTTGTTCATGAGCAATGTCCTTTAAAGATGTGGTGATGAAGTTTTCAAAGGCGACTTTCTGAATGTAAAGAATACTGAAATTTTTCTCAAGGTTGCCTTCTGTGTTAGTTTTCTCAAGCCCAGCCGGTGCGCGTGACAGCGCGTCCGCAACAATGTTCTCCTTGCCGGGAATGTAGACTATTGTGAAGCGGAATTCTTGCAGAAACAATGCCCAACGTTTTAACCTGTCATGATTTAATTTTGAAGACATAAGAAATTGTAATGCACGATGATCACTGTATACTTTTACGTGCTTACCAGAAAGAAAGAAACGGAATTTGTTAAATGCCCAAACGATAGCTAAAGCTTCTAATTCAGTAACGGAATAATTTTTTTCAGATTTTGTTAGCACTCGGCTAGCAAAAGCAATGGTTTTTTGAACAGTAGTATCATTTTCTATGGCTTCTTGAAATAAGTGGGCACCAAGACCGACTTTAGAAGAATCCCTGCTAAGGCAGAAATCTTGTGACAGATCTGGATGAGCTAGTATTGGCGCATTAAGTAGCGATTCTTTCAAAGAATTGAATTCCAACGGTGCTTGTTCGTCCCAGTTCCAAATAGTATTTTTTCCAGTGAGAGAACAAAGTTTTGGTGTAACTAGAATTTTCATATTCAGAAAACGACGGTAAAAATTTATGAGACCTAGAAAATGCGGACTTGTTTTTTTGTGGATGGAACTGGAATGGCTCTGATTGCTTCTAACTTTTCAGGATCCAGCTGAATGCCTTCAGAAGAAATAATATGTCCCAAAAACTTCACCTTTGACCTACCGAATTCAGACTTTTCCAAGTTAACTGTAATTCCAGATTCTGCAAAAATACGTAACAAACTGTTGAGGATGTGGTTATGTTGTTCCCATGAGGCTTCTGCTATCAGAATATCGTCCACATATAAGGTGATGTGACGTTTTAAGAACTCAGGTAATATGGAATTTAGCCCGCGAATGAATGCTGCCGAAGAAATGTTCAAACCAAAAGGAAGTTTCCGAAACTGATAACAAACGCCGAAACAAAGGAAAGCTGTGTATTTTCTACATTCTGGATGAAGTTCGATCTGATAAAAGCTGGATCTGAGATCAATGGAAGACAACACTTTTACACCATTAAAATTTTGAAGAAGTTCTTCCATAGTCTGCGGCCTGTCTGTTTCAGGAATAATGATAGTATTGATTTGTCTCGAATCTAAGACAAGCCTGATCGATCCATTTTTCTTCTCAACAACATGAAACGGATTGTAGTATGAGCTTACTGCAGGCTCAATAATGCCCTCGTCAAGCATAGATTGTATTTCTGTTCTAACACGGTCCCTATAATGTGCTGGAATTACGTATGGTCTAACACATAATTTAGTATGCTCACGAACACGAAATTGGTATTGAAATCCCTTGATTGTTCCTGTTTTGTGAGTAAAAACTGTGGAATGTGCTTGTAAAATCTCAAAAAGGTCCTGCCTATCAGTGTCATTACAATACTCAATTGTTTGAATTTTATTCTGAATTAACTCATTAATTTCAAATATGCCGTCGATATCATCCCTGTCAGTACTTGCAGAGTGATTGTTAGTGTCTAGTTCCGTAGAAAATTTCGAACTGTTGTCTAACTGAACGTAAAGCCGATTAATTTCCTCATCATGGTTTGAGAGCCAGTCTTCAAATTTCAAAGCTATTGACTTACCTTCTTTCTCTAAGCTTATTTCAGCATCGTGAAAGCTTAAGATTGCTTCGTATTCATTAAAAAAGTCTACTCCCAGTATAATTTCCGTCGACAATAATGGAACAATAAGAAAGTTCATAGAGAAGCTGTGGCTTTGGCAAAAGAATTCTAAATTCGTTTGTTGGCGTAGATCTACACTTTTTCCAGAGATTGCACCTTGTAATTTAATCTTACGTAACGGAAGTGTGGGGCAATCGTTCGATTTGTTGCATTTGCTAAAAGCTGTTTCACTAATTACTGAAATGGGACTGCCAGAGTCAAGTACTGCCGTAAATTTTACGTCATTTACAGTAATGTGAATCACAGGATATGCAATGTTGTTATGTTTTACGTCGTGTTCCTGGAGTAAGATGTCCCTAATGTCTTCCATTTTTACGTAATTACTAGCTACGGCAGCTGTGTCGTCAGTTTCATAAGTACGTCTTGTGGCTGCCAGCGGTGTGAGTCATTGCCTATTGTCTCTTTGTTGGCGCACGTCGTTATTGGGATTTGGAGACCTAACTTCTACAAATTCACTGTGACGAGAATCCCGCCAGTTCTGATGCAGTTCAGGTCTGTCGTTACGATCATATCGTCTGTCGTCATGTCGGTAGATTCCATGGTTTCTTTCTTGTCGGTCACGTGGTGGAGAATTTCTCCCTAAGTCGTAACTGCGCGCTGGACCATTGCGTCTAAAGTTATTCTGTCTCCCTTGATAATAATTGTTTTGGTTCCCATATTGTCTGTTTTTCTGATTGTCTCTGTGATAGTCATTACCGCGGAGAGGTGATCTTTCCCTGTAATTATTACTACTCTGCCAACGGTTGTCATACGGGTGGTGTCTGTTTTGGTTACGAGTTGTGTTGTGAGAATAGCCTTGTCGTGTCCAGTTATTATTTCTTTCATCGCGGAATTGCGACGGATGTGACCTGTAGTTATTGTGTTCCTGTTTTCGCGTTACGCGATTGTCAATGTCAATTTCCAGTTCTTGTAAGAGTCCCTGAAAAGCTTCAATGTCGTCTTTGCAACGTCCTGCCAAAATAATATGTCGTAAATGTTCAGGTAATTTGATTAAGCAAATGCGGATGAGTTCTGAGGGGCTGTATGGGTTTGACAGATACTGATTCTTGTGCAACATGTCTTCAAAATATTTCACAAGACTGGAAAATTCAGATTGTTCGAAATGTTTCATCATTATGATGCCATGTTTTACTCGGTCTTGTGTGGCTTGAGACCAATATGCTGAGAGGAAGGCATGGTAAAATTCTCCTTCACTGTGGCAATCGTGAATGACCGATCGCATTCTTACAGCTGGTTCATTCTCTAAGTAGCCACACATAAATTCTAACCGGTGCTCCAATGACCAGTTAGGAGGGAAACAATGAGAGAATTGATGGAGCCACGCTTGTGGATGAATGTCGTTGGCAGAATTCTTAAACGTTTTGAATTTACGTGTAGTAATGAACAGCTTATAATCAAAATCATCATGTCGGCGAGTAGCATATCGGTCATTGTTACGTCGTGTCGGCAGTTCCATCTCAACATTCGGTGTACCTTTCCAATTTCTTTCATAATTACCGAAATGCCCTGTGTTATTATTTTGTGGCTTTTCCGTATTTCTATGTCCCTCTTCCCGCATTGGAGCGCGAGTGTCCTCTGAAATACGTAATTCTTGTATTACCTGTGTCAGCTGATCTTGTACTTCCCGGATTTGTCTTTGGTGTTGTGTATCAATTTGATTCAGATTTTGTTTCAGTTTCCTAATTTGTTCGCACTCTTCTGTGTTATTAAAGACTACCGGTTTTGTGTCATTCAGATTACCATCTACCTTCGTAGATAAATTATTTAGCTGATCCGAAAGTTCAACTACTTTCTCTGATAATGAACTAATTTCCTCCATGTGTCTTTCTGAACCAATTTTCAGAGTATCTACTGTGTCCTTTAAGTTTTCTTGAGTTTTTGAAACTTGCGTAACCAAATCGGTAGATGCAACTGAGTCAATTTCAGCTTGCAAGGTCTCATGACTTTCATGGACAATAGTTTGCAGTTCTTTTATGGCTGCTTCATGATTCTGTAATGCATTTTCATGACGCGCAAAAATAGGTTGGAAATGCTCACAAGTTTGTGTTTTTACGTCATTACAGACTTTCTGACATTTCGATTCAATGTTATGTAACTCAGCAGTTAAATCTTCACGTGTTTGTTCGAGAGTTTGTTCCAATGAGTCTAACTTTTGAAGCTTTTGCTGTGTTTGTCTCTGATTTTGTTCCATTGTGTGTAACTGTTGCTGTGTTTGTTTCTGATGTTGTTCCATTGTGTCTAACTTTTGAAGATTTTGTTCCATTGTGTCTAACTTTTGAAGATTTTGTTCCATTGTGTCTAACTGTTGCTGTGTTTGTTTCTGATTTTGTTCCATTTTTTGCATTAATTGCAATAATAATATATTAGTGTCTGGAATCTGTTTCTCTATGCTTTTTGGCAGTGCGTTTTCACCGGCAGCATTCACATTTTGACAAGCAGAAAATGTGTCTTGACTCATTTGAGAAAACGGTGAGGACCCAAAACCTAAGTCTACAGTATTTGCAATATTGTGTTCTGTCATTTCGGATTCCTGAGGCGAGCTGTTGCCGACCGATCGATCGATAATGCTTCCCTGTTCACTACCTGTTTGATTGTCTACACCATTATTTGCCGCCCGCTCCATATCCCTATGCACAATTACCAAATTACTACTTCGAATGTCTGTTAATTCACTACCCAGCTGTGGTAGCTCGTCGTCACTATTATTTCTCAGTTTACTTTGGAGCCTAGTGTTACGTTTTTCACACGCCATTATTGTCACAATATTTCACACGATAACACAGAAAAGCACAATTTGAATAGCAAAAATAAGAGAACACATTAACATAGCACTGAAAATAATATGTAGTTAATTGCAAGCGCAGCTGCGAAATACTTGGTGCAAATATACATGCATGCCACAACTGTTTTACAGTACAACAATGAAAGACTGCAACTACAAAGGAGATTCTCTCTACAATTACGCGCTAGAAATAAACAAAAGCTACACTAAATACACAAACTACAAGAAAAAATCAGAAGATTCCAGTGAGGTATCCTAGGCTAAGGGTCGACATATGTAACGTCCCCTTAGAACAATTTATACAAGACTGTGCTTAAAGTGACACACAATATTTTTAGCGCAACGCAATCTGACTTTCAAAAATCTCTACTAAAGAATGGCCCTGACTAACATTAACCTATACCTTTCACAAATCATTTACCTCACAAAAATCTTCGTTACTCGAACTACTGCAATACAGCGAGCGCCACTACTGCCAGCTAAATAAAAGATTCAAACTACTGAAGGCTCTAACTACTGATAGGCATAGTTAGCAAATGAAAGATTTTAATAGAGAACAAACAATGTATTTACCTTAATAGTCATAATATATATAGCAGTTCATAATATCCAGTATAACAAATTTCAAAACTCCGCCATCTCTCTCCCCACATCCACCACTGCTGGCGGCTCACCTCCAACTGCGCAACGCTACGCGCTGTTCACATCCAGCTGCCGCTGCCCAACGCTACAATGGCGAGTATTACAACAATGCCAACCAACCACAGACTGCACACAGCACAGCCAGTGATTTTCATACAGAGAGCGCTATGTGGCGGCGGCGTTACCAATATAAGAAAATATAAACAGCCTACTTACATAAAGAAAACATAAACAGCCTACTTACAAGTCAATAAACATGAAGACAGGTGTCGAGAATCTCATTACCACTCTGTGTGCACTATCAAAATGGGTGCAGGATATAGGATTGAGGCTCAAACCATCCAAATCCCAAGCGGTACTGGTTGGTAATTCTAGGCTTATTAGCTCGAGTTGTTGAAATCTCTACAGTCTGTAGTGTGGCCACGCGGTTAAAGGCGCTTCAGTCTGGAACCGCGCGACTGCTACGGTCGCAGGTTCGAATCCTGCCTCGGGCATGGATGTGTGTGATGTCCTTAGGTTAGTTAGGTTTAAGTAGTTCTAAGTTCTAGGGGACTGATGACCTCAGATGTTAAGTCCCATAGTGCTCAGAGCCATTTGAACAATTTGAACCATCTACAGTCTTTAAGCGCACGTGGGACAAATATCAACTTATCTCATTCAGCAAAGAGTTTAAGAATAATAATAGATGAGAATCTGAATTGGATTGAGCACGAAACTGCAATGTGTAAGAAGGCATCAGCACTCTCCACGCTCAACAAAAAAAAATTAAAATCTCTTCGCCTGGAAAATGATCTTGTAGAAACACTTATATTTCCAGTTATTGAATACAGTGATGTTGTGTTGTCAGACATTTCTCCAGCAAGCTCACGGCGCCTGGAACTGGTTATGAATGCCTATGTTCGTTATCTCCGAGATTTCAACTCTTTGTATATATTTCTCCATTTTATGCACAGCTTTGCTAGCTCCGTGCAGACAAGCATAGAGAGTCTTTTACCCTATCTCTTCTCCTAACGTTCGTGTCTCGGTAACATGACGGGAACACCCATTCCTGTCAGAACAAAATCGTCGCTGTTCCACTCCATCATTCAGCCACTTTCTCGAAGTCCCTCTCAGTAGCAAGAACACGACTCGGGAATAATCTCCCGTGTTATGTTAGAGAACTGAATAACGTTTATAGCTTCAGAAGACAGCTAATGACATATCAGCTCGAGCCACAATAATGATTACCATTGGCCCTGTACACACTTGTTGCTCTTGCACATCCTTCTTTGCAACCATTTCTCATTTCCCAGTACTGTTAGCAGATGTGGCTTCCTTAAATTACCTTTCCACAGAACTCTTTGTATCACAAAACATCTATTTTATGAACGTATAAATTGTTTTTATGTCTACCACTACCAATACTGTCATTATTATTATTATTATTATTACTATTAGCATTTTTAATAATACTATTATGATTATTGCTCTTATAATTATTAGTGGCAGCAGTACAAGAACTGCCAATATCAACCGTAGTAGTTTTTTACTTACTCACATTTCCACTGTAGACACTCAGCTCATATTATAATTGCTATTTCGTAGGTACCTATGATGTAAAAATATACTATATGTGTGAAACCCTGGTCAGCCGTCAGAGAGGGCCTGATGTCCTTAATTAGATGTTGTTAAAGAAATAAAGAAAGAAAATAAATATTGAGAACCCTGTCATAAGCTTTGTGATGTCCAGGTGGCCCTCACAAATCACGGTGATTTCAGTGTAATTACTGTCTATGAGAAATGTTTCTTTTGTGTTCATTTTATTATTTATTTCTTTCAGTTACCGTCTGTACTATACTGCAGCAGTTATTGCTACATATGGTCGATGTGTAATCGAAGTATGTTACTCAGCAGCGGCACTTTATACGAAAGTTAATTCGGTCCCTAAATTTTACACACCAGTGCATAATGTAGTCATAAAACAGGCAGAAAATAAGCAGATATCTACCTGGTCATCAATGGAATGTCGGACTATGATGCAAAGGTAGTATCATTAAATATCTTATCTTAATGTACAGTCCACAAAACTCAATGAAATTAACATCGGTGATTAATGGTGATTTAAGGAAGCATCAATAATGTTGACTGGGTTGTAATGCACAATGAATGTAGTAGCTGCCCTAAACTCAACATATTTCTCGATACGTTCGAAAACACTTTAAAATAGTTTGCAAAGTAATAATTGAATGTAGTTGTAATAAATTTGCAATGAAATCGTAGACCACTAGACGTATTAAGGTATCATCAAACGGAAAATGGGAAATATACAGAACAGCTAGAACATGTAAGAATTTCGATGGACTATTAGGCTGTAAACACATTAAGAAAAGTTGTAAAAAATCCAGGAGTATGCTCGTCTAGTCCGAAATTGACAACACAGACAATATTCATGAAATATGTAGGGGATATTGTTAAAAAGAGAGACACGGAAAGTAGCTTTGTAAGATGATATTGTTTCGACTAACGAGGTGGGAGTATTATAAAAAATAGTTAATGCGTAGCATATACTTCTAATAAAATATTCTAGATGAGAAAATCGGATCAAAAAATTCGAAGTGAAAGCAAAACTGTAAACTCTAGGGAAAATATACAGGAGATATAATGAAGAGGAAATTCATCACACATCCACATCTGAAGTAAGGAAGATCATCTTAACCCTCAAAAGTTCGTATAGACTTGACAACGTCACTAACAAGACACTAAAAAATTGTGGCCCTGTGATTTGTGTCCTAAGTCAGATGCATAATACATCGCTCGTCCAGGGTAGCTTGCCAGACATAATAAAATGTACTACTGTCAGGCTTCTCTATAAGAGAGGGTATTCCATAGGTGTCAGTAACTACCGGCCAGTCTCATTTCTTACACGGTTTTTCGAAATTTTTTAAAGTGTAGTGTATTAGAGTGTTGTCACCCACCTGTGAAGAAATGGGGTACGCAGTAAATAACGATATGGATTGCAAAACGGCTTCTCTCCTACGGAGCTGTTAACAGAAAACATAAAAACATTCTTAAACGCGAAAATATCACGAGTTCTGGTCCTCTTTGCCTTATCAGAGGCAGCTGATTGTGTCAGTCATAAAACCGTATTAGAGAAACTAAGATGTTATGTGGTACATGGATCAGCTAGAGTATGGTGTCTGAGTAATACAAACTGGGTTGTCATATCTACGTAATGAGAAATGACAGTGCAGGGATCCATTATAGACACGTTACTGCTACATGTTAATAAACTACCGTTATTTTTTAATTTGAAGGCAAAATTATCTTTTTCACAGATGATTCAAGCATTATCGTCAAGCCGAGGAAAGAAACATACACAGGGAAAATGGTAATGATGTTTTTGTTAAGGTTTACCCAAATGGACTAGTTCTATATTTGAAAAAAAAAACCAGGATCATCCAGTTTTCTTCGCGAAAACTAGCCAACGCGCCACGAATGCCGACTACAAGAAAATAAAAATAAAAAATAAAAAAAGAGAAAGTTGTAATGTCTGTGGTGTGCGGATTATTAAGAAAATTTGGAAATCTGTGGTTAGTTCCTATGGGACCAAACTACTGAGGTCATCGGTTCCTAGACTTACCCACTACTTAATCTAACTTAAACTAACTAGCGCTTCGAACCCCCGACGGGGGGAGCCGCGCGAATCGTCGCATGCCGTGGGGCGGTCTGGGGGACCGTGTGGCAGAAGGAGGGAGGCGTTGGGTTACTAGGAACTTAAATTAAGAAAAACCGTGTAGGAGACGTGTTGAAACGTTTAGGTTGAGATACTTTTGCCATAAGAAGAATTAACAACTTTGGAGACATAGAAATCAGCAAGTTCTCATACCATGCCCGTTAACAAAATGAAGCCCACAAGACATAGCCAGATGTCAATGTAACTTCGTACACACCACTGGGCAGTATGTAAATGATTGCTTACAATATCTATGAGAGGTAGAACGGCCATCAGAGTACGTAAGTGTTGTTCGTTCAGCGGCTTTGTCAGATGTTGAGTGATAACTGTAAAGGACACCCGATAGCGTTTGAAATAGACCTCATTGTGTGCCCCCATTCAGCCGGCTGGTCGAATCATGCAGAATCTACATGTTATATGCCAAAGAAAGGCAAATTGTCTCTCCCTGTGTGGAAATCACACGAACGTTGTGTGAGCACAATGTGATGTAGACAGTATGACATTTCGAAATTCGGATCGTTCCGGTGATACGGGGTAGGGGGAGGGACGTGCACGGGTAGCTGAATTGGTTAAGGCGATCGCGATAAGTGTGATATCCGGGTTCGAGTGGCGGTTCGACACAAATATTCATGTGTCTGTAGTAAACCACACAGCTCATACTAAGATCGTATTCGCAATTTGCGAATACATTTTAGTATTTAGCACGTCTATAAAGCGTTAGTAGTGCCTGTCCCTTCGGACACATACGCATGTCTGAAGGACACTGGCATGGAACTATACAGGCACTGTCAAATACACACTGCACTATCGGACCTTCATGATTACCACATATATTATAATCTACCCACTGAAATAAAATGTAAGACATAAAGTTGGGAACTAACAAGTTTGATTATCTCAAGCTGGACGGAATCTGGAGCTCGAAGGAAGAAGGAAGGAAGACTGGGTTTAATGTCCCGTCGACATGGAGGTCATTAGAGATGAACCACGCACTCGGATTGTATCAAGGGTGGGGAAGGAAATCGGCCGTGGCCTTTCAGAGGTTTGCCTGAAGTGATTTAGGAAAATCACGGAAAACCTAAATGTGGATAGCCGGATGCGGGTTTTAACCGTCTTCCTACCGAACGCGAGTCTAGTGTGCTGAATCTTGGAGCTCGTTTCGTCAATAACTTACAGCGGTTTCCAGGTAACTAAGACGAAAGTTGAATATGTTGCAATGAGCATACTGTAGCATAAAACTACTACATGGCAAACAGCTTATACCTTTCCACAGGTGGGAGGAAGACGGTACCTGTTATGAGACAGGGAAACAAGATTGTGTACCCAAAGTATTAGAATAGCGAGAATGTGTAATTAATGAGAAAACCTGCAATGATGGAGCGCTAGAAGGTGGATTTCATACTGAGATGGTCATATGATGGGACAGCGGCTCTTTTGATTCTAATCTCGGGTTTATAGTCGAGAAAGGCGGTTATGTGCAATTTCTCACATTGTCATCGGTATTTACTGTTGAACCGAACCACAACTATCAGCATAAGTATGTTCATGCCACCCTGCAACCATCAAAAGATTATCATGTAGCCGACGACTACAATGATTCACGAGATTTTTATATACGTAAGATTACCAACCACCTCTAAATCTCATCCTCTCTTCCTTTCTTCATAAGAGGAACGTGGAAGATTAAGTAAGAACCGGGCATTAGATCATTGAGAGAGAGTTCCTTTATAGATAAGTCTTACCACATCAATAGTTGTAGCAACGATAAGAGTATTCCATGTGTCCTAGATGTCTGAAACCATTATTTTCCATCAAACATCCGACCAAGAAATGTCTTCTAACGAGGAAGTGAATGTGTGGACACGAAGACTTCTGTGTGTTAGCACGTCGGCATGTAATGTGTAATTGTTGTCGTTGATGATTATGTGCCTCCTTAAATGTGTGAAGTATGTGATGGTATGTCTTCCAAGACGACAATTCTCGTTGATGAATGTTTTCCACTCCAAAAGACACCAGCAAGAAGTGGCCCACTCCAATTCTCGGTGTAAAACTGAGGGACTGTGGCTAGACTCTCATGCAGCGCACAGCTGATATCAGTCCTCGTCTGTAACCCTGGCACTACTTGTAGCATCTTTGCACCAAGAATTCTTCTATAAACCTCACAGACCCAGAGTTTAAGTCGGCATAGAGACATTAAGTAATATATCCCATTGTGCACAAAAGTGTCGAAACTTAGTTTTCTTACAGCATCACAAATCACTGCATGACTATTTTCTTTTTTCTCTGTTTAGAATAATCACACACTGTGGTTTCTTTACTTGCGATACAATCCATTTTTTACATTCGCAGCATGTTATAATTTCGGTGTGTGTTTTCTGCTTAAATGAATTCCCCGCGACTTTTACGTCGCACCATGCGCTTTATTCTTTGACTACGTTATGTCCCATACAATATATACAGTTCTGAATTATTGTTACGTTTTACTTATCCTGTGTATGTCATTCTAATAGGCTCGGCTGAAAAAGCGTAACCTTGGTGTTATTGTTGTAGACTAGCCCGAAGAGTGGTTTCATGCGGTACTCCTGCTAGTCAATCCTATGGAAGCCTTTTCATCTCTGCGTACCTACTGAAACCTACATCAAGTGGGAAATTGCTTGAACAGGGAATCCCTATTTGTCTTCATCTGATAGAGTTTCAGCACGACACCAGTAACCTTTACGGTAATATTCATACACACTCGTGAGTAACTGAAACAGACACACTTTCCCAGCGGCGTGCAGACCCTTTCACCCTAATGACGGAGGATACGCTTCGTGTCACATATTTCAGTGCCATCCTCAGCGGTAAAAGCTCAATCGCCGCCCACAACTTGCTTCTTAGAACATGAGTCCAAAGTGCATATATCTCGATAGCTATCCAGCTGCACTTGATGGTACTGTGATCTGGTAACATGTAGGGTAAAGAAGCACCTTCATACTCGTAGTGTTTCCACCAACCATTTAGTTCTATTTAGTTCTTGGTAGTGTTTTAGATTAGAATACAATACTGTTTTGACGAATGATAATCAATAATATAATGTCAGAAACTGTAGATCAGGGCTTAACAACTGGCCGGTTTAGAGCGCGAGTACTCGCGTCTGCTCAGGCATGTGCTCGCGAGCAGGTGCAACGTCGCGGAGAAGGGAGGGAGGGGAAATGCGCGCGCACGTTTGAATAGGGCCGCAGCGTGCCTATTGAATTCGCGCCGACTGTGTAACTTTTAAAGTACTACGATCAGCTCTAACAGTCACTTCGCTGGTTAAGAATCATGTCAAGTCACCGTTGTGTAAACACAACCATGCTTTCGCAGTTCAATCCCCATTAGGAGGAATTGTATCTGTTTACAGAAAAAGATGGTGTTGCAAAATGTTTAGTATGTCACAAAACGCTGAATTCTTTTAGGAAATTTAATTTGCAGCGACATTACATGTCGTACCATGCGAAAGACTACGGAAGTGGAAAATGTAATGGACCAGATCGTGCACAGGAAGTTATTAAACTTAAAAGGAAGCTATCCGAAGAAGATCTGGATGACGAAGAAAAATCAACTGAGGCAGCTCTCAGAGTGAGTTACAAAATTGCTTTGCTTTTAGCAAAAGCCCTGCACCCCTTCACTGATGGTGATTTAATAAAAGAATGTTTGGTAGTTGCAGCGGAACATTTGTGTCCATCTCAAGTTGAACAGTTTCGGATTGTGCCATTATCTAACATGACCATTACGCGTTGCATACAGGAGATGGCAGACGACGTCCAGAGCCAGCTTGCAAATATCTGTAAAGATTTTATGGCGTATTCTCTAGCTCTGGACGAAAGTGTTGATATCACTGGAACAGCGCAGTTCCATATTTATTCGAGGTGTTAACAGAGATCTTCAGGTGAAGGAGGAGCTCCTCGATGTAGTAGCCATGAAGGACACTACAATCGGAGGTGATATTTTAAGTAGTGTTGAAGAAAGTGTTGAAAATATAGGATTGTCGTGGAATTCATTTGTTTCAGTGTCTACAGACGGTGCACCAGCGATGACAGGGAGAAAATCAGGTTTCGTTGCGCTGTTGAAGAAGAAAATGCAAAAACTGAGCGTGCCGAAAGAAATAAGGGGCGTTCACTGTGTGATCCACCAGGAAAACTTATGTGCAAAGAGTATCACTCTAAAAAATGTGATGAGTGTTATTGTTCGTAAAATCAATTATATAAGGAAGCATGGGCTACAACACAGGCAATGAAAAAGCTTTCTTGAGGATGTAGAAAGCCAGTATGGTAGCCTGCTTTATTACAGCGAGGTCCGCTGGCTTAGTCGTGGCGAATTATTAAATCGATTTTTTTGCCTATTAGATGAGATAAATATGTTCATGGAAATAATTAACATGTGTGTTCCTGAATTGAAATAGCCTTCATGGAAATGTGATCTCGCGTTCTTAGCAGATTTAACTAACCATCTGAATGCTTTGAACATTTCACTACAAGGTAAAGATCTGCTAATTACTCATTTTATAGATCGAATACGAGCTTTTAAAATGAAATTGACACTTTGGGTGAGTCAGCTGGAAACAGGAAATCTAGCTCATTGTCCTAAATTATCATCCATGCAAGATGTTCACAAAGACTGTGAACGTTATTCACATAGTTTAGTTGCCCCTAAGGAAGAATTTGATCAACGCTTTCAAGATCTGACAGCACTAGACAGTGATTTTGATCTGTTCTCCTCTCCATATTCAGCGAATATTGAAGAGATTCGTCCTGAGCTGCAACTAGAAATTATTGACCTGCAGTGTGACAGAGAATACAGAGACAAGTTTCAGAACAAGAATAACATTTTGTAATTCTACAGACACTTCCCTCAGGATAGATTTCCTCGTTTGCACGAACTGGCGGCTACAATAATGTCAATGATCGGTTCCACGTATGTTTGTGAACAACTGTTCTCTGCAATGAAATGTAACAAGACGCGCCTGAGAAACGCATTGTCTGATCGAAATTTAAACTGCACGCTGCGCCTACAATGCACAAGAACAATTACTCCGAACATTAGACGCAGTTGTAAAGGGCAAAAAGTACAAGATAACCGAGAATCCCACACTTCAGTGACACCTTTTATTGTGTAACAGTTCACAAATTAATACCAATATAGAGGCATACACTAAGCTAATAAAATTATGTGGCACGTGTACATTCCCCTTTATTTGTTTCATTTGTCGCAGTAATAATTCGTGAGTGATATCCCTGCAGGTGGCCGCGGATTTACATTGACTGGCGGCAGCTGTTGTGTGCCCCACGTGACTCTCCCCACTCTCTGCTCTGGTCCAGTAGTGAGGGTAGCGTGCTCGCGCTGCTCTGTGCTCGCGCCTTGCTGCTCACAGCTTGCTCCGCGAGCACGTATGTTGTGAAGCCCTGCTGTAGATCTTCCTAAATAACTGCTTCATGAAATACAACTTGAAGGTCAAAAACAAAATTTTTCAATATAAAAGTAAATGTAATTAAAAATATGAAATTTAAGTATAATTTTCAATTATAATTAGATTTTAAAGTATATGCATAATTACCTGGATTAATGAGTGTTTTGGAAGGACAGAAAAAAGTTCACTAGCGAAACGATGCCTATTATCAATTTTTAACGATTACATTGGTCTGACTAAACCTCTGCGAGTTGACTTTCTCCACGATTACAAATACTTTAAAAACTTTTATAATAAACATTTCGTGAAATATTGTGTCCGTGTCCCAGTAGGCCACATGTTGGTTGCATCCATGCCTGTGATAATGACGGTGCTGTTTATTTTGACAGTATAGCGTCGTAGGCGAAGGTAGTGTAGATGACTGCACGTCATGGGTGACAGAAATGGTCGTACATAGCGTCGTGGTCGAAGGTGTCGATAACTGCAGCAGCATCTGAGAGGCTATGGTGCATAGGGAACGATAGGATTTGGGGATATTGCACTTAGCACTGTTGCAGGAGAGAACGTGTTAACCACATACTACACTAAATTATCACATCCATCATTGTGTAGATCATTTATATTTTAAGTTTAGAATGCACGCAATAGCTGACTGTGGCCCATTCCAAGATCAACGACGTCGCACAATAAAATATTCGAATACGAGAGCTGCGAGAGTCAGCGGCCCTATTCACATACTACCACAGAACTACAGTGCTTGACAACAAATGTGAAGCAGCCAGAAAACATGATCGGATGTTAATGTAAATTAAATGGCTCTGAGAACTATGGGGCTTAACATCTTAGGTCATCAGTCCCCTAGAACTTAAAACCACTTAAACCTAACTAACCTGAGGACATAACACACATCCATGGCCGAGGCAGGATTCGAACCTGCGACCGCAGTAGTCTCGCGGTTCCGGACTGAAGCGCCTAGAACCGCTCGGCTATCACGGCCGGCTGTTAATGTAACTTCGTACACGTACGCCTGGGGAAAAGTCAAATTCTTCCAGTTTTTTGGAGAGGCACAGCGTAGTTACTCCTGGTGTTATGGTGTGGAGAGTCACAGGATATGGTCAGGGTCGTAGTGATTGACTGAACTGTTAGGGTACAAAGATACGTCACAGACATCCTGTGTCGTATGTTACCTCTCATATGAACGTATCGTGGAGTCAATTTTCAAAAGGATGATCGTCGTTCACACATGGCACGTGGCTCTGTGAATTGCCTGCGTCATGTTGAAGTATTCCTGCAGCCAATAAGATCCCCAAATGTCTCCTCGACAGAACAAGTGTGAAACCATCTCGAACTCATTTCCGTCCCAGCTCTCTCAAATCTCCTATTTCATAGTAATCCCCTTTAAGCAAGAAAAAGGCGGCTAAATATCTGACAGCTATATTTAGCGGGATGACCTGTAGAGCGTCAGCTGGTATGATTTCGAAAGCCCCTGATAACCTGATGGGCACAGCAGCCCTGCTCTCCCTGTCAGGCATCCCGTTTTCGTCCATAATATTGGCAGCGAAGATGTTTGGTGGTCGCTGGTTGCCTGCAGGGCTAATTTGTGTGGATTGCCCTACTTGGTTTGGCTGCTGTAAAATTGACGTCATGACTGAAATTTAATGTTTCATCAGGATGAATGACAGGGCGATTTCCTAGTTATCAACGTATCTTATAACGCTACAGCTGGCTTTCTTGGCGTATATTTTCCCTTTGCAGTAAATATAAATTTTCCCCGGCAGAAACAAGAGTATTTTGTTATCGCGCAATTATCTCCTTTGGCGAATACTCTACTGCGTTTCTGTAAGAATGTGAAGCCATAACGAACATGTGCTTTGCAACGAATTCCTCGTTTGCATGTACCTGCAATAGTACTTGCTTCCAATGACGAATGCATTTTGTCGTATTTTGTAAGTTCATGTTATTAATTTATAATCTCCCCGTATCCATTAATTCATCCGTTATGGGCATATTCAAGGAGATTGTAATTGAGGTCTTCAGATAACGAGGTATTTCTAAGTAACACAAACATGGCAATCAATCAAAGACATCTAAGTAATCGACCATGATTGGAACTGCATATTTATTTGGTGGACCGATAATTTCCATAAATGCCTGATCTATCCATTCATGAATTGAACGTTCCTACCTGCAACCGACCTGGCTCAGACAATGATGGAATATTCTGTTAGGTGAAATTTTTAGTCAAGTTTACATTTATTAATTGTAATATAACTGTACTTGACTGCAGCATTTACAAATTAACTAGAAATGTGAGCCAGCTGCAGGAATATAAGTAGATTATATTACAATCATTTATTTTCATAAAACCTTGTGTTCGGTTAAAGGCTATGGACTTGAGTTACCCTTTCAAAACACTATTTCAAAATAATAAATATATTTCCATTTCTACGATTACAAGGCTGAAACCTATATTTAAAAAGTCGTTACTATGGTTTTTAGATTCTGTTACTCAGAGACAAGGAGGGGAGCATTGGTAGACGGGCTGTCGCAGGACTGCAGAAGTGTATGCCATTTACTAGGCGATGCGTGACGAATAATTGACGTGAGACTTGAGCCCTTGCGTGCACAGCGGCTGCAGGTGCGCACGGAGTCGCTCTATAGGTTTGGGATAGGCTAACGACCATTGTGCTTGGAATACATCCGGTTCGACAATGAAGCTTAGCGGTCAACATGTGGTGACTTTCACAGCATTGAACTGGCAAGCGGTTTACTGCACTGCGGTCGGTCTACTCACTATTAACTAGCCGCATCCTACCTCTAACTCTGCCATACGGCCGCCCGTGGCAGGTGACTCAGCAGCGGTGACTTTCCCAGAATCGAGGTATTCACGATACTTCCCGACACGGAATCAAGTTTGATCGGGTCGACTAGGTTAACGCTCGACTTTTGGAACCGATATTCATGATTTTTTTCAATAAAATAACAAACAATTTACAAAACTGTCTTTAGATCTTTATTGCACACCCTTTATATTGTAGTATGTATTTTGTAAGTAAATAACTTACATCCAGAGGACGGTATACGACATTGACGAAAGGCTTTCGCGGTGGGCGAGGGCGGTTGGTGGGAGCTCGGAATGTCACAATTTGCAACCTCGAACAAAATTTCATACACTGTTCTGAAAGCTATGATACAGTCCAACGTTGTACGTAGGGATGTTAAAAATGGTTTTTTACAAAATGGCGAGATTGTAAAATTAAATTCAACTTTTTCTTAAAAAAATCATTATAAAACGTGCACCGAAAATCAGATTTAAAATTTATCGCAACAGTCCTACGTTCTACAGTAAAAAAGACGCCGGCTCACAAGTAACAAAAAGGTATTAAATAATTACATGTATATTTCATGAGTTATATCACCCGCCAACTTGAAAAATGTTCTCCACAAAAAACAAGTGTTTTATGTTTCAACTTGTGGATCATAACATCGAAACCCAACAAACATTTAATCGGCAATACCAGCAACGTATAGTTGTCTTTTTCTCGCCGGTGTCGAAACACTCTCAATTTGACGAAATTATATCGCTTACCAATCGAAACTTTTTTGTACGATTAGGGTTGCTTTTTGAAACTTTTCTATCCGTAAAAATACGCTTGCATGTCATTTTCAAGCACTCAGGTTTTACGTCGTATAAAAAACAAGCGAAATGACAGTTAAAGCAGACCCGAGACAGGCACGTGCTTTCATACTGTTTACCATAAAGAAGTCATGCTACGAAGGAAATTTTGTTGAGAAAAGTATTTCAGTTATTAGTAATGGTCTCTGTGATAGTATAAGAAACTAACAGTGTTGTTGATTTAACCAGCCGCCCATCGCTGGTCGGGCCTGTTCGGTCGCAGACTTCGAGAGCATCGGTACTGACAAAGGAAACTCCCCACCGCATCCCCTCCAGATCTAGTGGTCAGTTGGCCCAATGGATAGCCCGACAAAAAATGAGCACAGATCAAGAGTGAAAACAAGAAGAAGGCGTACTGAACTGTGAAAAAAGAAGTAAGTGAACGGTCGAGCCTCAAGATGCGCAATACCGAGCGACTCGCAAGAACCACTGGGTGGTGGTTGTGTGGTCACGATGTTGGACTGCAAAGCGGGAGAGTCGTGTTCAAATCTCCCTTGTGGCCCATTTTTTTATCACAAATTCATGAACGGTCCGTCCGGTCATTGACGTGACTGTTCTGCTTCTGTAGTCTTGGCAACTGTCATAAAATACATTGGTTACAGAATATGAGTCATGTGGTAAGAACATATTACAGTTGCAAATATATCTGGTGAATAGTAAGAGCAGGCGAGATGCCTCATAGACCTCTCATACAAATGAAAACAACATATAATCGGGTGTAAACTATGTTACAATGAAGAAATTCAAGAGTCAAAACTTCCAAAACGGAAGGCATGAGGCATAACATATGGTACTTGTGTAGAACAAATAGGAGGTACGTACGTCTGGAGGTCCCTCCGTTACACCTCGCTATTGCAAACGGACGTTACACCTTACACACTAGCACCTCTAATACCCAGGAACACGTTCTCTTGCATCGATGCATGCCTGTATTCGTCGTGGCATACTATCCACAAATTCATCAAAGCACTGTTGGTACAGATTGTCCCACTCCTCAACGGCGATTCGGCGTAGATCCGTCAGAGTGGTTGTTGGGTCACAACGTCCATAAACAGTCCTTTTCAAAATATCCCAGTCATGTTCCATAGGGACCATGCTGGCCACTCTAGTCGAGCGATGTCGTTGTCCTGAAGGAAGTCATTCACAATATTTGCATGATGGGGGCGCGAATTGTCGTCGATGATCGCCAATATGCTGCCGATATGGTTGCACTACTGGACGGAGGATGACATTAAAATATTGTACAGCCGTTACGGCGCCTTCCATAACAACCAGCGGCGTACTTTGGTCCCACATAATGCCACCGCAAAACAGCAGGGAACCCCCATCTTGTTGCACTCACTGGACAGAGTGACTAAAGCGTTCAGCCTGGCCGAGGTGCCTCCAAACACATCTCGGACGATTTTCTGGTTGGAGACATATGCGACACTCATCGCTGACGAGAACGTGATGCCAGTCCTGAGCGGTCCATTCGGCATGTTTTTGGGCCCATCTGTACCGTGCAGCATGGTGTCGTGGTTGCAAAGGTGGGCTTCGACATGGGCGTCGAAAGTGAAGTTGCTCATGATACAGCATATCACGTACAGTTTGAGTAACACGACGTCATGTGGCTGCACGAAAACCATTATTCAACATGGTGGCGTTACTGTCGGGGTTCATCCGAGCCATAATCAGAAGATAGTGGTCATCCAATGCAGTAGTAGCCCTTGGGCGGCCTGAACGAGGCATGTCATCGACTGTTCCTGTCTCTCATTCGAGCCATAATGAGTAGATAGTGGTCATCCACTGCAGTAGTAGCCCTTGGGTGGCCTGAAGTAGGTATGTCATCGACAGTTCCTGTCTCTCTGTATCTCCTCTCTCTCCGAACAACATCGCTTCGGTTCACTCCGGGACGCCTGGAAACTTCCCTTGTTGGGAGCCTTTCTTCGCACAAAGTAAATTGCGGACTCGAACCGCAGTATTGACCGTCTAGGCATGGTTGAACTACAGACAACACGAGCCGCGTACCTTCTTCCTCGTGGAATAACTCGAACTGATCGACTGTTGGACCCCCTCCGTCTAATAGGCGCTGCTTATGCATGGTTAAGGGCCCGGGTTCGATTCCCAGCGGGGTCGGAGATTTTCTCCGCTCAGGGACTGGGTGTTGTGTTGTCCTAATCATCATCGTTTCATCCCCATCGACGCGCAAGTCGCGAAGTGGTGTCAACTCGAAAGACTTGCACCAGGCGAGCGGTCTACCCGACGGGATTCCCTCGTCACACGCGTTTCTTCTTTCTTATGCATGGTTGTTTACACCTTTGGGTGGGTTTAGTGACATCTCTGAACAGTCAAAGGGACTGTGTGATAAAGTATCCACAGTCAACGTCTATCTTCAGGAGTTCTGGGAACTGGGGTGATGCAAAACCTTTTTTGATGTGTATCTACTTTGACGACGGATTCAACACGCCTTCGAAATTGCCAAACGTCTAAATAGCGTTTTCCTTGCCACCTAATACCACATTTGCAGGTAAGTGAAAAATTTCTGCATACAGAAAGAAATCCGCTAAAGGATACAAATATCTAGAATATTTAAAACAGTGTGTCAGTTATTAAGATTGGAAAGAATTCCTTGCTTCAGTTTCTATTGTGCGATCGCAGATGTAAGTCCTAAGCTAACTCATACAGTGCACGCCCTTTACAACAAAATGAGAACGTGAAAGGAAGTGTTAGCTTGTTTTGTCCACGTCATAAAGAGCGATATCAACATCTGCATGGGTTCAGCCGCCGGTTATCGGAATCCAGGAAAACGATCTGTTATACTATACATTTAAGGAGATGGGACCTGGATAAACTGACTAAACCAGAGGTTGTACAGAGTTTCCGGGAGAGCATAAGGGAACAATTGACAAGAATGGGCGAAAAAAATACAGTAGAAGAAGAATGAGTAGCTTTGAGGGATGGAGTAGTGAAGGCAGCAGAGGATCAAGTAGGTAAAAACACAAGGGCTAGTAGAAATCCTTGGGTGACAGAAGAAATATTGAATTTAATTGATGAAAGGAGAAAATTTAAAAATGCAGTAAATGAAGCAGGCGAAAAGGAATAAAAACGTCTCAAAAATGAGATCGACAGGAAGTGCAAAATGGCTAAGCAGACATGGCTAGAGGACAAATGTAAGGATATAGAGGCAGATATCACTAGGGGTAAGATAGATACTGCCTACAGGAAAATTAAACAGACCTTTGGAGAAAAGAGAACCACTTGCATGAATATCAAGAGCTCAGATGGAAACCCAGTTCTAAGCAAAGAAGGGAAAGCATAAAGGTGGAAGGAGTATATAGAGGGTCTATACAAGGGCGAGGTACTTGAGGGCAATATTTTGGAAATGGAAGAGGATGTAGGTGAAGATGAAATGGGAGATATGATACTGCGTGAAGAGTTTGACAGAGCACTGAAAGACTTAAGTCGAAACAAGGCCCCGGGAGTAGACAACATTCCATTAGAACTACTGACAACCTTGGGAGAGCCAGTCCTTATAAAACTCTACCATCTGGTGAGCAAAATGTATGAGACAGGCGAAATACCCTCAGACTTCAAGAAGAATATAATAATTCCAATCCCAAAGAAAGCAGGTTGTTGACAGATGTGAAAATTACCGAACTATCAGTTTAATAAGTCACGGTTGCAAAATACTGACGCGAATTCTTTACAGACGAATGGAAAAACTGGTAGAAGCCGACCTCGGGGAAGATCAGTTTGGATTCCGTAGAAATATTGGGACACTTGAGGCAATACCACACGACTTATCTCAGAAGCTAGATAAAGAAAAGGCAAAGCTACGTGTCTAGCAACTGTAGACTTAGCGAAAGCTTTTGACAATGTTGAGTGGAATACTCTCTTTCAAATTCTGAAGGTGGCAGGGGTAAAAGACAGGGAGAGAAAGGCTATTTACAATTTGTACAGAAACCAGGTGGCAGTTATAAGAGTCGAGGGACATGAAAGGGAAGCAGTGGTTGGGAAGGGAATGAGACAGAGTTGTAGCCTCTCCCCGATGTTATTCAACCTGTATATTGAGCAAGCAATAAAGGAAACAAAAGAAAAATTCGGAGTAGGTATTAAAATCCATGGAGAAGAAATAAAAACTTTAGGGTTCGCCGATGAAATTGTACGCCGGCCGAAGTGGTCGTGCGGTTCTAAGCGCTGCAGTCTGGAACCGCGAGACCGCTACGGTCGCAGGTTCGAATCCTGCCTCGGGCATGGATGTGTGTGATGTCCTTAGGTTAGTTAGGTTTAACTAGTTCTAAGTTCTAGGGGACTAATGACCTGAGAAGTTGTCCCATAGTGCTCAGAGCCATTTGAACCATTTGAACGATGAAATTGTAGAATGAGATCTTCACTCTGCAGCAGAGTGTGCGCTGATATGAAACTTCCTGGCAGATTAAAACTGTGTGCCCGACCGAGACTCGAACTCGGGACCTTTGCCTTTCGCGGGCAAGTGCTCTACCATCTGAGCTACCGAAGCACGAATCACGCCCGGTCTCACAGCTTTACTTGTGCCAGTATCTCGTCTCCTACCTTCCAAACCTTACAGAAGCTCTCCTGCGAACCTTGCAGAACTATCACTCCTGAAAGAAAGGGCCGCACAGCCATGTCTCCGCAGTATCCTTTCTTTCAGGAGTGCTAGTTCTGCAAGGTTCGCAGGAGAGCTTCTGTAAAGTTTGGAAGGTAGGAGAAGAGATACTGGCACAAGTAAAGCTGTGAGACCGGGCGTGAGTCGTGCTTTGGTAGCTCAGATGGTAGAGCACATGCCCGCGAAAGGCAAAGGTCCCGAGTTCGAGGCTCGGTCGGGCACACAGTTTTAATCTGCCAGGAAGTTTCATATCAGCGCACACTCCATTGCAGAGTGAAGATCTCAATCTGGAAACATCCCCCAGGCTGTGGCTAAGCCATGTCTCCGCAGTATCCTTCCTTTCAGGACTGCTAGTTCTGAAAGGTTCGCAGGAGAGCTTCCGTAATGTTTGGAAGGTAGGAGACGAGATACTGGCACAAGTAAAGCTATGAGACCGGGCGTGAGTCGTGCTTCGGTAGCTAAGATGGTAGAGCATTTGCCCGCGTAAGGCAAAGGTCCCGAGTTCGAGTCTCGGTCGGGCACACAGTTGTAATCTGCCAGAAAGTTTCATATCAGCGCACACTCCGCTGCAGAGTGAAGATCTCATTCTGGAAACATCCCCCAGGATGTGACCAAGCCATGTCTCCGCAGTATCCTTTCTTTCAGGAGAGCTAGTTCTGCAAGGTTCGCAGGAGAGCTTCTGTAAAGTTTGGAAGGTAGGAGACGTGATACTGGCACAAGTAAAGCTGTGAGACCGGGCGTGAGTCGTGCTTCGGTAGCTCAGATGGTAGAGCACTTGCCCGCGAAAGGCAAAGGTTCCGAGTTCGAGTCTCGGTCGGGCACACAGATGAAATTGTAACTCTGTCAGAGACCGCAAATGACTTGGAAGAGCAGTTGAACGGAATGGACAGTGTCTTGAAAGGAGGATATAAGATGAACATCAACAACAGCAAAACGAGGGTAATGGAATGTAGTCGAGTTAACTCGGGCGATACTGAGGGAATTAGATTAGGGAATGAGACTCTTAAAGTAGCAAAGGAGTTTTACTATTTGGGGAGAAAAATAACTGATGAAGGGCGAAGTAGAGAGGATATAAAATGTAGACTGGCAATGGCAAGGAAAGCGTTTCTGAAGAAGAGAAATTTGTTAACATCGAGTATAGATTTAAGTTTCAGGAAGACGTTTCTGAGAGTATTTGTATCGAGCGTAGCCATGTACGGAAGTGAAACATGGACGATAAATAGTTCGGACAAGAAGAGAATGGAATCTTTCGAAATGTGGTGCTACAGAAGAATGCTGAAGAATAGATGGGTAGATCACATAACTAATGAGGGGGTACTGAATAGAAATGGGGAGAAGAGGAATTTGTGGCACAACTTGACTAGAAGAAGGGATCGGTTGGTAGGACATGTTCTGATGCATCAAGGGATCACCAATTTAGGATTGGAGAGCAGCGTGGAGGGTAAAAATCGTAGAGGGAGACCAAGGGATGAATACACTAAGCAGATTCAGAAGGATGTAGGCTGCAGTACGTACTGGGAGATGAAGCAGCTTGCACAGGATAGAGTAGCATGGGGGAGCTGCAGCAAACCAGTCTCAGGACTGAAGACCACAACAACAACAACAACAACAACTTCACCATTTCGGTTCAAACAGAGCATATTATATTTAGAATGGTATAACAAGTTTGCTATTGAATAGAAGAGGGTCATAAGTAAGGGCGAACGAGTACTGGAACATGCAATATGACCCCAGCACTGAATGGTTATCGTATTTATTGCATGGTTGTAACAAAGCGTACTAATTTGTCCACAGTGTTGACAGGATGCTGGGCCACTACAATACATGTCGCCCGCTCAAAGCTAAGGTTGTACAATTGTCAGAAATTTAAACTTGTGGTCTACAAGATGCCGTGTACAACAGATGTGAAATACATGTTTCTGTATTTATCATTATCGGTGAGATTCGCTAATGAACTGTTACCGGCGCTAATATTTTCCAGTGAGGAGCAGAAATTTTCAGGTAGCATTCTGAATTTATGCTGCTGGAAAAATATCAGTGCTTAGCTCTGGATAACTGTTGGCGAATACGGATTGGCACATTTCTCGAAACTGACCGATGTTGCAGTCAATACGCTAATATCGTCTGGAAAAAATGAGTCGCTTAGACTTTTATGAGTACTTCATACAAAGGCGTTCTAATTATGCACAATGATACAACATACGATGTTCTGAAGCAAAGTAAGCTTTATGGTGTAATTTCATCTGATGCTGGAAACTATTCAAATTTATTTTAATTATGTTAAAGTGATGATCTAGAACTAATCCATTATTAATAAGTACTGTACATTTACAGCAAAACATTCAATCAAAAATAGCATCTCAGCTTGTGACTCTAATTAAATACATAAAAATTACGCAAGGAGCTTCATTTACTGAAACAGACAAAATTAGGACAGGCTGAAAGACTAGTTATTTAGCTTCTTACTATTGCTTTAACCCATAACTATTTCTCGTGGAAGGGAACGTTTTACAAACGAAACACAGAATTAGCAATGGTATGTTGTTTTGGCCCTTTACTTGACGTATTTATGGAACTCTCTGAAAATAAGTATTTTAATGAACAATTTACTATGGCAGGAAGTGGTTTACTGCAGAAAGTATGTAGAAAAAGCTATTATTTATTTCACTGGCACTTCTAAGGAATTTAATGTACTTTATTCAGTCTTCAACAACAATAGTAAAAAGTGTCTCTCAGTTAAGTGTGCAAATAACGAGAGGATTAATTTTTTACCTATGAGCATCACAAACTTAAGATGCTATCATGACTTCCATGGTATCCATAAACCAACGACTTCAGATGACATTATTCACTGCCCCACATGCAACATAGTCAATCAGTCATAACACACATTCTGACACACATTGGTTGATCATACAGTAAAATTCCCACAGTCGACCAAGCAAATGTGAGGTAATTGAGATCATTTATGTGACACTGCAGCTAAATTTGGGCACAATCTTAAAACTATAAACAATTTATACTGAAAGAATTATGAACTTAATTGTGGAAAAAATAATTCTTGAGAATATTGTTCAGGAAAAGTAAATGAAGTCTGTAATATTTTAATTCATCAATACAACACTGATAGAATAAAATATGCAGTTCGAGAAATGTAAAAATAGCATTTCAGCAAAGAATACCGTTACGATTAAGATCTCACATAATTTGGGTAAAACGTCAGGATATGATCATTTAGGCGTGTATGAGAGTCCTTGAGCAGGATGGAATCAGATAGATTTTGAACCAACAGTGCACAAGTTAAGAGAGTTATTTAACTAAAATGCTAATCTAAATAACAGTAATCAACTCATAGTCTGCATCTTATAAATACCAACCAATCAGCAGGAAAGTATCAAGGGATACTGAAACCATGATCAAAATGATCAAGGCATTTTCATTTTATCACTCAAATTGTCATACCTTATATATATTCATTTTGGGTTAAACATTTTTAAAAAAGTTATTGATTATTTGAGCGATAAAATGAAAATGCCGTGATAATTTTGATCATGGTTTCTCTATGCCTTGATCTGTTTCAAAACTCAGGCAATACTCTCAGTTTCAGTACGCTAACTAATCTAAACTTCGCTGTTAGTAGACCATTGGCCACTCATGTTTTACTATATATCCTTATCAACATAGTCTGATACAATATTAATTGTCTTTGTAGGTGTTACTTTATTCTGCGAATGTCATTTGTTTTAATACGTAGTTTGTGATAGAGTACTGGGCGTACTAGTAAGTAAAGGTTTGTTCATACAAAAGTAATTCTGTTACGGTCCTCATTGTATTTACTTTGTAATCACTAACGAACGATCTATAACAACAATAGCTCTGATCTTCGAAATATTAATTGTAACATTATCGAGTGAGGTGAGGCTATAGTAGAAACCTGTTCTCTTAGTTGGGAGAATGGCCTTCCATGTTTACCTTCTCTGCGATTTTCCTAAATTGCTTAAGGAATATGGCTGTATCATTACACTGATAAGGAGAAAACCGATTTCCTTCCATAATCTTATTTCAATCTGAACTTCTACCCTGTGGTCAAGGACGTTATCGTAGATGGGACGTTACACTGTGTCCTTCCTACTTTTCAGGTATCAGTACAAAATATAAATAATGCAATGTTGTAGTTTGAATAAGAATCTTTGGTTCTCCTCATTACAAATGTCAATTAGTTCCAAGGACTAACATACTGCGAGTTTGTTTCAATCAATCATAAGTTGTTGGCGATTCTATGTATGCCATACTAGACAGTCATTCAACCTTTAATAGCACTTATTTTGATGGTGTTAAATGGTTTAATTTTTATCTTCTGGAAGGTTTAATGATGGACAGATTTTTACTACCATTAAAAATATTTCAGTTCTGTTTATTTCCAGGTGCTCTCTTTGTTCTGTAACTAAGCCATTTTAGTGAAACTCAGAATTTTATTTTATATGACAATGAAAAGATATGACACTTAAGAGTGTGTGCATAAGTAGACTACTCTAAAAACATTACTATTGGTGAATAATGGAATAACATCTACTGTAATATTGATTGCATTCATTCGTGTATCGACTGTGCTTTGAAACATTTCCATGGTTTCGTCATGCATTCCTATTATTTAAATATTTTTCGTTTTGTTTTGTTGTCCAATAGAAGTTACTTCTTCGTATTTGTTACCGATTATTTCGTTTTTAATACATGTAAATGACAGTTTCATATAGTGTACTTCTTTGTCATTTAATGTATTTTCAAAATGTTGTCCCGTAGCATTACCTATTCTGTATATTTGACTGGTATTCTGCTGAACTTAAATTGAGCTTGTTAACGTGTTCTTATTTATAATGCCCTGTACTTCCACAACATACGCTTGAAGTAGGTATGGTAAATGGCACGTTCAAATAATTCAGGGTATTATTCCTTTCGACCGTGAAATGGTTTTGCAGACTTTTCGCAAAGGTATCCTGTAATAGGTAATCGATAGATATTTCAAGTTCTTTCAGTAATTTTTTCGGTTATGCACTGCTGTAGTAACGTGTTTCACCACTGGCGAGTTCCACTTGCTTTCAGCCAATGAGAGCACTGTACGATCAAGTAGGCCCCATTTAAATTAACATTTCATTCCGGACGTTGCAATGAGGAAGCGGGAGCAATTCGGAGGTAGTGCCTGTCTGTAGCTTTGGGTGTTTTGGTTGCATCGCTTTCAGTTGTTTCAGTCGTGTGATACTCGTATTCGCACATTTATTCTGCGAGCATTTTGTATGATGATCTGGTGATGAATTGCTACTTTATCTCGTATTTAGACGAAAGGAATTGCAGAGACACTGAAGTACTTTGTTTCCCGTAAGTTGGAAGCTGATCACATGATCGTGTCGTAGTTACTTAATCCGATGCATTATGCACTCATTTTTGTCATTCTTTACCTTATTTTAGACTAGTCAGTGCCTTAATGAAAGAAGTGTATAGAAAAATGTATTTCCGTGATTATTAGAAATTCGATTCATTAATCACTCTGAAGTTAATACAGAGTGTCAGTTCAGTATTACTGTCAATCATTTCTGTTCTCCCAAGTTATTTACCTAATTTTCGTACGTAGTTTTGATGTATGTTTTCTGTGACACCATACTGAGCATACCTGGTACCAATATCCCCCATTGGCTATTCAATGACTATGTATGGTACACGGGATGAAATAGATGAAGCGCATACAGCCTCCCACGTTATTAGTAATAAATATCAAGTTCTACTGCATGACTAATTTTCAGGTCGTGCAAGTTAAGTTTAGGCACTATCTCCGGAATGAAGACGGCTGTGGCAGAATTTGGCAGTGTGCGTACGTACTTAATCAGGAAATAATTGTTACAGGACAGAATAATGATGCCCTGGGCTTTTGAAGTAGTACGAGGCATGTTCATAAAATAAGTGTACTATAACCACAGCGGGTTGTGGATCTTTTTTTCTATTTTGAGGCTTGGAAGCACTGACTGGTAGAGGGGGGAACCCCTGACTAGAGCGCACATCACAGGAACACGGTAGTGCGTTAACTCATGTTGTAATACGAGGGATATTAGGAAAGTAAGTTCCGATCGGTCATGAAATGGAAACCACTGTGAAAATCTAATAAAGCTTTGCACATACATGTTCGACTGTGTCTCTAGTAGGCTTGTCGGTTGCATCACTTCGCTCTTTTCAGTTCTGAGTGCATGGTGGGCACATAAAGATGCGTAGAAAATAGTGTCTCCCGCCAAGTATGAAGTCCTGGTGAGAGATTTCGCCTGATGTTAGGCAGCCCACATTACAGAATTGTCATACGGTCCCTTCTTCGTGACAATTCTCGGTCACAATCTGCAGGGGCAATGAAAATGCTCCTGCAGCATTTTCGATGGGAAGTGATTGATCACCCGCAGTACAGCCCGTAATTGGCTCCCTCTGTGTTTCATCTCTGCTCACATTAACAACTGGCTATGAAGACAACATTTACGCACAGACAATGAGCTATAGGTGAGCGTAGAGAATTGGCGGGAGGCACAGGCGGCTTCTATGATGAGGGCATTGGGAAGTTGGTACAACGCTACGACAAATGTCTAAGTCGGAGTGGTGACGATGTAGAGTCGTGGGTGAAAGCTGTAGCTAACTGTTGCAGATAAAATATTTCTGATTATCACAATGGTTTCCATTTCGAGATCAATCGAAACTTACCTTTCGAATACCCTAGTATCCAGCTGCGTGAAAGACTTCGGTGAGCGAGCCACGTGCTCTAATCCGTTTCTTACTCGCGAAAGAAATAACAACTACACAAATATTTTCACTAATCAAAACGGCTTACAGCGAAGGTGTTTCAGTGGTTCAGGAAGTTAAGTGGAGGCAGAAAAAATTTTCATAATGAACACAGGAGTTGAAGACCTTCCATTTTGAGAGATGAGTTGGTACAAGAAATCGAGGAAACTCTTCGTGAAGACAGTCTAATTACAGTGGACGAAATTTATATGATGTTTCCTCAACTTTCCAGAACTTCCTTATACGAAACACTCACAGAAACGCAGGGATACCGAAAACTATGCGCAAGATGAGTCCAAAAGTAGCTGAAAGATCAGGAAAAGAAAACTCGGATCAGTGACGCCCGATAGGTTTTTGATAGACTGGATTTGAAAGGTGAGGATTTTCTGAACATTATTGTCACTGGAGATTAAACGTGGGTGGCTCAAACACGCCTGAGACTAAAGCGATAGTTGTCCCAGTGGCGTCACATCAATTCCCCATCTCCCAAAATATTCAAAATCACAATTTCTGGCAAAACATTATGGCCTCAGTGTTTTGGGGCAGAAAAGGCATCGTTTTGGTCGAATTTCTGTCTCAGGGAGAGACTATCAATGCACTACCATATCATGAGGCCCCAAAAGACTCAGGAGGATTATTCGAAACAAGAAAAGTGGAAATCTGACAAGAGGAGTGCTCTTGCTACACGATAACACTCGTGCTCACACAGCCTCAGCCGCCAAGGTGATGCTGGACTCATTTGGCTGGGATGTTTTGAACCACGCCCTGTATTCCCCTGACTAGGGGTCTTCAGATTATCAGCTTTCTATCTCCCCGAAGACAAAAATGGATGGATTTAAGTTATAAACCGACGAGCAGCTACAGAAAGAGGTACTGAAGTGGGGGAAGGAGCTGGCGGAAGAGTTCTACTAAGAAGGTATAAACAAGTTTGTGACACGACTCACCACATGCATTGAACGTGATAACGATTATGAGGAAAAATAGTCAACAAATTTATCAACAACATCCTCAATTTTTAAATACCCTTTTTCTAAAAAGAAACATAAAATTCTAGTACACTTACTTTCTGAACAAGCCTCGTGAATCCAGGTTTGGTCCGTCAACCACACCATTATTCAATGCTTGGATAACACATTTTCGGTGATAGACCATTTTCAGATGGAAGTATTGTGGTTACATTCAAAGGCCGCACAGTGCTTGGCTATAAGCTGACCACATCCACACTTGATAGAATTTTCCGAATTATTTTCTCAGCGCGCGTTGTTCAGCATGTAAACTATGCCTACCAGTTTCAAGTTGCGCAGTTTATTCTAATCGTGTTCTACTATGTTAGCTTCTTTTCTTACTACTGACGGTCAGATTGAGTTATAAAATTGATTATTATTTTATAAATATTCATGTAATAAGGCATAACTTCAATAAATCAGATCCTAATCATCGACTCAGTTAACACAGTAGGCCCCTTACGAGTCTTTGCCAATGAATTTAGGACTGATCACGTAGTCTCCAATAATTCTACACCAAACATTAATACATACTACCTCTGAAGCTCAATTTACCTCAGCCATTGCGTATTCTCAGGAGCCCAATAACATATACACTATGTAATCAAAAGTATCCGGACACCCCCAAAAACATACGTTTTTATATTAGGTGCATTATGCTGCCACCTACAGCCAGGTACTCCTTATCAGCGACCTCAGTAGCCATTAGACATCGCGAGAGAGAGCAGAATGGGGTGCTCCGTGGAACTCACGGACTTCAAACGTGGTCTGGTGATTGGGTATCACTCATGTCATACGTCTGTACGCGAGATTTCCACACTCCTAAACATCCTTAGGTCCACTGTTTCCGATGTGATAGTGAAGTGGAAACGTGAAGGATACGTACAGCACAAAATCGTACAGGCCGATCTCGTCTGTTGACTAACAGGGACCGCAGACAGTTGAATAGGGTCGTAATGTGTAATAGGCAGACATCTATCCAGACCATCACACATGAATTCCTAACTGTATCAGGATCCACTGCAAGTACTATGACAGTTAGGCGGGAGGTGAGACAATTTGGATTTCATGGTCGAGCGGCTGCTCATAAACCACACAGCACACCGGCAAATTCCAAACGACGCCTCGCTTGGTGTAAGGAGCGTAAATATTGGACGATTGAACAGTGGAAAAATGTTGTGTGGAGTGACGAATCACGGTACACAAGGTGGTGATCCGATGGCAGGGTGTGGGAATGGCGAATGCTTGGTGAACGTCATCTGCCAGCGTGTCACATGAGAACAGACTGACAGAATTGTGTCTTCTGCAATTCCGCTTGTTAATATACTGTGAAATGATAAATGATACGGGGAAAATTAAAAAAAAAAAAAACGCTTGCCTGACCTTTTCCAGAGGATCACGAAATTTCTGTCTTTCTAACATGTGAATTACGAGCAATATCTGCAAGAACATCAGTTTTACTCGTTCCGCTGTTTGCAAGTTTGTTTCTTATCTTCTGTGTAGGATTACAGTGCATTTCCAGTAACATTTTTCGTACATTCGTTAAATTGTCATTCTTGTTGGACATCTTCTGTCGGAATATCTTCGTGCATATAACTCAGTAAAGAAGTAGCATATTTAGTTTCCGTTGCTTTCATAAAAGATAGTCATATTTTTTTCAAACTAATCAGCACTCGACACTTGTGAACGATACACACGGAATGAGAGCTACATTTCCTAAGCGCACCTATTATACCGGTATTGCAGTGGTAAAATTCCTCGTTTCCCCCCTCCACTGACACGCTGTATTTCCTTAAGTGGGTATGACAGCAAGAACTTTTGCATAATATGGCCATCGGTGTCTTATACAAAACGTAGAAATCCTAAGTTCTAAATATTGTAATTGGTCCGAAAAAAATAATCGCATTCTGAAGAGTGAAACGCCGTTGGTTTCAGCTCCTTTGGGTCTACGATACTAGCAGCATAAACTGCTATATTTCCATTTGAGAAAGCGAAGTTGATACCAATATCGCTGTAATTAATATAGTTATGAAATGAAATCATACGTCGTTTAGTGAGAACTGTCTCACAATTTATCTGCGTAAAAAAGCGGAATTAGGATACCTTAGACGGTTCCGGAAATATTTGAGGTGACTGGCCTAGCTGAATCTCCGTGTACGTAGTGGCAAAAAGTTACAATTACTCTTTTGAGGCCGGCCGGTGTGGGTGAGCGGTTCTAGGCGCTACAGTCTGGAACCGAGCGACCGCGACGGTCGCAGGTTCGAATCCTGCCTCGGGCATGGACGTGTGTGATGTCTTTAGGTTAGTTAGGTTTAATTAGTTTTAAGTTCTAGGCGACTGATGACCTCAGAAGTTAAGTCGCGTAGTGCTCAGAGCCATTTATTCTTTTGAAGAAGAGGATAAAGAAGAGAGATGAAGACTGGAACAGCAGTTATGACTGAAAAGTAATGTTTATTAAGTGACCAAAAGCAGTACTAGTTGGGAAATGAATCGAGTAACAACGTAGCGTACAGGGAGGTGTATGGGAATTATGTAGAGGCTGCGCGATGATTTGATTAATGACGGACTTTCTGTGCTCTGTAGATATCACTTGCATCCTGTGGTAAGGGACAGCTTTGTTAGTAGAGTTCTCACCTCGGCTGTGAACGACGCGCCACTTGCCTGGGCGGATCCATTTCTCCACCTATGTATGCCGGACGCGAAAAGCACCGGCTACTCCTTGTGTCGCCGGCTTAAGTGCAGCTCTTATCGTTTCTTCAGACGGATTTATACAACGTCGACCTGTGCACGAATAAGAAAGTATTTACAGGAATACTTCACTATGGTCTTGGCCTCGAGTGGACTGTTTTCATCAGGGACTTAAGTTTCATCACAGATCACTGCAGGTTGTATTCTTACTGAGTCCAATGAACATCAGATTAGCATCTTCAAAAAACTGTCGAGGGCGAAGGTCGCACTACACAAGCGAACTATAACACATTACGATGGAGCAAGCAATCATCATTCTTCTGGGAAAACAACAGCAGCACCAGCTGTTGATGACGCAGTAACAGCAGGAAGAATTAGAAGCTTCTACAAATAACATCCCAAACTACATAAAATTTCGGAACAATTCTAGAAATGGTAACTGGAGACAACAGCTAAGGATCCCGTCGTTGGCTCACAGCGTTACTTCCAGCACTTCCTGTATTTTGTTATTCAAATGAAGGAAGAGATACGTAAATCACTTTGCTACAGCAGCGCTCCTTGGTTTCAAAAGCGTGAAGTAGAGTGCTGCAACGCTCTGTGTTTGACCGGTCGCGGCTCGCCTGTTGACGGGGGGACCGAGCCGCTCGTGTCCGGCCCCACACGACTCGGCTCGGTCACGTACTCGCGCCATGTCTGATGTCCGGATTCCGGACACGCGGATAACCGAGCATGGCCGCTGACGTCTCACCTCGCCTCGCCCCGGCTCGCTGCTCTGTGCTGTACAAATCCAACGCCTCTCTCTCTCTCTCTCTTTTAATACAAAAGTAACATTTCCAAAGACGGGTACGTGACACAGCTAAATTCATAGAGCACCTGGAAAGTAAAATGTTATTTCAATACAATCGCGGATAGAAGACGAGTCTCATGTCCAAACAAAAGAGATATATTTCCTTTCATTTATAGGAAACATTAAATAAGTGCTTTCCCTGTAATCTAGAAGACAACCATCTTCATAAAGAAAGCATACGAAGAACATTAAACATTTACAGACGTAACTTGTCATACGTTTCAATTGTTTGCAACATAAACAAAATTATAGTTATTGTTGATCAGCAGGAAATCACTAACGCGTTCCGGATTTAATTGGCTGCGGCAATTTGTTAGTAACATGCACTAAAGCACCTTTCATTAGGTGCGCTTGTTGCTGGGATACATAAAATACCTCTTGCAACTGCAGCCAAACCTGGCAGATCTGTTTCATGTCTGCTCCACCACTTTAAGATGTCATCATCATCTCCGGGGTGCATTAAAATGTACAGATCTACTTCATCTGCTGCGGATGATCTGTTGTTCCTCCATTCCTTGAAACGAGCTCTCTTTCTGGGTGGTGATGACACAGTACTTGAAGGATCTATGATAATAAACAAAAGAGACAAGTAATACAAAACTGATATGCAAATCATCGAAACATTCCCGTAAGAGACCGATGACCTCGCTGTTTGGTCTCTCCCCCCAAACAACCCGACCCCCGTTCCCATAAAAACGAGATGTTTTACGTTAATGAAATATTATACGAGTCACAACATTCCCGTTTCTCTATAATATACTTTCCACTAACTATGCAAAAACGATTATGTTAATGACTGAATGTTGTACCTGCGTACGTAGCACACATTTGTCGCATATTGTTAAGAATTTCCTGCTTTTTACTTATTTCAAGCATATTAAGATAACGGAAGGACGGCCAAAGAAACGATCTTTGTGAGGTTTCTTGCAACTGTGTTTCTTTAAATGAGTGGTTCCCGACTGGAGAAACAATAAAGTGGAGCAGTTTATGCACGATACGTACCCAGTAGACGCACTGTTTTCATCTACAACCAACAGAAATGTACTCCATACTTGGCTTTTTAGACCTTCCCGTTTCTTTAATGTGTAAACATTGGTTTCAATCTTACGTCTTACTACACTGGCTTCCTCGCGTTGCATGATTACAGAGAGAAACACACCACAATTAAGAAGCCCGTACTGGCTGCAGGTTCACACGGATAATAACACGTGTAATGTGTTTCAAGTTATGTGCTACGTATTCGGTCACGGCTTCTATGCTCGGTCACAAGAACTAGTGCGGGTAGCCTATCCAATTAGGGTGTGCTCGCCCCACCTCGTATTTTGTGCTCGCTTACTCGGTCGTGCAGGACTCTAGCGTGAAGGCTTTCGTTCTTTCTTGTTCAGGGTGTGAAGTGTGTAACTTGTTGCGAAACCATGTCCCACTAGCAGATACGTGAATGGTCGCTTTCCTAAAAACTCGTGAACTGCTTACAGCGAACTATCGGAAACAAACGCAGGCAGTGGCATTCGACTAGCACTTCACCAGTCGCAGGAGAAGCCAGAGCAGTTTTATAGAGTCGTAGTGGCTAATCATCGTGCCTTAGGCCATAAGTGCTCGTTTCTATCATAAATGTCAAACCGTCCAAGTAGATTTCTTAATTCGAGACATTGTTATTCAATATGCAACAGATAGGCAAGTGCGTCAGGAACCATTAAAATTAGCAATTCATCATTACACGAGGTCTTGCAGTTCGCTCAAGCTTTTTGAGCTTGGGCAGAGATTCGATACGCTAAAACATTTGTAAGCAGGAGTAGCACAGTTGCATGTACAGGATGGTTATAAATAAATTTTCGCCACTTGATATGGCACCCACGAAAAACGTGTGATCGTAGGACAATGAAACATTGTGGAAACGTTTTGAAGTACATGCTAAAGCGGAATAGCGAACAAACTACTGAAAGAAACACGTTTTAATTTCCACGTGAGAGGATAAAATTTGTTAATAGCATACAATGTTTACGTTCCAGGTTACAGATGTTACTCAATGTGACGACCATCTGCATTTTAGTGTATGTAGTCACTGGCGCAACACGCAAGAAGTGGCTGCTAGGGCAACGGAGTATGTGTAGCGTACGCATAGGTCCGATAAGAAGAATTTTGAGTCCAGAAAGAGTAGCAGCCGTCATTAGTTAACTGTAGTGGCGTCTATTGAAAGGTCCCGGAGCAAATCTCACTTGGTGAAAAAGTCATAGTGATATGCACATATAAAGATGGCGGTAGTGTCGCAGATACGGGTAAAAGGGCAGTGCATAGGCGGGCGCGTCATTTGTACTCAGGCAAATCAGGTGGAGATTTTAGCGTACCATCTACAGACTGGGAGACTCGAGTGATCAGGACAGATAGTAGGCAGAGAACTGTACGAAATTGTTCTAACTGCCTTATTCGAAAATCACCTTGAGCAGTTAATCAGAGAACCGTTTAGTGAAGATAACATATTAGACATGCTGGTGACAGGCATACCCGAACATTTCGAATCAGTTAGCGTAGAATTGGAAATCAGTGGTCATAAGGCCGTTACATCATCACTAGAACGTTCATAAAAAGCAATACGTGAAATGTGTACTCACCTGAGAATAAGGACAACCATCAACTGTATAAAGGAAAGACGTCATTGAAAATTTGTGACAGACCGGGGCTAGATCCTGCATTTCCCGCTTTAGCCTTAACCACTTGGCTACCCGTGTATGACTCACGAGCCGACGTAGACTTCTATATGTCGTCGTTCCTGTGTCACAACCTGTAGTAGTGCACACGTTATATAATTCCCGTACAGGAGAGGACATTTTAATTGAAAGTCGCCGCCTGGTGTAGGCGGATAAATACGATATTGCAGTGCCTGTGTTGTTAATAATAACGATGCAATATCCCTTCTGACATGCATTCATGTTCGAAGGAACATTGCATCGTTCTTCTTAACAACACAGGCATTGTAATATCGTAAAGATTGGAAGCAAAGAAGGGAAGGAAGGTCTTTCAGATTAGCCGACGGATCATCACGAAAATTTCATCTCCAACACTGAGAATGTCGAGTATCAATGGACAATGTACAAGAGCTTCGTACAATGGGCTTTATACAAACATGTACTTAATAGAATTGTGATGGATGGAAGAGACCCATCGTTTTTGACAACCAGTTAGAAAGCTGCTAGGAAAGTAAAGAAAGTTTCACTGCAAATTTAAATGTAGCCAAATCCTTATAGGCAAACAAAAACTTAATGAAGACGAAATCAGCGCAAAGGAGGGCCATGTGTGAAGCGTTCAACGAATACGAAAGTAAAACTCTATCCGTCAACATGACTGAAAATCCCAAGAACCACTGGTCTTACATTAAATCAATAAACGGATCGAAACCATCGCACCAGACCCTGTATGAACATAATGCCACTGAAACAGAGAATGACACAGAAACGGCCGATGTACTGAACGTCTTAACTGTTTCACGAATGATAAAATGACAAATATCGAAATAAGCGACCAATTGATAGAAAAGTAATTGAAATCGCTCAACAGAGTGAATGGCACTGGACCTAATGAGACACCAGTCCGATACTAAAAATCTTTCCCCTCTTCTAGCAGCGATATATTGTAGGTTTATAGAAAAGCGAAGTGTTCCTAATGATTGGGAAAGAAAACAGGCGTCATTCTCGTCCCCAAGAAAGGGTCGGCGAACAGACGCCACAAAACTAAAGACTTATATCTCTGACGTCACTCCGTTGTTAACTTTTGGAACATGTTTTAATGCTCACTTATTATGAAACTTCTGGAGGCCGAACGTCTGCTCTGTAGAAACCAATATGGGTTTCGAGAACAACGATCGTGTGAAACCCAGCTCGCTCTGTACGTCCACGAGACTCAGAAAGTAGTAGATACAGCACCTAGGTAGATACCGTTGTCCTTGACTTCTGAAAGGCATTTGATACAGTTCCGCACTCCCTCCTAATGAAAAACAAGTACGACCTTACGAAATAGCAGACGAACTGCCTCACTGGATTGGAGAATTCTTTGCAAACAGAACACATCCTGTCATTGTGAACGGAGAGAAGTCTTCGGATGTAAAAGTAGCTTCCGGCGTGCCCTGTGTGACTGATATAGGACCATCACTTTTCATAACATATGTGAATGACTTAGTAGAGATAGTTGGGAATTCCATGAGGCTTTTTGCGAATGGTGCAGTATCAATAGAAGTCACAACGCTGAAAAATTGTTTCTAAGTGCAGGAAAACCTGCAGAGGATCAAAGTTCTTTGTAGGGTATGGCAACTGACTCTCAACGGAAGCAAATATAACGTACTGAGGATACATAGACAGAAATACTCCTTATTGTATGATTACAAGACTGCAGAACAGTCGCTGGAAGCAACTATCCCCATAAGATATCTAGAAGGATGCGTACGGAACTGTGTGAATTGGAACGACCAGATGCCAGACTGATTCATTGGAATAATCCTCAGAAAATGTAGTCAATCAACAAAGGAAATACACTATGTGATCAAAAGTATCCGGACAGCTGGCTGAAAATGACTTACAAGTTCGTGGCGCCCACCATTGGTAATGCTGTAATTCAATATTGTGTTGGCCCACCCTTAGCCTTGATGACAGCTTCCACTCTCGCAGGCATACGTTCATTGAGGTGCTGGAAAGTTTCTTGGAGAATCGCAGCCCATTCTAAACAGAGTGCTGCACTGAGGAGAGGTATCCATGTCAGTCGGTGAGGCCTGGCACGAAGTCGGCGTTAGAAAACATCCCAAAGCTGTTCTACAGGATTCAGGTCAGGACTCTGCGCAGGCCAGTCCATTACAGGGATGTTATTATCGTGTAAGCACTCCGACACAAGCCATGTATTATGAACGGGTGCTTGATCGTGTTGAAAGATGCAATCGCCATCCACGAATTGCTCTTCAACAGTGGGAAGTAAGGAGGTGCTTAAAACATCAATGTAGGCCAGTGCTGTGATAGTGCCACGCAAAACGACAAGGGGTGCAAGCCCCCTCAATGAAAAACACGACTACTCCATAACACCACAGCCTCCGAATTTTACTGTTGGCACTACACACGCTGGCAGATGACGTTCACCGGGAATTCGTCATACCTATACCCTGCCATCTGATAGCCACATTGTGTACCGAGATTCGTCATTCCACACAACGTCTTTCCATTGTTCAATCGTCCAATATTTACGCCCTGATGTGTGGCTTATGAGCAGCCGCTCGACCATGAAATCCAAATCGTCTCATCCCCCACCTAACTGTCATAGTACTTGCAGTGGACCCTATGCAGTTTGGAATTACTGTGTGATGGTCTGGATAGATGTATGCCTATTACACATTACGACCCTCTTCAACTATCGGTGGTCTCTGTCAGTCAACAGACGAGGTCGGCCTGTACGCTGTTGTGCTGTACGTATCCCTTCACGTTTCCACTTCACTAACACATCGGAAGCAGTAGACCTAGGTATGTTTAGGAGTGTGGAAATCTCGCGTACAGACGCGTGACACAGATGACACCCAATCACCTGATCAAGTTCGAAGTCCGTGAGTTCTGCGGAGCGCCTCATTGTTCTCTCTCACGATGTCTAATGACTGCTGAGGTAGCTGATATGGAGTACCTGGCAGTAGGTGGGAGCACAATGCACCTAATATAAAAACGTATGTTTTTAGACATTTCCTGATACTTTTGATCACATAGTGTAGCAAGGAAAACATTAGTTCGAACAGTACTTGAATATTTTTCGTCACAATAGGATTTGTGCGAGACAGGACTGATAGAGGATATAGAGGAGATCCAAAGAAGAGCAGCCAGTTTTGGTACAGGTTCGTTGAGTAATAGCGAAAGCCTCCCGGAGATGCTCAGCCAACCACAGTGACAGGCTCCGTAAGAGAGGCGTGTCTACTGTTAAAGTTCCTAAAGCGCACGTTCCTGCAGGAGTCAACCAATTTACTGGTCGCTCCTATGTATATCTCTCAAAAAGACCACGGACGAAATATTTGAGGGAATTTGGGCCCGGTTGTCAGGAATCGTTTTCCCGCGAACCACACGCGACTGGGACAGGAAAGTGCCCTCCGTCACACACCGCAAGATAGCTTTCGGAGTATAGATGTAGGTGTATATGAAGATGTAGAAGAGGGGCCAAATGGCTAGTGTCTATTGTAGAAAGCCATCTGAATCGCACTGAGGAAGCAGACCCTCTCCTATGAATTTCAGTGTTCTAGAAATTAAGTGTTGCTCATGCACAACCATATCTTGCAGATTCTAACACTAGCCACATACCAACGATCAGTTTCTTTCCAAGTGGACACAGTCATAGCTGATGCATTAGTTAACTAACGTATTATAAATTAGCTGTTATTACGAAATTAAGGTTCGATACCAATTTTTCCGTTGGGTAAACTCGGGCAATTTTCTAAACTCCTCTCAGAAGGTAACATTTACTGCAAGTTTAGGCCCTATTTGGCAAATTTACTACCACAATAGAGTTATACGTGAATGCCTTGTGACAGAAATAAACCTTGTCGTCACTAGGTTAAACTGCATGCCGATATAACAAGCGAAGCAGTAGTGTTATACGTGGCAACCGTGACATGACTATTTTCTTTTGTGGTGTAGGAGCTATACATCGTTTTCACTTTCTCTTCGTATTTCTTTCAGCACACCTTTAATGTCTTCCTCACCGCCTTCTCTAAGGCTTGTATAATCCGCATGTCGTAAGTCGGCCTCCATATCTGCTGATTCTTCCTGTATCTCTGCTGTTGCTTCTTGGTTTCTGAACTGATTTCTGAATAGGTGCATAAATTGCTCTTTTAAGCCTATAATGCCTGGTACTTCGCACATTTTTGAGTAACATACAGTTAAATACTTTTTTAAGTCTATTGTGCAGATAAATAATTCTTTTTCGATATTCTCTGGCTTCTTTCGTGGTTCACCATAAGTTTATTATTTGGATCCTTGGTGATCAGGTCGTTCTGAAATCGGCTTGTTCCCTCAGTAGCTCTCAGTGGATGTATGATGTTAGTTGATCCTAGACGATTGTAAGGAAAATCTTGCTAGCATATGGTACCAGAGAAATTCTTATGTAATTTTCATAACGTTTGGGTTCCTTATCTTATGGAGTGATATGTAAATGGTATTTTAAAACTCTGTAGGCCACATGCAGATAGAAAAAATTATAGCGTCCCTCTATTATTAATTCAATCACTCCCTTTCTTGCATTTTTAATAGCTCGATTGCAAGGTCGTCAAACCCTGGCGCTCTTCTTCTAGCACTATCTTTTTTGGCACATCTAACCTCCTCTTCTGTAACTGCTCACGCTGTCTCCATTGCCTTTCATCTCTCCTTTGACTTTATATAGGTTTTACACATACTCTTTCCATCTTTCAGTTACTGTCTCATTGTTGTTACCTTTTACTACGCCTTTTACTACTTTGGCTAGACCATTGATTTCTTTGAATATGTTCCTTTTCCTACCACCTTTGTTATGTCGTTCTGTTATCTCACACTTCTGTATGATGTATTTCTCTTTGTCGTTTCTAGCTTGTTTTCTCAATTCACCATTTAGTCTTCTGGTGCTACTGATATTTCCTTCTGCTCTCATACATCTTCCATCTGGCAGTTTCAGTGACTTATCTGATAGTCATGATGACCTGATTCGCTTTTAGGATGTAGGAATGGTTGTCCCTGCTCCTGTTTTAATTGTTATTTTAAATTATTCCCGCAGTCAGGCAATTTGAACGTATTTGTAGTTTCTATAGTGTAATTTGCTGGAATATTTTCAGTATCACACCTCAGTGGTCTGCATGCTGTTATCAGATTCTTCAAATTCATCGGCGCTTTGGCTGCTAAGAATTCGCGGTCTGATTTTCCCACTGTACGAAACTTTCCCGCATCATTTGCCCTAATATGTAGTCGACTTGATTCCGGCATAGTCTGTTTAGAGATATTCAAGCGCGTAGCCGATGTTTCTGCTGTTTTAAAAATATATTGGAAATCTACAGAGAATTTTCTATACTGAACTCTGATAACATTTCTCCTGTGGACTTCCACTGGCCTAGACTAAATTTTCATGTAGTTTGTGGTTTAGGTGCATCTCCAGATTTAGCATTCTTATCTCCCATAGCAACTGTCATATATTTCCTTGGCGCTATGTCCAGAACTTTCTGCGCATCATTATAGAAACTATCAATATTAGTAGTTGGGAAATATTTTTCAGAGGATGATGCAGCACAAGCACAGTTACATTTAGATCTGAAAGAAAAATCGATTGAAATAAAGCTTATAAACAAACCCTTCAGCATCTTGCATTGACGTTTAGCTCTCATAGAACTGCAAGAAATCTTAGGAGTGGTAAATTACTGGGCTAAATGTGTTCTGCAAGCGACTGAAATTACCCAGCAAATCAACAAATTTAGCCGCAAAAGTGTACCATATGTGTAGTCAGGTGATCGTTAAAATGCTTTTCAGAAGCTAAAACTTCAGTTCTGGCCATTTTACACCTGAAATTCTTTACAGTATGGTCCCTAGAAACCAATAGCCTCTGCATCACAGCCCTTCACAGGTACTCAGTAGAATGATTCACAGATCAAACAAAGGGTTCTGATGATTATTTTTACTTTTTAAATTAAACTAAAAACCGCATTATTTGGGGCTTACTTGAGTGTACTTTAGAGGACTGTTCGGAGATTACAATATTGGGCATTATTTTTAAGTTAATTTTAGTATAACATGCAGTAATATTCCACTGGAAATCACGTTACTGCATCTTGAACAGAAACCACTCCACTCTGCCTCAAACATCCGTTTTCGCCCTGTCACTTTAGTATGGGTATGGACTGTTAGGAAGTTCTCTCCTTGGACGTCCAACATCATGTGAACCGCCACGCAGCTGGCAGAGGCATATAGTGGCCACCAATGATGATGCCCATTGAAGACATCAAAATCAGCTTAGGCCATGGTAGTCACATGTGCCACTGCCCCCACCATATGAGCAAGATGACCCACTACTACTACAGGACTAGTGTCACTGCCTAGGAAGTTACCCAGGCAAGTGACCTGGGCTCCATCTGGCTAAGAATTACAATCTGCTTTTACCCTACCTCAGCCTGGATGGTTGAAGGCGTGGATTGCTTTAATACAGGTTCATTCACCTCTACAAGCATCACAAGTGAGAGTAAACAATTAATGGCTGTATTGGCACTTGTATGTATCTGGGAGGGGTGGGGGGTGGGGGGGGGTGCGCTCTGGGAGTGCAAGCAAGGATGTTACGACAAACACTACCAGCGAAGTGGACTTTCGCCACGCCCGCACCTAATATCCAGGTGATGGCTTCCAAAAAGGATGCTAAACTCAAATGCTGCAAACGGAGAAGCTGTCACGCGAGGGAAGGGTTTGGTATACGGCAGAGATATCGATTGCAAACGTGGAGATGCCTCTGCTACTAAGGGCCGATCTTTACCCATGGGGCAGTGCTAAGTGGATCATTAGCCAGCCGCCAGTAACGTGAAGCTCGGCGGGTCACCCTTGCGTAGTCACTCCTCTCCTACATCGTTTCCTCGGACGGAATGTGGCCTGCGAGCGAATAAGAAACTATTTGGCGAAATACTCTGCTGAGAACTAATTTCTACTTTCTGTTTATTATTACTGAGTTCAATAAACATTAGTCTAATGCCGACAAAACAGTAAAGCTGTAATCGTAGTGCTGGGAAAAACGGTGACCATTAACAGACATTTGTATCTAGAGAAGTGGTTTGGAAGACGAGAGGGTTCGATACAGCAGAAAAGCCACAGTGAAAGGGATCCTTTATAGGAGGGTATTTGGGCAGTGAAAGAAGGAAGCAAACGATTCCTATTTAAAGTTCCGCCAATAACGAGATCATTACAGATGGACCACAAATTATGATCGAGGATGGATGGACGAGTATGTTAGCTACCTGCTTTTAAAAGAAAGCTTCTCGCCGTTTGACTTAAGCATTTTCAGGAAATCATGCAACATCCTATATCTAAATAGTTAGATGTTAAATCTGCCACAGCGTCCTCCAGAACTGCGTCCAGTATCTTATTGTTGTCATAGTAAACGAAGCAGGTTGTCCGACTAATGTATGGAGGCTTTATGGCTCTTTGGATTGAGTGAATGTTTTGAAGGATGGTATTCATGATGCAGATGATATCTTAGATGTAAACGTAGAACGTAAGGAGTTATTAGACTGTATTTGGGGTGTCAAAAGTATGTCAGAAATGGAATTTTCTGCTTTAGTAGGTGAGATATGGCATTCTATTTTCCGGAGAGTGTTAGGCAAGAAAGATTGTATGTATTGAAAACGGATGTGAAGGTCAGATCATGGCAGTACTTTGGTAAATGGTTTCTTAGCTATGAGAGGGAAGGAATATGAGTTTCGAAAGTCGTACATTAAACTGTCATAGAAAGTGAGGCAAATTTGATAACTATAGAACGGGTACTGTAATCTAGTAAATCCAACTTCATAAACGTCAAGATATATGAGATTTCCTCGTTAGAGAAAGTGACGTGTGATGGAAAGTGAATGAAGTATGCAAATCAGATATGTCGGTTTCGAGTTGTTTGTGATATGCAGAGCTTTGTATATATGCAAATCAAAGTGTAAGATAATGTCTGACTCTGCATCAAACAGTGACTTCAGATTCTCAGATTGGACGTCTTTGAGCACAGTGATTGGTGTGAATGCTGGGGAGGGGGGGGGGGGGGGGGTCGGTGGGTGGAGTGCACAGGGGTGAGAGCAAGGCATTTTGGGTTATTTGGACAGGGTATTCTTGGTCGTGGACTGATGTAGGCGTTGCGTCCAAGGGTAAGCAAAGCGTACTATAATCAGGAGCTTGGAATGAAAATCAGTATTAGAAGATTCATTAAATATGGAATCTCTTCCTTGGATGTACACTACTGTCCATCACAATTGCAATAGCAGAAATGATAGCCAGTAACACAGTTTTACTTATTGTGTATGCACAGTGTGTTAGGAAGAATAAACGGTACTATTCATAAGTTATTAGAGTATATGTGGGTTAAAAAATTTAATACAACGAGCTACAACCTATAGCAGGAACAGTGGTTTCAGCCAAGCAATTGAAACAACAAATGCGGGTACAAAATTCACTGTTTCGTCAGTTGTATGCCAGAGCACACCAGTCATATTGGCTGGCGACAGATAATCTCGGAAATCCATGGCCCGATGATTTCAATGATGAAAGATCAGGAGAACATTCCAGCCAGTGCTATAATTGAATACTGTCCATTGTGAGGCAGATCAGCACAGGGAGAAGGACGAACTACCTTGCCTTTTTGAAAGGTAACGTCACAGAGACATTGAAGGTAGGGCGCTACCACCGGCCTTAACTTGACAGAATTGTAACATCTGCTGTCCTATATACCGGCTAAGTGAACTAGAGGTAATCGTGTTGTGTACCAAATGGTACCGCATACTATTAAGCTAGGTACCGGACCATATTTTGATGATGACTACAACGGTTGGCGATGTTAATTTTTGTCGAGGCCCCCATAAACGGATTTATTCATATCGATGCCGCCTGAAAATATGTTGTGGTTCACTCCTAAGTCCACTGTTGTCACTGAAAGCGCCAACGTCAGAGCAAGGAAGTCGCAATAAAGGTCGCCGTATGGATAGTCCATGATGCCTGAGACGCTGTCACATTGTCCGTGTGGACATTTGTTTTACTCAAAATAAGCTCATTTCTTCACTCAAGGTACATCATGTGGCTGTACGATCCTACGCCCCTGAGCGAGCAACATATCTGTCGTCTCGGGTGCTAGTCGTGTAGAGCCATTGAGATCTGCCTTCATGCTGGGTTACCCCCCCCCCCCCCTCCCCCCTTGAACCCATCGACTACGTATCTGCATGACAGTCGTGGGATTCCGACCGCGCGAGCAGTAATGTCCCGGACTGATAAACCAGTCTCAATAGGCTGCTGCTGCTATCGAATTTTGACGTTTCTACTTTTCGCTCGAAGTATTACACAATACTCGCACAAAATGTCAACCTTGAAATGCTATCTCTGAAGCAGAAAACCACTGCATAAACTTCCCTAGTGTGCAGAGGTAGGTGGCGTTATTTCTATCTACTTTGTGAGGTTGCACTGCAGTGTCAGTCATTTGCATGTCTAAACATGTACTAGACTTTATGACAATTAGGCTTTTTTGCAAGTTGTCTTCATGGTGTTTCAATTTCAATAATCATCTAACTGTACTGAAGTAATTTAATAGAGACGCCATAACAGTTCTTGGCCGACTGCCGCGTCAGACAATGATAGCAGTTAAAATATCCTCGAAACTCCTCCTGGGGGATTGAATGGGTCTAGCCATTGAAGTCTTTACATATCTAGGTTATCACTACTTCTGCTTTTTGATTATATATGAACTAATAGCCATAGCAGATAGAAAATTATCGCAAAGCGTAAAACTAAAGAGTTGGATCAATGTAAATGAATATTTATATAGATTGTTCGAAACTGATGTGTGTGTGTTTGATAATATTTTCATAATAAAGGGAGTGAACTGTGCTTTATGCTGTTGTAACCACATAAACCGCCAATGCATTTAAAGAGGCTTTGTGTGAAGCATTATTAACGAGTAGTACGACAATGTGAAATTTTGACATTATGATCTACATTTCGAGCAAACTAGTGGTATATTAATACTACTATTGCAATAATTGTTTTTCAGTGATACAAGTGGAAAATTTTATTTCTTAATAATTTCAATACCGAAATTATTTTTGTACTTCCTACCTTATCTACTAATAATATCAATGTGTTAGAAAAAATAAATATAGATGCTTGTTATTTGAAATTTGTAACAACCTTCATACGTACTTGCTAGTTTCATTGTATTTAAAAAAAACTGTATATGTAGCACGGAATATAGTGACTGAATGTACGAAATAATGTAAAGACGTCAGGGAATATCCTGCATGTGAGGATGAACCATCTGCTTCATTAAAAAGGTACTGAGCAGAAAATGAATCGCTTCCATCAGAATGCATACAGCTCTGTCTCTGATACTTGTGAGGCCGTCTGTCACAAAACACAATATCATTTGCGGTAGTATCGTCTGAGGAATAGAATCCCCACAGCCAGTTTTAGTGTGGTAACTTCTGGCCAGCAACATCTTTTGTGAGACAGTACAGACTGTAACAATCGTTAAAGTGTACCGGTCATAGCGTGGAAGAGTAGTTCGTCTTGAAGAGAAGCCACGTTCATTAGGCCCCATTGTGACTGAGGTAGCCTCTCCACTCTGTTTTGCAGTTTGCGCCTTCTTCCATTGAGATATTTTCGGACTGATACTGAATTCTGCTTCACTCAACCTCTCCTTAATAATGTGAACAACAGTTTAAGAAAATCAAATAATAACATTTATCTTAATTCAATAATGCTAAACCGTAATCATAAGATTGTTTCGTCACATGTAACTATCGTTTGAAAACAGTGTTAAATTAATCTCTGCTGTTATACTCCTAAAAGTATTCGTAAGATTCTCAAAAATAGATGAGTAAAGCCACGTTAAGGAACAGAAATACCGTTTGAGAAGGCACTTGCATGATAAACGGAATAGAAAAGAAATAGATGTATATGATCTTGATAAGTATTCTAGTTGCGTATATGACAAAAATTTTTTTGCAGTTCATTGGTCGGGTGCTGAAAAAATTTAGTCGAGCTATAAAGGAGTCTGCTTACAAAACAATTGTGTGTCCCGTCACAGAACATTGTTTAAATGTGTGGGATCATACCAAATAGACTCATAAGGGCTGTTAGAAGTATACGGCCGACGGCATTGCCGCAGTGGTAACACGGGCTCCGATAACCAGTCAGGCGCTGTCGGGCTGGGCTAGCACTTAGATGGGTGAGCATCCGATCTGCCGAGTGCTGTAGGCAAGCGGGGTACACTCAGCCCTTGTGAGGCAAACTGAGGAGCTACTTGATTGAGAAGTAGTAGCTCTGGTCTCGTGAACTGACATATGGCCGGGAGAGCCGTGTGCTGACCACATGCCCCTCCATATCCGCCTCCAGTGACGCCTATGGGCTGAAAATGACGCTGCGGCCAGTCAGTACTGTTTGGCCTTCCAAGGCCTGTTCGGATGGGGTTTAGTTTAGTTTTAGTATTAGAAGCATAAGAGGTGTTTCTAAAATAAATATAAAGCGTCAGAGGGGTAGTGGAGTGGATAGTAACAAGCAACTTGCAAATAGCAACACACGTCCTCATCCTTTAGCATTCGGCGCTAGGCGTCATTTAACAGCGTCTGGTGCCTCCGGGAAGGTAGGCATACAGCCCGCCATCCGAGTCGACATGGTAGTCAGTGCAAAGCTGAAATTTCTTTAGTCATCTAGGTAAACGAGAGGTGAGGTGGGGATGACGTTTTATGACCGTTGTTTGTAAACATTTACAAAAACTGCTCGAAATTACGCCCTTATGTTTCAGTGCTGGCCGTACAACGACACCTGAGGGATTTTAGCACCCTTTCAGAAACCCCTCCCTCCTGGCAAAGTAGGGATTGCAGTAGAGGCCGTCATGACTTATGCTGTCAGTTCTTCATCCGTCCCAATAGCTATTTCTTAAACAAAAGATTCCAGGTTCCCGAAGGCGAAAAACTGAAGGGGCGTCAAGTTAAGGGAAACGTGCAGGCAATCCCACGGACCAACCGCGCCATATCTGGTTCGCGTCAAAGGTCTAAATTATTTCGCACCACATGTGAGAAGTGAGCAGATGCATCATCGTGTTGGTACCACATGCGCTCGCAGACGCTGAGTGGGACGTGTTCCAATAACCCTGGCAGTGTTTCACTTTAGAAGATTAAGCATCCATTAACCAATTAGATTATCGCATACCAGACCAAACCAAAAGTTGACGGCGAAGTGATCTTCGTGACTACGAACAAAGGCGGCGTGCGTATTTTTCAGTGTAGTGTCCACATATGTTGATTATGACTGCTGAACGCATCTCCCCTTGTATAGTATGCCTCATTCATAAAAAGTATAAAATGTGGGAATTCAGGTTGAAAATCTTCTGGGTTACGAGTTTGAACTTTTTCTGGGCGGTAAGAGTGCAGATCAAATTCATCCCCACACATGTGAGACCGTGGACTGGCTTGTACCCATTTCTCGAGTAACATTCCTCAATCTTGTTGAGAGCGCGTTTTGCAGAAGTGCTATTTCCTCCTCCTCAAACTCTGGTATACGCACATGCGTTGTTGAACGCGTTCGCCCAGCCTTCGCACCAGAATCACAAAATGAACGTGTCGGGGTGAGATTTATGCTTTAAATTCACATGCGTCAGCGATGGACAACTCGCCTCAAGTATACCTGTCTTTCTCAGAGACCTTCTGGTGGCGGTGAACGGCAGTGGATCTGGCACTCGACGACTCAGAAACTGCTGAAACGTGCTACCGTTAAGCAGCGAGAGCATTTCCAACCACCGCCCCGTAAGGGCAGTGCGTAACTGCGATTTACTCCCAAGAAAAACGCTCCGATTCCCGTCCGCTAGGCGTAATACCAAACACTAGAGGAGCCACGTTTGTTGACACTCTGACACAAGCTGGACCAGACTCTGCAGGGTGCACAGGTGCCACCTTCTTTGTAGCATCGTATCAAACAGGCACTTGCACTGCCAAGCACAATCCATTTGCGTCCCAGAAATTGCCGGGAGAATCTTCGTGATGTCGTCCGGCCTGGAGTGCCTGATACCATTTTAACTTTGATAACGGCCTTTATGCCTAACTTCCCAGAGGCTTGTGACGCTGTTAAATATCGGGGATTTGAACATAGGTTGCTACGTGGAAGTTGTTTTTTTATGATCCACTCTACCTGTCCTCAGTCTGTAAGGATGAGGGTGGTGCAAATGGTGACAGGTTGGTGGGGCTCACTCGTTCTTATATTTATGGGAATTACATGTACAGTCATAGTCAAAAGTATCCGAACGACCTGAATTGCAGTTCACTTGATTCGCATGCAACCCACATAACGCAGCTGTCGAGCAAGTCCTCTAATCACTCCTTGGTACAGTCGTTTGACTATTGAAAATGGTTCCAACAAGTCACCACTAGAAAACACTACTCTGTATCGCAATAACTCAAGATGTAAAGTAATACTACGATACTATAAATATCAGGAACAGCTTATAACAGATAAGACTGTCCTTAAGGCTTGTAAGCTCACATTTATTACAATAAATGACATACCTGAAATGTTACCACTGGCCGGCCGCGGTGGCCGTGCGGTTATAGGCGCTACAGTCCGGAACCGCGGGGCCGCTACGGTCGCAGGTTCGAATCCTGCCTCGGGCATGGATGTGTGTGATGTCCTTGGGTTAGTTAGGTTTAAGTAGTTCTAAGTTCTAGGGGACTGATGACCTAAGATGTTAAGTCCCATAGTGCTCAGAGCCATTTGAACCAAATGTTACCACTCTCATTATTACGTCAGATAGGTAATGCACGCAGTAAGTTCGTCGTATTCATGATTTCCTGTTCAAAGCAACATACCGTACTTATTATTTAACACAAAATGACATTAAATTTTAAGTTATTCACGAGCAGCTAGTTGAGAATATGTATGAACTTCAAATGACACGACGAACCGTCTCGTTCTGCATATGGATTCAAACCCAGGTCATGCAGACTAAGCAAAGATTTCGTGACTGACGGAAACTAACAGTCATTCCTGATTAGGCATACAGAGAGTGATATACCTCGATTTTAGACAGTATCAGTTAGCAAATATCAACTTTAAATTAAGTAACGCAAACATTTTTAACGGACGCGAATTCCTACCCAGCACCTACTGTCCCTGTTAACGAACTACGAGAGATATTAAATATTGCTTCTTAACAAGTAACTTATTTGAAATGCCGTGAGGTAAAGCTTTGTGTTGGACAGGGATTCGAACCCAGAACCTAATCGGATACATATCGAAGCACAATCAACTGTGACATATCGCATTTTCTCGGCAGTAGCTAGATGTTTTAACTGAAATGACGAGACGAAACATTAATTTTTTCCTTCCCAGGACTGCAACCCATCACCAATCGCTGTTACATTCTAGAGAAAACGAACGTTAAATATGGGATTGTTGCACCAGCAACGAAATGTGAGCATGTTTGAAGTAGAAATAATATGACGAAGAGTTCCGTGCTGACTGGTAATAGAGCTCCACACATATCGTAGTTGACTACACACAAAGAAACGTCAGCTACCGAATGTTTCTCCACCAGCAGCTCGGAATAACATCTTGAACTTATAGTGATCTCGCAAATAGTTCTGTCTCACTGGGAGTTAAAAACGTGAAATATCGTTAGTGCTGACAACGAATGAAAATACATTAAAAATCGAAATTATAATCCACCAGCAGATAGGTGTTCTCATGCTAGATCTTGATAATACATAATGAAATCTTTAGTGCCGGGCCAGGATTCGAACCCATTCACGCGCAATACGTGGAGATGTTGAGGAATCTCCAGTTTTGAACAAACAACAAATTGTAGCTGTATTGTCACGAAGGGCACAAATTCCGCGTTAAGGGCGGTCTGAGTTGCATTCCCAGTTCAGGACAAATTTTTATCGACACACAGAAGCTCAGATAAAAGATGGAATGTGTCCTGTGAGCCTACATAGCGTTTGTTTCGTCACTAGAAATAAATAACTAGTATAAGAAAGGTTACTGGTAATAGAGTTTCTACGTGTCACCACTCCAGACTTTATTGTGGCTCAACCTAACGTCGACTTGGTAGAGAAGGAATATCATTTTTATTGTGAAATTCAGACCACAATGCTATTATATCTTCTTCACTTGGTGTAGCCAGAAGAGAATGGAACATGTCTCTCCCTATCTAAAATTACTGACCGAAGTCGGAATCGAACCCAGAACATAGATATATAAACCTATCATCAGCCCAACAGACCACCAAATCCTCTTCTCAGTGGCTCATTTTTCTTTTATAACGCCGTTGTGCCACACTGGCTGAGAATTCTAATACACAGGCTCCCTGTATCAATTTGCAGCATGTTCAGTAAATTCATTTACTTGGTTGACCGAATCACCATGAACTAGCTGCCTCGGCTACCCAGTGCATACATTCAACTTTATTTGTAATCACCCAAATAGAATCACGTAACTGCCACCAACACAGAACTGCCAACAGTGTAGGAAGCAGAAATTTAAATAGGAAGTGTTCCTTTCCACTTGAGCTACTCTATTGCGCTATCTGTTCGTTGAAAACGTCGTGCAGTGCAAAAGAAAAGGTATAACTGTTTGTCTCTCATAAGTGTTGACCTGACCATATGCATTATCCTACAGCACTGTGGAATGCAGAAGTTCTGGACAAATTGTTGTTGACTTCTGGAGCTATTATAGCTACGTGTCAGCTAGTAGCGTAAAGGTAAGTATCGCGCGCGGTAGATAGTATTTCGCGAGTTCGAGTATTTTTTCAAACGCAGTTCTACTGTCTGCTAAAGTTATCAATCTAATTTAACTTGTAACTTAATTCCCTTCACTTCTCAACCCAAAATAGTCGTACGTGGAAAAAGGGCTAACTTCTGCGACATTTCGTTCATTTCAGGTTTAACAGACAGCCAGACAGTAGATGCATTTCGAAACTTTTGTATTATGTATGGGTAGAGCGCATCGTGCCAAAATACGTCGGAAAAGTATTTTCTACATTAGCTGTCGTCTGGTAGTGGCATTTTATTCTTCTTCAAACTTTGTTTGAGAGCTTTAACTCAGAACAAGTTTTCTACATGTATGTAATCAATAAACCGCATGTGCATTTTCAGACTGTTATAGATAACATCAGAGAATTCGCATATATCGTTGATGATTAATTTCTCTCTCATGTTTACTATTGTTTTAGCAACACTAAAGGAAACCTTACGAAAATTATGAACTGAACTACAAAAAATGAAATAAAACTACCCACGACAACCTTACCACGAAAGTCTGTTTTAATAAAACTGAGTACCTGTACTCAAGAGTGCCTCTATTGTCACGAATTGGTAAAATACTACTCACTCAGATTTTGATTGGGTCTGTGTGTAATTGGTATGCTGTGTCATACTCAAGATGTATGCAAATGTGGCATTTCTGATAAATTACTACCAATAAGTATAGTAAAGAAGGAGAACTATAGATGTCCTATTGTTTCAATATTTTCCCAAACCTGTTACCATTTTTATTACTAAAGAAGTTGTTATGTTGTGTCCTCTGTATTAGTAGTTGTGTCGGTTCTCCTTTCTCGTTATTGTAATAACTAAGTTGTTCATGATTTGCATTTATTTCTATAGCCTTTTTTGGCTGTTTAAGTGGATCTTTTTTTTTTTTGTTTCTGTTCATTTTCCCTGGCATATTAATGAACTTTCTTTAGCAATTGTGTTTAAGTAATTTTGTTTAGAAGGGTTTGCTTTAAGTTATCTAAACTCCAAAATTAATTAGCTGTGTGGTGATGCCTAGAGGATTTCGTTTGGCTTGTCTCAGTAATGAAGTGAAATTTCTTGTCTTTTTTGTTTACTTTATTGTGTAGCTGTATTATTCAGACTTCCGTTTCATTTTCTAACCAAATCACCTTTGTAATGATACAAATGTAATAGAATCGATTAGTTTCGGATATACGGTGTCATACATGATTCTGTTTCCTCATTTCTGGTTTCATAATGTTTATTTTTTTTTCTTGTATTTGAGCATGTGATACTGAAATATATGAGATTGGTCATCTGGAGTACATTTCACAATGCTTGTATCATGCAAGTCTCCGTCTCCGTATCTGAGCACTCAGCGCGTTAACTGTCATGCAGAAGCCCTGAGTTTAATTTCCGGTACTGTCAAGGGTTTTTCCTTTGTTGGAGAACTCTGGAGGGGTCCACTCAGTAAGGTCAAGCCAATACTGGAGACAACTGTATGAGAAGTAGCGGCTACGAAGACTGCAAAGCTAACAGCGTTCGGGAGAGCGGTGTGTCGACCCCATGCCCCTCCAAACCTCATCCGAATTGACGCCAGTGGGTAGGAGATGACATGGAGGCCTGTCAGCATCGCTCGGCCGTCTGGTCCTGATCGCAGAGTTCAGTTTTTTTGTGAAATGTAACATGGCGTTGTTTAAGAAAGTGAACAGTTTATTTAATTGTCTGTGCGGCGACCAATGTGTGTACTCCAGAATGAAAGTTTCGCTCTGAAGTGGAGTGTTTGCTGTTATGAAACTTTCTGGAAGACGAAAACTGTATGCCGGACCGAGACTCGAACTCAGGACCTTTGCCTTTCGCGGGCAAGTGCTCTACCACTGAGCTACCAAAGCTCGACTCACGATCCGTCCTCAAAGCCTTAATTCCGCCAGTACCCCGTCTCCTACCTTCCAAGCTTCACAAAAGCTCTCTCTTGGCCGCGAAAGGCAAAGGTCCCGAGTTAGAGTCTCGGTCCGGCACAGTTTTAATCTACCAGGAAGTTTCATGGTGTCTATTGTTTTTCTTGTTCAGATACGTTATCAGAAATAAAGGATACGAATATTAATGTATTAAACAGCAATAAAACCTAACTTAAAATATGGCATTGCCAGAATGCAGTTACAAAAGGAGCTATGTCACTGCATATTAGTACGTCGCGGTTGATCCAGGTTGCCTTCAAGTTGCAACAAACTAGAAGACGTCCACTGTGTGGGGATATTTCTTCCCCATTCAGGTACCCCAATTTAACAAGACTGATTTGGTGTTTAGAAGCTTCCGTCAATTGTCGATAAAGGGTCTTGCATGTCAGATGAGTAAGATAAGAGCCAGTCTCGTTAATCTCACGTTATTAATCCGGCATGTCTTCTCGTCAGAGTTTCGTTCTACAAGTTTCTCAATTGGCAATAAGTCGAGCAGCTGCACTTTTACAGCTTTTCCTTGGTCTACGACTTTGTGGTGGTATATGCCAAACACGCATCGCACGATATAGGTCAGTAGATTCTTCAGTTCTACATATCCTGCGACGATCGACAAGTGAGGTGAAGTAATGCCTACAGTGGCGTAAAGTTTCTCATTACGGGTTATTTCAAACAATCTGAGAAAAACAAGCTCAGTCTCATTAGCAGTAACATGAATGTTCTTTGCACGGATGAAATTTTCTCAAATAGGTGCTGCGTATTCTGCATCTGATGCGTGGATTCCGATTGCTGCAGTGTACAGATCAATATCGGCGTCTCATATTTAGTTCGAGTTATTTTTAACATTCTGGAGGACGACAGTTCAAACCCGTGACCGGTCATCCTCGTTTAGATTTTCTGTGATTTCCCTAGATTACTTCAGGCAAATGCCGGGATGGTTCCTTTCAAAGGGCACGACCAATTTCCATCCCCACCCTTCCCTAATCAGAACTTATGCTCCCTCTCTAATGACCTCGTTGTTGAAGGGGCGTTAAACACTAATCTCCTCCATATACTCGAGTTTTTTTCGTATGATATTTGTTACTCTCACTTTTTTTAATATTTTGGTTGTGTTGTTTGAAAGACAAACATTCATTTCGTTCAATCCCAGGACACTTTGATGTATAGTAGTGATTACTGTATTGTTTCCTCCATCGTAACTGCAGTTTCCTCACTTCTGTTTGTTTGCTAGGTAAAAAGCTAGTTCCTATGAGGTTTGGACAGAGCTGGTTGACATCATAGCATGTTTGGAGTTCAACCAAAGATGTATTTCACTTACCTTCACTGTTTTCGAATATAAAATTTTTTGCTGGTCGTTAGCGTGTGCGTTATACGCGACAGGTGTAAGAAAACCGTCATCAGCGAGCACATTAACATGAGTCCTTCTATCGCCAAACTTGGTTTTAGAATGAAACACAAAAGCGTTACTGGACTTATACTCGAGAGGACGGACGTTCAAATTCCCACCAGGCCATGCAAATTTAGGCTTTCCGTGATTTCCTTGCACTCCTTAAGGCAAATGCTGGGATGGCTTTTGTGAAAGCGTGCGGCCGATATCTTTTTTCATCATTCTGTAATTCGTGCTTGTGCTACCAATCCTATAACCTCGTCGTTGGCAGGACGTTAAATCTTAATCTTTCTTCACAGTAACGTTGGTGTGTCAGAATGCCTACTATAGAATCAAATGGTTCAAATGGCTGTGAGCACTGTGGGTTCAAAAAATGGCTCTGAGCACTTTGGGACTTAACTTCTGAGGTCATCAGCCCCCTATAATTTAGAACTACTTAAACCTAACTAACCTAAGGACATGACACACATCCATGCAAGAGGCAGGATTCAAACCTGCGACCGTTCCGGCACGCAGTTACAGACTGTAGCGCCTAGAACCGCTCGGCAACTCCGGCCGGCTACTACAGAATCCTTCGTGGTTTTATACGTCTTATGTTTTACTAGTTTGTAAGTGATAGTTTCATCAACAGTGCTAAATCTACTAAATCTGCGGCCGGCCGGAGTGGCCGTGCGGTTCTAGGCGTTACAGTCTGGAACCGAGCGACCGCTACGGTCGCAGGTTCGAATCCTGCATCGGGCATGGATGTGTGTGATGTCCTTAGGTTTGTTAGGTTTAATTAGTTCTACGTTCTAGGCGACTGATGACCTCAGAAGTTAAGTAGCGTAGTGGTCAGAGCCATTTGAACCATACTAAATCTGCGAAAGCAACGCTCAGTTACTCGTCCTCCTTCATATCATGACATTAAGGACTTACGAACAACACGTTCTACCACGTCTGAAACCAATTTTCTGTGAGATAGGAGCTACATTAAGGAGATTAACGATGTAATTTTGTCCCATTATTACACCTAAATTAAAGAGATAACAAAAATACAGGCAAAATGGAAACTATTGATTTCATTGGGTTCTTAGCCAGGCCTTACTAGGACAACCACACGAGGGTTCCTCCACAACTTAGGAATTTGGAAGGTGGTGATGCAGTTATTTAAAAAGTGTTTAAACCAATTTTATGACTTAAAGTGCAAAGTGTAACGTTAATTCATCCACATCAGCTGCTGTACTATTCGCCGTCATATGAACGTCTTTTTGGATTTCAATCTATGAAAATGAAGTAGTCTAAGAGTAATTTAGTTTCTCCTAATATACTTGGTCACAGGCTTTTCAGTTCTTTGGGTGGTCATGTCATAGAATAGCAAGTAATGGCAGTATGTTTGGGTATGACGTAGCTCGGTAAGTAATTAGAGGCTGGTTCATTACCGAAGTTCTTACTCATCTTCTATTCATCTTGACTCTCTTATTTCGAATATTTGTTCAAGCAGTACCTCATCTGAATGTAAGCAAATCTCATATAGTCGAATTTTCACCGGTTACAAGCAGATGATGGTATCATTGATACGTTTTTTGTTAGTCATGATTGAGTCATGAGATTTGTAGTACGGCATCCCCAAGGAATTCACTTCATGGATATTTTTTCTGTCAGCTTTATGAACGTTGTAGATTGGCAGTTTTTCTGACCGAATCCGCAGGGAAAATATCCAATTTATTGATTTCATGGTACAGCATAAAATATCAATCGCGCAACATATGACTACTATGTGTTGTGATACTGATTGTGTTTGTTCAAAAAACTTGAGAACTTATAGAACAATCCTATCTTATATATTATCTGAATTATAGACACACTTGCATTTGCCGCTGTTGAAAGGTAGTAGTGGTTTAGGACCATGAATGATTTTGAAGCCATTTTATTCGGTCACATTTTTCAGTATTTTCGCATTTGTGTCGATATGAGCTCAACTGTGTATAACACAGTTTCAATTGAAATTCTCCGAGATAAACTTAACTGTCTGGTTTTTAATATTTGTCGGCCTTACAAACATTGAAACTTGCATATGGTAGTCTATATATATCCCCAGTTTCTGTTATGGGGCTCGATTGTCATAATATCTACATCAGTTTAAGCTGTATCAATGGCATTTACGGCCACTGCACCACGCGCGCGGCGCGCGTAGTCGGGCTGACATCAAAGCCGTCGATGCCACTTTCCTCCACTCGAAAACTGCGCACCGTCGTCGCATAGTGAGCGTGCGGGCAAGGATTTGGGGGCGGGGGAGGCTCTGTGCCGTGGTGCTGCTGATGGGGTTGGCTGTGGGGCGGTGGCAGATGGCGTCAATCGACTCTTGCCCCGAAATTCGTCTTGCAAACCACTGGGAACATCTACTGAGAAACCGGAGGTAGGATTTCCATGCAACGGCACTGGTGAGAGGAGCATTGGCCCCGGTGAGGACGCAGAAGACTGTAAAGCTTTTATGTGTATGACTGTCATCGTTGTGAATTGGGACAGACGCTGCGGCTGCGGCAACGGATGCTGCGGGGTCGGCAGCGGCTGCGGAGGCGGGCAGGGGTCGTTCTCCGTGGCAGAGTCGTCGGAAGACCCAGGCGGTCGGACGTCAGGCACCGGTAAGGACTGCTCTGGGAATCAGGCTAGATTGAGGCAGCGTGCTTGAGAAACGAAAATCTACTGCAGGATCACTATAACCACGGAAACGAAGTTGTTTTTGGTGCCACTGGTGGCTTCTAGATGAATCGTGAATGGCGTAATGAGCACGGACAGACGTCTCAGTGACAACGCCGGATTGGCACTTACGAGGCTTGTTATAGGCACGATAGAATACGCTGTCCTTCAAACGACATTTCGTTTCGAGCTTTAGGTGAAAGAGATCCAGTAGATTATTTGGTGAATACCATGAAAGAGGTCAACTGGCGACGAGTTCATTTTTTTGAATCAGCTGGAGACGAGTCTGGTGCTTTTTTGACAGTGTCGATAATCGTAAAAATATTCCGTCATTTTGTGTGAAATTTATTTCAGGCGCCTGTTATTTGTGTATGGAATGACAACTTTTGGAAAGCAATCCCTCACAACATTTATTCAGTTTTCAGAGACAACGAATTGCCTCATTGATGGAAACTATTAAAAGATCTATGGGAGCACAACAAACTCAGCAAACTATAACGACTGAAGCACAGAATGCCAGCCGCCGTGAGTCGCCTCCTCCATCTTCCCGCTCTTTCGATGCACAAAATGTGAAATGGACAGAATATCACCAGCAGCACTAATAACAGTCTTACGTGTGCAACAACTCAAATGAATCACAAAGATTCTCTCTATTTTTCGTGGCTAGGTGCCCAATTTTTCGATTTTGTCGCAAGTTGTTTTCTCAGTTAGAGCCTGAAACAGAACAAAATGCAGGTATTATTCGAGCGTTAGACGTCTACTTCGAAGCACACAATCGTATAGCTGTTCCTCATTTAAAATCTATTAGTACCCGCCGTTAAAATAATCATTCTTACAAAGAATGGAGCGCTGAACCCAAGGGCATGACTAGCAACTGCCAATTTGACTGTCCTTTTGGAGCTTCATTTTGGGACTAAACGTTTCGTCGTGCCATTATTCGAAACGTCGCGGATAACAGAAAACGAGCTGAGATTCTGAAGCATCGTGTGTGTGTGTGTGTGTGTGTGTGTGTGTGTGTGTGTGTGTGTGTGTGTGTGTTCTTTCTGCCATGTTCGGAAGAACAGATACAGTTTTGATTCGGCAGCCATTATGAATGAAGACACAAAAGAATCACAGACATTGGCTGTGAGCTGGCACTGATTGAAATCAATTACGAAAGAAGGACTGCTTTGAACCGAGATTCCAACCAGGGTTTCATGCTTACAATGCGGGCGCTCTTACCACTGGCTGCGACACTTGTGCGCGTACAGTGTTCCGTCTATGGAAACTGGACCTAAGATGATTCACTGTTCCACACCACACGTTTACACTCCATGGATGCTGACACTCCATCTGTCGAAGTCATCGGGGATTGTCAACAGACCAATAGTGCTTGTTTCGGCGGATTACCTGACCATATTTGGTAAATGTGGCTTCATCACTAAACAAGATACATGATACATCTGGAGTATCCTGTCTTAATGCCCATGTACAGAAGTTAATACGATACTCGTAGTCGTTTCCATGTTGCTCTCGATGGAGGGAGATGTGTCAGGGATGGAACATATGTCGATGGAGAATGCGTAGCGCTCTTTCCTAACTGATACAGTTCCTCGAGCGATTGCGCGGGAGCTAATGTGCTGCTCAATTGCACCAGCAGCAAGAACATTAATTTCTCTCTACTCTGTCATCACGTGTTTCTTTCTGTTACGTTGTCTAGGTGTTACATTACCACTTTCACGTAACTGGTTGAAGAGGTTGATAAATATTTGCGCAGAAGGTTGACGTTTGCTGCATTATCTTGCCGCATACACTGTACAAGAACTAACTGCATTCTTCCTACACTTACCACACGCCGTGAGCATGTCGGCTATTTCTGCTTTGGTAAACCCCATCGTCTACTCACGGCCTACTGCTTGGACCATCACACGCTAACTGACTAGAAAATCGCTATGCCCTTAAGGAATACACAACATTGTAAGAAAACATAACAACGTCGTATGTAGCAACTATGCAGGTTGAATGGCACAAAAAAGCGTCGGTGTGGAAATTTTACAAAATACGATATCTCGTAAACGACTCGCTCTAGAAACCTGTAACAAACAAGGTGTAACGCTACTGCCCGCTCGGGCGTACGTTAGCTCTTTAAAGCATGTACTGTAATAAGTTCACGGGCTTCACCTTATAAACAAGGATTTTAGTACATAAGTTGACCGCGTGTACCTAATTGGAAGCAATTCGGACTTATATCCAGTCAGTAACTACAGTGATGCGTCAAGCAAATGTAAAGTATAATTACTCGTTCGCATGGACAAGAAGTACACACAGTAGATACTACCAATGATTAATAATACGGTCGCCAGCCTAATTAGGCATTGAGTGAGTTTTTCCTTGTACAAGTGGGTGCATGTACAAGCATAATAACACGTAGTAATGTTGCGTTTTATGGCAAAGTTTGGAACCGGAAAAATCCACTGAACTAAAGTTTTCTCCTTTTGTAATAATTTGGACGAGCTAAAATTACACAACAACACACAGCAATGATTACTACTAACTGCATTTTGTATATTGATCAGACTGAAATCGGGCATAGATTACCCTAGAATTAGCAATTTTGAAAGCACACATACAATGTCACTATTAAAATTGGAAAAACACTAATACACTTAGGTTTAATATAGAACTTAACTTTGCTGTTCAAATCTGATCAGTACCCTTCAAGATTTGAAAGAACAGACAAGAAAAAAGGGGGGGGCCCTGAAACTGTTATGGTCGTTATACTGAAACTATTAAGTACTGAAGGTAAATTAACACTCAAAATTATCAATCTATGGATAACTACTCTTTTGTCTTACTTCTGAATTATTTAACTGTCATTATTTCTGTCTCAAATTAATTAAATAACATCGCTAACTCAATTCAAAAAAACTCTCTTCCAATTTAGTCATACTTTTGTTCTTTACCAACATTTGCAATAACACACAGAACTTTAAACTTCTTTATAGCATAGATTTGTCTGCTGATAATTCTCGTTAACACTAACTTTAAACTTTCAGTTTGGGATACTCGGGTTGCACAATATGTGGTAAGGACCCTGTCTAGGTCAGTGATCTGGATAAGTAATGGCTGAGGCAATTCTGGTAAAAGTCACGTTATTATTGAACAGTTAGAAACATTTTCGACACTGGTCCACACAGATACAATTCTAAAGATGAATTAAATGTTTGACCTGTGCAGGTCGGTGCGGCGGATGGCGGGCAGCGAGATAGCGAGAAGCACAGCACACATACAAGCATGGCTAAGGCTCTCACTGCATCGGCACTTTCCTCCTTCTTAGCGTCGTAATCTTTTCAATTTTGTGCCTAAGAATATAGCCATGCCATGTAGTCGTCGGGATCGGCACATCCGAGGCTCAATGGAATCCACTTTTCCAGGATAGCCTCCTCGATACGGTACATGTTCCTCTGACCGATGCCCAACTCCGACTGTTATACTGAGCCCGTTGTGCCGAACCGCGCCAGTGTGCGTTTTCCCGCGCTCGCCTGCCTCCACCTTTTCCCGCTCCCCTACAGGTAGGATATTCACCATAGGTTTTCTACTACACATATATTAATACCTTTCCTACGTATGGACCAAGCGTATAAATACAATTTTCACATCTTACATTAGTTTTAACATTAAATACACTTCCCTTTGATTACCACATTACTTGAAATCTAACATAAATAATAATATTCATTTCGAAAGTTGCTCACAGTTTCTTTAACATGACACGAAAAGCAAAAGAAATTCAAAACATTGCTTACATTAATTTATCAACATTCAGAAAGAAAAAAAAATTATCATATGTACAGTTGTTGTTGTTACAAAGGCAGGCATTCTCATTTACACTGAATTAAATTTGGTAATGCCAATATTCATAGTTCCATTTAAAAGAGTGTGTGTTTGCAGAAAAAATACAGACGGCCCATGATCTTTTCAGTACAGATGCATACCAGGCTCGAATTTTGACGGGAATCGGCGAAATGACGCGAGTAATGACGATAATGGGCAAGGGGCACTACATTAGTGTTGTGTGGATGAGTTGATAACTGGGGTCTGATGGGAGGCGTGCTAAGGTCGTCCGTGCAGTTGCAATGAACACTGTAACCGGCTGGCTTCGCCGACACGGTAGCTCAGTGTGTTCGGTCAGTAAGCTGGCTGACCTCTGTAATAGCAAAATTGAGTGAAGTATTCAACCTAATTCAACCTTTTGCATTAGGTATCAGGTATCATGTGACGTCCGCCCAGACCAAATGCCGAGAAAACAACAACGGTAGAACAAAGAGATGAAATGGTTCAAATGGTTCTGAGCACTATGGGACTTAACTTCTAAGGTCACCAGTCCCCCAGAACTTAGAACTACTTAAACCTAACTAACCTAAGGACATCACACACATCCATGCCCGAGGCAGGATTCGAACCTGCGACCGTAGCGGTCGCGCGGCTCCAGACTGTAGCGCCTAGTGCCGCTCGGCCACTCCGGCCGGCTGTGTGCTTGCAGCCAGCGTCTGTAATTCCTTTGCGTCTTAATGTATTTAATGTGCCTGTTGTTGCTACGCTGACCACGGTTCATCAGTCACAGTTCAGACAAAGACAGTCTTCCGAAAGTCAAAACAGATCGTCACATTCAAGGAACAGACAGTAAACTGTTCATCTATCTGCAGATTTGAAATCAGTCTGTACCTTTTGAATTAGATGCAGGTGCTTTAGTCACCCTGTTTGATCAAAATACTACCGAGTAGAGTGGCGCTCAACCAAACCCACGGCTCGGTAGATTTGGTAAGTACATAAATGACGTAGTAAGTGGTAGGATTTCGAATAGTATTGGTTTTTAGGGAAAGGAACATAAAGGAATGTGTGAGAGAGGATATGGGAGCAGACGACTCTACCCTTTTTTTTGCAAGTTTGTTTTGGACATAAGTAGAACTGCACATCGTCGAACTTAAGTCCACTACTGTATTCTTGAAATATCAATTGCATCTTACAAGTACAAAAATTAGCTTCTCTCTTAGTTTCTGCACTTTTATGTAACCTAAATAAGTACTGTTGATGCAAGTACAGTTTACATCTACAAACAAAAAATGTATATAATTATCGCTTCTATGTCCTCAATAGAACGTTCTTCATTATGATCAAAGGCAAGAATTTCCTCTTATAAATGTTTAGTAATAACAAAAACATGTTTTATATAAGCTTGACAAAGAATGGAATAGATCTTTGATATGTTGTCGTTTGGCTTTCCTTCTTAATTTTATATTTTTTTAGGAAATTGCGTTTTCTAGTGCTATAGGAAAAATTTATATTCTTTCCTTTATTTCTTCTATGACATCCAACTGTTTTAAATTACAAATCAACAATTTTCGAATAATACCTGAATTAAGCAGTGACAGCTTCAATTTTGCAAAAAATACGCTTTATTTTTGAGTAACAGACAAGAGCTTAACTTTGCAGATCAAAAATCTTTCGTAGATTACACGGCACTTTACATATCAACTCCCACTTTCTAGCTGGTTCACCGCTTCTATTTTCTAGGGGAATTTGCAAAGGCATGAACTGCTTACGCAAACAAAGTGATCGAAATGAAGTAACCCCTGATAGGCATGCAACGTATCTAACGTACAACTAACGCGGTTACGATCTTAACAGACCAGAGCTACTGTGAGAACTACGCTAGGCTACGGTTACTTACTACAGTCTCAGATAGCCTAAACTCTACTAATGAGCAACAGCGATACCCACCCCAACGAATATCGTGCCTGCAACGGCGAAAGTATCTCAGTTCTTGGAAAGTACACTTTGCAAACAAAATATAGAAATACGACATCATCAGTGCCTTTCACAGTAGTTCAGTCACGTTCTGATCTCAATATTTTTGTAATAGATACTTCTGATTTCTTTGGTTTAGGTATACAGAGCAACGTGCATGTTATTGATACACAACTTTCCCATGCCAGTATTCATCAGTTGTATGAACAATAAGTGCATTTGTTCGAGGACACAGTGGGGCATACGAAGAATTTTCACGGTCATATTATGCTCAAGGACAGCACAAGACCACATCTCAAGCGTGATCAAGCTGCTTCTGAAGTCAGCAGATCAGAAAAAATCGGAGTTTTGAAGCCCTTTTCTGCAAGACAAAGGGCTTCTACCCTCGCGATCACAAGAAAAGCAAACGGGAAGATAAGACTTTGTGCCTATTTTAAGGCCACAGTTAACTCTCAAACAGTGATTGATTCACACCCGCATCTACGAAGTGAAGAGCTAATGGATCGCCTTACAGATGGATGGTTCTTTGCAAAAAGTCATTCGGCTGATGCTTACCTTTAACTTCCCATGGATGAGGAACTTAAAATAAATTATGGTGGCGAATACGAATGTCGGCTTGTATCAATAAGCGCTAACCCTCTGAAAGCGGTTCTGCTGCGGCGTTATTTCATCTTACACCTGAACAACTGAAGTCGAAATTTCCGACCTGTTCAAATTCTTTAGATGACATCGTTGTCTCTGGACAAACACCGGAGAAACATTTCAAAAATATAGAAACTCTTTTTAAAGTTTCATTGACGCAGGACTCTAGTGCAATTTACAGAAATGTCCGTTTTTCAATACTGAAATCGAATAACTGCGACATGTTAATGGCACTCAGGGGCTCGTCCATCGACCCAGCGTTTAGAGGCCGCAAAGAGACTATCTTTTCCTGCTAATGTACCAGAACTCCAAGCTGTTCTTGGCAAATTGACATACTACTCGTAATTAAATTCATTCCAAACCCAGTGAAAATACTTTCAGAATGAAATTTTCACTCTGCAGCGGAGTGTGTGCTGATATGAAACTTCCTGGCAGATTAAAACTGTGTGCCGGACCGAGAGTCGAACTCGGGACCTTTGCATTTCGCGGGCAAATGTTCTACCACATATTTTTTTTATCTCATTTTGTTCGCTTTCGTTCGTTGCATTAGCTCGGGGCGGACGTCGTAAGACACACGTTTAAGTTCGTTGTTGATCGACTAACTCAGTTCTTTTATTACAGAGGGCAGCTAACCCTCTGACCGAACACGCTGAACTACCGTGCCGGCTGCCATCTGAGCTACCCAAGCGCGACTCACGACCCGTCCTCACAGTTCCAGGTCTGCCAGTACATCGTCTCCCACTTCCTTAACTTCACAGAAGCTCTTCTGCGAACCTGCAGAACTATCACTCCTGGAAGAAAGGATATTGCGGAGACATGGCTTAGCCACAGCCTGGGGGATGTTTCCAGAATGAAATTTTCAGTGTGCAGCTGAGTGTGCGCAGATGTGAAACTTCCTGGCAGATTAAAACTGTGTGGCGGACCGAGACTCGAACTCGGGACCTTTGCCTTTCGCGGGAAAGTGTTCTGCCATCTGAGCTACCCAAGCTCGACTCACTAGCCATCCTCACGCAGGTTCGCAGAAGAGTTTCTGTGAAGTTTGGAAAGTAGGAGACGAGGTACTGGCAGAATTGGAGCCTTGAGGACGGGTCGGGATTCTTCCTTGGGTAGCTCAGATGGTAGAGCTCTCGCCCGCGAAAGGCAAAGGTCCCGAGTTCGAGTCTTGGTCAGGCACGCAGTTTTAATCTGCCAGGAAGTTTCAGTGAAAATACTGCTCCTTTGCATCATGTTTCTTTTAAATGGACTGGAGATGCGAAGAATCTTTTCAGAAATCGAAACACGTATTACTTAATCGCCCCTGTCTTAAGCAGTTCGATTCGGAAAAACCAGTAGTGCTTGCCGGTGACGCTTCATTAAATGTAACTACGACAGTTTTAGGTGGTATAGTCACGTTATTGTGACCAGCTGTCAAAAGCCGGAATGACCACATTTTCTGTAGTGAACACGTGGAAAGAGAGGCATTGAAGTTCTGGAAGGTACCGACAGGGATGTGGAGCCATGCCGACTCAAGTGTTGTTACCAGCTGCAACGTTTCTCTGTCGAGGACCCATGGCGACCATCCCGATTGCGGTGGTCCCATAGAGTCTCGACTTGGTTTAAATTAAGGGAGTTTGATGCGCAGGAGAGTACGGTAAGCTCATCTTCATGTTCTGCAGTCCATACATGTGCACTGTGAGCTGTGTAACCCGTCGCATTGTCCTGTTGGTTGATGCCATCGTGCTGAGTAAAAAATCAAACTGCATGTACGGGTGATCATGGGCCCCAAGGATAGATTCATACTTAAAATGATCCACTGTGCCATAATGGCAAGACCACCCAGGGAATGCCACGAGAACATTCCTCAGGCCATAACGCACCGTCTTCCGGTCTGGACCCTTCAGACAATTGCTGCAGGGTATTTGATTTTGGAAGTTTCACGCCGTGCAGGCCATCGGTCACTTATCCGATGGTGCATAAAGCGTGATACTTCTGAAAAGGCCACCTGTCACCACTCTGCGGACATTCATTTGCGGTACTAACGTGCAAATTTCAGCCTTCGTCGCCGTTGAACAGCAGTCAGTATACGTGCCCGAGCCAGGCACTTGTTGAGAAGGCCGATACGCAGCACCATTCTCTGGACGGTCATTCAGTAGACACTGTTGGTAGCCCCTTGGTCCATCTGGGCAGTCAGTTACTCGACAGTTGTGTGTCTGTTCACCCGTACATATCTTCGCAGGCGATGTTCACCTATGACATCTAATTTTCCTAGTGCACCACTCTAGCCTTCGCAATGGTTTTGAACAGCGCAATTTTTCCATGGATGTTATACCTTAGCCACGGTGGCACAAGAACAATTTGAAAACTTAGCTGTTTCGGAAATGCTTATATTTTTGGACTGAAAACCAATGAGTGTGCGCTTTTGGACATCAGATAAATCGCTGTCTTTCCGCATTACGACAACGGCTGCACTGTTTTCCGCGTCCTACTGACACGTTTTATATACCTTGTTAGTGCAAGCACCTGCCGTCCTTGAGTGGCTCTTGCAAGCTTTTACGTCTAAGACGTTGAACAACGCCCAAGTCAACTAGAGTGAACTGTAAAAGGAAAATTTAGTCCTAATTTACGGAGTCACAAAATTTCATCCTCTCTGCATGTCAGAAAATTTTTTCTTGTGACTCATCGCAAGCAGCTGCTGCTCATTTTCTTCTGGCTAAAGATGAACCTGATCGTACAGCACAAAAGTTGCACCGTTGTTCGCTATTTCTTTCCAGTTATCAGTTTAATATTCTGTATTGTCTTGCAAACGCTGACGCTCTTTCGCATACCTATGAGTGATGATCGGATTTCGGTGCATTGGAAGTTTCTTGTCTTCAAACTGATCATTCTGAATCGCAAGCACTGCGAGCTTTTCACATTGATTCTCAAGGGATCACACAGGCTACTGAATAAGATCAATCACTACAACTGCTTAAGCATTACCTTCGGATTGGTTGGCCTCATAATCCGAAATCCGTGTCAGACGCAGTAGTTTTCAATTACTATGCATAAAGTAACAGCATTTCTCAACAGATTGGTATAATTTCATTATATTCTCCTAATGAACAAATGAAAATCTTGATTTTCACATCTTTGGAAAAACATTTGTTGAAACTGTTACATAGAAGAGCTTGGGGAATCAAAGCGACTAGTACGAGTGCATTGTACATGGCTCAGGCTCGGTAAAACAAAGAGAATAGATGACCGCCCGTTGCCCTGCATGTGCGGATAACCTGGGAGATCAGTGCCATATTTTTAAATTTGGTCTCGGGCTGATGGTTCTTGGATTCACATTGATTTTGCTGGCCTTTTCTGGTTCACAAGGTGGCTGATTATCATCGATGCATATATAAAAAATCCTTTTTTGTCATTTCAATGCATACAGCTACTAGCGTTAGCGCTATCAAAGCATTGACATCTGTCTTTTGCTTAGAAGGTTTGCCACAAACGATTTTCTTCATCGGAATTTCAACAATTTTGCCAACAAAATTGAATTCAACATCTCCGAACGGAACCATTATCTTCTTAGTCAAACGGTGAAGCCGAACATTTCGTTCACACTTTTAAGACTCAATTGTCTAAATTCCATGCTTCGCATTCGAGGGAAAATTCTTTGTAGTTTTTCTACGCAACTACCGCACTATGCCCGCTCGCGATGCTTCGCCAGTAGAACTCTTACATGGCTGTCACCACCACACTCTGCTCTGTCTCTTTCAGCCTCGCCAGTCTGTTTCCCGTGCAAACTTCGCAACGAAGTTCCGCGTGAAGTACTAAGTTTTCTGTCGTGCCTATAACAAGTCTCACATCCAGAAATCCATCGTTGTCACTCAGACGTCTGGCCGTGCTCATTATACCATTCACGGTGCATCTGGCACCGACGAACGAAACAAAATCAACTTTGTTTCCCTGGTGACAATGATCCTGCCGTGGATTTTCGTTTTTCAGACACGCTGCATTCAACTCAGTCTGCCACCTCAGAGCAGCCCTTTCCGGTGCCTAATGTCCATGCTTGCATGTCTCAAATGTTTCAAATGGCTCTGAGCACTATGGGACTTAACTTCTAAGGTCATCAGTCCCCTAGAACTTAGAACTACTTAAACCTAACTAACCTAAGGACATCACATACATCCATGCCCGAGGCAGGATTCGAACCTGCGACCATAGCGGCCGCGCGGTTCCAAACTGTTACATGTCTCAAGGACATTGCATAGTACACCGTCAAACACAGCCACTGCAAGTAGCATAACATGCATAGACAGGCCGCGACAGTAATAATAAAGCTTTTCCTTGTGTGGGAAACACAACAACTGTGCGAGTGCAGGACGTGGACACTCAGTGACATATTGAGGTTTGGGTCGATCCTGGAGGGATGCTCAGCTGTCATAAGTGGTTAAGGCGACAGGTCACGTAAAGCGGGAAATCTGGGTTTGAGTCTCTGTAACAATTTTTCATTTGTTACGAAAAATATGTGCATCAAGTGCAGTGGTATTGCCAATTCCGAATACGTTTCATCCAGTTTAATTATAAAAACTGTTACAGACAGAGTGGACCGTGAAAGTAACCAATCAAGTGAGCAGCTGATGTTCCCTTCTCTGATCACTGGCTTACTAATTACTGTACATGAGGAAAATTTCACACAAATGGGAATGCAATTAGATGTAATAACCGCCTCAAAATTTGAGGATGAGAACAAACACATGAATAGAGAAGTATGGATTCAAATTTAGCTGATGATAGCCGACACACACAAACCTCGGTTATAGTTGTAGGCTGGAAACGTGTGGATACTGGTTCTTGTCCTTCCTGACGAACTGTTTGGCATTAAACACTTGTAATTACACTGGGTTTCTGGGACTGACTCTTCCATAGAATACTGTAATTTGCCGGAATATTTTATGTATGTATTAGTAACAGCATTCTCTGCAGGCAGTCTGTTCAGCTGCGCCTTTTATTAAAACCATGTTTTCAGTGTAGACTGTTTTCCTGTTATTGACTCTGCTTTCTACATCTTCAAAGATACTTCGCGAGCCACCGTAAGGTGCGTAGCCGAAGGTATCCTGTACCAATACTAGTCATTTCCCTGCCTGTTTCACTCACAGATATGGAAAAACGACTGTCTGTTTGCCTCCGTATGAGCCCTAATTTCTCGTATCTTATCTTCGTGGTCCTTACGCGCGATGTATGTTGGCGGAAGTAGAATCGTGTGGCAGTCAACCTAAAATGCTGGTTCCCTAAATTTTCTCAGTAGTGTTTCTTGAAAGGAACGTTGCCTCCCCTCCAGGGATTCCCATTTGAGTTCTCGAAGCATCTCCGTAACACTTATGTATTGTTCGAACCTAGCGGTAACAAATCAAGCAGCTCCTCTCTGCTTCCATGTCTTCCTTTTGTCCGACCTGGTACTGACTCCAAACATTCGAGCACGTACTCAAAATAGGTCACCCCAGCGTTCTATATGCGGTCTACCGTAGAAGTGAACCACTCTTTCCTAAAATTCTCCCAATAATCCGAAGTCGGCCATTCGACTTCCCGACCACTCGTATTTTATTCTCCACACTCCTGGTTTTTAGAACATTTTTATAACGTTTGCAAGGAGAGATCGGGAATGCTTGATACGATGGGGGTACTCTTGAGCATACAGCCGCACCGTTGCTCTAGTAGTTCGGCAAAATTCTCTATAAATGATACTCACTTTCTCGGTGATCGTATACATTGTGAATGTCCCAACAGCTTTACTAACGAATTATTGAATGATGCAACAGCAGATTTCAAGCGGAAAGGTACACACAAGAACCATATCTGAATTATGTGTTTGCTTTCAGGGCAGACGTTTGTGGAACCTCTTCTGCTGATATTGGGATGGTGGTTTGCGCTGCTATTATTTTAATACTATTTGATCAAGTCATATACACGTTACGTCGTTGAAGTTCTCTTAGAAAAAAAAATAAATAAATAAATAAAATAAATAAATAAATAAATAAATAAATAAATAAATAATTTAAAAATAAGAGGTTGGTGTCGTAATTCGGCGGCTATAGACGATAATAATTACTTGTGAGCATAAGTAAATTCGCTGTATTAGCCGCTATAACTTGGTGAAAACCAGACTTCGGTATATTAGTTCATTCTGGATATATTAGGGGTGGCTGTCTTAGCTTCCTCACTCTGTGTAAGCAGAGCACAGACGGACGGGAAGACATTGTAGCACTGATAAGAACAGCAAGTGGGGAAATACACTGACATTAGCGGCATTGACAAAGGACAGGTTGCTACGGTCCGGCGTCCGTGAACGAGCATCCCGGAAAAGGATAGTAAAACCCCAAGCAGGCGACAAGATGTGGAACGTTAGCGCCTCCTGACAGAACGTGGACATCGGAGATTTGCTCACTCTGCACCGAAGGACAGGCGACGATCTGTGGGAGATATAACAGAAGAATAAAAATAGGCCCAACGGTAGCGTCAATTACGATTGCAGCGTGAATGGGTTCATCGACATTGGATCGTAGTTCAATGCAGACAGGATTCTGGTCCGAACGCACCGTCATCCAGGCGAGCGTCGTCTCGAAATATGCATCACGCCACTCACTCATGTCGCATGGGGAAGTATTAAGTGATGGGGAACTTTGACACGAGCTTCCACGGGAGCTGCGGTAGTGACTGAAGGAACCCTGACTGCTGCAGAGTACGTGAATATCAGTGCGGACCGTTTCCATTACTATAAAGTTCATGTTGTCCCGGAACGCAATAGCATGATTACTGCCCGTGTCACAAGACCAGAATCGTGCTACAGTGTGTTTGTGGAGCAACTCCTCATTTTGACGTAGTGGTCACCAAATTACGCTGTTCTGAACCCGATGTAACGTATCTGAGAAGCTATCGGTCGCCACTTCCACTCCAACAACTACCTGCCATAAATTACTTCAGCTGAGTGACCTGTGGATACACAACTGGTACCACATAGCTCCGGTAACCAACTAAGGGCTTGCTGAATCCACGCAACGCCTAATTTCTGCTGTATTGGGTTCCAAAGATGGAACAAATACTATTGGGAAGCTGGTCAAAATGTTTTGGCTCTTCGTTATGTCAGCCATTACATGGCTTGAACTTGATCAGAAAAGGGCAGTAGTGTGGCACACCTCCGTCCGCCGTCACGAGAAGACGTCCCACGAACATCAGTCCTACTGTACCAAATGTACGCAAACGAGTGACTTAGATACGGTTAGTATGTTCACCGGTGCACTTGCTTTCAGGCAATAGCTGTCGGATAACTGGTTTGTAAAGCTGTTGTGACTTTCAAAACGTCTCCGATAGTCGCCGGCGGGAGTGACCGAGCAGTTCTAGACGCTACCGTCTGACCGCTACGTTCGCAGGTTTGAATCTTGCCTCGGGCATGGATGTGTGTGATGTCCTTAGGTTAGTTAGGTTTAAGTAGTTCTAAGTTGTAGGGGACTGATGACCGCAGAATTTAAGTCCCATAGTGCTCAGAGCCATTTGAACCATTTTTCTACGATAGTCGGAAAAGTGGATATTGTTTCCGTTTATTGCGAATGTCGGCAAACTGTTCAAGCAGCTGGCGTTTGAATGGTGTAAGGTATCTTGATAGTGCCAAGCTCTTACGATATGTCTTTGCTAACATCATAAAGCACTAAGTTACTAGAATTCTGAAGAATGAAACAAGAATATCAATTAATGACAGAAATACAATTAACATAATTAACGTTTTAGGAGTGGTAAGGACGAGTCGATATGCCACTACGAGGTAGTTCTAATATGTGATTAGGATCAGCCAAGGAGTATTCTGTGAATACTATATTCCAACATATTTCATCCTTTCCACAGTTAGATCCATCAACAGCTTCGTGATAATCAGTTTCAAAATGAGGAACAGTTTTTCGAATTGTATCAATGAAAAGTGCGAAGTGATGCAGCGTTTCTAAGAAAGATCTTGTTTATGGCTGAAGCACCGTTTACAAACTATGGACAAATTAAATTTCGCAGTACATGATAGTGGCCTTTTGAAAATCCACGCTGCTCTATTGAAGTGGATAACCAATCTGTCAGCTGTGGTGCGGCCTTTTCAAGAATCTCATTATCCATCCATGTTTTATTGATGGAACTTTAAATAGTTACAAGTGTATACAGTTCCTAATAAATATGCTACCACAGTTGTACGACGTTCCCATTGATATAAGGCGTAACGGATATGGTGTCAGCAACAAACAACCTTGACAAAACTTTTGGAGATCGCTGAATCGGTCACTGGGGAAATAAAAAATGTCCTGCACGTTACCAGACTCAACGCCTAAACTAAACTAAAACTACAGGTCTAAAGGCAAACGCCGTCGACTCTCGAAGAAATAAAGTGTCGTATAACACGGGCACATGTTCAGTAAGTTGCGGTGAATTTCAACCTTGTATCAGCACTCAAGGTCAACGTTTTAAGTACTTCATTTGACATTGATATAGGGCCGGTTCGCGAGCATTTTTCCACACAAGCGACTTACCATTTCCCCCGTCCACTTTTTTCCCCTCGTATACTTTCATCCGCTTCTATATTCGTGACTAATTGTGATACGCTCTGTTTACAAACTAGCTCTTGCGTGCGCCTCTCAGTTAGGCGCCCCAAGCGACAGCTGCTAATTGCTTTAAGTCCTGCATAGAAAGTTCACAACAGTGGCGCCAGAGGCTTCAATAAAACAGGGGCCAATAATGCGATTCTTGAAAACCGCGCACCGCGCCTTGCAGATTAAGGTCGCTGTTTTTCCACTTCTCTTTGGGAATTGTTTGTGTAGTTGGACTTTAAATCAACCCTGCAGTCATAACAGTAAACACACGAAATTTATCTGAGTTATGTGTTTGCTTCCATTTGGTGCAGCAGAGCTGACATTTGTGCAACCTCTTTTGTTTCCTGTCTGTTTACTCCTTCATTAAAAAGAGCTTAAGTCCTCTTCAGAGGCTTTTGCTGAGTACACAGAAGAAAGCAAATATCTGTTTTAAAAAAAATAAAAGTTTTGTTTGCCTATCGCAGAAAATCCATTGTAGTGTCTTCAATATCTTGATGAAAACACTATCTCTACATAATTATCCGTTATGGATATATTTAGGATGCCCTAACTTAGCTGTCATATCCTGAAGGAATCAGTTATTATTTAACTTCGCGCTAATGTCATATTATGGGATTTGTTACAGTTTGGAATTGATTGATTTGCAATATAGGTCACAAACGTAGTGATAGTATCATTCACCTAGCAACCTTTCCCCTAAATACTTACACTATTTTCAGTAGAAGTTGTTACACACTGCTCGGCTTCAGCCAAAGCACTTTGATGTTACCATTGCTGTGGACCTAACTTGGAACCACAACAATACAATAGTTGTGAAGATATTCATTTCAGAACTTCTTTTGTCAACACAACACTGCAATTATACGACGATTACGAGGAATGTAAGGTCCGAAAGGTCACGAAATGGAAACGACAGTCAAAATCCGATGAAGCTTCCTACAGATGTGTTGGACAGTGTCTGTAGTACGCCTGTGGATCATGTAACGTCGCTCGTTTCAGTTCTCAGCACACAATTAGCACATAAAGATTCCATGTGACAGTAGTGTCTTCCGCGAAGCATTGGTGCCCCCAGCGAGGTTTCGTCTGAGTTCATGCAACCCCACTCAAAACAATTCTCGGCCGCACACTACAGGGACAGCGAGGACGCCCCTGTATGGTTCCAATGCGGAGTGTTTATCACCCACCGTGCAGTCCGCACTTGCTCTCTATGATGCCCATCTCTGCTCACATGAACCGCTGGCTAGGAAGACATCTTGGTACAGAAAACGAACTTCAAAAAAAAATGGTTCAAATGGCTCTGAGCACTATGGGACTCAACTGCTGTGGTCATAAGTCCCCTAGAACATAGAACTACTTAAACCTAACTAACCTAAGGACAGCACACAACACCCAGCCATCACGAGGCAGAGAAAACCCTTACCCCGCCGGGAATCGAACCCGGGAACCCGGGCGTGGGAAGCGAGAACGCTACCGCACGACCACGAGATGCGGGCAAACGAACTTCAGACCACCGCACAGGTAGGAGGGAATCCGACGACACGACCCACCAAGGCGGATCAAGGAAGGTCCGACTTACACTAGCAAATTCCTGGTGGTTGAAATGGTTCAAATGGCTCTGAGCACTATGGGACTTCACATCGGAGGTCACCAGTCCCCTAGAACTTAGAACTACTTAAACCTAACTAACCTAAGGACATCACACACATCTATGCCCGAGGCAGGATTCGAACCTGCGACCGTAGCGGTCGCGCGTTTCCGGACTGAAGCGCCTAGAACCGCTCTGCCACACCGGCCGGCGCTGCCTTCTGTGACGAGGGTATTGGAAAGTTGGTACAGCACAATGACAAATGTCTAAATTGAAGCGGTGATAATGTAGAGAAGTAGCTGTAAGATGTAGCAAACTGTTACAAGTAAAACAGTTTTGATCTTCATTGTGCTTTTATTTCGCGACCCATCGGACGTTACTTTGCAAATAGCCCTCTTACAGACAAATATCACTATTGCGACGAAACTTTGTTTTCTGTAACACAACTGAAGAACAGGCACAGTAAAGATAAAAAATGCGATTCAAGCTTTGATGTACCTCTTACGTGGTTGTCCATTTAACAATGTAGCATATCCAGGATGAACATTAACAAAACCGACAAACTGTAGGGACGGATTCCTGACTGCAAATAGAGGAGAAAGGTCCTATGAACACGTGTACGGAAATGCATCGATGCCACAGTATGGCGCTGGTGAGTGGAAGTTCCTCTGACCACGTCCTGTGTGTTGTTCGTGTGTTGCAGGCTGTGTGATTGGGGCAGCGTGTAAGGAGTGTATCAGATCCCTCCATTACATTGATTAAATATTACATTGAGTATCGAAAATAATATAGCCAACTTAGGCTATTCTTCGCATTGTGTAAGGTCCTGCCCTATGGAAATAAATAAGCACTCAGATATCGATAGTAACAATCTGAGGGCGAATCATGGGAGCGCGATTCTACGCATTGTTCTGAGACGAGCTCTGTCTGCGAGAGTAAAATTTCAGTATTGTCGGTCGAGAGTTCGGAGACAGAAGACGTGTCACACTGCCCTCACGTCGGTGATGGCAGATCTTACCACACTGAAGGCTTGATTTCATTTATATAGCCAGGACAGAATTAAATGGCTTCACTACGCTTGAAGATAAAATTCTAGGTAAAATTCGCAATCACAACGTAAAGCGCAATTTCAGGATTAGGCTCGTGATTGTTAGTCCGAGTTTGGAATAATCCCATGTTTTACTCGTCAGTTAATGACTTCTCCTTATCCTCCAAATAATAATTATTCTCCACATGTAATTCATAAATATGCTGTGGTAATAAATGTTAATGCAACTTTGAAATTGAAATAATCTGTTGATCTGGGACTCAGCCATTATTGATACTTATAAGGTCATTGTCAGGCATATCGCCATTGCTGGCTCAAATGGCTCTGAGCACTATGGGACTCAACATCTTAGGTCATAAGTCCCCTAGAACTTAGAACTACTTAAACCTAACTAACCTAAGGACATCACACACACCCATGCCCGAGGCAGGATTCGAACCTGCGACCGTAGCAGTCCCGCGGTTCCGGACTGCAGCGCCAGAACCGCTAGACCACCGCGGCCGGCTCGCCATTGTTAATACTTATCAAACTATTATTAGCCATGATGATTTCTTAAGTTTTTGAATAGACTTAATTTATGAAATCCCTTATTACATGTTATTTAGTAGTTAACAGGACCCAAGCAAACTCCTTTTTATTAAATTCATTCTTAGCAACAATAAGCGTTAGCCTCTGCTGATGCATGCTGCTGCGAATTGCTGTAAACTACTTGGAAAAAGGAAGTCATCTAAAGAGGTGAGTGCAAAACTTGGCTCTGAGCACTATGGGACTTAACTTCTCAGGTCATCAGTCCCCTAGAACTTAGAACTACGTAAACCTAACTAACCTAAGGACATAACACACATCCATGCCCGAGGGAGGATTCGAACCTGCGACCGTAGCGGTCACGCGGTTCCAGACTGTAGCGCCTAGAACCGCTCGGCCACCACGCCCGGCTGCAAAACGTAGGGCCAAAACAAAGACACTATACACCACAGCCGGCCGCGGTGGTCTAGCGGTTCTGGCGCTGCAGTCCGGAACCGCGGGACTGCTACGGTCGCAGGTTCGAATCCTGCCTCGGGCATGGGTGTGTGTGATGTCCTTAGGTTAGTTAGGTTTAAGTAGTTCTAAGTTCTAGGGGACTTATGACCTAAGATGTTGAGTCCCATAGTGCTCAGAGCCATACACCACAACATGTCATGTACTCTTATCCAGTAAATTCCGTTGCACAAGCCAGATTCTGTATCACTTGTAAATTCTTATTCAAATACGCAATCAGACAGCTCAATATATGTTAGTTTTAAGTTTTTCACGTAACGATATGTTGAGGGCTTAAATGACAGTGAAACTCGCACTCATACATCACCCACACAGTGTTATGCAGGTTTGATTCCGATTACTGATAGCTCAGGTTGTTTATCGAGTCCATTTTCACAGCTAAATATTGGATTCATTCGTTGTAGGCACGTTGCAAGGGTACTGTAAGCAGCAGAATGGTCCGGTATTCATGTGGGGAAGAAGCCGAGATGATATATGTGTACGACCAAGCAGATGGAAACGGTCGAGATCCAGCACGGCTATACCAAAATAAGTATCCTCACAGACACCAAACATATCTGACAACATCTCAAACCCTTTTTGGGCGACTGTTTGACCATGGGTCTTTTCAGACTGACGAACGTGCGCGGAGGCGGCGGACTGTGCGTACACCAGATTTTGAGGACCGAGTTTCACAGGATATGCTGCTTCCCGACGGTTTCCATCTGCATGGTCGTAAACAAACACAATCTCAGCTTGTGCTTCACATGAATACCGGACCATTTTGCTTCTTACAGTACGCTGCATCAGTCTCACAGACTCACAGCCTGGAACATAGAATGTACACACGACACGTGGTCCGAGGAATTTTCATACGTCAGCGCCATCTACCGTGGCAACGATGCATTTCCGGACACATGATCATAGGAATCTTTTACTCCACTTCCAGTTAGCAATCCGTCCCTGCAGTTAGTGGGTTTTATCAATGTTCGCCCTGTATTCACCCACAGATTATTTTTCACACAGTGATTAACCAGGAACATTCGATCAAATGTAGGTAATTATACATATAGAAATTTGTGCGACTGTGAAAATGTAATTTGCTTCACTTTGGTCCTTTTGTTGCTGTAAAATACATACTGTCATCTTGATTGTCATGAGTAACGTAGTGACATATATGAATAAAACGACATACCGTATTCTAGACTCGCACACGCTCAGTGAACATTCGCGCGCCGGAGATCTACGCCATCAGTGTCTCGTGTGTGTGCCTTCGTTTGTGTTTAGTGTTTGTTCGACGTCACGCCACCACTGTTCACGTGTGCCGTCGCCATCATCCATGTTATGTGCGCCGTGTCATCTAGTGTTTGTGATGTTTCTCGTCGAGCGTGAACGGTTCCATGTTTTGTTTTTTAGTGTCTACATTTTTTGCCCGCCGTTTTGATTGTATTTTCTGTGCCACCTATATGTACTACTTATTGTCAACTCAAGGCTGAAGAGCGGCGTACTGTGCTGCTGACAGCCCGCCTTTGTATAAGGTGTTTAAAATCAAAATAAAGAAAAAAAACGTATTCTATCAAGTATTTAACACACAGAAAGAAATGAACAGTTTTTATGCATTTACAACACTTACAATATGCAATTTGTCATCAATTCTTTACAGTTGCTTTTGTAAAAAATTAAGCTGTCTTTATGTGAAGACATTATTTACGTAGACACTCTTTCTGGAGGAATCAGCGTCTAATCGTCCATATTCAGAATTTCCTTGATCTTCCTAAATTACAAAAAGGCGCGTGCCATAGCGCCCGTTTTAAATAAAGGCGTAACTGATTTCCATGTCTTTCCAAACCGAGTATGGGTTGCGAGCTTAGTGGCCTCGCTGTCGTCGGGACGTTCAACCCTAAAACTCCATCGTTATCCTTAATATAGTTTCCGCTTAACTTAAATATGCGGCATGTTTTGTATATTTCTTGATCGTAGGGGAGAGTATTGTACCTTAGAAAACTTTACAGACTTTTGCTTCTAGTCAGACATGTAATAGAATTTTAATATATTTTCTTATTCCATTTTGGAATGATAGCACTCACTGTATGTGTGCTGCAGTGTTTTTTTGAAATTAGGATAAGTCTCCAGAAAAGTAAATTTCTTTCAAGTGTGAAAAACTCTTTCAAGCTGAAACATGGTCCCGTACCTAGTAACAAATACTCCATTCAGATTTAAAAGTCTTGCAATTGAGAAAATATTGTCAATACTGTGTTTAATAGTCTATATGTCACAGTATTACGTTACTAGACACCAATAACCGTTAAATGAAATCATATTTAGAAGAAGTATCGTCAAAAACTAATTACAAGTTAAAAGCATTTTTATGTAGAAGCTACTGCCAACCAACACAAATTTCCATTTTCAAGATACGGGAGAGTGTCAACACGTTAAAGAAACGCAGTTAATTTTCTGATATCACGAGTTCCACTGTAGAAAGACCTTCTTCAGTTTCAAGATACAAGATGGTGAACGATCGACGAAGTACCACATAATCGTCCACATGTTATTTAACTGATGTTAAAAATATTCGGAATTTTACTCACAACAATACTCTAAAACTGAAGACTTAACAATTTCCTCCAAAAAGCTTTATTGTATTATACAGCACTTAAATACGCAGAATTCGTAAAATTTCCAAACGCTGCGCAAAATTCAACCTCATAACTCACATCAACAAAAATATGCGAAAATACCGGAAATTGCTTATGGGGGATCCCAATGCGCATTCAGTCATGTAATTCTATAATCAATCACTTGACTGAGATACCGACCAGGATATATCATGTGTTCCTAAATACACAATCCTCCAGCAAAAACATTTTTCCTGAAAATGGTGGCAAACTTTACGAAATCTTAAGTTCATATAGCTCAGGCGATTGTCACATCCCTTTTCCGTATGGAAGTATCGTTAACTTTCCGTAAAAGCGCAGTGTACATTCATTTGGAAAATTGGGCACGCTTATTACGGTGGCCAGTTCTGAAACCGTCAAAGTATGATCTGCTTCTAGTTAAAGTTATCATTAAAAGTTTAAAGGGACATTTTGAATGCCTGCTGTTGATTCAAATACACTCCTGGAAATTGAAATAAGAACACCGTGAATTCATTGTCCCAGGAAGGGGAAACTTTATTGACACATTCCTGGGGTCAGATACATCACATGATCACACTGACAGAACCACAGGCACATAGACACAGGCAACAGAGCATGCACAATGTCGGCACTAGTACAGTGTATATCCACCTTTCGCAGCAATGCAGGCTGCTATTCTCCCATGGAGACGATCGTAGAGATGCTGGATGTAGTCCTGTGGAACGGCTTGCAATGCCATTTCCACCTGGCGCCTCAGTTGGACCAGCGTTCGTGCTGGACGTGCAGACCGCGTGAGACGACGCTTCATCCAGTCCCAAACATGCTCAATGGGGGACAGATCCGGAGATCTTGCTGGCCAGGGTAGTTGACTTACACCTTCTAGAGCACGTTGGGTGGCACGGGATACATGCGGACGTGCATTGTCCTGTTGGAACAGCAAGTTCCCTTGCCGGTCTAGGAATGGTAGAACGATGGGTTCGATGACGGTTTGGATGTACCGTGCACTATTCAGTGTCCCCTCGACGATCACCAGTGGTGTACGGCCAGTGTAGGAGATCGCTCCCCACACCATGATGCCGGGTGTTGGCCCTGTGTGCCTCGGTCGTATGCAGTCCTGATTGTGGCGCTCACCTGCACGGCGCCAAACACGCATACGACCGTCATTGGCACCAAGGCAGAAGCGACTCTCATCGCTGAAGACGACACGTCTCCATTCGTCCCTCCATTCACGCCTGTCGCGACACCACTGGAGGCGAGCTGCACGATGTTGGGGCGTGAGCGGAAGACGGCCTAACGGTGTGCGGGACCGTAGCCCAGCTTCATGGAGACGGTTGCGAATGGTCCTCGCCGATACCCCAGGAGCAACAGTGTCCCTAATTTGCTGGGAAGTGGCGGTGCGGTCCCCTACGGCACTGCGTAGGATCCTACGGTCTTGGCGTGCATCCGTGCGTCGCTGCGGTCCGGTCCCAGGTCGACGGGCACGTGCACCTTCCGCCGACCACTGGCGACAACATCGATGTACTGTGGAGACCTCACGCCCCACGTGTTGAGTAATTCGGCGGTACGTCCACCCGGCCTCCCGCATGCCCACTATACGCCCTCGCTCAAAGTCCGTCAACTGCACATACGGTTCACGTCCACGCTGTCGCGGCATGCTACCAGTGTTAAAGACTGCGATGGAGCTCCGTATGCCACGGCAAACTGGCTGACACTGACGGCGGCGGTGCACAAATGCTGCGCAGCTAGCGCCATTCGACGGCCAACACCACGGTTCCTGGTGTGTCCGCTGTGCCGTGCGTGTGATCATTGCTTGTACAGCCCTCTCGCAGTGTCCGGAGCAAGTATGGTGGGTCTGACACACCGGTGTCAATGTGTTCTTTTTTCCATTTCCAGGAGTGTAACTTGCTGTCCACAACGCGAAGAAGAATTTCACTTGATACGAAGGAAGGAAAATAGAAATTAACGCCGCATCGACGACGAGGTCGTTAGAAACAGAGAACAAGATAGTATTTCAGATGAGTGCAGACGGAAATAGGCCGTAGTCCTTTAGAAAGAACTCTTCTGGCCTTTGACATAAACAACCTACGAACGGCATAGAAAACCTAAATCTGGATAGTAAGACGCAAAATTGATAAGCCGTATTTCAGAATGTCAGTTTAGGTCTTTAATCACTGTGCGATGTTGCTCGGTATCACTTGATAGGATATCTGCTCGTGTCTTCCGTTAATTTCCTGCACATGACAACAACATTTCATTTTATTGTACATCTGTAAAGAATTGTGGAAATTACTTTCATCTGTGCTCAAAACTGGCTACTTTATTAATTTACATGGGAAACTGTTACTATAAATGGAAGCAGATGTGAGGAATGGCTGCGAAACTTTAAACTGTGTAAGGGAGGAGCGGTAGTCGTGCAGGCGTGAGAAATGGGGAGTTTGACATGCCTCTCGCTTGATCGCCGCGAGGCTGGGAGGCGGGGTTCGCCAAAGGGAGCTGCGGGCGCTACATAATCGCATTTATCGAACGCCGACTAATATAATTACGGCTGCCACATCGATACCCACACTAACGACCATAGCGCCAGTGTGCGTGCCGTAAACGACCGAAATTCTATACGCCGGAAGTACAGGCACTAGGGCGATACCACAGCTACTTTTCACCTTGCACCTTTTTGCAGTTGTGGCTACTTCACGTTTTATGATATACAGTGCGACATAAAATTGGCCAGTGAGTGTTTTCTTAAGACATCCTGTCACTAACGTGCAAGTTTCGTTCATGGCCATTTCCACCAGTTTTGTAAGTAGCGACCTCTGATAAACAGGGAAAACACATTCTGCACTTAAATAGCAGCACATCGTAGAAATTTTAACAAAAGTCACAAAGTCTCAAGAGCTAAAATACGCTTTGCCTTTGAAGAGGTTCAAAACAGTCTTTGTATGACAGGCCTTTGATTTTCATGTCAATACGATGTGGGTGATACAGGGTGTTTAAAAAATGACCGGTATATTTGAAACGGCAATAAAAACTAAACGAGCAGCGATAGAAATACACCGTTTGTTGCAATATTTTTGGGACAACAGTACATTTTCAGGTGGACAAACTTTCGAAATTACAGTAGTTACAATTTTCAACAACAGATGGCGCTGCAAGTGATGTGAAAGATATGGCCGACAACGCAGTCTGTGGGTGCGCCATTCTGTACGTCGTCTTTCTGCTGTAAGCGTGTGCTGTTCACAACGTGCAAGTGTGCTGTAGACAACATGGTTTATTCCTTAGAACAGAGGATTTTTCTGGTGTTGGAATTCCACCGCCTAGAACACAGTGTTGTTGCAACAAGACAAAGTTTTCAACGGAGGTTTAATGTAACCAAAGGACCGAAAAGCGATACAATAAAGGATCTGTTTGAAACATTTCAACGGACTGGGAACGTGACGGATGAACGTGCTGGAAAGGTAGGGCGACCGCGTACGGCAACCACAGAGGGCAACGCGCAGCTAGTGCAGCAGGTGATCCAACAGCGGCCTCGGGTTTCCGTTCGCCGTGTTGCAGCTGCGGTCCAAATGACGCCAACGTCCACGTATCGTCTCATGCGCCAGAGTTTACACCTCTATCCATACAAAATTCAAACGCGGCAACCCCTCAGCGCCGCTACCATTGCTGCACGAGAGACATTCGCTAACGATATAGTGCACAGGATTGATGACGGCGATATGCATGTGGGCAGCATTTGGTTTACTGACGAATCTTATTTTTACCTGGACGGCTTCGTCAATAAACAGAACTGGCGCATATGGGGAACCGAAAAGCCCCATGTTGCAGTCCCATCGTCCCTGCATCCTCAAAAAGTACTGGTCTGGGCCGCCATTTCTTCCAAAGGAATCATTGGCCCATTTTTCAGATCCGAAACGATTACTGCATCACGGTAAGCATTCTTCGTGAATTTGTGGCGGTACAAACTGCCTTAGACGACACTGCGAACACCTCGTGGTTTATGCAAGATGGCGCCCGGCCACATCGCACGGCCGACGTCTTTAATTTCCTGAATGAATATTTCGATGATCGTGTGATTGCTTTGGGCTATCCAAAACATACAGGAGGCGGCGTGGATTGGCCTCCCTATTCGCCAGACATGAACCCCTGTGACTTCTTTCTGTGGGGACACTTGAAAGACCAGGTGTACCGCCAGAATCCAGAAACAATTGAACAGCTGAAGCAGTACATCTCATCTGCATGTGAAGCCATTCCGCCAGACACGTTGTCAAAGGTTTCGGATAATTTCATTCAGAGACTACGTCATATTATTGCTACGCATGGTGGATATGTGGAAAATATCGTACTATAGAGTTTCCCAGACCGCAGCGCCATCTGTTGTTGAAAATTGTAACTACTGTAATTTCGAAAGTTTGTCTGCAGAAAATGTACTGTTGTCCCAAGCATATTGCAACAAACGGTGTATTTCTATCGCTGCTCGTTTAGTTTTTATTGCCGTTTCAAATATACCGGTCATTTTTGAAACACCCTGTAACAACGAATTTGTTTACTGTTTGCAGGAAAGTTGATTACTGACATTCGAATCCCTACACTGGTGTCGAAAGCTTTGTGAAGTAATTCCCACTGAACTCCAAGACAAGATTAAACCGTTTCTACAGAAATTTCCTTCAAATCAAAGAAAAGGCTGATGCTAGTTTATTGTATCGTCAAGGTCTTTAGAAGCAGAGCACAACCTCAGTTTGGACTTGAACAGCGAACCTTCTCAGAGTTTGCCTTAATAATAGCGCAAAATCTAAAACTGAATAGCTTAACTGGGTTTGGATCTCGGTCCTCTAGTTAAGATCGTCCAGCAAACGAGCAGTAAATGTGATAATTTCGAATGTGCAGTTAAGAACCACCACCTAATTCATTTCAGTTATTGCCCTACTTAGTGCAAATGCATTTTAAACGTAAACTGTTCCATCAAATCCCCATATAACAGACACCTGAAAATTTTGTAGCTGATGAAAGGCATGTAATGCATCTGACGTCAGACCACAGATATCTCTGTCTTGATTAATTTCAAAAGTAAAGTGTAGAGTACACCCTTGTATAAAGCTGAATAACTCGAGCAAAGAAGAGTATAACCATGCACGAGTTACGAGTTGATCCAGGGGTTTTTGAAGGAATTCGTATCTCACGGCAGAGTCGAGTGCAGATTTGCATCCAAATCCGAGAACGACACGTGGAACGCTTCCTTCAATAAGTACGGCTGTACACTCAATTATGTCCTATAATATGCTGAAGTACTATAGTATTTCTTGGTCATCGATTAAATTTTATCCTGTATATATATATATATATATATATATATATATATATATATATATATATATATATATATATAGCTTTCGTCGCAGATGAAGGGCAGTCAGAAAGGGTGCGTGAACCAGGGCGCCTGCTGCGGAGGCCCATACGCAGTAATATTCACTGAACAGTTGTTGACGAGACACTGTTGGTAGCTCCTTTGTTCATCTGGGTGGTCAGATTGTCGACATTTGCACGTCTGTTCGCCCGTACACATCTCCGGGCCGGCGTTCTCCCCTGTCTTCTATGGCCCGTGGTGCACGACAGTTGTCTTGGCTTCCGTTTCCGATAGCGCCAGTTTCCCAAGCACGATGAACTTTAACCTTAGCGGCACGCAGGCAGTTCACAAACTTAGCCGTTACGGAAATGTTACTGCCCTTGACCCGAAAGCCAATGATCATACCTTTTCGACGTCATAAAAGTCGCCCCGTCTCCGTAAGTCCGAAATTCCTTCACAAAACAAGACGAAGTAAATACTCTAGAATTCGAATCAAGAACAGCTGCCAACATTAGTAACTAGATTTCCTCGATGTATCGAAACTCGTAGAAAGATGCCTACTGGACAGTTGTACAAGTCACACCAATACCCAAGAAAGGAAATGAGCTCTTTATTCTCACGAAGTAATGAGTGCTATCGACAGGGGACGTGAAATTAGCTCTATGTTTTTAGATTTGCAGAAGGCTTTTAACAACGGTCCTCACAAGTGACTTCTAATTAAATTACGTGCCTATGAAGTATCGTCTCAGTTGTATGACTGGATTCGTGATTTCCTGACAGTCCGTAATAACTGTCGGAAAGTCCTCGAGTAAAACAGATGTAACATCTGGTGCTCCCCAAAGAAGTGTTATAGGCCCTCTGTTGTTCCTGATCTACGTAAACGATTTAGGCGACAATACGAGCAACCCTCTTAGATTATTTGCAGATTATTCTGCCATTTACCATCATATAAAGTCATCAGACGTTCAAAACGTATTGAAAAAATTTAGACAAGATATCTGTATGGTGCAGGAAGGAGCAAGTAACTCTAAATCATGAAAAGTGAGAAGTCATCCACATGAGCGCTAAAAAGAATCTGCAAAAATTTTTTTACACGATGAAACGCACAAATCTGAATGCTGTAAACTCGACTAAATACTTAGGGATTACAGTTAGGGATCACTTGGATTGTAACGACCACATAGATAATGTTGAGCGGAAAGCAAACCAAAGACTGACTCTTTTGGCAGAACACTTAGAAAGTGTAACAGGTCTACTAAAGAGACTGCTTGCACTACGCTTGTCCTCCCTCTTCTGGAATAGTACAGTACCGTGTGGAATCCACATCGGATACGATTGACGGAGGACATCGTAAAAGTACAAAGAAGAGCAGCTCGTTTTGTATTATCGTTAAGTTTAATGGTGGTTCGATGAACCCTCTGCCAGGCAGTTAATTGTGAAGTACACAGTAATTATGTAGATGTAAATGACTGCACTGTTATCCACGCCATCCCCCTTCATCCCCCCCTCGTCCCGCCCCACCTCTCCGACACGCTTTGTATACCCTGCCATCCGTGAGTGATTATTGCACGTTGACGTCGGACAGAGGTCACATTAATGTGTCTAGTCCATCGGCCTCAGTTCCTGCCATTAATTGCGGAAACCAAAAAGAATACCCCTTTATCGGTCCTACCGGTATATAAAAATACGATACCAGAAAATAAAAGGAGTAGCAGTATTACAATTCGGAGCGTTTGATCAGCGGGAGATGCAGGACGAACAACCATCCGCGTTGTTGTTAAAGTCACAAGATTGATACTTGTCTCAGGTGATTTTCAAAATCGTAGGAAATTTATTTCAGGATAGCCTTATGACCTTTTTAGCCGTCTTTTTTGGTGTAAGTGGTCAGCGTCTTAATTACTTCACCAATATGAATTGCATCGGAAAATATATCTTCTCTAGAAGGCTGTAGTGCACTAGTTTCATTTACAGGGGTATTCTACTTAAGTCTTAGACTAAACACAAAAAAATTTCGGGATGGAGTAGCAAGTGTACTAGTCCGAAAACGTCATTCCACAATGAACAAATTAAAATAGTTTCATATGACGCTAGGAATGTTAAAGCGTTTCAAATCAAACTACTTGACACTCGTGAAGCACGACGGTTCGTATGTACAGAGAGAATAAGCAAGTTTTCTACTACAAAGAAATTATATCTTCACTAACCAACATGCAAACGGCGTAAAAACGTGCATATTTGCATTAGCTTTCTCTCGTACCTCTAAATCTCAAAGGCCAACTATTAATGTATTAATGATAGAATCAGCAATTAAAGAACTAAGTGATATAAGAACTGTACTTATGGATAAAGCAAGCTTTGTTAAATGTGAACCTCGTTATATTAGTGTGTGCTCGTAGAAGCGTAATCACAGTTCATGTCTGGATACTGACCCAGGATCTCGGCGGTTTAGCTTTATGGATGCTAGTGTTACATTACAGTAAACGAACCGGGATCGAAACATCTAGTATCAGCCTACAATTACAATGATTGACATTTAATTTTTGTTCTTCAAGGTCAAAGGTTTTTCTGGTGTATTTTTGGGTACTCATTTCAGGTAAAGTACACTGCTCTGCAAAACTTTAGGACAAGATGAAGTATCATAAAATATTAACTACTAGGTGGAAATCGATGGACATAAAGGAACATGATGCCAGGGGACTCTCAGTCGTGCACAGAAGGAAATTGGACGTTATATGGTGTGAGGTCAGTGTGATTATAGCTCCAAGCTGTGGTGACGCGAAATACTAGGCAGTTGAAAGAACAGGAAATGCAGTATCTGTTAATCAGCGAGCACTTCCGTTGCACTGTGATGGCGTTCTTCATTACATCATGGATGGGAGACAACATCTGGATAACCTCACACGGGGAAGAAGCATCGGGTAACTGGAATAAGGAGGAAGTGCGTTGAGTGTACTTCCGGAGTTTGGTAATGCTCAACGCACTGTTTCACGTGCATGAGGAATGTTCAAAACCACAGACGCTACTGCCCGAGTGAGAGGAGGTGGTCGACTACATCATCTACAACAGCAGTTAACAACTACATTTTGCAACAGTCAAGAAGGGACCCCCGTCAAACAGCGGGTCAATTGCAACCACGTTTAACATGGCTGCAAGGCACGCAATCTCACTTTCCACAGTGGCATGGCGACTGCATAGGGGTGGTCTCTCTGTCCGACGACCAGTACGTTGTGTTCCGTTGACACCTGCAAATCGGCGGTGCTGTTTGCGATGGTGTCAACAGCACAAGGAATGGACCAACGAAGAGTGGGGTCACGTGCTCCTCTCATATCAGAGCAGATTCAGTCTGAGTAGCGATTCTGGATGTATCCCCATGTGGGAGTGAGACACTGCGGAAACGTCTGGAATTTCACCCAGGACATTTGCGCAAACATTGGTCAAAAGAAACTTTACGCCTCCACCTTCCCTCCCCTCATATAGCGTGACGTGTGAGCAAGTAATGTACTCAGCAATATGATCGTTTTTGAACACAGTACACTCACCGATCAACGTTATGATAATGGTGTAATCCTTCCTCATGTGCCACTTTTCCGTGTTGCGAATTTATGGATTACAATGAGCAGCTGCCTAACAGGAGAAAGAGCTTTTCAAACGAGAGGAAAGTCGGCGAAGGACAGCACTGCCAGTTCCTCCAACGTAAATCTTATCTAGCACACTTGGGATGCTGTGGGGATACGTACTGCGGTCGTCTACGTGCAGCAGCGACAATCCAGCAGTTGTCAATCGCGCTGGTGGAGGAATAGAACACACTACCCCAAGAACTCATTGACAACCTCGTGGCCAGCGTGGAAGCACATTGCAGCGCATGGATTGCCGGCTGTGATGATCGCGCACCCTATTAAGAAACAAGTCTCACCTTGTGTGATGTCCAGCACACCTTCATAGATCGGAATGAATTGGTTCAAATGGCTCTGAGCACTATGGGACTTAACATCTATGGTCATCAGTCCCCTAGAACTTAGAACTACTTAAACCTAACTAACCTAAGGACATCACACAACACCCAGTCATCACGAGGCAGAGAAAATCCCTGACCCCGCCGGGAGATCGGAATGACTACAGCGCAATTATTGCCTTTCAATACGAGTGTCATTTTAGTTCGTCTCATTGTGTTCTTCCAGTTACATTCTGCACTATACTGCAGCAGTCTTACTGCGTATGATCCAACTTTCATTGTGGTGTCCTACTTAGAAGTCAGACGTCAGACAAAACTTACTTTCGTCCTTAAGTTTGATACCCAAGTGTAGATGGAATGTACAATCACATGCATTTTTGACAAAAATGTAATACTTCGGTGAGATACGCAAAACCATGCGATTTAATCGTCACAATAATGTCAGTACTGTTTTGCTGAGGTATGCAATGTTACCCGCTACAAAATGATGTGTAATTTCATAGTTTATAATAGAGCTACCTGTACACTGAGATGATAAACGTCGTAAAATGCCTCCTAATATCGTGTCAGACACTTTTCTCGGCGTAGTGCAGTATCTCGACGTGGCGTGGACTCAACAACAAGATGGAAGTCCCCTTCAGAAATACTGAGCCATGCTGCCTATATAGCCGTGCATAATTGCGAAAGTGTTGCTGCTGCAGGCTTTGTGCACGAAATGACCTCTCGAATATCTCGCATAGATATTCGATGGGATTCATGTCAGGCGATCTGGGTTGCCAAGTTATTCGTCGAATTGTCCAGCATGTTCTTCAAACCCATCACGAACAGTTGTGGACCGGTGACACGACATCGTTTTTTGGATATATGAAGTCAATGAATGGCAGCAAATGCTCTCCAACTATCCGAAGATAACAATTGCCTGTCAGTCATCAGTTCAGTAGGTCCAGAGAACCCATTTAATCCTATGTAACCACAGCGCAAACCATTACAGAGCCACCACCAGCTTGCACAATGACTTGTTGGCAAACTTGGGAGAATAGCTTCATGGGGTCTGCACCATACTTGAACCCTACCATCAGCTCTTATCAAGTGAAACTGGAATTCTCATCTGAACAGGCCACGGTTTTAGAGTCGTCTAGGGTGCAACCAAAATTGTAACGAGTCTAGGAGAGGCGTTGCAGGCGATGTCGTGCTGTTAGCAAAGGTTCTCGCGTAGGTTGTCTGCTGCCATAGCCCATTAACGCCATATTTCGGAGCACTGTCCTAATGGATACGTTAGTCGTACGTCCCAAATTGATTTCGGCGGTTATTTCACGCAGTGTTGCTTGTCTGTTGGCACTGAAATCTCTACGCAAACAGTGCTGCTCTCGGTCGTTAACTACAGGCCGTCGGGCACTGCGTTGTCAGTGGTGAGCGGTAATGCCTGAAATTTGATGTTCTCTGCACTCTCGTGACACTGTAGATCTAAAAATACTGAATTCCCAAAAGATTTCCGAAATGGAATGTCCCATTCGTCTAGATCCAACTATGATTCCGCGTCCAGAACCTGAAAATTCCTGTCGTGCAGTAGTAATCATATTGAAAAAACTTTTCACGTGGATCACCTGAGTGCAAATGACAGCTCCATCATTGCACTGCCCTTTATCCCTTGTGCATGCAATACTAACGCCATCAGTGTATGTGCATATCTCTATCGCATGAATTTCCCGACCTCAGTCTATATTTCAGTGATACTGTAATGATGGGGCCTGTATGTTTGTTGCACATACCGTTTTTCATGCAAACTTCAGGAAAGTGTGAACTGAATTGGTGCCTGCGTTTATGAATTTCATGGGTTCAAACAGGCTATATTAATTCTGTTGACACCTGTGATGTATCTATCACAAACGAGTAATGAAAAAGCAACAATGGCGATGTCAGATTTTGTCAAAGGAGTATATTTTGTGTTCCTTGTCGTAAAGCCCGGGGATCAGCACAATTCGTGGGATCCGAAGTGAGTATGTGCAACTTTTGAGGAAGGAGCCCCGCAAATTGGACTGTCGTGTAAAAGACGAGCACTGACCTCAGAAAATCTGCCTAATTAGAATGCCAAAAGTAGAACATACTACCCGATTCAAAAGTGGACGCTAAAAAACGTCTGCCTAATTCATTCCACATTAATTTTTATGAAAGTCCCACCAAAAGATTTTCTCACTTTTAAGTATGTGGAAAGCAATTTACCGGAATATCAGAATTTAAGGTGAAAGTAGGTTGTTTTCGTCACATCTGACGTTCTGAAAGTAATGGTAGGCGAAATACTTGAAACCAAATTGAATGAAAATTGAAGATCATCTCTGATACCCTTTAACCAATTTGTCACCATGTTTCTTGGCAACTGCAAAGATCTTGATTACGAGAACCAGTTAGAAGAATACTGGATAACTTCAGTGTATTGGATGTCTCAATGAGCTTGAAGCTGCATTTTCTTGATTCCCGTCAGTTATTTTCTAGAAAATCTAAGTGCTATCAGCAAAGAACAGGGACAAAGTTTCCATCAAAACATTAAACAAATGGAACGGGGGTAGCAGGTATGATGGATTATCAGCATGATAGCAGACTACTGCTGGATGCTGCGCACGGACTGTCTTCAATCAGTGCACAGCTGACAATGCGACGGAGTTTGAGAGGAAAACACAAGGTAAATTAAGATTTATGCCATTATACATTGTCGGGAAAAATTAGTACACCCTTTTAGAGGCTTCAGATTCATTCAGGATTGGACCCATGGTGAAACGCCCATGTTAGGTCATGGTGTAGACTCCACGGCCGGCAATGCAAGGGATGACTGTGGCATACTATCATTCATACACACGGTGAGTAATGGTCTGGGATACGTTATCTTACGCCTACGTGACCTGTTCATGTAGTTCTGTAAGAGATGTTGGTTGACGAGTCGCACGAGTCACTTCTCGTCCTATCACATCCCACGTGTGCTTGATTGGAGACAAGTCTGGAGAACGTGCAGGCCAGGGAAGTTGCCGCATATCTTGCAGAGCACGTTGAGTTTCTCGGGCAGTTGGAACAACACATCACCTTAATGTTCTAATAATGCCAATAGAATGAACGTAACAACGTTCTACACTTACCGAGCGCTGGTTAGTGTCCCCTCTAAAAATACCAAAGGTGTTGCTTATCGTATCCCACACCATAAGGCCTGGGACGGGCCCAGTGTGTATGTGTTCTGGCGTAACCACAAGCGCCGGAATGAAGAAGAAGAACGCGAGACCAGAGAAGGCGGTGAGACGACGTCAGCCAATAGGGCGCTAACCAGGACGTCAACACCATCGGTGAGGCATCTATCCGAAGTGAATATAAGCGCCGCTCCTGTCAGCCTCGGCCCGACATTAGTGGAGTATTAGCACGGCCTAGCAGAGAGTGCTACGGTATCAGTTATTAGTGATCTATATGCATTGCTTGTTTGCGCTTTGTCTATAGCAAACAACATTACTGTTTGCATGTCGCCCATCGTTTGCGACACTTGTTATAAATACAAAGTTAAGTACTGTCAATCTGCTTTATTGAAATAAAACTGTTAACGTTATTTGCTTGAATTGTTGTATAGCATTCCGAGAACGCAGCATCCCTTTAGGCACTCTATACGCGACGATTGGGAAGGATCCCATATCTTGGACGAAGGCACTCTACAAGATAGCACTCACCAGGTCTATGTCGTACGAACTAGCGACCATCACATGGGTGCAGGCAGAATCAGCTTTCATCGCCGAAGACGAAGGCACACCATTCCATCCTCCAAATGATCCTCTGGCGGCACCAGTCGAGCCGGGCTCGTCGATTCTGTGGTGAGAGAAGAAGACGGGCAAGACTTGTGCATGCCCATAGTCCCACTGCTAACAACTGGTTCACAACAGTTCTTGCTCAAACATCTGGGCTCACAAGCCCTCTTACCTGTGCCGTGGTGGCTGTACGATCTGCCACTGCTGCTCTTATAATACGTCTATCCTGGCGGGCGTCTGTGCTCTTGGACGTCCAGAACCTAGTCTACAGGTGTGAGAATGGTCATGCGATCACTGATAGCAGCATCGTTGCACAACTGACACGGTACGTTCAACGTGTATGGCAGTTCTCCAAAAGGACTATCCTGCCACGCGGAAAGGCACCATGCGACCCGTTTCAAACTCGCTCACATGGCTGTAGAAAGCATAAATGTGTCTTCGTGACATGGTTGCCTGCTTGCTACAGACGTTTGCATCACACTGAGCCTTATGGCTGTGACCATTTCCTATTATAGGGTAGACAGAAATGGTGCTCTGGTAGCTATACAACTACGCTATCTGTTGGCGGACGACGTTGAAACCATTATCGGTACATCTACTATCCCCCACGTGGCATTCACCGTCATCGGAATAAAACCTACATCGTCTTTCTAGGTGTACTAATTTTTTTCTGGCAGGGTGTTTTACCCGAATAACATAATACTTCACTATACTATTAAGAGCGCGTTATTTTTTAATTCTTTTAACGAATGTGTTTTGTGTAAATTTTCCATATTCCTTGAGTACTACGTGAAAAACTATATGTGATAGAGGGATATTCTTAGCATTTACATATTTAGCATACCTAAAATGGAAAAGGAAAAAAATAGGAAAATATTAATATGTAGACCTGTATTACATTTTATGAGAATCAGATAACACAAACAAAATTGATATTCATTTCGCTATCAATTAAACTCTGCCGGCCGTTGTGGCCGAGCGGTTCTAGATGCTTCAGCCCGGAACCGCGCTGCTGCTACGGTCGCAGGTTCGAATCCTGCCTCGGGCATGGATGTGTGTGCTGTTCTTAGGTTGGTTAGGTTTAAGTAGTTCTAAGTCTAGGGGACTGATGACCTCAGATGTTAAGTCCCATAGTGCTCAAAGCCATTTGAAGCAATTAAATTCTATTGTCGTAACATCTAATTGAACTGATAAAATTTCTCTGAATTAATCTCTAAGGTATACATAGCGTTTCACAGATTTTTTAAGTTGATTAGCTCTATGAACAATGGAAAAATGCTCCTATCGGAGGACAAAAAATGCTAACATGCTCCCTTTTAAAAGGCTCTGTTTCAAAAGTGGTGTACCAGCTGCCTCATTCTATCTTTCTCAGCACCTTCAAAAATTTTTGAAAAATTTTGGTATGCGAACATATTCGTGCACTTTTTAACATGTAGCTCACGTCTCACTCCCATTTGCCCATTCTCACTCACTCATTCAGCCGAGCACATTATCATTCTGTGTTTGTGTCCTTCCATCACTGTCTCCTGTCTCACAGCCACAGTCTTCTTCGTTCGGTGCTGCTACTACCGTCTACTCTCACTGTCTCTGTCCCTCTCTGTCTCTCTTTTACTGCTACTATATTGTTCCTTCCTTCCTACTGCTGCTGTCTATTGTCACTGTCTCTATCTCTCTCTTCTTCGTTGTCATTGTCATAGCCCATGTCTCTCATAATGGCTGGGTCTCATTCACCTCCACGTTTTCCTCCTCTTTACTCCTCTTCCACTGGCACTCTCTCTTTCATTCTTTTCCTAGCACTGTACTGTCACCATCAATTATGTTCCACCGACACTGTGTCCCTCCCTGTCTCTCACTCTGCCACTGTCTCCTTTGCTCTTTCTACAACACAACCATTCTCTGCTATTTTCTTGTTTTTACAACATTTCAGTCTTATGCCATCTGCCACTGTCTCCTTCTCTTTCAGCATAGATAAAAGCTAATATGTCCGCAATCTAGAATTTTGCGACAAATTTTAAAGGTGCTGAGGAATGTTGAATGAGGCAGCTGGTACCCCACTTTTCAGCTGGAGCATATTCGCCTCTTTGTGCTCCGATAGCAGCATTTTTACGCTGGTTTCCTTCTTTTCCCTGCAAGAGCGGAGAATGTCATTCAAATGATAATAACTGCATAGATCACTAAAATTACGTGATAGCGAATGTATGGTTACGAGCCGCAACTGACTTTAGTTTAAATATTGTCCTAGTTAATTCAAAACTACTTGAAATGTTAACTTTACGATGAAGTCCTCATTTAATTGAGCCCAAAATGTATGCACGTCTACCAAATCACGTTGGTGAGGGTGGTACACGCGCGATGGAGCACACATTTTGCTGTTGAAATAACATATCTAACATGCCAGTATGTTTGAAGGGGCAAAAGTGAAACACAGGCTGTACCTAGGTCTCCAAGGTCAGCTGATCAAAATCTCTGGATTGTTCGGTCAGGGAATATTTCAAAGGTTAAATGTGTAGCATTCACATTCATACGTTTGATGAACAAAAATACCGAACTGTACTGTCTCGCAGGGTTTTTCAGATGACCCGGGTGTGTCTGAAAGAGTTTGTAACTGCAAGGAAAAGTGCAGCATTACCTTGAAATGTGAAGACGGCACGTGGTTGACCTCCTTAAACAGGTATGAAGTATAGTTATCTGAAGCATAGAACACGCACAAGTAACATTTTATTTTTTGTAAAGGTAGGTATGGGTGAATCCTGGGCCCAATTATATGGGGAATTTACCTATAAGTTTACAATTCAGGTATATTTTTGCTAATTACGATAATATTTCGCACTGGAGTCATGGGCGACTCATAATCAAACTTTGGCAATCACAATTATTTCGTAAATGGCCCGTTGCAGACCCACGTTTAGTGGATCGGTTTTGATTCTATTATCGTATACTTTCACCCGTTGTATTTTCTGCTACTATTTATGATACATCCTTTACTAGAATGTTACACTAAGGCACCTCTGGCCCTGCAGCTTGGCAACACAAACGGCCGCTTCTGTCGCTTGAGACTTAAAACGGCCTTGGCCATTTGGCTGCGGTGTCAATGGACCTAGAGTCAGCACACCGCTCTCGGGAGCGTTGAAGGTTTAGCGGGCATTAGAGCCGCTACTTCTCATTCAATTAGCTCATCAGTTGGCATCACGAGAGTGAGTAGATCCTGTTGCAATCGTTCCACCATGGAAAAATCCCTGGAAGTACCAGGAATTAAACGTCTGTCCTCCACAAGGCAGTAAGATAAGCTTACAGCTCCGCTAAGGAGGTGGATATACAGGCAGCCCTACACGTATGGTATAAACCACACAGTTCAATAAATGCGCCATAACAACGCAGCCTGTTGTACACGCGTCCATGCAGCAAGTAATTCTCACACATACTACTGCACTACACTAGCTGCATACTACACCAAGCCTGTTAGTGAGGCCAGAAACAAGGAGAAGTGCGCTCACACATCCGTGCAGCATAAAACACACACACACACACACGCGTGTTCAGTATGCAATAAACTGCTACAAAAGTGGAACATTTGTTGTACATACCGATAATAAGGTCGTCGTAGTAAATTATTCTTAGAGGCACGCCCGCAGTCCATCAAATGAAGAGCCTGTCGAGGCGGAAATCGGAATACGAAACATTACCTAACACCATATGACAGTGCTCTCAATGCATGAAGCAGGACGTATCACTTTTTTTACACCCGGATCACTTATGGAAACATTTCAAAGAGCTATTACTATAGAAAAGAAGCTTTTGAAATGTTGTACTACAGAGGGATAGAGAATATAAGAGGAGTCGATTGAATAACCTATAATAAATATCTGAAAGCAAATTTTACACCCTCATGACTGTCATAGTTTGTGTGTTTCATCAAATCCTCTTTAAATACTCTTTTTACAGAGGAAATTACTATTACAGCTACTATGTACAAGGAAACTTGCATTATATGTGAAGCTGAATGGAGTGCACTGTTCCCAACTGTCAACGGTAGAGTGAATTAGGTACACTGTGGAGTCTAACAGCATGCCTCGTAGGGTCATTTCAAGCTCAGACCATGCCCTTATGTGACCTTGACGGAGAAGCGTCTCAGAAAAGGGAATGTGCCCCCGAATCAGAGTACACCACAAAGACGGCGTCCAAGTATTCAACCGCTGTCGTGGGAGACAATATATTGAAGATCGTTCTCGAAGTAGTCCACGTGTTCTATGAAAATGTAACAGAACTACGAACTGCCTGTTTTTGGAGGCAGTGAGAGGTCTGAGTCACCCAGAAAGCGCGATGCTGTTTCCGTAGGATCTATTTGAAGCGCACGCATCCCTTATGAACAACAGTATGAAACCCTCAGCATCATTATGAGTGAAGGCTGAAGAATGTTGGCAAGGGAACATTAGAATGAAACCTGTATTGTGTGCTTTTCACTGACGAGTGCAGGGTTTGTCTAGTACCTGATGATCGTCATAGAAGATTTTAGACGCGACAAAGTTCGAATGCACGCCCGAGGTATTCAGCCCTTTGGGTGCATTAAAGAGTTCGATCGTTGGTGTTTTGAACTGGCATCACGCACGGATGCAAGAGGCCTCCCATTGATGTCGAGAGTATTTTAACGGCTGTGCAGAATCGGTATAGGATCATCCAATCTGCTGTCCAGCCATACAGTCGAAATTGGCTTTGTCCTTCAAGACGATGATCCACGTTCTCATAGTACCCAAGACGTGAACATCTTCCCTCAGCATAGCGATCAACCGAAATGACTGAAATGCCATACCCACTAACACAAAGCCGACGGAGCGTGCTTGCAACCTGTTGGAATATTGTAGTGCTTCGTCGCAGGCACTCGATGATCCGAGGAGGGCTGCCTTTGAAGAGTAAGACAGGCTGCAACACCAACGGTTCGACGACCTTTTCTTGACATCAGTCTGTCGTCTGACTGGTTTGCTGCGGCCCATCACGAGTTCCACTCCCGTAACAACCTTTTCATGTGAGAGTAGCACTTACAACTTACGTCTCCATTGTTTGCTGGATGTATTCCAATCTCTGTGCTCCTCTACAGTTTTTACCCTTTAAAGCTCCCTCTAGTACCATGGAAGTTATTCCCTGATGTTTTAATAGATGTCCTATCGTCCTATCTCTTCTTACTGTCAGTGTTTTCCACATTTTCCTTTCCTCTCCGATTCTGCGCAGAACCTCCTGATTCCTTACCTTATCAGCCCACCTAATTTTCAACATTCGCCTGTAGCACCACATCTCAAATGATTCGATTCCATTTAGTTCCGGTTATCCCAGAGTCTATTGCTCACTACCATACAATTCTGTGCTCCGAAAGTACATTCTCAGAAATCTCATCCAGAAAACAAGGCCAATGTTTGATGCTAGTAGACCTCTCTTGGCCAGGAAATCCCTTTTTTCCAATGCTAGTCTGCTTTTGATGTCCTCTTCGCTCTGTCCGTCATTGGTTATTTTGCTGCTGCCTAGGTGGTATAGTTCCTTAACTTCACCTATCTCGTGACCATCAATGCTGATATTAAGTTTCTCGCTGTTCTCATTTCTGCTGTTTCTCTTTACTTTCGTCTTCCTTCGATTTACTTTCAGTCCATATTCTTTACTGATTAGACTGTTAATTCCATTCAGCAGATCATGTAATTCTTCATCATTTTCACTGAGAATACCAAGTCATCAGCAAATCGTATCGTTGATTTCTTTTCATCTTGAATTCTAATTCCAGTCCTGAACTTTTCTTTTATCTCCATCATTGCTTCTCGATTGTATAGATTGAACACTAGGAGCGAAAGACTATATCCCTGTCTTACTCCCTTTTCAATCCGATCACTTCGTTCTGGGTCTCCCACTCTTATTATTCGCTCTTCACTACATGTTGTAATGGTTCAAATGGCTCTGAGCACTATGGAATTTAATATCTGAGATCATCAGTCCCCTAGACTTAGAACTACTTAAACCTAACTAACCTAAGGAAAGCACACACATCCATGTCCGAGGCAGGATTCGAATCTGCGACCGTAGCAGCAGCGCGGTTCCAAACTGAAGCGCCCAGAACCGGCTGTACATGTTGTATATTACCCGTCTCTCCCTATAGCTTACCATTATTTTCCTCAGAATATCAAACATCTTGCACCATTTGACATTGTCGAATGCTTTTTCCAGGTAGACAAATTCTGTGAACGCGTCTTAATTTTTTCTTCAGTGTCAAAATTGCCTCTCTGGTGCCTTAACTTTTCCTAAAGCCAAACGGTCGTCATGTAACACATCCTCAATTTTGTTCTCCATTCTTCTGTATAATATTCTTGTCGCCAACTTGCAGGCATGAGCTGTTGCGTTGCTTGTGAGATAATTCTCGTACCTGTCACCTCTTGCAGTCTACCGAATTTTGTGGATGATATTTTTCCGAAACCAGATCATATATTGCCAGACTCATACATTCTACACACCAACGTGAATAGTCGTTTTGTTGCCATTTTCCCCAATGATATTAGAAAGTCTGATCGAATGTAATCTATCTGCCTTACTTGATCTTAAGTCTTCTAAAACTCTTTTAAACTCTAATTCTAACACTGGATCCCCCATCTCGTCTAACTCTTCTCCCGTTTCTTCTTCTATCACATCTCATACCGGCCTTCAATGCACTCTTTCCACACGTCCCTCTGCATATAGTAGTGGAATTCCCATTGAACTCTTAATGTAACCACTCTTGCTTTTAATTTAACCGAAGGTTGTTTTGACTTTACTATCTGCTGAGTCAGTCCTTCCGACAATCATTTTTCGATTTCTTCACGTATTTCATGCAGCCATTTCATCTTAGCTTCACTGCACTTCCTATTTATTTCATTCCTCAGCGACTTGTATTTCTGCATTCCTGAATTTCCCTGAACATTTTTGAACATCCTTCTTTCAATTATCAACTGAAGTATTTCTTCTGGCACCCATGGTTTCTTCACAGTTACTTTCTTTAGGGCTACGCTTTTCTTTCGAACTTCTGTGATTGCCGTTTTTAGAGATGCCCATTTATCTTCCACTGTACTACCTACTAAGCTGTTTCTTATTGCAGTATCTGTGGCCTTAGAGAACTTCAAGGGTAACTGTTCATTGCCTAGTACTTCATATCCCTTCTTCATTGATTCTTCCTGACTAATCTCTTAAACTTCAGACTACACTTAATCACTAATACACTGTGATCTGAGTCTATACACTGATCAGACAGAACATTTTGACCACCGCATATAATCGATATAAACCCGTCCTGGCGATAGCAGCGTCAACTGGCGGGGAATGACTTCTGGTCAGACACCCGCACAGTGTATGTAGTATCAGTGAGTGTGCTGTAGAAGTAGGAAGGCGCGCGCTCTATCTGAGTTTGACCGATGGCAGATTGTGATGGACCGGAGGCTCGGCACGAGCATTTCGGAGACTGCACGACTTGTCGGGTGTTCTAGCAGTACTGTGGTGAGTGTCTTCAACACTTGGCGAAACCGCGTCTAGATGTCGTGGGTTGGACGGCCACCCAGTATTACAAAAGTTGGAACATTAATGCTGGGCAGAGGAAAAGTGTGTCTGAACAAATAGCACACCGAACAATCCTAATGATGGGCATCCACAGCCGACGACCCATGCATACGCCAATGTTAACACCACGACATCGGCAACTACGACTGAAATGGGCACGTGACCATCGGCAATGGACATTGGTGCAGTGGCAGAGCGCTGCATGGTTTGATTAATACCGATACCTTCTTCATCATGCCAATAGGAGTGTGCGAGTCCGTCAGGTTCAAGGGGATTGCTCCTTGGCACTTGTACTGCAGGGTGGAGACAAGCTGGCGGCGGGCCCATTATGCTGTGGGGAAGACTCACGTAGGTATCTATGTGTCCGGCGGAGCTCGTGCAAGGCACCGTGACGGCCAAGGAGTATCGAACACTGGTTGCAGACCACTTACACCCCTTCATGACGATCACGTTTCCCGATGGTAGTTGCAGTTTTCACCAAGATAATGCACCATGTGACGAGGCCAGGCGTGTGAAGGAGAGCTTCGAGGAACACAGTGGCGAGTTTCAGTAGATGTGCTGGCTCTTCAAATCTTCAGATCAGAACGCGATCGAACACATCTGGGATATCACTAACATGCCATCTGAGCTCATAGCCACCTCCTTGGAATTCACAGGAATTAGGTGACTTGTGTGTGCAGATGTGGTGCCAACTCCCTCCAGAGACCTACCAAGGCCTCACTGCTTCCAGTCAATGATGCGTCACCGGTGTTATCGGTGCCAAACGTGAAAAAATGGTTAAAATGGTTCTGAGCACTATGGGACTTAACATCGGAGGTCATCACTCCCCTAGAACTTAAACCTAACTAACCTAAGAACATCACACACATCCATGCCCGAGGCAGGATTCGAACCTGCGACCGTAGCAGTCGCGCGATTCCAGACTGAAGCGGCTGGAACCGCTAGGCCACCGCGGACGGCGTCAAAGGTGGACATACCAGCTATTAGGTAGGTGGTCATAATCTTCTGGCTTATTAGTGCATCTGCTCTTGGGTACGCCTTACATTCCAATATCTGATTTCTGAATCTCTGTCTGACCATGATGTAATCTAATTGAAATCTTCCCGTGTCTCTCTGTCTTTTCCAAATGTACCTCCTCCGCTTGTGATTCTTGAATAAAGGATTCGCTCTGCATGCCTAGGAGGAGCTAATCATGTTGCAACGCATGGGGCGGACCAACACAGCATTGAGCCTTACCCAGCAGTAGATTTTGATTTCACGGAGGTGTAAAGAAATGTACTTCCAAAACACTTGTAATCTTACCCTCCCACACATCACTACTAAAATTTACACAAATTTTGGAAGCTTCGAGCTTAAGATATACAAAACAATACCTTTTTACTTATCTTCATTATCTCGCTGTTGTTGTTGTTGTTGTTGTTGTAGGCTCAAAGTCTTATCTAGGGGTACATTCTTGCAGCTGCAATTTCGATTTTGTTGGTTCTTGATGCCTAAATAACTGATGAAGATTTGCCTGTATTATTCTTGAATTTTATTCTTTGTCACATCTTTCAACATCACACCGTTTTTACATTTTCCACATTAAAAAAAACCAATGATTACATTGTTGGTGACAAACTTAGAAAACGTCTACTTCCATCAGAGGCATCCCCACCACGACTTACATTCTGCGGTACTCAGATTATTCAAAAAAAATTACAAAGCAAAAGAGTTTACAAACTTTCTTCACCAAAGAAGAATCTTCGATAAAATATATCATCATTTTGTAACTCAATCTAGAAATAAATTTAATAATTAGTGTTACATTGTGCAATTAACAATATGCATTTTAAGTATGCCACAAATTTTGTAATTTCAATTATTTTCAAAAGAAGAGTAATTTTAACTGTTAGCACATATCGATTGTAACACATTAATTTCTTTTTTATACATTTTGGCCTGAAATATAATACATCGTACACAAAATCATTGAAATATAAGAATCGCGTGTAATCGAATTTTTTAATGTTTTCGTAGCGGGGAATGTATTTTTCAACTACGAAACTAGCAATTTTTTAGATTTTTAATAACTGTTTTCGCTTTCTTTGAAGTGTTATACTGTACAAAAAAATGTTTTTAGTTACTGGAAAGAAAATGCTTCGGCGCCTACAATCTGCTGTATTGCTATGTTTTATGGGAGCGCAGCGCTCGACCCAGCCGCTGCCTCGCGCCTCGTCACAAGAAACGTGCTCGCTGGCAGCCTGTTTCTCCTCCCAGAAAACTAACGCCTTCCGGTTCACTCAAGTGAGCGTTAGCATTTAATCTGCCTGATGTAACTGTTTCTACTTTTGTTGACTGTAAGAATATGTAATTACTGATTTCACCATGTGTAACCTGGCGGAGTATCGTTAATTTTTGCAACTAATTTTCTCTTCCACCTCTCTCCAAAGGGGTATGAGAATAACGGGGCTCGATTTATAATAATTTCAGCACACAACAAACTATATTACCATGAATAAACACTTCACTGCTTACCTTTTAGTTTTATCCGCATCACAGTAGCGAACGGATTGTAAACTTACTGTGCAGCAGTCCCTCTGAAGAAGATACTAATTCTACGAAGATTTGTGGTCATCAGCTCTCAAGCAGCAAATTAACTTTATTCTTTCAGAAGTTATTTAACTGTTAGTCAAACGACTTTACGTTATTGTAATTAATATTCAATTTTTACTTGGAATCAAGAATCTGACGTACCTTAGCGCCTACCAGCTTTAAAGTTTGCAGTTACGTATTAATGAAAATTGATAACTGAAGATTAAGGAAAAAAGAAATAAAATTCTGAAGCATTAAGAGAATTTGCAATGCGACCAGATAATTTTATAACTACACAAATAAAATTAAAGCCGTGTTTTCCAGCTAAATACTCATGGAACAATCTCGGGTTTTCATTGTTTTATATGATGTTTTGACGGTTAAGATTTACTCAAAATTATTTAAACATCGTGACAAAGAAATTAGGTTTGAATTTCTTACTTTAGTGTAATGACTTTAACAGATACTTTTGTGTAACTCTATCTATTCAATATTTAGATATGACGTTTGTGACTATAATATTCATTACACTTATAATCAATCAAAGGCCTTGCAGTGTATATCACAGTTGTTGTGGTGTTGTAATGAAGATAGAAAAATGGCAATCGGCTAGACTCTTCACGTATCCAGTAAGATAGCATTAATATGTTATTACCATATTATTTGCAGTAGCCATTTTCGTTGAAGTTGGTTTGGCTCCTAGTTCCATCTAAGGTTAATGTTGGATATTCTTGCTGTCCACATTTTCTAGAGGTGGCTATACGACTCAAATGTCGTTGCCACATCAAATTTTACTTGAATCAGTACAGTTTTAGCATTCACAAAATTTCGACATCGCCAGACACGGCGCAGCTATAAACGCACATTAGGCTACCCCGCCTGCGACTGCTGTCCTTTCGTTTTGTTCCGTTCCTTCTGCGCCACTTAGCGCCTAGGTGATCCACACAACCACGGGTCGAAAATCCAGGGTGGATTTCCGACTTTCTTATTTGCTTCGTCAAAGCCAGTAAACATATTCAAATAACCTAAGAATATTACAGCCGTTATAATAATCGAAAACATTCCGTGTGATGGTTTTGTTGTCCTTAAACAATATCGGTTACTCTGTTAACTTTTAACACATTGTCAAGGAGATTTAACATCATTAGAAAACATCGATACGTGCAATGTAGGTTCAAAACATCTACACTTTTATGTATCAATTTAAGTTCAATAGAAAATTTTTAACAAATTTTTGGTCAAATTTAAGCTGTTACATTACAGAAGATAAAGTGGAAACAAAACTAACTGTCTAGAAAATGGACAGGAATGCTATAAATTACATGTACAAGCTGCGTGTAATATAGGATACCTCTGAGTTACCTATAAGAGCACATTCCCTAGTAGATGAGATTATCACTTGACTGGTCATGTTGTAGGAAGGTAAAGGGGCACATAGTCAACTGGTAGAACCGACAAACTACACGATGTTCAGTAAGAAAAGGCATAAATGGAAAGATCGTCCTCCAAGAAAAAACATATGGCCATCGGCTGCAGACTTATGTTTGCAATCCATCTGCTAGTGAAATATTGATAATGGTGCGCACATACTTGAATTTTATCTTGTGAAAATTGAGATAGTTTTTGAGACTACGGCGATTCAGAGTGTAAAGAGAGATGAAAATCTAATAAACGTGGGATATTGGAACGCTATAGTAGGTGAAGGAAGAGAAGTAAGTATTTTGTGAGAATACTTGCTTGAGAGTAGAAATGAGAGAGGAGAAAATCTGTTTGAATTGTGCAACAAATTTCAGCTGGTGATACCGAGCCTACTGCTCAGATTCCACAAGTGGAGGAGGTATACTTGGCAAAGACCTGCTAACAATGGAAGATTGAAGTAGTTGGACAGACAAATATAGGCATAAGGAAGGTGACTGCGTACAAATCTTGGGTAATGGATGAAATACTTCAACTCTTCAATGATGAAAGAGACGTAGGCGTACAAAACTTGAGATACAGATGAAATACTTCATCTGATAGACGAAAGAAGGGATGAGGGCTGCACTTGTATCAGCTTCCTGTCAGAGGGGGCAGCTGAGTGCTAGTGGACCGTCAAGAACAATTTGAGAAGGGGCGGTCTGTAATGATGTTAAAGAAGGATGTTAGTGGTGTATTTAACAGTTATCTATATGGTGCTGGCCGGTGTGGCCGTGCGGTTCTAGGCGCTTCAGTCTGGAACCGCGTGACCGCTACGGTCGCAGGTTCGAATCCTGCCTCGGGCATGGATATGTGTGATGTCCTTGGGTTAGTTAGGTTTAAGTAGTTCTAAGTTCTAGGGGACTGATGATCACAGATGTTAAGTCCCATAGTTCTCAGAGCCATTTGAACCATTTGAACCATCTATATGGTAAAACCAACACGTTAATTTCTGCGAGACACAGCATCAAGACGAAACTGTCATTTCTCCTACACGGGTTCGACAATAAAATACAGCAACAGGAATTTTGTTAAAAAACTCACCTCTGGTGCCACCCAAGAGCTAGTGTATGCATGAAACAGAACAATGCGGCCTCCAGACAACGCAATATGGTGCCCTGTATTATGCGATGCAGCACTAGGGGTGACACCTAATAGGCAGCACATTGACCTGCATATAACTAAATATTTTGCTGGGATTTTCAACAAAGTGTGGATATGTGACTACCTAACATCATACCACAACTTCTGTGTGCAAGAAGACAGTCAAGGAAACAGCAACGTGAATGTGAACCGCAATCAGTTGGTATAGACAGGTCGATGAAGATGAGCTCCAACTGTAGAACAAAAATATATAACACACTTATAGGTCAAATCACAAGTCGAGGAGTGAACGATGATATCGGTAATTTTATTGGTTTCATAAAGTGTTTCCTGATATGCGTCTACGATCAGCTTTTACACCTTTCTTGGCTAAAGAAAATGCTAATATCAGACTCGTAAGTGCACGCACATACACCAATTCCTCTCCCCCGCCTGTCTTCCCTCATCAACTCTGCCAACGAAGGATTGTGACGTCAACCACAAACACTGAGAACCAGAAACTCCATAAATATACTACTACCATTAACGTACTAACAACTTTCCGCATATTGGTTTCAGGTGGTGAAACAATGCAGGTGAACGTAACATGTCATTACTAACGGAGTCCTTAGCGGCAGACCAGCCTATAAAAGGAAAAACAGTTTTAAATTTTGGTCTTTCGTCGACTGCAGTCGTTCATGATTTCATTTCTGAAAATTCATTTCCCTCTTATAGCACATTGTTGGAATATGTATAATGTAGACAGGGTATAACAGAAAGATATGGCCAGACTTTCAGGGAAACTACGTGACGCGTAGAGGAAAAAAAAGTTACATGGACCTGGATCCGGAAACGCTTTTTTCCATGGTGGAGCTTCGTTTCTACAGCTCTTCATCACATTAATCATGGGAAACATAATGGAAAATAACGTATCAGTACAGTATACACACTTTCATAAATGAAATGTACAAAATTCTCTCAATTATTGGGGATACAGGCATCAAACCGCCCTCGCATTGAATCCCTGATTCGATGATATATCCCTGGAGAATTGAATATAGCTTCACTGACTTCCATAATACGGATACGAAGACTCTGTACATTGGTCCATCCCACCTAGATATCTGTCACAGATTCTATTACGAGGGTTATTCGGAAAGTGCGATCGGTCGCGAAATGGAGAAAACAGTGAAAATCTGATGAAGCTTTGTACAGATGCGTTGGGCACTGTGTCTAGAACGCCCACCGATCGCATCATGTCGCTTTTCTCAGTTGTGAGCTCACAGTGAGAAGGTAAAGATGGCTAGAAATTAGCGTCTCCCGCTAAGTATGAGGGCCTGGAGAAAGATTTCGCCTGAAGCTATGCAATCCACATAACATAACTGTCATGCGGTTCGTTCTACACAATTCACGGCCGCACTCTACAGGAGCAATGAAGATGCTCCTGCAGCGTTTTCGATGGGAAGTGTTTGATCACCCACAATACAGCCCGTGATTGACAACCCCTGAGGTTCATATCTGCCCAAATGAACTGCTGGCTAGGAAGACAATATTTTCGCACAGATAACGAGTTGCAGTCCAGAGTAGAAAACTGTCGAAAAGCACTGGCGGCTGTTTTCTATAATGAGAGAATTGAAAAGCTGGTACAAAGTTACGACAGATGTGTAAGTCTGAGCGGCGACTGTGTAGAGAAGTAGCTGGAAGTGTAGCTAACCGTTGCAAATACTACAGTTCTGATATTCACTGTGATTTCCTTTTCGCGATCTATCATTCCTTACTTTCCGAATAGGTTAGGTTAGGTTAGTGTTTTTTTAACGTCCCGTCGACAACGACGTCATTACAGACGAAGCACAAGCTCGGGTTTGGGAAGGATGGGGAAGGAAATCGGCCGTGCCCTTTCAAAGGAACCATCCCGGCATTTGCCTGAAACGATTTAGGGAAATCACGGAAAACCTAAATCAGGATGGGTGGAGACGGGATTGAACCGTCGTCTTCCCGAATGCGAGTTCCGAATAGTCCTCGAATTTAGATGCATTAACATTGTAATGAGGAGGAGCTCCATCGTGCATAAAGTAGGGTAAGTTGTTCTAAAACTGTTACGCCCAAAACTTTCCAAAAATCATACATCCAATTTATTCATAGACAAACTATACTTATCACAAATGTCCTTACCGTTAGTTCTGCTGCCAATGTTTAGGAATAGCTAGTTGTAATTCGTTTATTCCAGTAGAAAGTTCACTTGGGAGGCAAAAATTTAATTGCAAACAGCACTTTTAGAATGAAAATAAATGTGCGCAGAACTCTAGAAAACTTGACACAGTGAAGCAAATGCTGAAAACTTACCCACCAAATTTCTAATGCATACACCGAAAATTCTGCTCTGTTGACTGAATTATTCATTATTGTCATAGTTGTTATATAGCTATAATAATCAAGCAGTCGATAAAACGCTGAAATAAGATACACTAGGTTCTGAAATATGATATTTTTGATTTCCTAAAGTGATACCCTGTCGCCTATGGCTCATCCGCAAGTCACACACCAGCGTACCGCGGGTTGCCGCCACTTCCACGTTTCAGCAACACAGTCGTGGGAGACCATTTTCCAGCAGTTAGGAGGTACTGCGTATTTACACTGCGCAGGAACAAGCAGCACAGACGAGACAACAACCGGTTGCTGCCCCAATTCAACTAAATGTTGCCCACGCAAGGGAATTTACGTCGGAGATCGACACAGACCGCAGCTGCCTGGCACACTTCATCTGGCACCATAGGCCAACAACCTAGTACGACTAAAACGGAGCCGGCCGCTGTGGCCAAGCGTTTCTAGGCGCTTCATTCCGGAACCGCGCTGCTGCTACGGTCGCAGGTTCGTATCCTGCTGCTGGAATGGATGTGTGTGATGTCCTTAAGTTAGTTATGTTTAAGTAGTTCTAAGTCTAGGGAACTGATGACCTCAGAACCATTTGAACTGAAACGGACGCACATTCACAGTTAGACTTTTCGGAAGTCACTAAGATGGTCGCGAGCGTAACAAAATTCTTAGCGACCCTCCGCCAAAAGAACATTCAAGAGATCTTACAAAAATTTAATGAAGCACTAGACATCCTATCGAAACTTTTCACCTTAGCAGATGGAGCCATGAAGCTATTTTCCCGTAATCCAAAAGACTCGTTAAACCTTAACTCTGTATATCCAACGCTAACAGTGTTTACAATAAGGAGGTGGAACTCGAGGACTTCCTCACACGTTTTGAGATCAACATTCTATTCCTGATGGGAACCTCCACCTGACCCAACCTTTCAGCTGGCGTACAATTGTGAGCTACGGGACGGACAGAAAACATGACCGAGGGGGTGGCACGGTCATGTGTATCAAGCGATCTATCACACACGACCCTCTCGCACTGCGGCAATTTACATCTCTGCAACAAACTGCAGTTAACATCTCCGCCCCTTTTGGAATTATTAGTTTGGTTGCGGCGTATCTCAGCCCTCAGAACCCGTTCGTTGAGGATAGCCTTCTGCTGTTATTTTCTCGACACGACATAATCCTGCTCTGTGGTGGCCTCAACACCCACCACTTGATGTGGAATTCGCATCGTACAACCCACGAGAAAACAAGCCCTACGGCTTGGAGGAACGACTGGAAGCCGTCACATTCGCGCCGGACAATGCAATTCACGTCCCAAGCAATCCAACCCACAGACCCGATGTGTTAGCTGTAGCTATCATGAAAAAAGACTCGATTTGCGACTACAAACCGTCAACTATCTGACGTCCGATCACAGTCGTGTCGTCGGTATCACCACAGAGGAGCTAACATCTGTGCCCTCCAGGACAAAAAACTACGAACTGTGACCAGTGCCAGGCGTTCCTTAGCTACTATGTCCGTCCCACAACACATATATTGACAAGAGTCCTCGTAGAGGAGACCGTCTCTACATTGACTGGAACGACCCGAAGGGCCTAACTTCAGGCTACGGTAACAACTGAGCGGCGCGCATTCTACAGTGATTTGTTTTCACCACTGCTCCAGGACTTGAGAAACCTTAAAAACTGGGTACGAAACGCTGGCAGCCATAACCGTTGAGGAAAGCTGAGTTTAGGCGTCTCTCGCGAGAATTACAGTACAGAGCCGTTGTATTCCACCAAGAAAAGTGGGAAGATAAGATGGCTGTTCTCACCTTACACACCTGGGATGAATGGGGCCTGGTACGAGACTTTCGAAATCCAAGACCAGCAAAACTGGCACTTCTGGGACCAGCGGGTCCATTGTTTGGCCAATTAATCAAGACAGAACTTCTTGCCACGACGTATGGGACGCAAAATGTCCTCCAAGAGGAGGCGATAAGAATACGACGCCAGGCAGAAGACATCCGACGCGTGGCACAACAGACAGAAACACTACTAACGACATCGATGGAGGTCCGCTCGATTGTATGACGACTTATCAACCACTCAGCCACCTGACCGGACGTTATAATGAACGAACAGTTGAAGACGTTGCCGCACAAACTACTGGTGTTCATATCCTGCACTTTTAACAGTTGCCTCCTGCTGGGATACTTAGCGTCCGACTGGAAGTTTGCTCGCATAGTGCCACTGCGGCAGCTAGGAAAGGACTTTCGTCAACCGCAAAACCATCAGCCTATTAGCATCCTGCCAACATACTCCAAAGTACTGGAACGGATCCTACTCCAGCGACTTCGCCCAGCAATTACCAAAGAGGATGTGAAACGCCCAGACCAGTTCGCTTCCAGCCACGCGTATCGGTAATTCTCCAACTTCCCCGGGTTATGGAGTACATAGCATATAATATTAACAATGCGTACTATACAGCGGCGACGTTTCTCGATGTTGAAAAGGCGTAGAGTCAGTATCGAAAAAATTAGCTGCTCACCAAACTGCACGACGTCCCCACCATACCGGACTACTGCACGAAGATTATTAAGAGTTATCTTCTGGACAGGCTCTGCTTTGTCCAAATTGATGGTCAATGGTCCTGCCAGGAGGCTGCCAGGAGGCATCATTCAAGGCTCTATTCTGTCCCCTCTTCTATTCGTCTTGCATACGAATGACCTGCCGTTATTTCCACAAACTGTCCCTGCGCAAATCGCGGATATACGGCGATCCTTATAAGCAGCCACACAGCTGATGCAGTGGTACAGTACCTGCAACGTCAGCTTACATTTATTCAGTTATGGACAGTAGCAAATCGTATTACTTCGAATGTTTGTAAACAAAAAAAGGAGAAAAGAGAATGGAACACTACGTAACATTGCATGAAATGTAACAAAGTACCGGTACCTTAGGAGAGTGAAACGACCTGGTACACAATACTCTTGTTCACTGCTGAAAAAAGAAAGCCTCCAAACAAAAAAGGAGTAGGCTGAAAGCAGGAGAACTAGAAAGCTATGCCTGTGATCAAATATGTGGCAGCTACACATAAAAGAAAGGAAACTGATTCTGATTCTGAGACATCTTTGAAGAGTGACGACAGCCTTGATGATATCGGTTCCTTTGCAGAATCCACACTATATCCTGTTGACAGGCCCACCAGATGTAGGTGGAGGAGATTATGACTTTGCTGAGTCTCGAGGAGGAAAGAGCAATTCATACAACTACAGATATGTACTGGAAAATGACATGGAAGCTGTCTCTATTTAGTTTGTGGACAAGGACAAAATAAAACCTTACTGGCAGATAAAAACTGTGTGCCGGACCGAGACTCGAACTCAGGACCTTTGCATTTCGCGGGCAAGTGCCAGATCAACTGAGCTACCCAAGCACGACTCACGAGCCGTCCTCACAGCTTTAATTCCGCCATTACCTCGTCTCCTACGATCCAAACTTCACAGAAGCTCTCTTGCGACGAGGTACTGGTGGAATTAAGGCTACGAGGACGGCTCGTGAGTCGTGCTTGGGTAGCTAAGTTGGCAGTCCTGCAGCTAAGCAGACGCGCGTATAAGAAGCTCTCGCTAAGTTAAGTGATTAATACTGAAATAAGAGCTAATTTAGTTAATATTACATTTTAGACTAGTGTATTTACTTCTTCGCTAGGCTATCTATTGAAGATTTCGCTTCCCTGACCGTATTTGGATCGAAAAAGGAGTATTCCGTAAAGGTCGGTAGTCACTAGTTTTGTTTACGTTTTTTAGGCGTAAATTTCGCTCGACTGTAGATTTTCGTTTTTGGCTAGAGTTATCGCTTCAAAGTCAAATTAATTCGTGTCTGTCATGCAGAGTTTAGGTAGTTAAAACTTTCGGAAGTAAGTTTAAAGTTTATTTACGTTAGTGTTTATTTACGGATTAGTGCAGATTACGAAACTACTGTGGTCTTGTGCCAACTTATTCTCTACTTTTGTGTTGAGTTTGTCTATCAAACAACGTGTGACAAATATGGTGGTTGACGTAGATATTTTAAAGAGGGCCTGTTCCGTGTAGACTGTAGGTTATGGTTTCATTGGTGCGAATGTAGCGGCGAGGAAACGAGGGTAGAAAATGAGGCTCTTCCATAGCTGTGTAGGTTACGTACAAAGGACAGAAAAATCGCTGAACAGTGCCCTTAGGGCTGAATTAGATAACTCCAACTTGGAATTATGTAGGTTAAGGGAGGAAAAAGAGACTGGGAACTGGAAGAAGATAGCAAGCAAAGGGCGAGAAAAAGAAACACTTGAAAAAACTCCAGAAATTCAAGTAGTAAATCAGTTTGGCTTTCTATCTGAAGTGGAGGAAGGGCCTTATCGAGATGTAGTTGAAAATAGGTTGAATCAGAATATTAGCTTAAAGAAAAAAGACAAGTCGGGATCAAACCAGAATAGGAAAAGAAGAATTCTGCTTATAGGCAGTAGCAATGGGAGGGGTGTGGGCCAGCAGCTTCAGGAGAAATTAGGTGCAGGGTACCAGGTCACAAGTATTGTGAAACCAAGTGCTAGCCTTAGCCAGGTGACAGAAATCTTAGGTCAGGTATGTAGGGACTTTGAGAAGGAAGATCAGGTAACTATAGTTGGGGGGAGCAGGAAACAGCATGGCTATAACTCCAAGATGCAGTATTAGGAGTGGCCTGGATAAAATAGGAACAGAAACTAGCCACAAATGTGGGGTTTGTGGAGGTCTTTCAGCGCCATGATCAGCACTGGGTAATCACTGCTGTATGGCATGTTAACACTGAGCTGAACAGGATGCTCCAGACACCGGCAAAATATCACGTAAGTGTTGTTCCAGTTAATGCTATTGGTAGGTGGGGATACACTACACATGGCCTGCACCTAAATAGGAAGGGGAAAAATAAGTTAGTTTCTCCAGTAGCAGAAACTGTAAGAGGTGCCACAGTCACACAAGGGGTGATCCCTGTGGTTAATGGGTCCAGGCAGACAGGTTTTTTAGGTTACAGCCAAAGTTCAGACAGACAACAATCAAGACAATTAGTATAAAAGGAACTTCATTTACAGTAAATAGGGGCAAAGCTAAGGGCAGTCTCAACTTACTTCATCAAAATATAAGGGGAATAAAAAATAAAGTAGATGAGCTACTAGTGTGTTTAGATGATCTCAAAAATAAGAATGACATTGATATACTGTCTGTCTGAACACCATGTAAATGTGGGGATGGATAGTGTACAGTATAAATGTGTATAATTTAGCATCTTACACTTGTAGATCTAGGATGGATAAAGGAGGAGTTGCCATTTTCATAAAACAAGGGTATAAATAGAAAACTGTAGAAGTAAACAAATTTTGTGTTGATCAGCACTTTGAGGTTTGTGCATGTGAACTTCAGTTAGATAATGTGGTATTGATATTGCAAACAATGTAAAGGTCCCCATTAGGAGACTGGGAGCTATTCATAAAAAAGTTTGACTCCCTATTATGCTGTCTGTCAGACAAAAAGAAGAAGTTATTAATCTTTGGTGATTTCAATGTACACTTTTTAAGTAATTCTGATAGAAAAAAGTGAACTAGAAGCGTTATTAACGATATATAACTTAGATTCAGTGGTCAATTTACCTACATGTCTATCTCAAGACTGTAGCACTCTAATAGATAATGTATTTGTACAGAAAGAGGATGTAAAACAGCCGGCCGCGGTGGCCGGGAGATTCTAGGCGCTTCAGTCCGCAACCACGCTGCTGCTACGGTCGCAGGTTCGAATCCTGCCTCGGGCATGGATGTGTGTGATGTTCTTAGGTAATGTAAAATATAAGTCACATATATTTAATATATTTTACAATTATTTGTGCACATATTTCACTTGTACCTCTAGCTAATTGCGTTCTGCAGCTTCATTCTCACGCAGCGCGATGTTTATGACGTCGTAGGTTAAGTAGTTCTAAGTCTAGGAGACTGATGACCACGGATGTTAAGTCCCATAGTGCTCAGACCCATTTGAACCATTTTGTATGAGACAGCAAGAACTAGTAATGATCCAGAAGTAGTTTTACACTACAAAAAATATTGTAATACACTGAGGAAAGTTGTAAGGAAGTCAAGAAATATGCATGGTAGAGAAGAAATTACCAACTGCGGCAATAAAATCAAATCAATATGGAATGTTGCTGGAAGGGAGACAGGAAAAGGAAACACTGGGGTAGGAAGTATTACTATTAAAGAGAATGAGACCACCCTAACCATCAGTACACAAGTAGCTAATGTATTTAAGAACCATTTCTTAAGTGTAGGAGAAAAAATTGGTGAGAATAGTTCAAAAGAAAAAGCCAGGCAATACATGGAAGAGTCAGTTTTGAAAAATTTTAATCAGATTAAGTTTCACCTAACAACTTCTTGTGAAATAAATAAAATTATTAAATCCTTGAAAAATAAATGTTCTATTGGAGTAGATGACATCTCTAATAAGATATTAAAACAATGTGGAGCAATTACAGCTGATGTTCTGAGTCACATATGTAATGCATCACTAACTCAAGGTATTTTCCCAGATAGGCTAAAATGTGCCATTGTCAGGCCTCTCTACAAAAAGGGGGAAACCACAGATGTCAATAATTATCGGCGAGTATCCTTGCTTTCAGCATTTTCAAAAATCTCCGAGAAAATAATGTACTCAAGAGTGGTTAACCTTCCCAACAGTAATGGGATACTCAGTAAATCATAGTGCGGATTTCAAAAACGATGTTCCAGTGAGGCAGCAATATACAGTTTCACTGTCCACATAACAGTCATTAGATAGTAAAATGTCACCTATAGGAATTTTATGGGACTTGTACAAAGCATTTCATTGTGTGAACCATTACATTATGTTGCAGAATTTAAAATTTTATGGTATAAATGGAATGGCATGTGAGTGGTTTAAGTCATACCTGCATAACAGGAAACAAAAAATTTCTTTATATGGGTCAAGTGATTTAAATAAGTCAGGCAACGCCAGGTGGTGCAGCTAATGTAAAGTATAAGTCACATATATTTAATATGTTTTACAATTATTTGTGCACATATTTCACTTGTATCTCTAGCGAATTGTGTTCTGCAGCTTCATTCTCACGCAGCGCAACGTTTATGACGTCGTATCTCCTGAACTGTGCCGTAAAATGATGTAATTTTATACGAAGTGTGTGTGGCTACGGTCACCGAAATCTGTTGTGACGTGAGTTAGAAATACAGAAGTAGTAAATTAAAAAGTCATACATGATGCGGCAGTCTTTCACGCATCTCTGGATTTGACGTCATATCTCCTGAACTATCTATTGTACAATGATATAACTTTGCTGGTACATTCAGTGACATATGCGAATACTGTCTGCATAATGTATCACGGTCACAGTTAGTAGTAAACAAGCAATAATCTAAAACTTCATGCCCTACGCGGCAGTTTTACTAGGTGAACAGTGGAAATGTAATAGTGAAAAGCTTTTTTTCTTTCATATTTTTGTAGGGGTTGTCAGCGAGAAAAAGTTTCGTGAAGGTATGAAATTATTTGTAAGATATGTTGCAAGTCACTAAGCGGTCTTATTCTCAAATGCTGAATCAATAAAGTCGGGTATTCACGAGTCGTGAGTAAGAATTTCCTTTTTGACCACCACCCTTCTGACAGGTAGGTGGTTCTTACCCAAACAAGAATTATATCCAGACGGTAAGTGATGACGGTACCACGTTTGGTTTAAATTTATCCAGTGGTTTAGGAGGGGAGTTGTAACACACATTCCTACATACACCAGCAGATAAATGCATCTATAGGAGCACCAAAAAGGCTAATATACTCCTGTTTTAATAGACTCTGTCTGAAAAGTGTGGTACCAGCTGCTTCGTTCAGCCTTCTAGAGCACCCTTTATAATTTTCTCGAAAAGTTTGCCATGCGATACTATTCGAGCTCTTTTTAACGTGCAACTTACACTCACAAGACCCCCTAACTCTATCTGACTCACACCCACCAGTCCATCACTGTAGGTGGCTCATACCCATCCACACCCACTTGCCCACTCGCACTCATTCATTCAGCCTACCTCTTTGTCATTCTCTCTTTGTGTCTCTCTCATTGTCATTGTCTCCTGTCTCACAGCCAGAGTCTCCTTCGTTTTGTGCTATTGGCTCTGAGCACTATGGGACATAACATCTGAGGTCATCAGTCCACTAGAACTTAGACCTACTAAAACCTAACTAACCTAAGGACATCACACATACATGTCCGAGGCAGAATTCGAACCTGCGACCGTAGCAGTCGCGCGGTTCCGGATTGAAGCACCTAGAACCGCTCTGCCACCGCGGCTGGCTGTCTTACATCCTCTTTCTGCACAAATACATTATCTGTTAGAGTGCTACAGTCTTGAGCTAGACATGTGGGGAAATTGACCACTGATTCTAAGTTATATGTTGTTAATAACGCTTCTAGTTCACTTTTCCTATCGGAATTACTTAGAAAGTGTACACTGAAATCACCAAAGATTAATAACTTCTTCTTCTTTTCTGACAGACACCATAATATGGAGTCAAACTTTTTTATGAATAGCACCCAGTCTCCTAATGGGGACCTTTACACTGTTGGTAATATCAATACACATGCACAAACCTCAAAGTGCTGATCAACACCAAATTTGCTTACTTCTACTGTTCTGTATTTATACCCTTTTTTATGAAAATGGCAACTCCTCCTTTATCCATCGAAGGCGTCCAGCCTGACTGGGTTGCCTCCGAACACGTCTCCGACGATTGTCTAGTTGAACGTCTCTGCGACACTCATCGGTAAAGAGAACGTGATGCCAATCCTGGGCGGTCTATTCGGCATGTTGTTGGGTCCATCTGTATCGCGCTACATGGTGTCGTGGATGCAAAGATGGACCTCGCTATGTACTTCGAAAGTGAAGTTGCGCATTATGCAGCCTATTGCGCACAGTGTGAGTCGTAACACGACGTCCTGTCGTTGCACGAAAATCATTATTCAACATGGTGGCGTTGCTGCCAGGGTTCCTCCGAGCCATAATCCGTAGGTAGCGGTAATCCACTGCAGTAGTAGCCCTTGGGCGGCCTGAGCGTGGCATGTCATCGACAGTTCCTGTCTCTCTGTATCTCCTCCATGTCCGAACAACATCACTTTGGTTCACTCCGAGACGCCTGGACACTTTCCTTGTTGAGAGCCCTTCCTGGCATAAAGTAACAATGCGGACGTGATCGAACCGCGGTATTGACCGTCTTTCATGGTTGAAGTACAGACAACACGAGCAGTGTACCTCCTTCCTGGTGGAATGACTGGAACTGATTGGCTGTCGGACGCTCTCCGTCTAATAGGCGCTGCTCATGCATGGTTGTTTACATCTTTGGGTGGGCTTAGTTACATCTCTGAATACTTAAGAGCCAAAGATACTGTTACACCTGCATAATATCGTGTACCTCCCGCGCGAGCACGCAGAAGTGCCGCAACACGACGTGGCATGGACTCGACTAATGTCTGAAGTAGTGCTGCAGGAAACTGACACCATGACTCCCGCAGGGCTGACCACAAATCCGTAAGAGTACAAGGGGATGGAAATCTCTTCTGAACAGCAAGTTGCGATGCATCCCAGACGTGCTCAATAATGTTCATGACTTGAGAGTTTGGTGGCCATCGGAAGAGTTGAACCTAAGAGGAGTGTTCCAGGAGCCACTCGGTAGCAAATCTGGGCGTGTGAGGTGTGGCATTGTCCTGCTGAAATTGCCCAAATCCGTCGGAATGCACAATCGTTATGAACGCATGCAGGTGGTCAGACAAGATCCTTCGTGCTTGTGACCTGTCAGAATCGTATCTAGACGTATTAGGGGCCCATATCACTCCAAATGCATACGCCCCACACCATTACAGAGCCTCCACCCACTTGAAAAGTCTCCTGCTGACATGCAGGGTCCACGGATTCATGAGGTTGTCACCATTCCCGTACACGTCCATTCGCGCGATACAATTTGAAATGAGACTCGTCCGACCAGGCAACATGTCTCCAGGCGTAAAGCTTTGTGTCGTGGAGACATCAAGGGTAGATGAGTGGGCCTTCAGCTCCGAAAGCCCTTATCGATGATGTTCGTTGAACGGTTCGTACGCTGATACTCGTTGTCTGTTATTGGGGTTGCCGATCGCAGAGACGTATTCAGGCTGTTTACATATCTCTGTATTTGTAGACGCATGCCTATACCAGTTTTTTTGGCGTTTATGTGAATATACAAGGTGGTCCATTAATCGCGACAGAGCCAAATATCTCACGAAATAAGCGTCAAACGAAAAAAACTACAAAGAACGAAACTCCAGTGAAACACTTTCTACAATTTTGGCTTAGTGCCCTGTGGAACGTGTCAGTTCTCCAGGTTTCTGGAGTTTAGCTTATAGGAAATGGCAATGGCATTTCTTAACTTTTTAATAACTCTACAAGTGTACTACAGTACATTTACTGAAAAGTACCGTTTCGACAAAAAATTATTGCCTCAGTCATCTATACAGGAAGGTAAAGCAAGAAGAATGTAGGTCCAAACGTTTGTTCGTCAGTGGTGTTGTCAAGGAGTACCTAGAGAATAACCATTTGAAAATCGTGTACAAGCTAAGTTATAGTAGAACAAGGAACTTGTACAGAGTGATTCAAATGCCTCTACCGATGTTGGTTTATGCTGCCTGCTGTGTCATATTTGGCCTTTAAAAACCAAGCGCGAGATTTCCATATTCTCTTGCTTGCAATTCGCAGACTACGAGTCCTACAGAAAAAAATGAACAGGACCTTTTTGCAGGAAATTTAATGTAGTTATTTTGTATACTGGGACCTCGACCCCACTATCATACCCCACAACACAATATTTCTTGTATGTTGCACGTAGCACTCCCTCATACCATTGTACAAAAATTTTCGACTACGAACTATTCTGGATATTCTACTTTTTTGGGTCTCCATTGATTGGTCTATTACAGCAACAGCATAGTTGGCTATTTAGTTAACATCAATAATTAAAACGTGCCCACCAGGGTAAGGAATGAAAACTGACTTTTGTAAACGTTACGCTGAAACTAATTACGTTGACAATTCGATCCAGACATAACTCTTACGAAAACAGATGTTCCATAGTCAGAAGGCCTAACGAACACAAGAATGCAATTGCTTATTTTCTTCTGTCAAAAGGCACAAAATGTTTAGGTAAAATTTATGCAAACGCCTATTTTACATATTTTGGGTGCTCATCTAAGGTGGCGGCGTAATAAGGCCAGACAAAGAAGAAACAGTCAAATGTTCGAAATAATTCATGCAGTCGCAAATCTTTGAACAGTGGTAGCAGGGAGTGTCATGAACAACATAGTAGAAATCATGACAGGTGGAGGTTGATTATGGAAGTGGGGGAGCGTTTGAGGGTCACTTTTGTAAGTTTTCTTGAATAAACTACACCCTCTAACGAAAAGGTATCCAGTGCGAAATTTAACTACTTTAAATTTTTTACAAAAAGGTCCCATTCATTTTTTCTGTAGGACAAACAGTTTGCCTGCACCGAGCGAAAGAATATGAAAATCTTGCACGCACTTTTGAAAGGCAGATATAACATTGCGGGCTGTATAAAGCTATATCAGTAGGGGCAGCTGAACCACCATGTACTGGTTCCTTGCTATATGATAACTTTGATTGTACATGAGTTTCAAATGGCTGTTCTATGTACATTTATTGACCACACGAGCGATGAACAAAGCATGTGGACCTACAGAGTTGGTATCATCGACATACAGCAGCAAAATGAAGCCGCCGTCGTTCTTTTATTTCTTACTGTGGTCAGGTTAGATCACGTGGTACGTTGGTTTCACGACCGTGACGCTGGCTTCGCCGTATGGCGAAAAAGCTTTACCAAGCATCTGACAGCGCTCCTTGGATACACTGCGGAAATTTTAAGTTTAATTAGGAATAGGCGGTGTGCTTGTTGACAGTCTCAACGCTGCCCCAATCGAGGAAGGATATGTCTTGTCGAAGAGACACTTGGATAGCAGGGGCATCGGCAAACGTGCGGACAGATACTGTAATTACTATAAATAACCGTCGTCTTGTGACAGCATTCCATGTTGATCTAGGTTGTCAGAAGGCTCGTTTTTGTGGAGGGTGTGATAGCGGAAGTGCGGGATGCAGTCATCCTTCAAATATTAAGGTGGGACATTTGCCTTTTTTTCATACTCTGATCAGGAAACGCACTCCATACCTTACACCTCTGTGAACTTACAGGATCGCAATCTAGCTACCGTGTCAACGTCTTGTGGTGGCAGAGAACACTAGTAAAAAAAAAAAGTAAAACAGAGGTAAGCCATTACGACATTTTTTTCAATGGAGTAGGCGCAGTGGTTTACAATGGGATGCTGGTGAGGATGAAAAAGCGATGAATTGGACATCTCAGGCAGTGCAGATCGTTACTGCACAACTAACTGTCCAGGACAGACCAAAGTTTAGTGTCTGGTCAGTCGAAAATCATAGTCGTAACTGATGCACGTCCAGTAACCATTTGTTACGAATTCGTTGCCAATATCCAGCCTGGTCTACCCATAAGCGACCATAAACCGAGATGATCGCCAAGTGTTTAGGGTTTTTGCTGAGCTCGTACAGTACCACAGAGCGTTGACTGCAAAAGATGCGAGAGTGTTTCTAAATGATGTCCATGCTTCGTTTCAGCATAGCTCATCTCGCTCCATAGGTACACAGGAATATGGTGAGAGTTGCCCGTGTCATTGACTAACCTGTCAATTCCTTAACTATTTTTTAAGACGTGAAATAAGTGCTTTGCTTGTTCATTCGATTCCGAGTGGTAAGATGGAATCGGCAAAGGTTTGAACCATTAAGAATACAGAATTCCTCGATGTAAGTGTAAATCGCCTTGTCCAATAGGAGATCCGCCAACTTTTTTTTTAATCTCATTTCGTTCGTTTTCGTTCGTTGTATCTGCTCGTGGAGGACGTCGCAAGACACCCGTTTCAGTTCGTCGTTGATCCATTAACTCATTTTTAGCCTACTCGAACTCAGAATCTATGTAAAGATAGGCGAGTGGTATAATTACGGTAGGGTACATACTGACTGTATATAGATATTAGGACTTGATGATGATTACTACTTACTGCAAAGATTTCAAACAGAGGAGAACAGAATGCAGATGGAAGCATACCACAGCTGCCACTAGAAGCACATCAGTGTAAGTATTTACCGGGTGCTGTCCGATATTCTAATTATGTTGGACGAGAGTATATAATGTCTTCTGTTTCCGCATCAGCACTGATCAGTCAACATAGACACAGGTGTGCCTCCATCAAGTACATTACCTCCCAATGGAGTCTATGCATGAGTGTGAACAGTTTTTCCCAGAACCGCCCTGAGGCGATGGTGACGATGATGATCTGTTCGTCTCTTTCAGTACCTATTACCATAATCCTTCGAGTAATATGAGACTACACTGCACAGAGAAGTAGTTGCGAAGATAAGACAGAACAGAGTTTTTTGAACTTCATCATTGATCTGAAAGTACACTGTTTCCTGCGCATCGAATGCTGATTGCTTGACCTGTGATAAAGAAGTATCCCATTTGTATTAGCGTAATGATTCCTCGCCTTAATATCGATGTCTTAATTATGAGTTCTGATGAAAATAACCCAAGCCTGTAGCCTTCTCTGGAAGACCTGAATTTGGACCAGAAAGAGCCAATATGAATTTTTATCGACAATGTGGTGAAAATTTACTGAAACAGAGGTGAACGAGAAATTTCTTTTAGTTTGTAAGTGAACGGAAAGTAATTTTTCTAGAACAGACGATCAAGAAAGACAGGAAGAAAGTTTGTAGTTTAACGTTTCTTCGACTACGAGGTCATTTGAAACGGAACACAGAATCGGATTAAGAAGCAATGGAGAAAGAAATCGGGCGTACTCTTTTGAAAGGAGCTATCCCAGCACATCTCATAACCTTTAAGTTCCGTGTGTCCTGTACAAAGCAAGCAACATATTTTAAACTAACTTCTCGAAGAACTAGAGACTTTATTCTTTCAAGTACTAAGGAATGACGAGATACGTTTGAAGTTCTCTAACGCTATAGATACAGCAATAAGGAATAGCGCAGTAGACAGTACAGTTGAAGAGGAATGGACACCTCTAAAAAGGGCCATCACAGAAGTTGGGAAGGAAAACGTAGGTACAAAGAAGGTAGCTGCGAAGAAACCATGGGTAACAGAAGAAGTACTTCAGTTGATTGATGAAAGGAGGAAGTACAAACATGTTCCGGGAAAATCAGGAATACAGAAATACAAGTCGCTGAGGAATGAAATAAATAGGAAGTGCAGGGAAGCTAAGATGAAATGGTTGCAGGAAAAATGTGAAGACATCGAAAAAGATATGATTGTCGGAAGGACAGACTCAGCATACAGGAAAGTCAAAGCAGCCTTTGGTGACATTAAAAGCAACGGTGGTAACATTAAGAGTGCAACGGGAATTCCACTGTTAAATGCAGAGGAGAGAGCAGATAGGTGGAAAGAATACACTGAAAGCCTCTATGAGGGTGAAGATTTGTCTGATGTGATAGAAGAAGAAACAGGAGTCGATTTAGAAGAGATAGGGGATCCAGTATTAGAATCGGAATTTAAAAGAGCTTTGGAGGACTTACGGTCAAATAAGGCAGAAGGGATAGATAACATTCCATCAGAATTTCTAAAATCATTGGGGGAAGTGGCAACAAAACGAGTATTCACGTTGGTGTGTAGAATATATGAGTCTGGCGATATACCATCTGACTTTCGGAAAAGCATCATCCACACAATTCCGAAGACGGCAAGAGCTGACAAGTGCGAGAATTATCGCACAGTCAGCTTAACAGCTCATGCATCGAAGCTGCTTACAAGAATAATATACAGAAGAATGGAAAAGAAAATTGAGAATGCGCTAGGTGACGATCAGTTTGGCTTTAGGAAAAGTAAATGGACGAGAGAGGCAATTCTGACGTTACGGCTAATAATGGAAGCAAGGCTAAAGAAAAATCAAGACACTTTCATAGGATTTGTCGACCTGGAAAAAGCGTTCGACAATATAAAATGGTGCAAGCTGTTCGAGATTCTGAAAAAAGTAGGGGTAAGCTATAGCGAGAGACGGGTCATATACAATATGTACAACAACCAAGAGGAAATAATAAGAGTGGACGATCAAGAACGAAGTGCTCGTATTAAGAAGGGTGTAAGACAAGGCTGTAGCCTTTCGCCCCTACTCTTCAATCTGTACATCCAGGAAGCAATGATGGAAATAAAAAAAAGGTTCAGGAGTGGAATTAAAATACAAGGTGGAAGGATATCAATGATACGATTCGCTGATGATATTGCTATCCTGAGTGAAAGTGAAGAAGAATTAAATGACCTGCTGAACGGAATGAACAGTCTAATGAGTACACAGTATGGTTTGAGAGTAAATCGGAGAAAGACGAAGGTAATGAGAAGTAGTAGAAATGAGAATAGCGAGGAACTTAACATCAGGATTGATGGTTACGAAGTCAATGAAGTTAAGGAATTCTGCTACCTAGGCAGTAAAAGAACCAATAACGGACGGAGCAAGAAGGACATCAAAAGCAGACTCGCTATGGCAAAAAAGACATTTCTGGCCAAGAGAAGTCTACTAATATCAAATACCGGCCTTAATTTGAGGAAGAAATTTCTGAGGATGTACGTCTGGAGTACAGCATTGTATGGTAGTGAAACATGGACTGTGGGAAAACCGGAACAGAAGAGGATCGAAGCATTTGAGATGTGGTGCTATAGACGAATGTTGAAAATAAGGTGGACTGATAAGGTAAGGAATGAGGAGGTTCTACGCAGAATCGGAGAGGAAAGGAATATGTGGAAAACACTGATAAGAAGAAGGGACAGGATGATAGGACATCTGCTAAGACATGAGGGAATGACTTCCATGGTACTAGAGGGAGCTGTAGAGGGCAAAAACTGTAGAGGAAGACAGAGATTGGAATACGTCAAGCAAATAATTGAGGACGTAGGTTGCAAGTGCTACTCTGAGATGAAGAGGTTAGCACAGGAAAGGAATTCGTGGCGGGCCGCATCAAACCAGTCAGTAGACTGATGGCCAAAAAAAAAATAGCTGAGGACTGGTGTGTAGCGGAGAATACTTCGCTTACTACTGCCATTTCCTCCTTTCCCTATTCTATTTGAGAATGGTTCGTATGAAGAACGAGTGTTGGTAAGCCTGTATTGAGCTGTTTTCGTTTTTCTTTGCGAAATATACGTTGGAGAAAGCAATACACTTTTACACTAAGGTGAAAAGAAACTGAAATAAGCCAAAAATTTAGCACATGCCTCTGTTGAAAAAATTTCACACACAGGACTAAAACCATAAAAGGAAGGATCCTTTATTGTATGATTATATGATAGCGGAACAAACACTGGTAGCAGTTACTTCTGTAAAATATCTGGGAGTATGCGTGCGGAACGATTTGAAGTGAAATGATCATATAAAATTAATTGTTGGTAAGGCGGGTACCAGGTTGAGATTCATTGGGAGAGTCCTTAGAAAATGTAGTCCATCAAAAAAGGAGGTGGCTTACAAAACACTCGTTCGACCTATACTTGAGTATTGGTCATCAGTGTGGGATCCGTACCAGGTCGGGTTGATGGAGGAGATAGAGAAGATCCAAAGAAGAGCGGCGCGTTTCGTCACAGGGTTATTTGGTAACCGTGATAGCGTTACCGAGATGTTTAGCAAACTCCAGTGGCAGACTCTGCAAGAGAGGCGCTCTGCATCGCGGTGTAGCTTGCTGTCCAGGTTTCGAGAGTGTGCGTTTCTGGATGAGGTATCGAATATATTGCTTTCCCCTACTTATACCTCCTGAGGCGATCACGAATGTAAAATTAGAGAGATTCGAGCGCGCACGGAGGCTTTCCGGCAGTCGTTCTTCCCGCGAACCATAGGCGACTGGAACAGGAAAGGGAGGTAATGACAGTGGCACATAAAGTGCCCTCCGCCACACACCGTTGGGTGGCTTGCGGAGTATAAATGTTGATGTAGATGTAGAAACAAAAATAAACTTTTAATATAACAGGCTTTTAAGTCGTACTAAAATTATGAAATTATTTCTGCTTGCCCCACACAGATTCCAAACTCACTCACGTCGTCTACGGACCACAAGTGGTCCATCGGTACCATCCGGCCGCCTTGTCATCCTCAGATGAGGATGCGGATAGGAGGTGCGTGTTGTCAGCACACCGCTGTCCCGGCCGTTATGATGGTTTTCGTTGACCGGAGCCGCTACTATTCGGTCGAGTAGCTCCTCAGTTGACATCACGAGGCTGAGTGCACCCCGAAAAATGGTAACAGCGCATGACGGCCCGGATGGTCATCCATCCAAGTTCATAGTTAGTAGCGCATGACTACCCCCCCCCCCTTCACCCCGCCCCACAACCCACAACTATTTTCATAGCTATTAAAAATTCATAATCATATATTTACAGAGCTATCTGTATAGGACTTGGAGAAAATATTTTGTACTTTTCAGACCGCTTTCAAAACGTGTTATGTTAAAAATTTATTTTTGTTTAAATAATTGTTTTTAATTTAAGTTTCATTGGGAGCTATAGTTCATCCTGGGATGCAACTAGAAACTAAATACGATGTACTCAAAATTATTCCGCTGTAAGTCGATGATTGCTCAGTCTCCAGGTAGTCAACTCTCTGGATACCTACCACAATCTGCTCACATCTCCTCGAAAACTATCCCAGAAAAGTCAACCTATTCAAGAGCTGGACCGTCCGAAGAGGAGAACCTTAAGCCACAGGCCGGATTTTAAGACTGACGAAAAGTGTTCACAGTGAACCACGCTGAGACGGTATGGCGGAAGTATCCATGCATCAAGTACGGATCAAAGGCCCGATTTGAGCAACTCTATCCACTGTTGATTTTGTGGCACTTCGTAGAACCGCTGCGAATACCATAAATAGGTTCTAGTGTATGTATCTTTTGCGCAACGACTTAATCTCAGTAGATGTAGCAGCGCTGCTGGTGGTGGAGGTAATGGTAAAGTTCAGCTCCAAAACTGTGAGGAAATCACCAGAGAAACTGAAGTAAACTTCGTGAATGGTGAAAACGTACAAGACTCTGACTTATTACTTCTTTAGCGATTGTTGTCTCGCTTACACTAGCCTCGCGTGTTTGCGTGAGGCAAGGTGTGGTGCTTAGAGGCCATTCTCCTTACTACCGTGCGATCAACCCGGCGGACGCTCGTGAGCGTGAGCGGTCATGGTTCTGCCCGCACAGCTCTACGGCTACGCAACGGTCTCGTGACAACTTGACGCATTGCATGGGTAAGCAGTAGCCTTAGCAACATATAACCAAGTATTGAAAGTTCCAAATCACAGTTTCCCGAAGACCACGTACGTGCAGCCCTTATGAAAATGTATCTTTATCAATTACAAGACTCAAAACTCCCAAGAAAACAAAACATTAAACAGGATCACATAAAGTATCATACAAACTTTCCCGCAAACAGAAACTTATCGAAACAAACCCACGAAGTGAAGTGATTAAAGACGAGTTAAATAAGTGGAAGCACCAATAGGTGTGAATGGATGGGCAAATGTATGAGATCCATCGCGAAATTAGACAAAGACGTACAGAATAGAGTAGGAAGTTCGTACCAGCCTCTGAGACAAAAATGAAATCGATAGAAGAGATAGACGAGAGACTCAGTATAGAAAACTGAAAATATAATGTGAAAGTAGCAAGCCCAGCTGTTTCATATGCAACTGTTGTTGCTTCCTTCGCAAATAAAAATACGAATCGAACATTGTAGCAAAGACACAATTTTCAAAGAACACAAACTCTGGAAATTTCCGCTCCTCAAAGAAGAAGGATGTGAAGGTCATTAAGGAAAGACACCAAATTATTAAACGTGGAAAGGACAACCATAAATATAAAGGCATCATCTCGACACGGAAACAAGCAGTGATAAAATTGATAATAGATTTTAAACAATGTGAAATATAAAACATGAGTTACGGAAAAAGAAAGGCCATCTGTTGACAGTATATTAATAGATGACGAAATAGATGATAGCATTTAGGAGCTGTGCGCGAAAGAGAAAGCGAAGAAATTTGAATTCTTGGAGGAGATAAAATTCTGTTTCAAAATTCAGCATCGGCTTAGAAATATATTCCACCAAGTTTTTGAAATAACTACAGGAGTTAAGGCAGCTCTGCTGTATTTCAGATAGTTAAAGTTAAAGACTATCCTACGGTTCCAACACGTTTTAATTCTTTCAGACCCTCTCGTTTCAACTGTGTACAGTAACTTTTACTGTGTCTTAGCAGCAACAGAAGTATTTTTTTCCCGGTGGAAACATGAGGTACACATTTGTAAATGTTCAGCCTTTTCATCATGCTCAAGTGCTGCGAACTGTTGGGTATCACTATGAAAACATCAGCAAGTTAGTATAGTAGTGCGTAGCAGCTCGTGATCACCAGAATACACAGATATGGTTTGTATCTAGTTCCATTATATATTTGAATATTTCTTATTGTTAGATTGCACCGTGATTACTGAATGATCATTTAACTGTTTATTACAATAGAGAATATTTCGTAACTACTTATGTTAGTCCATAAAATGAAGTCAAGTACACAAAGTTTGTTTTGAAAATGGTTACACATTTTAGTATAAATATTGCACCTAAAATCATTAAAATCATCTAAGGGCATTACCATGTAAAGAAAAGTTTTCCTTCCTCCAGAAAAATTCAAGTCAGAAAGGATTAAATGCCATGATCTTAAGTCCATTTCGATTTACAGCCGGCCGCGGTGGCCGAGCGGCTCTAGGCGCTTCAGTCCGGAACCGCGCGACTGCCACGGTCGCAGGTTCGAATCCTGCCTCGGGCATGGATGTGTGTGATGTCCTTAGGTTAGTTAGGTTTAAGTAGTTCTAAGTTCTAGGGGACTGATGACCTCAGATGTTAAGTCTTATAGTGCTCAGAGCCATTTTTCGATTTACTGTAAAGTGGGTCACCAGGTATGTGGCGCTTGCTTTCAACCCCGTCAAAAAAGTACGAACATAGATTCAGTTGGATGTTTATCATGTTATTATTGTAAGAAAAAGTGCAACAAAGGCAACGTTTTGAAAGAAATGATTTTTGAGATATAAGTCGAATTACATCAGTACGTCAGACAGTGCAAGAATTTCGAATTCAGACCAGAAGAGACTTAACATCACGCAGAACAAAGCGACGAAAAGACGTCCATCTGCAGTACTCAGGAACTGAAGAAGGGCTTGCGTCATTCCCTAAAAAAATTGTCGACAAATGAACTGGATACTGTGAAACATCATTCCCCTTCGAATGTTCTCTTAAAATCAATGCTAACTTCTTAAGCGTGTCAGAATACACCGAAATAGGAGATACGCAAAGTTGAATTCTAATGGAACTACCGCCAGAGAGCTGGGAAATGTATCCCAAAGTGCAATATTTCAAAACTAGGCTGCCAACAGAATTGAGGAACTGAAAGATGAAACACCGAATAACGAACGTGAAACGGATCCCAAATAGGACCAGGCCATGCCGAAGACCGTGAAGTAAAATTATACGAACCCAGACGCTGATGTGTGCATTATACACTCCTCAACAGTAAAAATGAGAAAAATTACAGAATCAATATAGATATTACGTCCTCACTAATAAATGTATATGGCACTACCAGGAATGACAAATATATCAAAACGGTGAAGTTGGGTTCTGGAAGAATAACTTGCATAATGCACAATCCTCACACAGTGTGTTTCTAGAACAAATTCCTCATGCAGTCTATAGATAGACGAACACAGTCAACGCATATTCTAAGCAAAATAATCATGGATGCAGGCAAATAGTCTAATACACGAAAAAACGACTCCTCACAAACAAATGTACAATATACTCGTAAAAAGTGGATCCGACGCAGATTTATAAAGTTCCAAAGGCTAAACTTAATATACACTATGTGATCAAATGTATCCGGACAAACCCGAAAACATACGTTTTTCATCTTAGGTCCATTGTGCTGCCACCTACTGCCAAGTACTCCATATCAGCGACCTCAGTACACATTAGACTTCGTGTGAGAACAGAATAGAGAACTCCGCGGATCTTACGGACTTCGAGAGGGGTCAAGTCAGGTGATTGGGTGTCACTTGTGTCGTACGTCTGTACGCGAGATTTCCTAAACATCCCTAGGTCAACTGTTTCCGATGTGATAGTGACATGGAAACGTGAAGGGACAGGTACAGCACAAAAGCGTACAGGCCGACCTCGTCTGTTGACTTACAGAGACCGCCGACAGTTGAAGAGGGTCGTAATGTGTAATAGGCAGACATCAATCCAGACCATCACACAGGAATTCCGAACTGCATCAGGATCCGCTGCAGGTACTATGAAAGTTACGTGGGAGGTGAGACAACTTTTATTTCATTGTCGAGCGGCTGCTCATAAGCCACACATCACGCCGGTAAATGCCAAACGACACCTCGCTTGGTGTAAGGAGCATAAACATTGGACGACTGAAAAGTGGAAAAACGTTGTGTGAAGTGACGAATCACGTTACACAGTGTGGCATTCCAGTGGCAGGGTGTGGGTATGGCGAATGCTTGGTGAACGTCATCTACCAGCGTGTGTAGTGCCAACATTAAACTCTGGGGCGGTGGTGTTAAGTTGTGGTCGTGTTTTTACTGGAGGGGGCTTGTAACTCTTGCTGTTTTGCGTGGCAGTATCACAGCACAGGTCTACATTCATGTTTTAAACACCTTCTTGCTTCCCACTGTTGAAGAGCAATTCTGGTATGGCGAGAGCGTCTTTCAACACGTTCGTGCACCTGTTCATAGTGCACGGCCTATGGCGGAGTGGTTACACGACAATAACATCCCTGTAATGGGCTGGCCAGCACAGGGTCCTGGCGCGAATGTTATACGAGTAGAAGAACTTTGGGATGTTCTGGAACGCCGACTTCGTGCCAGGTCTCACCGACCGACATCGATACCTCTCCTCAGTGCAGCACTCCGTAAAGAATGGTCTGCCATTCCCCAAGAAATCTTCCATCACATGATTGAACGTATACCTGGGAGAGTGGAAGCTGTAATCAAGGCTTTACACTGAATTCGATCATTACCGATTGGGGGCACAACGAACTTGTAAGTCATTTTCAGACAGATGTCCGGATACTTTTGATTACATAGTGTACTAAAGACGAAAGAGATATACAAACCTCAGATACATAATTAGAGTCGATCATGGAAAGAGGCAATCACCTTGCCCTCAATCGAGGCAGCACACTGATTATTCCTGAACAGTCAGCAGAATATCTACTTGACAGACGCCTTCCGGACGACGAGACAGATGCTAATCAACTGAACAGGAAGCTTAGAAAGGGACTATACAGTGAGTGTCTCAGTAACTTGGTAACTTCACCACTTGCTGAAGGAGAAATAAAACTACCTATAATGAATATGAATAATGGAAAGACTTTGCAGAAAATGTTTAGGTGTACAGGCTTCTGGACCCCCAGAACAGATAAATCTTGTGATGTGCAAAGAGGGGTGCGTTCATGACACTCACACCTTCCGACAGGGTGAACATTATAGTAAGATCAAATACCCGAGTTCAGTCTTTCTCGTGTCGTGTGGAGTAAACTGAACTGAATCAGATGTGGGGCACGGAGAACGGTAGAGGTGTGGCACAGACGGTGCCACCTATGGTTCTGACTGCCCCTATCTGTTTTCGCCATATTCCTAGAAGAACTACATGAAGGTGGTTCTGAGTCAGTTGAGTGATTGGAAAACCTGGTCAATAATCTGTGATTTTTAGTTTTGGTTAGCCTACTGCTTTTTATAATTTCATTGTCCGTAAGAGCTTCAACCACCAAATAAATAAAATAGTAGGATGACGTGCTATCTGTAACTGGTTGCTTGACAAATGTCCAACAAATCACGGAACAAAAGGGAGTTATTAGTCCCAGATCCCGGCCAGATAACGATCTTGTCACACCCGATGTCAGGTTACCCATTTGGGGAACGTATGTTCAAGATTACGCCTGCTACCCCTCTCTCTGGGGAGCCCCTGGGAATGGATTGAGATCATCAAGGTGAATCACCACATTTCTTAGTCAATTACAAGTGTTATATTCCAGAATATGATGCAACTCTTCAATGGTCTCGTGACATAAAAATGGTAGGAACCCCTCTCAAACAATAGCACCAAAACAAAATAGCGGGAAAATGATGGAGAACGTTAGAGAATACCACTATGTTCATTTAGTTTACTGGCGGGATGGGCGTTATAGCACAAGAAATTACATCATCAGACGAAATTTCAAACAGGTTACCACCCTCAATGAAGGACTTGTCGCTGTGCACATGATCAAGGGTTAATGCAGTTTACGATGCCTGTCTATGTCGGTATGTGTGTTCTGGACCTCTCCAAACTCCACATGTATCACTTTCACTACGACGTTCCGAAGCCAAACTTCGCAGACCCCAAGGTACTCTATATGGATGCAGACAGTTTCATCTGTTGGGTGAAATCCTGAAACTTTCGCCACGGTTGGATATGCGGCCGATAATCCTTTTCGAGTAACACTTCAAATCAAGAAGGTTGTCAACCTTATGAACGACGAGGCGAGTGGATTGCAGATGTTGAAGTTTGTGGGCTCAGATCTAAGATGATGCCTACAGTGAAGGTGGACGTGCCATACAAAGGTCAGCTAAGGGCGTGCAACGTACAATCTCACAGGCTCTCATAAATGAAGATTACAAGAGGCGCCTCATTGAAGACCCTCGAGCAGCTCCAAATATTGTGCTACAGGTAATCTTGCGATCTAGAGGCCGTGAGGTACATTCTACACTGTACCTGAAGGTAGGACTGTCGTGTCATGACGATAAATGGATCATCTGTGGGGACGTGATCTGCACCCCACCTTACTTACACTATTCACTGGCGTGGTTAAATGTGTGGCTGTGTATTTAGTTGTGAATACTTGATGTGTATGTGCGATTGTGTGAGCAGAATAACAGGATGAACTGCTTGTCATATTTGTGAGTGTGAATATGAATGCCTGATGCACGCTTTGTGTGTGTATGCTGCATATATATATTGTACGATGTACGCAACTGCACACTATGTGTGCGTATAAATACTATGTTTATACTTGTGTATGTGTGTGTGTGGTTTTCTCTTCACCTGGTGCTGCTAGTCCCCATGCCCCATGTATATTTTGTATATAGAAAAGAAATGATCGAATGTAAATAGAAAGAAATGACTCATTATACTTAAACACTCGATATAGCGAAAGAAATATAAGAACTGTATATATTATACCAAATCAGAAAGTAATTATTATACGGGTAACGTAGTATTTAAGTTCTTCTTGTTTTTTTTTTCGTTTTGCTTTTTTAATGCAAACAGTATCTCTGTATATATGTATCTGATGGCACCAGGTAAGCAATCATTCAAATTACAACAAAAATAGTTTATTGTAAAATAACATTGTAAATAAGCCTTGAATTAAGAAAATAGTATTTTTAATAAATATATAAGAAAGGTAGGAGACGAGGTACTGGCAGAAGTAAAGCTGTGAGTACCGGGCGTGAGTCGTGCTTCGGTAGCTCAGATGGTAGAGCACTTGCCCGCGAAAGGCAAAGGTCCCGAGTTCGAGTCTCGGTCGCGCACACAGTTTTAATCTGCCAGGAAGTTTTATATAAGAAATAGTTTGAAATAAAAAAATTGTTGTTATTAAATCTTAACACATTTCTCCTAATGACAATGTTATTTTTTATAAAAAACCTGACCCTTTCACTACAGAGTACAATTGACTAAGCTCATGCAATGGAAATAGTAACTGCTAATTTTTTTCATGTAAGTCTGATTTCAAGAATCACTTACTGCCAAATGGTCAATCAATAAATCTTCGGAATTATGTATAGAGTGCATAGCAGATTCAAAAATGCGGAGAAACAAAGTTCTGGTACCGGACACGTAAGAACCTCTTCGGCAATTTATCATGCAGAAGTGCACCTTCACACAAATACAATTGCCACGCATTATGTAGCAATCACACTGCCCCGTTTTATGTTACTAGTTAGGTGCACAAACTATTGACAAATTGGAATTGTGTTTGAACATTTGTCTAATAAACAATATAGTGTATGAACCGACAGGAGCGAAACCGTGTGGTACAAAATTTTCTATCAGCGTCTGTGGGCACGTCCTATTGAATATTGGGCATTTGAGTCCCAGAGTCTGGGAGAAGGATGCGTTTGTTCGGTATGGAGTGATTCTGCCGGTCTTCCTATAAACGTGATAAATGGGTGGTGGTCTTGGCAAAAAATGCTGTGTTGAAGAGCGAGTAATTTTCCCTAGGTTGGCCGGCATTTCCCAGTACCCGTTAGAAATAAACCTGAAAAGCGCTGGCAGGAAACACCTCTGGACGGAAAAGCTCTAGCAGTGGGAGCAGAAAACAGCCTATTGAAGTTCTCGGTTTCGGCTGCTGAACCAGATCGACAGAAAGGACTGAGCGTAATGTAATTTCGTGGATCGGTTTGGAGCTCATGAAATTGTGAGGTCTGCCGGGAGCCCTCACGACGGTAGAACGGGAGTCGTGCAGTGAGGGGCGGAGCTAACGTTTTAGTTGTGTTGCGCTTATGATGTCATGTACGAGCGATACTCTGCCATAACGTTGTTCTTTTGATACGGAAGACTACAAGAGTTGGAAAGAGCGTTTCCCGTGTACAGGCTGAAGCGGTCAGCCGTTTTCCGGTTTTCGTGAACAAGGGTGACTTACAAGGAAAAATTCCCAGGAGCAATTAAACGTTGTGGATGAAACTTGGCGGGTTTGTTGAGAGGTAAACATAATGCAATACGTATTCCTTTCGTTCCTGCTGAATTTCGCTTTTGACGTGTAGAACACAGGGTGAAAAGCCGTTTGGCGTGTTAAGTTTAGAGGAAATATCTTAGTAACCATGACATATAAAATATGTGTTTCATATGGAATTTCAAATGAAATTTCTTGGAAACTATACAATCAACTTCCGTAATAATTTGAAACTTCACAAAATATTCCAGCACATTTAATTATTTTTGAAAAATAAAAACTTCCGTTGCAACATAAATTAAAGAAGTTCTCACGCCACAATCATTCATGTGTAATAAAGCTAATTTCCAACACACCAATTTTAGAAAATAAATAGTACACAGTGTCCAGTCGGAGTATTTCCAACGTATCTATTTAAAATATCTAAACGTTCATTATTATTCTAATTATTTGTTTTACTTATTTTTTTCATGTTTTAAACTGTCGTTTTACCTTGCAAATTCGTCTTTTGTTTTGTAGTTTGCAGTTTCCCATATGAGTGTACTGCTGTTTGAAAAGTAAATAATTACTGTTTACCAAATCATTAAAATAGTGATAATCTGTAATGCTTAAAACATAACGTTTTCCTACACCAATGACATAAAATGAACGCAGTTCCTTCAGATAATACACAAAAATAATCCAGCAGAGTTTCAAACTGTGGCGTGTGATCCTCTAAATTTGATTTGTATCAGGTATATTTCAGTTCACCGGAATGCCTTTGGGAGCAGAACTGATTATGTACTAGTGACTGTAGCTTGTTTATATTGTTTCTCAAGTGAAGATTGAAATTATAATTTTTCAGCAGAACTACATTCGAAAATATTCTCACAAAGTTCTTCCGATATCTAAAGCAGTGTAAGTCCAACGGCTGTACCTGTCCCGTCGAGCCTTTTGGGATCATCAGATGAACAAGTTCCATGCCCTCCGACATGACACTCAACACGTTTTTTCGCAATGATCACCCCCATTTTTATAGTCTGAAAGATACCAATGGCAAATTTGGACCGATACTTCAAGAATCTCTTTTTGAAGCCCGAAATTTTCTTGTGACCACATCGAAACCCAGTAAACTAACGTCTGACCAGGTCAAAAGATATTTAACAGAAGTTTTCTTTTCCAGTGCGGGAGAAAAATTTATATTACTGTTGGATGTTGTGGGTGGTCAATACGCAAGAAAGCTAACTGGCTCGAAGGGTAGGGGATATCAGCTAGCTAGATGTGGATTTGTCTAGAATAAATTCCATTTGGAAACTTGAGGTGTGCTATTTTCGTGTGTGTCCTTGTCCCGCTTGACTTAAGACTGTTATCCTGTTTTCCTTGTGCAGGAATTGCTAGAAACCTGTTTGAGACGGTGTACTGACTATTTTCGGTGCATGTTTTCCCATCCAATGCTAACATTTGAGAGGCTCTGGAACGCAGGTGGATAACTACAGGGCCCTGACTGGTGGTATAGAAGTAGTGACGATTTAAGACTTGTGTTGTGGATCAAAGCAAAGCTGCAGACCCTTCAATAGGCTGACTACGTATGTTTATCAGTAGTCAAAATTGAGCCGGGTACGCCACTAAACAGTTAAGAGAAAGTCTGCGGGGCAGTACGTCGTGCAATTTGACTTGCACGCCACTATTAAAACGTGTAAGTTGATTCTGGCCTCTGCTGATAATGGGTCGTCCCACGACGCTACAGAATCTCCCAAGCAAGTACGAAAAGGAACATTTCAACCCGTTCATCGCTAAGAAAGCTATGCTTCAGTCCTTTACCTGTGTTTTTTACGACATAAGCATTTAATTCTAGCAGTCTCATCACAGAACTCCTAGTTTCTTTGACAGTAACCATCTTTGACAATTCACTACTATACTACCAGGAAAAAATCGCAACATCAAAAAATAGTTATTGTACAGTAATGAAATTTCTGGACTACATTTGTTTAGGTAACATATTTAAAGGATCAACATTGCAAAACTTTATAAGACAGGTTAACGAAAGCACGAGATAAGCAATTGCATTGTGATATGCTGATACATTAACGAACGGTGTAAGCACCATTATGTTGAATGCTAGCATGCAACCGTGAATGCATTGTGTTCTACAGGTACCGGATGACAGTTTGTGGACTGATGTTCCATACCTGCTGTACCTGATCGGTCGATACAGGGAGAGCTAATGCTGGTTGTGTATGACTCTGGAGCTGTCGTCCGATGTTGTCCCATATGCGCTCGACTGGAGACAGATCTGGTGATCGAGCAGTCCAAGGCAACATGTCGACACTTTGTAGAGCATGTCTGGTTACAACAGTGGTATGTGGGCTAGTATTATGCTGTTGGAAAATACCTCTTGTAAATTTGTGTGAAATATTATGGGACTTAACTCCTAAGGTCATTAGCCCCTAAACTTACACACTACTTAACCAAAATTATCCTAATGACGAACATACACACCCATGTCCGAGGAAGGACTCGAACCTCCGCTGGGACCAGCAGCACAGTCCATGACTGCAGCGCCTCAGACCGCTCGCCTAATCCCGCACGGCATACCTCTTGTAATGCTGTTCATGAATGGCAGCACAATATGTCGAATCACCTGTCTGACTTACAAATTTCCAGTTATGGTGTGTGGGATAGCCACGAAAGTCTTCCTTCTGTCGTACGAAATTTCATCCCAGACCATAACTCCACGTGTATGTCCAGTGTGTGTCGCACGCAGACAGGTTGGTTGCAAGTCTTCAACTGGCCTTCTTAGACCAACATACGGCCATCACTGGCACGGAGGCAGAATCAGTTCTCATAAAACACACAACATACCTCCACCCTGCCCTCCAATGCGCTCTAGCTTACACCACTCAAGTCGCAAATGGTGGTCAGTGGAAGGCACGTCACAGGGCGTCTAGCTCGAAGCTGTCCTTGAAGTAACCAATTTGCAACAATTTTTGGTGTCACCGTGCTGCCAATTGCTGCTCAAATTGCCGCTGCAGATGAACTACGACACCCCGAACAAGGTGTTCTTCTCTCGAGATAGTTCTACGAGGCCGTCTGCAGCCCAGTCTCCTTGCGACCGTACATTCTCCCGATCATCGCTGTTAGCAATCATGTACAGTGGCCACATTCCTTCCATGTCTTCCTTCAGTATCACAGAAGGAATATCCAACTTCTCGTATCCCTATTACACGACCTCATTCAAACTCACTGAGGTGTTGATAATGACGTTTTAAGTACCATAAACCCAACACGTCCAGTGTCAAATGTAACTAACGCTCACGCCCCTTACAGTATGTATTTAAAACAAACCTAATTTAGACCCTCGTACTGACGCTACTAGCGCGACTGGTGCTTAGTTTGAATAGGCATCATCTTTCAGATGTAGAAACACGCTTACTAACTTTCGTTTACGTCCCACAGCTTCTTCTTAGTGATGTGTCTTTTTTCCGTCAGTGTATTTCGAGTTGCGGAATAGTGACAACAAGCACACATATCGAAAAATCGTCCCAGGGAAAGCTTTAAAAAATACTGAAAGTTTTTGAAAAATACGACTGCAGGATGGCCACAACCTGGTAGTGTGCAAGGGATGTGTCAGTTACGACAACTGCGGAATGCACCTACAGGGATGCGTCAAGAATATTCAGTGCCACAGTACTACCAGGATCGAGGGTATGGAAATACAGTAATAAGGTGATTTATTTTAATAGTCTTGACTGTGGATTTTTCGCAAAACAGTGTATTTATTGCACAAGAAAATATATCTAGATTTCATAAATCTAGGTTGAGTACAACCAAGGCATCAAAGTTTAAACGTCTTACTACAGCAAAGTAGTTCAGTAGCAAACAAAGACTGTACAGTCACCACAGAAAATAAATGGTTGTTCTAAGTTCACTGAGACCCACACTGCTTTTGCCTTATCGTACTTTACATGTGGCAAGGATGATATCGACCGTAGGCCTGCTCTACGAGCCTCTTCCGTTTCTTTCTGTCTAGTGAACCGTTTGTCCATTTGGCGTTTATCGTAGCTGGTTCCTTCCGGATGTCATCTCACCATCTAATGCTGCGTCTTCCTCCACTTTTTGTAGAGTGCTATTGTGGATAGTTGCTATATCGCATGCCCACTTCAGCCTCCTCATATTTAGCACATTGACATTGTTATGATGTTAATACAGTCATCTTAATTCTCCACTTTTTCTTATCCTGTATTTCATTATATTTTCATCATTACAGATAAAAAAAATTTCTTATTTCTCTTTGGAATATTAACATATTTTTTCACCATTTTAAGTATTATTGCTTCACACTTGTATAATTTTACCGGCATAATAGTTGATTGATACAAGTGGATTTTAAAGTTAGTACTAAGTGATCTTTTCTTTTTTTTTCACTTCTGATTGTCTCACTTATGACAAGGTATTCTGTCTTTCCTTCATTAAGACTTAATACTGTGTTCTCAGTAGCAGTTTTTCATTATAATGATTAATTCTGTGGAGCTGCTTAATAAACTTCGTAAGCAAGTCTGCCTCCTGCAGTTGGATGACTCGTGGATCAATCAATTTCCTCTTAGACGAGGTTAAATAAAACAGGTGAAATCCCATCCCCTTATCTCAGTCCAGTGCAGACCTTAAAGTTTTCAGTTTCTCTTACCATTGTCTTTAAGGGAAATAAGGTTTCGTCTATACGCATTTTAACAAATATTGGAACGCTCTCGACATGTAGAGAGTATCGGGAAAATGAAATGGGATGGATCATAACCAGCACGGTCAGGAACGGCTAGCCAGTCTGTGGTGTAGGCAGATCCACAAGGGCTAGAGTACCCGAAAACCATCACTCCTGGCCCTCCATATTGGGTGTGCGGAGAGGGTTACCAACCCACTCACGTAAAATGCTGGCTGGCTGGTATACTCACCGCATACCTCAGAAATCTAAAGTACACACTAAATAAAGTGACGTATAATTCCACTTACACTCGGATGTTACTACATAAAAGTTAAGTATACAGGCTATGATTACATGGTGTTAACAGCATCTTGTATCCCAGCTTAATAATAACTCAGGCTACGACTCAGACAGTGATATCGACACAACACAAAAGCTAAAATACACCGCGGCGTGTGTCAGGTAGCTCTCACAAGACATCGCGGCCTACTCTAGCTGCTGCTCACAACATATAAAATGGTGCTCTCAATTACGGTGCGTGCCCAGTACAAAAATACCTGCATCAGCTATGAAACAACCCATCTTATAAACAAACCGCCAGTGATATCGCCGCAACTGGCCATAGAAACTTGACGTTGCCAGAGAACTCAGATACACACCAGATTATCCTATTGGAGAACTTTGCTATATTTTAGGAGGACTTGCCTTTGGATCCATTGGACATCAACTATCTTGTTCTGTTTTGGGCTTTTGTAGACTCGGTCTTGACACGGATAGGTTACGGACTATTTCACTTGTTGTATTGTGACTTCGTTGAATAAATCAGTGTATTCATCAATTTTCCTTCGTCAGAAGGAAATCTACAGCCACGAATGTCTTTCTTCAAGGTTCCAAAAATATGGAAATCACATGGGTAGACATCGGGACTGTACGGAGGATGTGTAAGGTCATCCCAGCGAAACTGCTTCATCGTATTCCAAATACCTTTGGCAATATGTTGGCGAGCTCTCATTGTTTGCCCAACTGTGTAGAGCGAGAGAACACGTAACAGACGAAACATGACAACAATTTGATGAGGCAGTTTGACGAGGCATTGTCTTAAAAAAATGGTTCAAATGGCTCTGAGCACTATGGGACTCAACTGCTGTGGTCATCAGTCCCCTAGAACTTAGAACTACTTAAACATAACTAACCTAAGGACATCACACACACCCATGCCCGAGGCAGGATTCGAACCTGCGACCGCAGCAGCAGCGCGGCTCCGGACTGGAGCGCCTAGAACCGCACGGCCACCGCGGCCGGCAGGCATTGTCTCTCTTGCGATCAATGTCAGGAGCCATATTCAAGGTTGAAATCAATAATGCTGTACTTTGGAATGTGCATAAAGTATTTGATAGCATATCTAGGGAATTAGACGCTGTACTCTAAGAGTGTAATACACATCCTCCAGTAGACAAACCGCTACGGTCGCAGGTTCGAATCCTGCCTCGGGCAGGGATGTGTGTGATGTCCTTAGGTTAGTTAGGTTTAATTAGTCCTAAGTTCTAGGCGACTGAAGACCTCAGAAGTCGTATAGTGTTCAGAGCCATTTGAGCCAGGACAGTGGCGTCATTATCGGGAATTGGTGTCAGTTTGGGTAGTCGAAGGCTTTTTCGACAAAATACTTTATGGTTTGCAGCAAAATATGTATGGTCGAAAGGAGTATATGCTAAAAAACGCTCACGTTCACTTGCTTCTAGAATTTTGAATGTACGACCTTCCTCAGCAGCAAGTGAGCGTCATTGGTCAGCTCACGGAAGAATTCACACTCCATTACGAAACAGATTCTCTCCACATACAACTGTATATTGGTTTATATACAGTGGAACCTGATGTACAAAGGTGACACACAGTTTATCGAATCATTTTGGCAATAGTGTGAGGACGAATTGATTAATATTATGGTGAGAGACTACCAGGAAGTACGCTTATGTTTGTTCCAGATATTAAATGGTTATTTATTTGTTGTTGCGCTTTTTCAACGAAAATTATTTCTTTATATTTTGCAGTCGTGTACAGTTGCTTGTATGAGACAGACGTTTGACAATGCTTTCTTATACGGTACTGTATTTTCTGTTTCTGATATTTCAAGAATGGTTTACGCAAAGTCTGGAGTTACATACCTAAAAATGGTGTATTTCTATGTTTCTGTCTATGGAATCTATCTACGAAATAAAATACCCATTGTAACACTTTTGACGGGGTATTTTTCTTTACGCGCACTGAAATTACCAATCTAATCAATTATACGAATTTTGTCTGGTATTAAATGGTTTAAAAACGAGGTTTTCATAGTAGACGAAATGTACCTGATTGCTTTTAACATCGATACAACTCTAGTTTTAGGAACGCAGAGTACATACTCCGTCATGTGGTTTATTTCTCGCACAACGAACTACAAAGGTGTTTCTGGGTTACTGTCATCGTTTAGTTATGCATTTTAGTGCGCAGTGGACAGACTGGGACGAAAAGTGTGTACACTGTGAGAAAATCGCACATACTGCTGCTGTATTTCGTAGCACGCCTACCGCCTCCTCGTTTAGCTCAAGAAAATGCTCTGAACACTGCAGTGTAAACCTGTTAACAAGTTGTGTGGGCAACTTGACCAGTTCATTAGTAGACCTAAGCAGATATTCTTTCAGCTCATTATTAACAGCATTCCCATTCAGTTTCTGATGCAGACGCTACTGTTTCCTTAATAAACGAGCTTGCATAGGGAGAAATGGATGAACCACTCTTCAAAGCTGCTGTACAGAGGCTCCATCATTATGTCGAGCAAAATTTTCCTCTCCAAGGTGTCCGCAAACTGGACATCCCCAGATGGGGAACGTATAATTGTCGTAGGCCGTACGGATGCTGAAAACCTTCTTAATCTGCGTCTGCTCTTTACCAAACTCCAGCAGAATGGTTTAAAGTGCAATTCAGATAAATGTGAATTCTTCAAACATCAAATGGAATACCTAGACCACATCCTTGGTAGCAGATGGTTTGAAGCTATGCTAAAACATGTGTATACTATTTTATTCATTCACCAGTGCCAACAAACCTACAAGAAATTTCAAGTCGTCTTAGCAAAGTACATGATTACCGCAAATTCACACCGCAGATATCCGAGGTTGCTAAATCTATAAACTACTAGCTGAGCACCCATCGACGCCCAGATATGTAATTTATTCCAATCTTCTATTGGTCCATCACCTTCTTCTATCTCTCTCTGCCCATATCCTCTTCACTCCCTCAGTGTCCATTTGCTGCACCACCCTCTCCATCTACCTCTTCCGTCCCCCACTCTCTATCCATCTCCTCCTGCATCTTTCTCCGTCCATCTCCTCCTGCTCCTCTTTGTGTGCATCTGTTCCCCCCCCCCCCCCACCCTCTGTCCGTCTGCTCTTTCACCTTCCGTAAATCTCCCCCCTTCTCTAATTCTACACCTTCATTGTCCCTCTCCTTGTCCATCTCCTCCTCCCCCTCTCTCTGTCCATCACCTCCTCCCACCTGTCTCTGCACATCCCCTCAGCCCTCTTCCTGTTCATCTCCTCTTCTTTCCTTTCTCTATCTCCCACTCTCCCCTCCCTCTGTCCATTTCTCCTCTTCCCTTTCTCAATTTCCGCATGCCCCTCTCTCTGCCCATCTCCTCCACCCCCTTCTTCCTCCGCGTTATCACGCTCACCCAAATAGGGCGCTGGTGCCTCTTACCCCCACAGTTTTTTTCCAGATTGTAAATAATATATCTACAAAAATTGTTTGAAATCATGCCAGAGATTTAGGAAAAGCTTTTTACCCGTTGCTTTGACCGCATAAGCCCATGGTATATATATTTTACAAATATTTAACATATTTGACAAGTATTTCTGCACACATTTCACTTGTATCTCTAGCCAATTTATCCCTGCAGTTTCCTTTTCACGCATCTCAGTGTGTATGATGTCATGCCTCCTGAAGTATGAGTCGCTCAATGATACATTTTTCTAGATACGTTCAGCGGAATAAATAGGTGTCTGTGAAATGTGTTGTGAATACAGTTGGTAGCAACGAAGTATTGAATTCAAACGTGTTTCATGACGCGGTAGTTTTTTACACATCTTAGTGTTTATGACGTCACATCTCCTGTCGTACAGTGATATAATTTTGCAGATAATTTCAGTGGTATACGTGAGCCGTTAGTTAAGTATCACAACAAACCCAATAATAAATGATTGAGTTAAGTGCTCCTCAGCACACACGAGCACACGTGAAGCCAGATACAAACAACGGAAAACAATTCAGTTGTTAAAAGATGTCTTTAATTTTAAAGAACGCTCTGGGGACTTTGGTCAGCATTCACCCTTATACATACAGAATGATTTGGGTAGGATTTCTGGAATACGAGCAAGGCTCTAAAACTGCGTTCTTCTAATAGAGACCTACACCTCCCGATAGACTTCATTTCTGCTGAATTCTTAACACGTTATGCGATATACAGTTTAGGCGATATCCAAATGTGGCTCGCCGGAAGAACTCTTATTTACAGTGAAGAAGTTTCGTCACAGTAAAGAATAATGGATCAGCAAAGGCGTCACTCTCACCAACAATATTTTGAAGATACTTAACATACAGCTACAGAAGATGGCCACTTTTAAATTGACTCTTGAAATGTCCTATCTTTCTGGGTTTACCAAAGCCGGAACTTTTGAAACGTCCCCTTACAAAAATTATAAATGACTGATTGTGCACCTGCACAGTCGCAACAGATGGCTGCTGGCCGTCTCTACAAGGACTGCAGTGGGTCTGCACCTTTGATGACCCACCAATACCATTATTTCTACAAGGACTGCAGTGGGCCTGCACCTCTGGTGGCCCACCAATACTATAATCTCTACCAGGACTACAGTGGGTCTGCTCTGTGATTACCTACCTACCAATATTCTTCAACTTCGACTGACTCTGCTGTGGGTTTGCTCTGTTGTGGCCTATTATCTGTCTGCATGTCAAGAGTCAGCACTGTCTTTCCGTTGGAAGGACAACACTACTTCTTCAAGACTGCATGGAAATCCACTACTTCCCTGTGCATTTTCTTTTACTGCTCAGACTTTGAGGAAAAAAAACACTGCAATTTTACTGTGATGAGTGATCAGGACTGTCTTTATGGACTGTGAGAAAATTTTAGCTTTTGACCAACATTGGATCAATAAGTGTGTGCATTTGATTTCTTTGTTATTGTAATTATGAAAAAAAAAATTTCAAATCTGTATTGGCCACTGCCCAAAACAATTTGTAAGATTTTTTTGTGGGGAGCATGGGGGCTATATTAGTTTAGGTTTTTATGTTGGTAACGCCATGTAGCGCTCTATATGAAAATCACTGACTGTGCTGTGTGAAAACTGTGGTTGGTTTGCATTGTTGGAGTAATATTCGTCATTGTAGCGTTGGGCAGTTGGCTGTTAACAGCGCGTAGCGTTGCGCATTTGGAGGGAGCCGCCAGCAGTGGTGGATGTGGGGAGAGAAATGGCGGAGTTTTGAGAGCGGATGATCTGGACGTGTGTCCATCAGAGACACAGTAAATTTGTAATACTGGATGTCATGAACTGCTATATATGTTATGAATTTTGAACACTATTAAGCTGGCAGTAGTGGCGCTCGCCGTATTGCAGTAGTTCGAGTAACGAAGATTTTTGTGAGGTAAGTGATTTGTGAAAGGTATCGGTTAATGTAAGTCAGGGTCATTATTTGTAGGGATAATTGAAAGTCAAATTGCGTTGCGCTAAAAATATTGTGCATCAGTTTAGTGTTGATCAGAATAAGTAAAGAGAGTAATGTCTGAGTACGTTCAGTTTTGCTCAGCTGTTTGAAAATCAAATAATGTAAGAGGTTTGTCAGCACAGTAATTCATTAATTTTTCTAAGGGGACGTTTCACTTTGACCACTCTATGATACATGGTAAAATCCTTGATCTTTTGCGGCGTTTCAGGTGGCAGCAGTCTGGACACACCATACTGTCATGTAAGGGTCAGACTTCGTATGAAACGTGCGGCTGAGCGAAGCATTAGTAAGGAAGAAGAAACTTACTTAGCTTCTCCGTGCTGTTTTAACTGTGACCTAAGTATCACTGTCTGGAATGGAGATTGCCTTGTATACGTGGAAGAAAGAAATATCTATGATATGAAAATGAATACTGTATCACATAGCGAGGTTAAATACGTACACATAGTACCTCAGCTACATGTCTTTTAAAGCTACTGCCGTGTTACGGAGCTAGACAATCGATACAACTATTATTACACGTACATACATACTGGCCTCGGGCGAAGGCGCAATCCCTTTCTGTTATACATCCGCAACTAACAGTTTTGAGTCCATATCTCCTCTCAACAGGCGGAAATAAGTGTGTTTCATTAATGAAGACGTCACAGTGTTCACCGAAATAAAAACGCGGCGTTAGAAATCGTAGGGGAAATTCTCCATAAATATACGCTCGTCTTAGACTAGCCATATCCATGGGATTAGTTGAAGGCACTTTCCGAAGATACGGAGATTATCATCTGTCTGAAGGACCCAAAAACCTGCCTACCCCTACCCTACCCGGAGGACAGAGAGGAGAAAAAGCGAAGAAAACCGCAGCATTATATGGCTTCCATATTGTTGCGGAATCTGTACAAGTTCGGTACTCATTTGGAGCAATTTACACACTTGACATCAAATCAGACGCTATGTCCTAGTCTTGTAAGCAAGATCACGTAGAACAATTTTTTAGGCCCGCATCATTATGCACTCTAAAGTCCAGTAAGCAGTAATTGAATCTGCGGTGTCGTCGATCTTCGATAACATCACACCAGCAGTCGACGTCACCGGAGGCGCCAATCCGTACGAGGCTGGAGCCACGCCTCCCGGGAGTTGCGAGGCGCCACCTCGGCGTAGCAGTTACGAAGTACGGCCGCAAGGGAAAAGCGTGGCCGTTCCTTCTGGAGTTCAGTTCGACTTATACTTCTGCTTCCAGTGGACAGAGTTACCGTTTCATCGCTCTACCAAACTTATGTTACACTTCGGTCTACAGAGAGTTAAACTGTATCCCGCCGCGGAAAAGTGTTGTAATAACTGCACTTAGAACATTTATAGTGTGAAATCTACAGACTTGTCGTATCATACAGCTCAGATTCTTAGGCTCCTTCTGTGTTTACTTTCGAAATCGAGAGTTATATCTGAATACATAATTCTACGTGTGCTCCCGTCAGTCACAGCACTGGGGAGCTGTAAAGATAAATGTCATTACTAAATAAAAAGTTGAAACTTCCTGGCAGATTAAAACTGTGTGCGCGACCGAGACTCGAACTCGGGACCTTTGCCTTTCGCGGGCAAGTGTTCTTGGTAGAGCACTTGCCCGCGAAAGGCAAAGGTCCCGAGTTCGAGTCTCGGTCGCGCACACAGTTTTAATCTGCCAGGAAGTTTCATATCAGCGCACACTCCGCTGCAGAGTGAAAATCTCATTCTGTAAATAAAAAGTTGTTTGATTTGCATGTGAGTGTTCATCGACTGTTCTCTATTTCCACGTGCCTGTACAAAAGGTGAACACCACATAATTAGTCTGGCCTCTCGAATGTTTTAAAATACCGCATGTAACCTAGGCCAATGGACAGAGCAAGACGATCTTGTTGACAAGTACAAGAAATCTGAGGTCATACAGAACATGGCACTTCTTGAAATGCCACAGGAGACAGATGGTATCCTGAGATGGAACATCGGTGTGGTTCTGTCTAGGTCAAAGTAAGCTATGGATGTTCACTGTACAGGGGCAGATTCTACAGTTCGGCCTAGTTTAATGTCAAATTACAGTAATGCATTGTTTCTGTGCTATAGTGACAGAAATGGAAGCAGTGAAACAATAAAGCAACAGTAGGATATTTCTCAAATATCACTATGGCAGTTTTGCCAGTTCTAGCACCATGTGTTATCTTTATCTTACCCTCATAAATGACTTTGCTACTCTCTCCCTACGCCCCCCCCCCCACTCCTCTAGATCGTCTGTCTTATCGTTATCACTGTAATTTATTACCCAATTATGATAATTTATGATTCTTATCCTTACCACCATAATTTAATTTATTACGCAATTAGGATGTAGAAAATAGTGCACTGCTGCCCTATTGGTTGGGGGATGGATAACAGCCTTGATTTACTACCCTCGTCTCTATCCGTGACAGTTACTACCTTTACCCTTAGTGCTGACTTCCTTAGGGTAATTAATGACCCAATACGGTTGATTCAATGTAGCTGCCTCTATGACATCCAACTTAAACATGGTGATAGAAATGGCAGATGCATAAAGTAACGTATAATTCCATCCTAAATATCCGCCCCCCACCCCACCACCACCTTTGATGTTAAAGCGAAAATAAGCAAGTGTAAAATGGTGGGAACTTAAGAAAACGGAAGTGAGATAACGTTTTGACGTCGTTTGAACAGTTGCATGGTCTGTTTACTTAATATTTAAGAACACAGAATTTTTATGGAGTTGCCAACCGATTTGTTTACCTTTATTTGTATTGCTTCCACAATTTCATTCATGTGTAGGAGAATAGGGTGATTTATGTTACGAATGTCACTAACAGTTGCCCAGTAATAAACATAAACCAAAGTGTTAATCACCTGGGTTCTTCTGCCTCTCGAGAAGATGGTGGAATTTAAGCTCATTAGAGCGGGTCATGTTGACACTTTGAATTACCACAGAGTCCAACTTGCACCTTGAGGTTGTCGACCGAAAACTGCGTGCCTTCACTGCAGGAATGTGGTCGCTCAGAAATTAAAGTGTGTTCAAAAAGGTTCTAATGAGTGTGAAATCTTATGGGACTTAACTGCTAAGGTCATCAGTCCCTAAGCTTACACACTACTTAACCTAAATTATCCTAAGGACAAACACACACACCAATGCCCGAGGGAGGACTCAAACCACCGTCGGGACCATTAAAGTATGTGCAGGTGAACAATACAAGCCGTTATTTTTAGTTTATCACTCGTTGATAACGCAGATTACTAATCAACGGCGGTATCAAACTCCTTATATACAGTAATTACTGTAATGTGTAACAGATGGAAATAATGTTCGTGAAACTGACTTATCCAATTGTAAACTCTAAATCCAACTGAACTGCTGCGCCAGTGTGTGTGTGTGTGTGTGTGCGTGTGTGTGTGTGTGTGTCTTGTGTGTGTACATGTGGGTGTCTAGGGGAGGGTCTTGGAGCAGATCCACCTGCGCTACGTGGCCGTGTGGTACTAGGCGCTACAGTCTGGAGCCGAGCGACCGCTACGGCCGCAGGTTCGAACCCTGTCTCGGGCATGGATGTGTGTGATGTCCTTAAGTTAGTTAGGTGTAATTAGTTCTAAGTTCTAGGCGAACTGATGACCTCAGAAGTTACGTCGCATAGTGCTCAGAGCCATTTGAACCTGCGCTACGTCTCGGCTAGTGTCTGGAGGTAGGTCTTCAGACTATGAATCTGAGATGGAACCCTGAGGTTGGGCACCCACTTTAAGTCCAGGGTAGGGTCAGGAGGTGAATCAGCCTGCGTTGTCTCTGAGATAGTGTCCGGGAATGGATCCACCCGTGTTGCGTACAGGGTAGTGTTCATAAGAGGATCAGTCCACATCAGATTTGGGATAGTGTTCACAGGCGGAACCACCCAGGGTAGGTTCAGCATAGGGTCTTGGCGTAGCCATGTTGCTAACACACACACACACACACACACACACACACACACACACACACAAAATAGTACAATTTGGCTATGAGTTTACAACTGAATAAGCCAGTTCCTTGAAATTTTTTACAAATACAGCTTAGTAATGCCGCGCGGGATTAGCCGAACGGTCTGGAGCGCTGCAGTCTCGGACTGTGCGGCTGGTCCCGGCGGAGGTACGAGTCCTCCCTCGGGCATGGGTGTGTGTGTTTGCGCTTAGGATAATTTAGGTTACGTAGTGTGTAAGTTTAGGGACTGATGACCTTAGCAGTTAAGTCCCATAAGATTTCACACACATTAAACGCACATCTTAGTAATAACGGTATACAGGAAGCTTTGATAGCTGCAGTTGATCAGTAAAATATGCAATCAACATGTAAGAAAGTAAAAGTGATGAACAGTGTGGTTCACTAGTACATACTGTAGTTGTGAGTGACCATATTCTTGCAGCGAGCTCTTGCAGTTTCCGATCGACTTGCAGCGTGCAAATTGAGCTGCTTGACTGTTCAAAGTGTCATCTTGTCCCACTCTAAAAGCGTTTAATATCCATCAACGTCTTGAGAGGAAGATGATCCCACCTGATCAATGCTCTGGTTTCTGGACAATCTAGTTATTGGCATTGGTAGCACAAATTGCACAGTTCTCCTACATGTGAAAGACAATGTGACAGCAATAGGAATAGTGTTAAAAGTAAATCGGCTCGTATGTGAGTAAAACTCCTGTGACTGTGCCACATACATCTGAAGTAGCTGACTTTAAAATAATTGTTTTGATGGATCAACTGCGTGAAATATTGTATCAGTCCCGTGTAGATTACTACTACCATTTTAGTCTGGATATAACATAAGAGTTGGTAGGCAGTTCTTCAGTTAACATCAAACCACGACTTCTGTGCGTGAAGAGTCTACGAAGGCAACAACAATTTGATAACGGACCCCATTCTGTTGGGATCTGTGGAGGACTGTCTTAAACGTCTATAGACATCGATGATTTTGACGCAAATTCACTAATTTTGGCACTAAATTCACCGATTTCAACTCAAAATTCGCCGATCTGGACCGAAACTGAAATAGTCCGAATCAAAATTCAATGACTTAGATTCAAAATTAAGAGATTTCGATGTAAAATATGACTGATTTTGACACAAACACGTCAATCTTGGCACAAATTTCAATGCTTCCAACCCATAGTTTTCATGGTTTAAAACCTATGGATTAGCGCATTTAACGGTCGTTTGCTTGCTAAAGTGGCAAAATTAGCTGCAGACTACGTAGAATTCCATAACACTGACTCCAACTTAAGTCTTGTAGAAAAATATTGCTATGCACTCCAGTCTCTTTTGACTCAACGGAGTAACAGGCTCAGTGGTAAAGTAAGTAGGACTGCATCATTTTGTCACCCCTTTTCCGTCCGAGCATTTCTGTCTTGGACTCGCTACATTCTTAAGGCGCCCTATCACATTTTGTTCAAGAATCTTTCTATTCTTTTTCATTCCCATGTCAGGTGTCGACAAGTTTCTTTAGTATCCAACATTGATGCGGGTCCCCAATCAAACCCGAGTGTCTACAATGTGTTTACAGGAGCACTTGTTCTTCCACTTGTCTACCCAGAAAAACTTCTGTCAGCACGTTGGTAACTGTCAAAGCTGGTCCTTATACACACTCAAACACTTCGATTGTGGTGGAGATGACTGTGTTACAATGTTATTTAGCCCATTGTAGATGACTAGCTTCACTTCAGCTGTACTGAATACAGCTTTGCGCTTAACGATTCATACAAAATATGTCAAAGCCAGCCATTATATATACTCAAATGCTTGGACTGTATTGGGGATGGAGGACAGTACTCTGTTAAAGTGGGCGTCACGAAGCTAGTCAGACCAAGCTCACCGCATTTTCTGACAACATTGGCAGCTGATGACAATTTCAAATGTCACCGCAAATCACGAAAAAATTTAGACATCTTTGATTTTAGTCTAGAATATTGTGGAGTAATTTCAAAAATAAAATTCTTGCCTAACAATACAAGAACTTCTCAAGATTTTTTTTTTACTTCAACCGGTGGGAAAGATGGAAACACTAATACATTAGGACTAAAAAAAAAACAAATAAAAACGAACATTCTCAAAGATTATAGATGCATATGATACACTTTATATTGTGGAAACATAAAAATTATCCGGGGTGAAAAGTGAAATACCGTTAAGGGATGTGAAACATTCGCCTGTGTAACGAAACATTTTGTCACTAATTGTATCGAGTCAACTATAAACGCAGTTTATTTGCGAGAGTATGCCGCCGCCAGAGATTTTGTTCCGTCAGTTCGCCTTAATAGACCCGAAAATAATCATTACTTCCGGAAATCTTTTTATTTGCAGCTGTTACTGACACTTCATCACTGCACGAATCACCCAAAACGCTGACACACGCAACACAAAAGTAATTATAGGTACTTGCAGGCCACTATGTCCGTTCAAGTCGATGGAAATATATTTGTTCTTATGCTTTTGTGAGCCCAAGTTTTCTCAAAGTATGCTGCGAGACTATTGTCCTCAGCACGCAGTAAGTGCATTGTACACAAAAACGTCGCTCTTGCTGCAGCAGTGTAGTCCATTACTACGCTTTCTGAAACGAAAATCAAGTGAGAGGAGAAGACGATGAACGAGGACTCTACGCCACAATAATAAATTTTTCCCGGAGATCACCCCGCATTCCACTAGCCGTCCGATACTTTCCTCCATCGCAGTAATCTACGACAGTTCTGTGCACTAACTTCTTTGTTAAAATCATCAATTCGGAATATTTATGTTTTCGTTTATATCCTTTTTTTGAAGAGTCATCACACATTCTCACATGTGGAGATTCGCCGATGTTACTGCATTGTTAACACTGAACACAGTCGATTCAGAAATACCATAGTGTTTTGTTTTCTGTTTATGAACCTGCGCAAAATATGTAATATTCCTTATTTCTTAACTGTTGGCCAGATCAGAAGAAATAACTTCAGTACGTACAATACGACAACCATAGATTCCTTTCGAATGTCTTATCGCCCTTTTTGTAAACCAAATGGCTGAGGCCCTTTCTCTTGCATTCCGTTCACTACAAGACACAAGCGAACGCATCTTTCTACGTAGGACTGAAATCACACGTGAACACAAAATATCGCATGGGAACACTGAAAATACAACTGCCACTGACCTGCATCACTACAGGAGTCTGTTTATGGCAACAAAGCTAAATCACAGCGCTCTGCACCTGACGATGTCATACAGTAGCTACGATCTTGAGATGGTGATGGCCACAGAGTTAGTACATTGTGTGCAAGTGTGTTGACTTCAGTTATCTGAAATACAGCATTATTGTCTTCGATTCTTGCAAAATCTCACACCCTGTCACCACTGCTCTAACAGGATCTCCATCTAAAAACGAGATTCCCATTTCCATTTTTGTGCGTCAGTTAAAGCATCGCGGATCGCGGGCGACAGTGCGTATGTTTCTGTGCAGCAATCTGGGGGGGGGGGGGGGGGATTTTACCCTGTGGTCAGCGTTAGGCTGTTTGATACCTAGTCTCCATTTTTTGACTGTTTGTGTATTTAATTCAAAATCGTCATAAACCGATGGAATCACTGATAATATTTTCCCACTATGACCGCTTCAGCCTCACCTTCCCCTATAAACTACAGCCGATCAAGCCGAAAAGTTTACATGTATGTGTGCACATGATCAGAGCATTGTATTTCTGGCTGGATCTACGTCCAGATGCCAATTTCAGCTGAGTGGGTACTAGGAATAGATTCCAGTACATTCAAGGAAGGTTACATTTATGTGTCAGCGTTATCTGGTCTTCACATTCCAGACATTTCGCAAATTGCCCCATACATTACCATGTTATACAATGACGGAAAAAATCACAACAGCAAAAAGTAATTAATGTAGAGTAATGAAATTTCGGGAATACATTTAAGATCACAGGTTAGTGAAAGCACAAAATAGCCATTGCAAGTGTTATATGCTGATAAATGATAATTAACTGAAGCCATCAGCTGCCGATAGGTGTTGTTGATATACCTCGATGGCGAGAGCTGAAAATGTGTGCCCCGACCGGGACTCGAACGCGGGATCTGCTGCTTACACGGCAGACGCTCTATCCATCTGTCTTTTTTTTTCCTCATAACTTTGGACAAGGGCCGAAATGTGGATAAAAAGGACATACACATGACTGTAAGTTTAGAATGCACGACGATTACCACTTTTTATCATACTAATTTATTTATTTATTTATATTTTTTGAGATCACATAGAACGCCCTCCAGGAGAAAAACAATTATGTGTAATTACCATCAATAACAAACAAAATAAAAAGGGATTTATAGAATTTAAAGAAAACGCCATCCTGGCAGAACAGACAAAATGGCATCCGCGTCCCGCCAGCTTGTGGGTAGACGCACACTGTATCCCAAGGCAGTGAGGCATGTTCCAGGCACGTCTTCAAGCCACCGAGGACACAGGTGAACAGCGCGACTGCAGGGACTTACCCGTTGCACTCTTCCCGTGAGACCCACATTCCCAGCTGTCCACATTTTACATACGTACTGTTCTAATATATAATTGCCCATCCACTGTTTACTGCCGGCCGCGGTGGTCTCGCGGTTAAGGCGCTCAGTCCGGAACCGCGCGACTGCTACGGTCGCAGGTTCGAATCCTGCCTCGGGCATGGATGTGTGTGATACCCTTAGGTTAGTTAGGTTTAAGTAGTTCTAAGTTATAGGGGACTGATGACCACAGATGTTAAGTCCCATAGTGCTCAGAGCCATTTGAACCATTTGAATCACTGATTACTCGCACCAACTAAGGTGATGATTCACGTAAGAGTATAGGTAACCTGTGCGCATTCACACAGACGAAGGTCAATGGCCGAGTAGCCATTTAACTGTATATGAAAATCGTAACTGTTCTTGAAAGAACAGGTTGCCCGAACTCTTACGTGAATCGTCACCTTAGTTGGCTCGAGTAATGAGTGGATGGGCAAATATCTATTAGGAACATTATGTATGTGGATTGTGGACAGTTGGGAATGTGGGGCTCACTGGAAGCGTGCAAGGAAAAAGTCCTTACAGTTGCGCTATTCAGCTGTGTCCTCGGTGGTTCAGATGGACAGTCGGCTCACAGCCGTGTTAGCGTGCGGAGCTGCTCTGCGCGCCGTCCGACGCTCCGCTGTCGGTGGTGTTTACTTCCGCGTCGCGGAGTTTGTGTCTATCGAGTCCAGTACTAACGTACTCCATGGCGCACTCGTACCGCCGTGCAACGATCAAAGTAACGTTTCAGGCCGAACATCCACGACCCAGAGCTTTCGAAGTCGAACAGTTCATCCGAGAGGATCTACGTCTGAAACCCCAGGACGTAATCGGCATACACTTTTCCATCACTGGAAGTTTTGTCTACATCAAGATGTTGACGGAGGAAATTTGCACTGACATAATTCACCGTCATGCCACCGGACTAAAATTTAAACACTCTGATGGACATATGTGTGCTGTGACAGTCGCCCATTCTGGATTCGGTCTCCGGACATTGCGGGTGTTTGAGCTCCTGTTCGAGGTACCACAGGATGTGGTCATTGCCGCTTTCCAACCATATGGCACAGTCTTGGGTCACGTCGCGGAGAAGTGGCAAACATTTACCACCTACCCCGTAATAAATTGCGTCCGGCAAATAAAAATTGAGCTGACGAAACATGTCCCATCGTACCTGCTGATTGGCGGTGTGAGGACCATCGTCACGTACGATGGACAGCCACGAACGTGCGCAGGATGTGGCCAGGAGGGACATGTACGTTCCGAATGCTTACACCGCCGTTTAATACAGACGCCGTTACGTGAAGAGACTCAGGCTTCGACGGTCACGTCCTCATCCATCACCTACGCCAAGGTTGCACAGGATCCCGTCGTGCCACTACCGATTGCGCCAGCAGCATCTTCAACGCCACCCGCCGCAGCACAACGCGCCGACGACACAAGCATGGCGTCGCCTCCAGTGCTCGTTTCAGGACCGTCCGGTTTGCAGACCGAAACCGATGTTCCTGTTGGAACCATGGACGTCGACATCGGTGTCGTGCCGACGTCTGCCTTTGTCCAGACAGGTTCGGCGTCAGATGACGGGCGACCACATTCTGATTCAGAAGGCCACATCAGAAAACAGCGGTCGCCTCGCAAACACAGGAAACGACGACGAACGCCTTCCGATGACGCCCTTTCTCAGACGGCCCCGTGAGACGTCGACCTGATGTCTGACGGTGACCTCCCACATTGCGACCAGTCACGCGATGTGGCAGCAACAGGCGCCCCTCCTGTGACGCCTCCTCTCCCAGCCAAGGACGTGTCCTCGGCGTTGTCAACGAATGATGACGGCGGTCCCCCTGCCACTCATGATGCGGAATCCACAACACCCGTTCCAGAAGTGCGTGACCGTCACATGTCCACGTCGTCAGCTTCCTGGGCCGATGACGTTGAAGAAGATGTAGAACAGACTGCCAGCGTGTCTGCACAGGAGTCCACCACGGCGACACTGGGGCTAGCGCCCCGCCAGTAATTATCACCACTGCGGCACCACCGGCGGGTGTGCACCTGCCGGCTACTTCTACCGCACGTTCGGCAAATACTGAGGATGGCCGTACATAGCAATATCGTATCGCCACGATGAATCTTGCCACCATTCGTGCCCCCCACAAGCTGGCTATGTTCCGAGACACTATTTACTCTGCGGGTGTTGATATAGCACTCTTACAAGAGGTGTTTGTGGCTGACTTCCTAGTTCCCACCAGATACGACGCCCATGTTTCCCCCGCATCCGACACCGGTAGCGGCGTCGCCATCCTGCTACGCGACGGACTCCCTGCAAGGGACGTCATCTACCTCCCCACTGCGCGAGGCATGGCCCTCACACTGTTCGGCGTGCGTATTATTAATGTCTACGCTCCGTCCGGAACTGGCCGCCGTCATGACCGACAAACTTTTCTTTGCCGAAAGCGTCACACCCCTCTTCACAGGTCCGCAGGACGATTTGGTAGTCGGTGGGGATTTTAACTCGACCCAAGAGCCCTCGGACCAACTCCCGCGACATTCACCTTGTGCATCTCTCTCAGTGGTCATCGACCGTCTACGACTTGTTGACACTTGGAAGAAGCTCCACGGAATTCAACTGGGCTACACCTCTCACTCGTCAAGCAGCATAGATCGCATCTACGTTACCCGCTCCCTTGCTGATGGCACACGTCATGCGGAAGTCTGGCCCTTGGCCTTTTCAGACCATGATGCGTACCTTTTTGAAGTCACTCTCGCCCAACAGCGAGTGTGGCATAGTCGTGGTCTGTGGAAACTCAGTGTCGCTCACTTGACCTCCTCAGACTGTCGCCGTATGGTCGAAGAAGCGTGGGCACGCTGCCGCCATCGTCGAGAAGCCTATGACTCTACCTTATCATGGTGGCTCTCCTGTGCAAAGCCGACCCTCAGGAAGACACTGCCTCGTGATGACTGGGTGGTGTGTGCTGTCCTTAGGTTAGTTAGGTTTAAGTAGTTCTAAGTTCTAGGGGACTGATAACCATAGATGTTAAGTCCCATAGTGCTCAGAGCCATTTGAACCAAGGAAGACACTGATGAGTTATGGGAAGGAATTTAAGGCGTGGCAAACTAATACCCTGCACTTCTACTACACCATACTATGTGACTGTGCGACGATGCCTTTTTCGCCAGCCCGTCAGTCGATGGTCCATCGCGCGAAGGCGCAGATCTCCTTGATCATGCGGCGTTACTTGGAAGGAACCGTAGTCCGTCCTCGTGCTTCTAATCGTATCCCTCAAGAACGTCCGTCGATGTACCACCTCCTTCAGGAACGACAACGACGACGACGAGCTCTGATCCAAGAACTCACTGATGTGGAAGGGCGCTGGCACGACACCCAACAAAGCATCGGTCGTGCTCTCCATGCTCATTTTGCCGGGCTATACGCAGCCGTACCACATTCTGCAGCACTGATCACAGAAGTCGCTCAGCTTACTACGAACAATCTTCCGGAGGATGCAGTACATGACCTCCAAGACGACGTAACTACAGATGAAGTGGTAAATGCTATCAAGGCGGGTAACAAAACAGATCTCCTGGACCTGACGGTATACCCATCGAATCTTATAAAAGTTTTCACTATTTGTTGGCTTCCACGTGGACGGCAATCGCACAAGAGCAGATGTCACCGATGACAGTGGTCCAGAGCGCCTTTCTAGATGGCATTATTATCCTCGTACATAAACCGCACGGGTTATCGAGGGTCCAGGACTATCGACCAATTACTTTGCTCAACAGCGACATGAAAATATTCACACGGCTATTGGCATCGCGACTCAATAAGGTTGCACGTTACGTCACATCCTGCGACCAGACTTCCCTGGGAGGCCACAACAACATCCGTACGGCCCTTTGCCGTTACAGAGACATGATAGCATTGGCGCATTATCAACGTCTCCCTGGTGCCTTCGCTTCACTGGACTTTAGCCAGGCTTTCGACCGTGTTGACCACTCCTATTTACGGACAGTTCTTGAGCATATGGGATTTCCTGGCGGTATTGTCACAGTGGTTATGCGCCTGTTGAGTAGTGCAACCTCTAAAATCATGTACACCGACCCTGGTCATCGCACGATCTATACGACAAGGCTGCCCCCTTTCCACGATTTTGTATCCTTTCGCCTTGGAACCCCTGCTCCAGAGCATGCCCCAACGTTTGGAAGGTATGGCTGTGCACGACCACCGTTTCAGTTGTACAGCCTACGCAGACGACACAGTACTATATCTGCGCAGTGAAGATGAAGTATGAGCAGCACTGACATGGTTGTCGACTTACGGCGAAGCGTCGCGGAGCTGCCTCAACGTGTCAAAGTCCAAGGTCCTGCTCATTGGTGAGGGCTTGCAGGAGAGATGCGTTGCCCCCCTTAGTGTTGCCGCCACCATACAATGTCTTGGACTTGATTTCGCAGCACATCTGCGCCGCTCAGCGACTATCAATGGTAGACGCTTGCTACAGACAATCAGAGCAAATCTCGCAGATCACCAGCTACGAGCTCTCGACGTTATCCAACGCGCGCAATACGTGATCATGTATCATGCTTCCCCTATACCACACGTGGCTCAAGTACTACCAGTCCCAAATCTCCTGGCCCGACGACTGTTGATGGCTTTCGGCTCCTTCGTCAGCTCGGGGATGTTATTCAAGGTGCAATATGAATCCCTTGCACAGCCACGATATCGTGGCGGGGTGGGACTCATCCACGTGCCGACTCGTGTCAAGGCACTTTACGTCAGCTACCAACTAAAACTTTGGCATCATTGCCCGCAGAGCCTTACTAGCCTCCAGCTTCACAACTTTGCGCCGGCCTTCTTGTCCGCCCCAGCACTGGTATCGACTATTCCAACCCCCTTTTATTAAATCCAACGATTTTTCCTGGAGTTCAGCTATATCTACCGGTCCTTACCACTTACTCGTTTGTACCTCATTCATTGTCCCAGGAAGGGGAAACTTTATTGACACATTCCTGGGGTCAGATACATCACATGATCACACTGACAGAACCACAGGCACATAGACACAGGCAACAGAGCATGCACAATGTCGGCACTTGTACAGTGTATATCCACCTTTCGCAGCAATGCAGGCTGCTATTCTCCCATGGAGACGATCGTAGAGATGCTGGATGTAGTCCTGTGGAACGGCTTGCCATGCCATTTCCACCTGGCGCCTCAGTTGGACCAGCGTTCGTGCTGGACGTGCAGACCGCGTGAGACGACGCTTCATCCAGTCCCAACATGCTCAGTGGGGGACAGATCCGGAGATCTTGCTGGCCAGGGTAGTTGACTTACACCTTCTAGAGCACGTTGGGTGGCACGGGATACATGCGGACGTGCATTGTCCTGTTGGAACAGCAAGTTCCCTTGCCGGTCTAGGAATGGTAGAACGATGGGTTCGATGACGGTTTGGATGTACCGTGCACTATTCAGTGTCCCCTCGACGATCACCAGTGGTGTACGGCCAGTGTAGGAGATCGCTCCCCACACCATGATGCCGGGTGTTGGCCCTGTGTGCCTCGGTCGTATGCAGTCCTGATTGTGGCGCTCACCTGCACGGCGCCAAACACGCATACGACCATCATTGGCACCAAGGCAGAAGCGACTCTCATCGCTGAAGACGACACGTCTCCATTCGTCCCTCCATTCACGCCTGTCGCGACACCACTGGAGGCGGGCTGCACGATGTTGGGGCGTGAGCGGAAGACGGCCTAATGGTTTGCGGGACCGTAGCCCAGCTTCATGGAGACGGTTGCGAATGGTCCTCGCCGATACCCCAGGAGCAACAGTGTCCCTAATTTGCTGGGAAGTGGCGGTGCGGTCCCCTACGGCACTGCGTAGGATCCTACGGTCTTGGCGTGCATCCGTGCGTCGCTGCGGTCCGGTCCCAGGTCGACGGGCACGTGCACCTTCCGCCGACCACTGGCGACAACATCGATGTACTGTGGAGACCTCACGCCCCACGTGTTGAGCAATTCGGCGGTACGTCCACCCGGCCTCCCGCATGCCCACTATACGCCCTCGCTCAAAGTCCGTCAACTGCACATACGGTTCACGTCCACGCTGTCGCGGCATGCTACCAGTGTTAAAGACTGCGATGGAGCTCCGTATGCCACGGCAAACTGGCTGACACTGACGGCGGCGGTGCACAAATGCTGCGCAGCTAGCGCCATTCGACGGCCAACACCGCGGTTCCTGGTGTGTCCGCTGTGCCGTGCGTGTGATCATTGCTTGTACAGCCCTCTCGCAGTGTCCGGAGCAAGTATGGTGGCGGTGTCAATGTGTTCTTTTTTCCATTTCCAGGAGTGTATATAGCAATGATAAATACGTAACGTTTTAAAAAATATGGCAGCGTCTTTCTCTAAAACAATTGAGTCATTCCTGCTTTTAAAAGCAAAGGCCTCAGTGACAGGTTAAAGTGGGAATGGTTTACTTCGAGTCAGCCATGGAAAAGCTGTTGTGTAGCATACGTTTTAAATGTGCTACTTAGTCCACAACGTGGATCTGTGAGCCAAACTTCCATAAAGCACGCGTTTTGTAAAGAGTGCAACACATGCGTGTGGACGGGGAGGGGGCGGTGGGGGGGGGGAGGGGGAGGGGGAAGAGGAGGGGAAAGGATACTTCGATAGCCAATCTACAACGATTCCTAAATGGGAGGAACACTAATGAGTGACTGTGGAAACTGATGTATGTACTACTTCCACCTCACATTTTTGGTTCCTAATTGTAGCAAAGTTTGTGTAATAGGATTTCTCACGTGCTTGAGTGCTTTTTTATAGCGATACCAGTTACTCAAAAATTGTATGCATCACCCTTCTGTTACGTGTGTTTTTGAAGTATATCAACTGTATAATGAATAATTTTAGCAATGAGACTTTGTTCTGTAAATTGTCATAAATCGTTCTCGAAGTATCGGTGTTGCTTTAGCCTTTATTTTTTTTTATCAGTTGCCTATAGGCATGCGAATGTGCGTAGTGTTTATGAAAATATGATAGGATATCTCGCGTGGCTGTGAATTTAGTTTTTAATTTTAACCGTTATTTGCTCGCCGTGATAGAAGTTCACATAGAAAGTGACAGGTTGTGGCTGAGACATCTTTCTGTGAGCTATGTACCAGACGAATGGTCGCAAATCCCCTGTGCGTGTCTCAGCCTTGTCGGACACTACCTTCTTGTCTCTAAACATAACGAGATGGACGTCAGGTTGTAAGATAAGGTAAAACAGGACTAGAAGAAATTTATCACTTATCATTTTTCCCATTTTTGCATGTTTTCAGCTTCTTCTCAATGAATTTGTCTTGAATGTAGAGATAACTGCTGGACACAGACACTAGTTCACGCAGTACTTCCTCGCAATACGTTTCCTCATCTTGACCTGTGGGCTCGATGCTAAGCAGTACATATTTATTACTAATTGATACGCAAGAAGATTCAATAGAATACACAATTGATGACAGAACATACTCTTAATGAAAGGAAGAAATATGTTTTACGCATCTAATTTCGTTTGGTACCTCACCGCTGTTGTCGGCTGGTGGATACATTAAAATTATAACATTATTACAGCCGAAAAGTTTGTTTGCGTCAGTGTGTAAAAAACGAGGTGAGATGGATGTTGTTCGACCACTACTTGTAACATCCAAGCCCATGCAGCAACTGCTAATAGACCGTACTGTGCTTAAATATAGTGTAAATATAACACCAAGCCTCTTAGTGTACAAGCACACTGTAGCAAGACAAGGTTACTCACAGAATGGCATGGTGGCATATGCAGTGTATCGCGCGACTGCTTGTACTCGGCCAGCTGACTCAAAGCTCCCCCAGGCTGACAGCGTGATGGCTCACAAACACTACATGTTCCTGCACGTTTCTCACGCTACACATGCACAAGTGTATTACCTAAAAGACGTACTCCTCAAGCGTTAACTCAACTCCAGATTCAATAACAGATCAGAGAGTTTAAATTTACACACATATTTGGGTGAGGGAATCTTTTGTAATAATGTTCAGTATCTCTGATCCATTTGGGAGACGCTTGTGATTCAGGTCATGTGAGATGATGGAGGCAAAACCTGAAGCCCTGGCGCTAGGGTGTGGGGTATCATGGGGATCACGACCTGCCACCAAGGCGGTGTGGAGTGCTGAGATAGGCCGCTCACTGGCACAGTCTGCGTTCCTTCCCTCACCGTAGACATGTAGCAGCGCTTGTAGTGACTGTAGCACTGCGGATAATCGTGTGACTGCCATTTGCACTTGGTGGTTACTGGTGGCACGCAGGAGGCTGTGAATGTTTATAAAAAAAGAACATTGTAACTGTTCCCTTCCTTCCTACCAGACTGGGTAGTACAGCGTGACAACATATAATATAACGTCCGAAGTAATTGTTAATCATGGAGCCAGGGAATATCAGTGTAAGTTGTTTGAAAAAAGGATTCCTGCACCTAAACAGTGTAATGGGTACATAGCAAGAATGTACTTTGTTTAAAAAATGAATTCCAACACCTCCACAGTGTAATCATTAGGTTGAAAAGGTGAATTTTGATTAAAAAGTTAACCCCAACACCTCCGCAGTGCAGTCCATAAGAAGCAGAGGCGGGGAAGGGGCGGGGGGTGGGGGAGGGAGGGGGAAGAGGAGGGGAAAGGATACCTCGATAGCTAGTCTATAACGATTCCTAAATGGAAGGAACACTAATGAGTGACTATGGAAACTGATGTATGTACTACTTCCACCTCACATTTTTTTTCCAAAATGCAGCAAAGTGCATGTTTTAGGATTTGTCATGTGGTTGAGTGCTTTTTTTATAGCAATACCAATTACTCCAGAATTGTATATATCACCGTTCTGTTCCAGAGTGCAATCGTTAAGTTGAAAAGGTGTATTTTTATTAAAAAGTGAACCCCAACACCCTCACAGTGCAATCCATAAGAAGCAGAGTTTACTTTCTTTAAGAAACTAATTTCACCGTTTCAAAGTGTGACTGTTACGTAGCAACAGTGTACTTCATTTAAAAATATGTCTCTCACGCATGCAAGTAGACTAGACCCGCCATCTTATCTATCTTAGTTCAATAAGACTGTCTGTAATAATAATAACAACAATAATAACAATAGTAACAATAAATCATAGTGGACACCCAACACGTATGCTAGACATGCCCTGCACAGTGCTGTCGAGTCTCGTATGTCTGGAGGGACCAAAAACGTTCCCAAATATTTAAATAAAAATGCCATTTAACTGTTTAAATACATTAAATAAGCTACCTCAGTTGTAATTTTTATTTTCAGCCATTTTACGCTTGGTAATGTCCACTGTCACATCACAGAGGTGGAGAAAAATTCTTTGGGGCAAACTTGTATCACACTTTACGTATCCACTATCTTGGACTGCTGTGTTTGATTGTGATGTCATAGAGGCAGCCATCTTGGGTCCGCCACACTGCCTCACAAATTATCCTAACTAAGCCGGCAGATAGATGGAATGAGTACATTGAGGGCCTCTATGTGTGGGGGGGCATACCACATGACGTGATAGAAGAAGAAACAGACTTCGTTAGGGAAGAAACATGGGATCCAGTATTGGCATCACAATTTAGAAGAGATCTGGAAGACATAAAATCAAGTAAGGCTGAAGCGATGGATAGCATTATATGAGAATCATTGGGGAAAGCCGTAACAAAACGATTATTCATGTTGGTGTGTAGAATATATGAGACTGGGTGTATATCATCAGACTTTTGGAAAAACAACACACTCTTAGTTCCCAAGAGTGCATGAACCGATAAGTGCGAGAATTATCTCGCAATCAGCTTAACAGTGATGCATCCAAGTTGCTGACAAGAATAATATACAGAGGAATGGAAACGATAACTGAGGATCTGTTAGATGACGATCGCTTAGCCTTAGGAAATGCAAAGGCACCAGAGAGGCTGTTCTGACATTGTGGTTGATAACGGAGGCAAGACTAAAGAAGAATCACAAGACGTTCATAGAATTTGTCAACCCGGAAAAATCGTTCGACAATGTAAAACAGTGCAAGATGTTCGAAGTCCTGGGAAAAGTATGGGTAAGCTATATGGAAATACGGGTAATATAAATAAGTACAAGAACAAAGAGGAAAGACCAAGAATGAAGAGCACTGATTAAAAGGGATGTAAGATATACATGTAGTCTTTCGGATCTGCTGTTCAGTATACATACGTCGAAGAAGAAATTATAGATATAAAAGAAAGATTCAAGGGTGGGATTAAGACTCAAGGTGAAAGGATATCAATGTTAAGATTCGCTGACGACATAGTTATCCTCAGTGAAAGCGCAGAAGAACTACGGGATCTGATGAACGGAGTACAGAATATAGACCGAGCGTAAATCGAAGAAAGACTAAAGAAATGAGAAGTAGCAGAGGTGAGAACAACGAGAGACTTAACATCAGAATTAGTGATCATGAAGCAGATGAAATTAAGGAATTCTGCAACATATGCAGCAAAATTACCCATGATGGACGGAGCAAGTAGGACATACAAAGCACACTAGCACTGGAAAAGAAGGCATTTCTGGCCAAGAGATGTCTACTAATATCAAACATAGGTCTTAACTTGAGGAAGAAATTTCTGAAAACATACTGGTGATTATAATTAAACTTTCAAATCGCTGTAGAAATAACACTGCTGATCAGAATGACGTCACGGAATGTTATCGGAGAAGGGGGGAAAAGGTACGGCAGAAGAAAAATGAATAGTTACAAAATATAGCAATAGACGGCGCTGTAAGCATCATAATTTAATGGTGGTCGACTACAAATGACAAATGAATCACACAACAACGGCTACGGTGTACGTTTGACGTTAAACAAACTGTAGTAATCAGTGTGCATGAGTGTACAGGTGTGATGCTTTAAGACCATCCACCACGGCAGGGTCATATCACATCGGATGGGAAAAATCGGTTTTTAGTTGTCCGGAGGCCAAAAAACACATAAAAAGCATCAATCAAAATCAAATCGGATTATTAGTTTTCGTGTGACTGGCGCAAAACATGTTCAACATGCTGTCCACCGTTTTCTGCAAAAAGCTGAAATCGAGAAACAGCATGTTCCACAACTGATCGAAGTGTTTCTGGGGTCACTTTCAGAATGTGTTGCGCAATGCGTGCCTTCTATACAGCTAAGTTTGTAATCGGAACACTGAACGCAGCATCTTTCAGGCAGCCCCACAGCCAGAAGTCACATGGGTTAAGATCAGGCGTTCGGGGCGGCCAGGCTGGAGTGAAATGGCGGCTGATAATTCTAGAATTTCCGAAATGGCGTTTGAGCAGCTGCTTCACTGGATTATCAATGTGCAGAAGTGCGCTATCTTGCACAAAAATGATCCCATCCACGCTGTTGGAGAGCTGGAATGACGCGGTTACGCGCTAGACACTCATAGCGTTTACTAGTGACAGAATATGTAACAGGACCGGAAGCACGTGTCTCTTCAGAAAAAATATGGCCCTATGATAAATGATACCGTAAACTCTCACCACACAGTGACCTTTTCAGGTGGAAGTGATACTGGTTGATTTGCGTGTGGATTTTACGTTGCCCATATTTGACAATTCTTTGTATTGACATTTCCTCTCAAATGGATGTGGTCTTCGTCTCTCCACAGAATCTTCCACGGCCAATCATTGTCCACTTCCATGCTACAAGAAATACTAAAGCAAAGGTCTCTCTTGCTGGCAGGTCGACATGAAGCAACTCGTGCACATAGGAAATTTTGAATGGATAGAGAAGAAGGATGTTTCGTAGGATTTCACGCACCGTGCTCACGAGTATGTCCAATCTTCGGGCAATTCTCCGTGCACTACAGGTTTGCACACCACCACTCGTCTCCTCCTGCGTTGCTGTGGCCACTGCCTCAACTAACGTCGAATCAATTCGTTTCCTCCCTTTACCTGGTTGCACACCAAAAGAGCCCGTCTTTTCGAATTTCCGAATCATTTTCTCCATACACACGGCAGTCATCGGACCAACGCCTTTCTTCAAACCCTTCAGTGTCCGGAACTTCTGCAGAGCGACGTGTACACTGTGGTGTCACCGCCAGACACCACACTTGCTAGGTGGTAGCTTTAAATCGGCCGCGGTCCATTAGTACATGTCGGACCCGCGTGTCGCCACTGTCAGTAATTGCAGACCATGATCATGCAGATCATGACAAGCACCAACTATGACGTAGGTTAAGTTAGTAGAGTAGGACTTGGATTAGAATACTAACATAGGAAACTGCAGCGATTACTAACCTTGGCCGGCCATGTGCCAGGGGCACGCTCCCCGGGGTTAGCTCGAAGAGCCTGGCCACTCCAAGTAGGTTTGTACTTACTGGAACACCTGTGACGCTGCAGTTAGTAGTCATTTCTAGGTTAGAAGTAGGTAAAATTAAACTGCCCATTGTTATTGTAGGAAATTAACACCAGCTTAGGAACTTAAGAAGTAGTAGCTCACTAATTTAAATTATAGGTAAATTAAACTGCCCATTGTTATTGTAGGAATTCAACACCAGCTTAGGAACTTAAAAAGTAGCTCACTAACACAAATTGTAATATTAGCTGCAAAAAACTTAGACTTATGAAACAATTATGGCCCACTAATCATGTTAGGAGGTGGGCTAAATATGTATAATTAATATTGTTGTCAATAAAGAATTTTTTTTTTTTTAATTGCAGACCGAGCGCCACCACACGGCAGGTCTAGAGAGACGTACTAGCACTCGGCCCCAGTTGTACGACGGCGTTGCTAGCGGCTAGACTGACGAAACCTTTCTCTCAATTGCCGAGAAATAGTTAGAATAGCCTTCAGCTAAGTCCATGGCTACGACCTAGCAAGGCGCCATTAACCATATCTAGAGAGAGTCTCACTTGTATTTTCAAGTATGCTGTATACAAATGATGGAGTAAAGTTAAGTATTCATGGAGCTACGTATTTTTCTTTATAGCATTCATTACGTATCCTGTTTCAGACATAAGCAAGCCTGCGTAAATTAAACGCGTGCCTTTCGGTTACCCGTCACTGTGGACTGGCTGTCTTGTCAGTCCACAACAGTTTGGCGACGAGTGTAACAGTGTTCTTTCTTCTTGCTTAAATTACTTGTGTCATGGCTTCGCCACATTCTCCAGATGTACTGTCCGAATTTTATCGCTTGCAGAATCAGCAGACGCAGGCGTTATTGGATGCCCTTACACAGCTCGTCCAGGGTCAACGTGCACTGCAAAAAGATGCGGCCGCCGCTGCATCGCTACCGCAGCCACAACACGCAGTTGCACCGTCCTTCCGTAATTTTGATTCAACCCAGGAAACATGGACGGAGTGGTCACGCCAATTTGGATTCCATCTCGCCGCCTACAGAATTCAAGGTAATGAGCGGCAGCCGTTTTTGCTTTCGTGTGTAGGTGTGTCCACCTACCGTGTGATAGTGAAATTGTTTCCCCGACGCGACGTAGCAACTCTGTCCTACGAGGAAATTTTGTCAGCCTTAGATGCCTATTTCAAAGAAACAGTAAATGTCGTTGCAAAAAGGTATAGGTTCTTTCGTACAAAACGTATGGCCGGTCAGACTAATCGGGAGTGGGTTGCAACTTTGCAAGGCCTTACTAGGGATTGTGCTTTTGAGTGTGAATGTGGACTCCCTTATTCAGATACTATGGTGCGTGATGCAATTGCACAGAACGTTTCTGATGTTCGCATAAGGGAACAGATTTTGAAACTCGTCAATCCGTCCCTTCAACAAGTGATAGACATATTGGATAGGCAAGACACACTTGACTTTGCTCAGGAATCATTTGCAACTTCGCCAGCTGTGTGTCGCATTAACCGGCCCGCCGGGCGCGCTGCACGGAACTGTAAACAGACTTCGCGCACGTCCGCACCGCCTCGTGTGCCGCGTAAGCCTGCAAATGCAGTGCTGAAATCATGCCCGCGGTGTGCAACTGGACATTCGCGTAAGAATTGCCCGTCACGCCAAGCTATTTGCTTTTTCTGTAATAAAAAAGGACATGTTCAAAGTGTTTGCCAGAAAAAGCTTAGATCGGACGCTCACAACCATTCCAGGCCCTTTGCTTCGCGCCGGAATCGAACCAAGGACACTCAGGCTCGGGAACCTTCGCCCATGGACATTCATGTAGTCAATGCCACTCCGCCCTGTGCTACTCTCTCTAACTGTGACTGTGTTCGTCCCACAAAAAGTGTGCGTCGACGTCGACGGAAATCCCGTCACGTCACAAGTGATTCTGTACCAGTGTCTGTTCAAGTTGCACAAAACAGTCGCTCTTGTCGTCAGCAGGACAATAAACTTTTTGTAGATTTGGACTTTGCCGGACAAGTGATACCGTTCCAGCTCGATACCGGAGCTGCAGTTTCACTACTCAATCACGCCACGTACAAACAACTGGGCGCACCTCCGTTGCGTGCCGCAAATGTTCAGTTAAATAGTTATTCAGGACAGCATATCCCTGTGTTAGGACAGTGCAGCCTTCTTGCAACATACAAGGGACAAACAAAACTTGTCATTTTACGTTCTTCATTCTTCTGCAGTGAACTTGTTTGGTTTAGATTTATTTCAGTTGTTTAACTTGTCTATCGTAAATCAGGTCCTATCAATGAACCAGACTGTGCCTTCCGCCAGTGTTTCTCGTTTATGTGAAGAATTTGCAGACATTTTTGCACCGGGCCTTGGTTGCGCTAAGAACTATGAAGCACATTTGGAACTAAAAGTCAACGCGGAACCGAAATTTTTCAGAGCGCGCAATGTTACCCACACATTGCGTGATGAGGTCGCAAGAACATTAAACGATTTAGAATCACAAGGTGTAATTGAACGTTGTGCAGGCTTCTCTCTGGGCCTCACCCTTAGTAATTTTGCAAAAACCTTCCGGAAAATTGAGACTTTGCGTGGACTTCAAGGCCACAGTGAATTCACAACTTGTGCCTGCAACTTTTCCTTTACCCCGCGCGGAAGATATTTTTGACAAACTGTGCCCGGGACAATATTTTTCAAAGTTGGACTTAGCAGATGCGTACTTGCAAATACCAGTGGACGCAGAATCCCAGCGCGTCTTGGTGGTTAACACGCATCTTGTTTTGTACAGATTCAAAAGACTGCCATTCGGGTGTGCATCCGCCCCTGCATTGTTTCAGCAATATTTACAAACTGTTTGTGCGTCGGTCCCTACTGCAACAAACTATCTGGACGATATTGTGATCTCCGGAAAGACATCAGAAGACCATTAAATCAATCTTAGGACATTATTTCAGGTCTTGCGGCAGAATGGTCTGCGTTTGAGGAAGGACAAATGTGTGTTTTTTGCTCGTGACTTACCATATCTGGGACATGTAATCAATGCCCAAGGCATACATCCGAGTCCAGAGCACCTCCGTGCCATACAGGACTTGCCTTCGCCGCAGAATTTGAAGCAGCTACAGAGTGTGTTGGGAAACATTAACTATTATAACCAATATGTTCCACATGCCTCTTCCATTTCAGCTCCGCTTCATCGCTTACGCCGTAAAGGTGTTCCGTTCGTCTGGACGACGGAATGCGAACGCGCCTTTCGCCAGTTGAAATCGGCGTTGCTTTCAAATACTTGCCTTACGCCATTCGATCCCCAGAAACCCCTTTTGTTGATGGTAGATGCATCGGATTTCGGGATCGGTGCTGTGCTTGCGCACAAAGATGGTTCGCATGATCGCCCTATTGCTTTTGCGTCCAAATTGCTGTCGTCTGCGCAAAGAAATTATTCCCAGATAGAGAAAGAAGCTTTGGCTCTTGTGTTTGGTGTTACAAAGTTTCATGATTTCTTGTATGGTCGTCACTTTACCATCATCACAGACCACAAACCTTTGACCTCGCTTTTTCATCCGAACAAGCCTGTACCTCCACGTATAGCGCAGAAATTCATTCGCTGGTCTATTTTCCTCTCGCAGTACCGCTACGATATCTTGTATCGGTCCACTGCTAAGCACGGAAACGCTGATGCGTTGTCCCGTTTGCCTGTTGCTGAGGATAAAGCATTCGATTCTTCCGAACTTGCTTGCATGTTCATTGATGCGGAAACTGATGACGTGGTCGAATCGTTTCCGATTGATTTTCGTCGTGTAGCTACAGCCACAGCTGCCGACCCTGTCCTTGCTACCGTTTTGCGTTTTGTTGCTACGCAATGGCACTTGTCAAAGTCGCGGATCGAGGATCCGTTGGTTCGCCGATTTTTTGCTCACAAGGAGAGACTTTTTGTACGACTTGGTGTTTTGTTGTTGCGTTCTGATAATGATCAGTCTAGGGTCGTGGTCCCACGTTCGTTACAGTCCTCTGTCTTAAAGCTTCTCCACCAAGGACATTGGGGTATAGTGCGTACGAAACAACTTGCTCGTCAGCACTGTACTTGGTTCGGAATCGATGCTGTGATTACGAATATGTGCTCTTCTTGCATGGACGAACAACAATCCGCACCGCCGCGGAAATTCTTTGAATGGCCGATAGCCACTTCCCCTTGGCAACGCTTACACATCGATTTTGCTGGTCCATTCTGGAATGCTCGATGGTTGGTTGTTGTCGATTCCTTCAGTAATTTTCCTTTTGTTGTCCGGATGTCTTCCACGACGTCTTCTGCCACCATCCAAGCGTTGTCTGCTATCTTTTGCATTGAAGGTCTTCCACAGACTATTGTTTCAGACAATGGCCCACAATTCATGTCTGCAGAATTGCAGTCATTCTGCAAGGCCAATGGTATTCAACATCTGATATCCGCGCCGTTTTCGCCTCAGTTAAACGGTGCCGCTGAACGATTGGTCCGGACTTTCAAGTCGCAGATGTTGAAATTGAAAGAGTCGCATTCTCGGGAGGACGCGTTGTTGCTCTTTTTGTCTTCGTATCGCTCTCAGCCCCGAGATGGTCGCTCGCCGGCTGAGTTGCTCCATGGTCGTCCTCATCGAAGCTTGATGTCTTTGCTGCATCCGCCGCATCAGGTTCCTGTGCAGCGGCAGACTCCTGCTTTTGCTCCAGGCGACGTTGTATTTTATCGCAACTATCGCGGTTCACGGCGTTGGCTCGCAGGGCACATTCTTCGCTGCCTCGGCCGCGCGATGTATTTGGTTTTGGGGGCCTCTGGTGAGGTGCGTCGGCATCTCAATCAGCTGCGCCTCTGTCGTCGCCTGGGTTCTGCCGCTCCCCGTCTGCTTTCAGCGACGGTGCCGTCCGGTCAGCGCCCTGGGGACCCATCTACTGGCTCGCCTCATCCCCAGGTGTTCCCGACGATGCCTTCCATTTTGCCCCATGGCGTCGCGCCGCCGCCGCAGCCGCCGCCGGCGCCGCCCGCAGTGGACGCTTCGCTGCAGCCGCCAAGCGCTTCCTTGGGTCGCGCGCCGCCGATCGCTTCCCGTGACCAGCTGTCCTCCGCCATGGAACTCTTGCCCGCTCCGGAGCACATGGCGTCATCGCGCGTCGGATACCCCGACGCAATGGAGGTCGACCCTTCGCCCCCCCCCCCCCCCTGTCTCTTTACGGGCGCATACACCGCATGTTGACGTGCACCCTGGACTAGGTTTCCAGGCGTTTCCTAGCTCCCCTCGGACCGAATGGCTGGGTGCGGGTGGCACAGCCTCGCCTGTTGTTAGGTTCCCCACCTCATCGCATACGTCAACATGGGGCCCTCCCCACGGCGGGCGGAAGCCTTATAACACGACCGTTCGCCGATTTGCGGGGGAGGAATGTGGTGTCACCGCCAGACACCACACTTGCTAGGTGGTAGCTTTAAATCGGCCGCGGTCCATTAGTACATGTCGGACCCGCGTGTCGCCACTGTCAGTAATTGCAGACCATGATCATGCAGATCATGACAAGCACCAACTATGACGTAGGTTAAGTTAGTAGAGTAGGACTGACGACTGACGAAGCCTTTCTCTCAATTGCCGAGAGATAGTTAGAATAGCCTTCAGCTAAGTCCATGGCTACGACCTAGCAAGGCGCCATTAACCATATCTAGAGAGAGTCTCACTTGTATCATCAAGTATGCTGTATACAAATGATGGAGTAAAGTTAAGTATTCATGGAGCTACGTACTTTTCTTTATAGCATTCATTACGTATCCTGTTTCAGACATAAGCAAGCCTGCGTGAATTAAACGCATGCCTTTCGGTTACCCGTCACTGTGGACTGGCTGTCTTGTCAGTCCACAACATACACAGTCATCAATCTTGTAATACAGCTTTACAAGCAGAGCGCGATCCTGCATTGAGACAGTCATTGCGAATGTCGCAGACGCGAATGGCGGAAAAGCTGTGACCCGGTGTGTTTATACCAACATCAACGGGTCGTGCGCATGACAGGTGTTTACATTTATGTATTCTGACATACACAGAGCCATCTGTTGATAAATTTTCACCCTTTTTTTCCTTCTGCCATACGTTTTCCCCCTTCTCAGATAATATTCCTTTGCAATTTGACGTCATTCTGAACAGTGGTGTTACTTCTACAGCGTTTTGAAAGTTTAACTTTCATTATAATCACCATATATATCTGGAGCACAGCACTGTAGGACAGTGAGACATGGACTGTGGAACAATCAGAACACAAGAAAACAGAAGTATTTGAGATGAGGTGCTCCAGAATAATCTTGAAAATTAGGTGGACTGACAAGTTAAGGAATGAAGAGGTTCTCTGCAGAAACGGAGAGAAAAGGAATATATGGGAAACACTGACGAAAGAAGAAGGAACAGGACGATTGGACATCTATTAAGACATCAGGCAATAACTTGCGTGGCCATTTATATGTAAGGCAAACGGTCCAGTGGGTTCGAGGGAAGGGGGCGTGGAACATAAATTATAATTTACGCTAGAACCGACATAACCTTCATACTAAATTCTAGAGATGTTCATTACATAATGGGTACTAATCGATTGAGAACTTTCATTTAACTCTGAATTGATATCCGTCATCAACATCAGAACGAATACACTCTTGTATCTGTTGTGGCTTGGAAGCAAACGGCCTCAGAATGAGGTCTTGAGGAATTTATTACAATGCCTCAAACAGAAGCTATGGTAGCTTGTGCAGATTGTTGATTAGGGGCTAGGATGAGAATATACGCCTTGCCATCTCATCCCAGTCATACCCCATCTATAAGAAATCAAGGAATGGGTAGGCAAGTCAATGATCCATATTCGAGGTAATTGTGTTGTGAAATACAGCGTGGAGTTTTAAATCATCACGCAGGAAAATACCAAAATGGCTCTAAGCACTATAGTATTTAGCATCTGAGGTCTAGACTTAGAACTACTTAAAATTAATTAACCTAAGGACATCACACACATACATGCCAGAGGCAGGATTCGAACGTGCGACCGTAGCAGCAGTGCGGTTCCGGACTGAAGCGCCTAGAACCGCTCGGCCGCAAGGACCGAGCTGGAAAATACCATTTCATACCCTTGTCAGAATGTGTGTGATAATATTGTTTACCATTATTCCCTCAAACATGTGAGCATTCAGTTTTCTTTCAATATTGTCAAATAAGTCATTTTGTCATACCAATGTCGGGTTATCAGTGCTCCAATTACGAACGTAGCTGATCTGAAGGCATGCACTGCGCAACGCATTCTGAACGTGAGCCCCAACACACTCCGATTTGTTATGGAAAAGGTTTTTTCTCGATTGTAACTTGTGGCACAAACCTGTGAACAGCATACCGATCTTGTGTTGCGACAGTCTCACGACAGTTAAAAACCGAAGTAATTTCGCTTTTTATGCGGGTTTTGGACCCAGCACAATTAAAAACCGATGACATTTTATGTGGCTTTTGGGCTCAGAATGATTATAAAACGATTTTTGTCATCCGATGTGGTACGATCTTCCCGTGGTGGATGGGCTTCCGTAAGTAACAGTGCCACAACTGTTGACTGACGAACTTGTGCAGACGTGCACATTGAACAATACGGATGGTATAACGTGCAATTCAAACCATAGCCGTCGTAGAGCGATTCATCTGTCATCCCATATACGTTAAGACGCTTATCGCACCATGTACAGATAATATTTTCACTTTTCATTTTCTCCCATGACGTTTCTCCTGCGTCAACAATGTTCTGTTCGAGTGATGTTAAACGCATCTCTTTCTACAGCGTTTTGAAACTGGGACTTTGGTTATGGATACATTGTACTACAAAAATTGGTTATGTGCCAGAACTTACAAGATGGACAAAATGAAAGGGAGAGCACAGAGAAAAGTTTTGAAATACTGTAACAAATACATGTGACTTCCAAATCACTAAACAAAAAGGATACGCCAACCACTCTACAACACACTTATACGTCCAGCCTAACAGTTTAGGTTCATGTACAGACAGTTTAAGAAAATGTTCAACGTCTCGTCATCGGCTAAAATTGGTGGCTGTCCTCTCTTCAGAATGTAAATTACACTCTTAGAAAATGTGATAAATCGAACACACTCTCCACAATCTCCACATACTGGTAGATCCTCTCACAGGAGCAAGATGCTAGGGGGCAGAGGACTATGACCTTTACAGAGAAGGGTTAGTGTCACTTAGACTGTCTCTGTGATATAAAGGAGGAGCGCCGTGGCCGGACAGTTAATATGACAGAGCGACGTCTATTTACCAACACTTCCAGTTACTCTGCCTCCCAATGACTTCTGACTCTCCGGGCCAACATCGAGGAAACAGCTCGTGAGGGGACCACACGTGTTTCTACAGTGTGTCCCTGAAAAAGCTTCCGTAGCTGCAATGACAAAAGTCCTCATTTCCTTGGATCCCGACGTGTCGTGGTATCTAGTAGAACATTCCCTTCTTTCCCTGGTCGTGAAATTGCCGCAGGGAGCCCTGAATCCACTGAAAAAGTTTTTCCACGGGATGTACCTGTGAAATAGGCTGTAGAGGCTGAGAGAATCGGAGCAAATGAGTAATTTTTTCCCTCTCTCGGTACTCATTAACTCCAGTATCCTAAGGTCCAGATACATTTCTGCACTATAGACTGCGCATTCGATTGGCAGCCGAATCCTGAGAACACGGCCAAGAAGAACCACAGAGCAGTCTAGTAAATCCCCTGATTAGACCTATCAGTATACACTGGAATAAAATTATGGACCTTCTGTAAAATATTGCTAAAAAGAAATTAAAAACGGTCATATGTCTGTTAAAAATGTAAAAGAATCCTGGATGTCTTACGGACCTAAGGCGGTGATACTTCCCAACCTTTGTAGAACACATCATTATTTGCCATTCGATACTCTAATTTACAATTTTTAGCATTAATTCCAAACAGTGTCCTTTCTCTAAAATAATTATGAAGCATTTGACACTGTGGTCCACTGCAGTCGTTAACGAAGGTACGAGCATATGAATTAGGCTCCCACATATGTGAGTGGCTCGAAGGCTTCTTATGTAGCTTATGTATGTTGCTCTCGACGGCGAGTATACATCAAACACATGGGTGTCGCCGGGAGTGCCCCAGGGAAGTGTAATAAGACCGCTATCATTTTTATATACATAAATGATCTGGCAGTGCGGGTGGGCAACAGTCTGCTGTTATTTGCTAATTATGTTACACTGTACTGGAAGGTGTCGAAGTTGAGTGACTGGAAGGATACAAGATGACTTAAACAAAATTTATAGTTGGTGTGATGAATGGTATCTCTAAATGTAGAGAAATGTAAGTTAATGCGGATGAGGAGGGAAAAAACCCGTAATGTTCAGATACAGCATTACTGGTGTCCTGTTTAACACAGTCGCGTCCTTTAAATATCTGGGCATAACGTTGCAAAGCGATATGAAATGGAACGAGCAGGTGAGTATTGTGGTAGGAAAGGCGTATGGTCGACTTTGGTTTATTGGCAGAATTCTGGGAAAATGTGGTTCATCTGTAAAGGAGACTTCATATAGAACGTTATGGCGACCCATTCTTGAGTGCTGCTCGAGTGTTTGGCATCCGCATGAGGTCAGATTAAAGGAAAACATCCAAGCACTTCAGAGGTGGGCTGTCAGATTGGTTTTCGTTATGTTCGAAAAATACTGAAGTGCTATTGAGATGCTACAGGATCTCAAATGGGAAACTCTTGGAGGAAGGTGACGTTTTATTCGAGGAACATTACTGAGAAAATTTAGAGAATCAGCATTTGAAGCTGACTGCAGAACGATCCTGTTGCCACCAACATACATTTCAACTAATACCAAGAACATACGAGAAACGAGGGTTAATACGGAGGCATATAGATAGTCCTTTTTCCCTCGCTTTATTTGTGAATGGAACAGGAAACAAAATGACTGGTACTGGTACGGAGTAGCTTCCGTCACGCACCGTACAATGGCTTGCGGAGTATGTATGTAGTTGCAGATGTAGATTAGAGAGTTAATCCACGGATGAACGAGCAGTGTTATGATGTACAGGAGATTGCTTCCTTTATGGTGGACCACGTAAAACTGTAAGAAATATATTCTGCCGCCGCCCATGTCACGTGGCTTATACATCTCAAAAAATTGAGTGATTTCAATGACAGTGCTTGAAAATCTCTCAAGTGTGGCAATTAACATAGATTTTCATCAAATATGAATCCCTGAAATCTCATTGCATCTATAAAAGTTAAGACAGTGTGTCTCATTTTATTTTATGGAAGATAAAGAAACTTCCGCAATGGTTAAAAAGAACATGCACAATTTTCTTTTTCGACAGAAGGTTTTAAGCAATGTTGTCTGCCCATTCTTCCAGCATATTAACGGTTAATTACAACTAGCATGTGGTTGCTAGGAAACTGGAAGTAGAGGAGAAAATTGAAAATTGCTCTACAAATAAAGAGCAACGTTCAGGGCTCCTTACCATGGACGCAGTACAATAAATAACTATTGAAAAGAGCATAAAACCTGCTCTGAAAGTGATTAAGAGGCTGTCTGTATTCTAAGGTCCAGACGAGGCGACAGTTGATCTTCCATTTCAATCTCTTTCCCACATAGCTGCCAAGGGTAGCGCCATTTTAACTACTTGGACTTGCATGATCATTCTCAGGTGGGCGGAGGCAAATTAAAACAGCTTCCTTCCAAGAGTCGTGGAACTCTCCTATTTACAAAGTGAACTTAGGAAGCCTGAGAAGAATTCGTTCGGCGTTTCCATTTAGGTGCCGCATGCTGTTGTCACTTGTTGAAGTACCACATGCCAAAGACAGTGAAGACTGAAGGTACACACACTGAGAAAGAGTAGTTGTCAACTCCATCGTTGACAAAACTAAGTCAACACCATCAGTATCAGCAAATGCTAAAGATGGACGGAAAGGTGGAACCTGTTTGGTGGCTGTCTTTAAGTCAGCGAAGTGTTCCATCATAATTTAAGCAGCATCTCCTACGTAGGTCTGGAGAGTACCATTCTTGATTTGTTTGCCCCTGATAGCGAGTGACATTCTGTGCTTCACCATGGAAAGGCAGTTTTCTTAGTTGCCCAGGCGACTTAAGAATGGATACATCAGCGGAGTGGTAGATCATGCTGGTGAAGTGGTCCACCCATTCCGGGATGATTTCTCTTTGTTGAAATAGTGTGTTGGCTACACAACGTCTGAGCACGCATCTTGCCGGCTGTCTTTCGAGGACTACTCTGTCTGGCAGCAATATCCGAATCAAGAAGAGATCACTGGAATCTATATCATCGACCACTTCCCTCAGAACAGCGCGTGAAGGTGAATCACTGTGAATGATCGATGGCAGAGGACTACCATAAGCAGTGCTAAAGTTCTTGCTGTGGCCCATGTCTAGAAGATAAAAATCTGCCAACAAGAGACTTTCGACAACTCGGCCCTAGGCAGGCGGTAGGACAACCTCCCAGCACATGGTGTTGGAGATTAAAGGGAATAAACTGCATCCTTACAAGTAAGCACATGGTGTGCATTAAAATCCCCACAGAGGAGAAAAAGCCGTGGGTGTCGTGTGATAAGGTTGGTGAGAGTCTCATAGTCGATTGGCTCATGAAGAGGCAGATAGAAGGAATATGCCGTAATTCAGTGTCGCGTATGCGCTGTAACAGAAACTGTTTGGAGGCTGGTGCTGATAGGGAGAGGCGAGGAGTGGTACGTTTAACCTACGAAGATGGCTACTCCTCCATTAGATCTCCATACACTTAGGTCATACTCTCTGTTTGTGTTATGACCCCTTACCCAGGAATATCAAACAGTTTAAAATTCTTTTCTTTAAACGAAAGTGCAAACATCTTCCATGAACTAGGAGTATATCTTCCTCCACAAGTGTCCTGAACCAACTTAGGTTACATAGAAAAATTGTGGTGTGCGTGCTGTAAGACCTTCGGTACACACACCATCAGATTATTTGACTTGTCGCTCTAACGAAGTAGACGTGTGTCAGCAATATGTCTCGTGGTCTTATCGTGGCGTGTTTATTTTCTGCCGTTAGATCAGACGATAGAAATGCCACCTGCACGCTTAGAGTAGCAGATTGACGGTGACCAACTTTAAACAGAATTTGATTAATTTTCACACACATTTATTAAAATAATAAAAAGCATAGACATTATGTTACTTGATTCTGGATGCTGTTTACAATTGACATCTCACATATCTCTGATACTTGACAAAGTGTCTATACATTTCTCTTCATGGCTATGTACAGGAATATGATAATCTTATTAGCTGAAGACTAAAACTTGACTATAGACTGGTACAGACTAATGCAGACTTGTACAGACTGGTGCAGACAAATGCAGACTAATGCAGACTGACTAATCGGAGGTCTGTACACTCGCTATAATACCTCGCGCGTTCAGGTATCACTGCGCGAGTGTGATCCGCGAGGAGAAAAGGTTCTACGTTAGCAGCTGTCTCATTGGCTGCGTTACATATTAATACGCGTATTGGTGTAACCAGAATTTGGTCCATCTCTAAGGCAGCGCCATCTCGTAGTGCAGAGACAGACGAGCGCTGTGCCTGCGCTGTTGTGCTTAGCGGGGCACGCTCTAGTGGGAAAGTTGTGTACGCGCTGACTACGCGGAACTATGTGCACAACAAAAATAGTATCCATCTTAGTGGTGTAGTTTATTGCTTTCATTGCCCTCATTTTTTTGTCGAAGTGTGAGTGTTGTGGCAGAAGAGGGCTTGTTGAAAGGTCTCGTTGGTTCTCTCAGGCAGAACTCAATGTCAGTATCGTCTGTAGTGTGCTCTGTATCAGAATCACAACGTGAGACAGTTTCAGCATGGTGTAATAGGTGTGGGTCATTTCGGATTGGTCTATACCTCTAAATGACACCTTTCATCTTAGATATAGAGGTTGGTGTTTTTGCATTCTCGGCACTCTACCAAGTTTCGGCCCATCTGCTTGTAGGGACGTATTTGCCGCTTCATTAGATCGTTTGTATCTAGCCTTCACTGGTCGCGTGAGGGAATTCCACCGTTGCAAGAAGACATGCATGTGCAAGAGTTTGTTGCAACATCTGTTAGCAGAGTCTGTGTTGAGCAGTCCCTTTTCTGAAACGTTGTTTCTGCCACTCTAGTAAGTGAATGTTTAAAGGAAGGTGGGCTCCGAGTAACACACACACACACACACACACACACACACACAGAGAGAGAGAGAGAGAGAGAGAGAGATACAGGGTGGTCCATTAATAGTGACCGGGCCAAATATGTCACGAAATAACTACAAAGAACGAAACTCGTGTAGCTTGAAAGGGGAAACCAGATGGCGCTATGGTTGGACCGCTAGATGGCGCTGCCATAGGTCAAACGGAGGACTCACAGTCCTCCGCAGCCCTTCACGTTCGTCTATCTGAAAGGAACAATGATAAAACAAAGATCCTAAAAAGACTTGGAATGTTGTGTGATGTGGTTGGTGTCTGTGAGGATACCTCTTTTAGTACAGCTGTGCTGCCTCTCGACAGTTTTCATCTAATTGGCCGTACACAAACACCATCTCGGCTTGTTCCCAACATGAACACCTGTACCGGGCCATTCTGCTGCTGACAGTATTCTGCGTCAATCACACAAACTGCAACACACAAGGCACGTGATACGTGAAACTTTCATTCGTCAGCGCCATCTATACTGGCAACGAAATCTTTTCCGAACGAATGTTAGGACCGTTTTTCTTCTATGTCCCATCAGGAATCCTTCCTTACAGTTCGTAGATGTTATTAATGATCACCCATGTGTAGGGTGAATCACCTAAAACGTGCATCGCAAATATTGTGGAAATGGAAAGTGCTGTTGATGTGCCGTTTCCACAAAATGGATTGGTAGTAGAGACTCGTATTGCTAGCCAATTAACAGAGTGTAATAATACTTAAAAAGCTTATATTTGTGCAAATATACACTTTTTAAATGGAAAAATGCCTATTGTCCTTAACAAACTAAATAAGTAGGATAAATTATAATGTCATTGGTGCTCATTGCAGGATTCTAATGCGAGTCGCTTACGAGATATCGTGTTTTTGAAAAGTTTCCACACCGAAACTTGTAGAATACCTGTGGTAGCACACGCTAAATAACAACAGAGCTTCATACACTGCATATGTGAATTTCGACCAGTAACTATACAATGGACCAGCACAGGCTGCGATCAAGGTGACCGCCGTCAGTGGCAATAAGAGCTTCCAGACTGGTATGGAACGAGTGCTACACACATGCTAGCATTTCACCAGAGATGTCCCAGCAGGCTGCAGTAACGCGTCGTTACCTATCACCCGATGGGGTGAAGTTAGTATGTCCTCGTAGAGAGCGTGTTTCAGGTTTCCCTCCAAAAAAAAAAGTCTACAGGTGTCAAATCTGGGGAACGGACCTGGCAAGGTACAGGTCCTGTGCGTCTGGTCTAACGATTTGGAAATAATTCATGAAGACATGCTGTAGTACTTCCTGCACTATGGCCTGGACAACCCTCATACGGGTACCGCAGGTTCCTCCTAGTCTGCAGAGGAGCGTATTCTAGAATCCGTGGAAGCTGGTCAGTCAGGAGTCTGCGATACTTGTACACATTCAGTGTTTCCATGAAAAACGGGCCCATGAGCTGATGATTCGCTATCCCACACCATACGTTTACACCCCATGGACGCTGAAGTTCCACCTGACGAAGCCGACGAAGATTGTTAACAAACCAAGAGTGCATGTTTCGGCGGTTCACTGGCCATGATAGGTAAATGTGGCGTCATCACTGAACTAGATACATGATACGTCTGGAGTATCCTGTCGTAAGACCCATATACAGAAGTTAATACGATACTCATAATCGTTTTCATGCAACTCTTGATCGAGAGAGATGCGATAGGGACAGAACATTGATCGACGGAGACTGCATAGAACACTTGCCTGACTCGTGCCACTTCCTCTTGCGACTGCGAAGGAGCTAAAGTGCAGGTCAACTGGAACAGCAGCAAGAACATTCATTTCTCCCTCCTCTGCCATCACTTGTTTCTTTGTGTTTCGTTGTCTAGGTGGTACACTACCACTTCCACGTGACTGGCTGAAGAGGTTGATAAATAACTGAGGAAATTGTTACCGTCTGTTGGGATACCTTACCGCATACACCGTACAAGAACGAACTGCATTCTTCCTAATTCTCCATACACCATGAGCATGTCGGCTTTTCTGCACTGGTATATCCCATCGTCCGCTGAAGACCTACTGCTTGGACTCTCACACACTAGTTGACCAGCAAGTCACACTGCACTCAAGCAATATACAAGCACTCTGTAAGCCAACATAACAGCGTCGTACCTAGCAACTACGCAGGTTGAATGGCACAAACAAGTGTCGATGTGGACATTTTTCAAAATACGATATCTTTCAAGCGATTCGAGCTAGAATCCTCTAACAAAACCACTTTCATTATAATATATCATACTTTCAGTTTGTTAATATCCATAGGCATTTTGCCATTTAGAAAAGCGTATGTTTGCACAAAAAATAAACTTTATAACTATTATTACAATCAGTTGATTGGCTAACAGTACGATCCCCTGATTCTGCATTCTACGAAAACCCTGCATCAGTAGCGCTTACTGTTTCAGCAAAATCTGCGGTGCCAATGTTAGGTGATTCAACCCATATATACACCGAGTGTGTATCCTAAGAGCCGGCCAGTGTGGCCGAGCGGTTCTAGGCGCTTCAGTCTGGAGCCGCGCGACCGCACCGGTCGCAGGTTCGAATCCTGCCTCGGGCATGGATGTGTGTGATGTCCTTAGGTTAGTTAGATTTAAGTAGTTCTAAGTTCTAGGGAACTGATGACCTCAGATGTTAAGTCCCATAGTGCTCAGAGCCATTTGAACCATATTTTTGTATCCTAAGAGTGGTCAGACGCTATTTTTTTGTGTTTGGTCAAATATTTGCTATTTAGATTAGCGTTCTGTAGCTGGAATCAGCCCAAACAAATAGTACTCATCACATCTTTCATGAGATGGCCATTCTCGCCGACGGCATCGGTTTGTTTCCCGTTACAAACAAAATGATTTTTAAAGCAGACTTTATGTGATCAATCGATAGAGCGGCCACAGACAACTGAAGTGTGACATTTGAGTTATTGGTATGTACTTACGGGGACAGTAAAATACGAAGAATAAGCAGCAGTCCAGCAGTGACTCAGCGACTCCAGCAGTGCTGTCGCTGCAGGAGTACCGGTCATCTTCGTGTTTTACTGTTCCTGTTCATTCATGCTGATAATTGTCGCACAAGACAAACTTGGGGCCGCTGTATCGAATAGGCACGTAATATTCCGGTATAAGAATCATTTGGTTTTTAACGGGAAGCAAACCGACACTTTCCGTCGACAATGGTTGTCACACAAAAGAGGCGATGAGCACTATTTGTCTGGCCTGACTCCAGCTACACAATAATAACAAAATTGCAGATATCTTCTGAAACAGAGGAGAAAAGTGCGCATGACGAATCTTGTATATACAGGGTGGTCCATTGATCGTGACCGGGCCAAATATCTCACGAAATAAGCGTCAAACGAGAAAACTACAAAGAACGAAACTTGTCTAGCTTGAATGGGGGAACCAGATGGCGGATATTAACTGCGTTTTTTTTTTAAATAGGAACCCCCATTTTTTATTACATATTCGTGTACTACGTAAAGAAATATGAATGTTTTAGTTGGACCACTGATTTTGCTTTGTGATAGATGGCGCTGTAATAGTCACAAACATATGGCTCACAATTTTAGACGAACAGTTGGTAACAGGTAGGTTTTTTAAATTAAAATACAGAACGTAGGTACGTTTTAACATTATATTTCGGTTGTTCCAATGTGATACATGTACCTTTGTGAACTTATAATTTCTGATAACGTATGCTGTTACAGCGTGATTACCTGTAAATACCACATTAATGCAGTAAATACTCAAAATGATGTCCGTCAACCTCAATGAATTTGGCAATACGTGTAACGACATTCCTCTCAACAGCGAGTAGTTCGCCTACCGTAATGTTCGCACATGCATTGACAATGCGCTGACGCATGTTGTCAGGCGTTGTCGGTGGATCGCGATAGCAAATATTTTTCAGCTTTCCCCACAGAAAGAAATCCAGGGACGTCAGATCCGGTGAACGTTAGGGCCATGGTACGGTGCTTCGACAATCAGTTCACCTGTCATGAAATATGCTATTCAATACCGCTTGAACCGCACGCGAGCTATGTGCCGGACATCCATAATGCAGTGAAACATCTTGTAGTAGAATCGGTAGAACATTACGTAGGACATCAGCATACATTGCACTATTTAAATTGCCATCGATAAAATGGGGGCCAGTTATCCTTCCTCCCATAAAGCCGCTCCATACAGTAACCCGCCAACGTCGCTGATGTTCCACTTGTCGTAGCCATCGTGGAATTTCCGTTGCCCAATAGTGCATATTATGCTGGTTTACGTTACCGCTGTTGGTGAATGGCGCTTCGTCGCGAAATAGAACGCTTGCAAATAATCTGTCATCGTTTCGCAATTTCTCTTGTGCCCAGTGGCAGAACTGTACACGACGTTCAAAGTCGTCGCCATGCAATTCCTGGTGCATAGAAATATGGTACGGGTGCAATTGATGTTGATGTAGCATTCTCAACACCGACGTTTTTGAGATTCCCGATTCTCGCGCAATTTGTCTGCTGCTGATGTGCGGATTGGCCGCTACAGCAGCTAAAACACCTACTTGGGCATCATCATTTGTTGCAGGTTTTGTTGACGTTTCACATGTGGCTGAACACTTCCTGTTTCCTTAAATAACGTAACTATCCGGCGAACGGTCCGGACACTTGGATGATGTCGTCTAGGATACCGAGCAGCATACATAGCACACGCCCGTCGGGCATTTTGATCACAATAGCCATACATCAACACGATATCGACCTTTTCCGCAGCTGGTAAACGGTATATTTTAACATGGGTAATGTATCACGAAGCAAATACCGTCCGCACTGACGGAATGTTACGTGATACCACGTACTTTCACGTTTGTGACTATTACAGCACCATCTATCACAAAGCGAAAAAAGTGGTCCAACTAAAACATTCATATTTCTTTACGTACTACACGAATATGTAATAAAAATGGGGGATCCTATTTTAAAAAACGCAGTTGATGTCCGTTTGACCTATGGCACAGCCGTCTAACGGGCCAACCATAGCACCATCTGGTTTCCCCCTTCAAGCTAGACGAGTTTCGTGCTTTGTAATTTTTTCGTTTGACGCTTATTTCGTGATATATTTGGCCCGGTCATGATCAATAGACCACCCTGTATATACGACTATCTGTTGTGATGGCACATGGTGTCGTACATGAGCTTCTATCCGCAGTATATTGTCTCCCGGAACCCTCTACACAATCTCCGACGTTTTGCGGTATCGTATACGGGAAATAACAGACAGTGAATGACAGCCTCGAAATTACGTGGGCGAACGCCGGCGCACGCAGCAGTCTTCGCCGTCTACTCCGCTTGAGTGTGCGGCAATCGGCCGCATTACATGAATAACGGCAGACATTCCGAGACGTCGGCGCCCTTATTGAATTTAAAGGACAGGAACAATGACATCAAAGAAACTGGAGGAACCATACGTGTAGACACTGTGGCAGGCATCAGACAACAGAATCCAAGTAATGTACGTTACCATTTATTCCGTTGGTACAGAAAATTAAATACACTGTAAAAAGTAAACAACACGTGAGACGAACGGTAAACCTAAATGTTGCATTGCGACAGAGACTGTTTTCTTCACTTGTTTAAATTAGTTTATCGGATAACTCTTATTTCCCGCTACAATGCTTCCACCACTTACAAATTAAATACAGTCGTATTACACCGATGAGCCAAAACACTATGACCACCTGTTTAATACCGTGTAGTTACACTTTTCGAACACAGTACAACAAAGATTTTGCTTGGCGTGGATTCTAAAAGTCCCTGACAGGATTCCAGAAGCACGTGGCACCAGCTGTCTACGCACAGGTTAAGGTAATTTGTGGTAAGGACTATGGAATCAAACTGCTGAGATATCGGTCCCTAGGCTGACGCACTACTTAATCTAACTTAAACTAACTTACTCTAAGCAAAACACACACATCCATACCCGAGGGAGGACTCGAACGTCCGACGGGGGGAGCCGTGCGAACCGTGACTAGACGCCCAAGATCGCACGGCTACCCCGCGCGACGCACAGGTCAAGCAGTTCCCCCAAATTACGGGATGGTGGCTTACGGGCACGCACCTGGCGCCACATGTGTGTCCAAATGCGTACAGATCAGGCACAATACCTGGCCAAGACATCAATGTGAGTTCACTATAATGCCCTTCAAATCACTTTAGCACGAATCAGACCTTGCTGCTGCGAGATGTCACAGCCGTAGGGATGGACTTCAAGCATGAAGCGATGCAAGTGGTCCATAGCCATGTTCACATACTTCACCGCTGTCATGATGCCTTCGATTACCAGCACAGATCTCATGGAAGCCCAACTAAAAGTATCCCACAGCATAATTCTGCCCTCACCGGTATGCATCTGTGGCGCAGTGAATGTTTCGTGCAGCCATTCGCCTGGATTACGTTTGTGAGGATCCACCATCGACCTAGTGTAACAAGAAATGCGATTCATTCGACAGGCGACACATTTCTATTGATCCAGGGTGAAAACTCAGTGACCCTCTGCCCACTGCTATTATAACACAGGAATACGTAGGGCTCGTGTGATGTGGAGCTCCATTATCAACAATGGTCCTTGAACTGTGTCCTCTGAAACACTTGTGCCTGCTACAACATTGCACCCTCTCGTCAAATCTGCCACAGATCGCTGTCTATACTGGATTACACAGTTGGGGATCCTCCGATCCCTGCGTTTTGTGATGAGACGTGGTCGTCGAAAACCATACGTCCATTTCGTTACTTCACCATCCTTCAACCACTTTCCACAGGTGCTCACGACAGTAGTATGCCAGCAGGCTACCAACTTCGCCGTTTCAGAGATTTTCGATTCCAGCAGCAGGGCCATAACAATGTACCATTTTTCAAAACCCCTTATATCAGTGGATTCCCGCATTTTCAGTCCTTATATTCGCTCTATTGACTGGACATGCGTTTCTCTTCCGCTTACATTCTTTCCTTACTGTGTCACGTGCCACGAGCAGGAACTCAACCTTGTGGTTGTAAGTGGTCATAATGTTTCGGCTCATCGGTGTAGGTGCTCAAAATGCTTGCCTCTAGCGTCGCAACATGACTGACATCTGTATATCACTTACTACTGCACACGCTCAAAGATACCGGGCATGGTGTGAACAACCTCACACGCTGCATGTAGCCTCACCACTAGGTCTTCTGCTGAGTCAACCAGGGTTCGTACACCATTTGCTTCAGATGACTCTACAGGAAGAAGTTCTGCAGGTTGAACTCAGACGACAGAGGTGGGTAACGTTACAGGGCCACCTCGACCAATCCAGCGGTCCCCTAACGTCAGTACAATCTGGGTTCTGGCATTCCGACTAAAGTGTGTAGATGCTCCATTGTGCTGGAACCACATACGCGGAAGGACTGTAAGGGATACTTCCTCCAGTAATTACAGCAGCACTTTCGGATGCTTGCGACTCGAGGAGGAAGCTTTTAACGGCCAATGGACCATTCCGTCCCATACACTGGTGGTGAAAGGTTTCTTGATGACCTCTTTCGTGAGTGATGTGGGCTCTCGCCTCCATCCACACATGGCAATTGTGAACACCACTCACGAATGAAGGACTACTCGTCCGTGAACAACACGGCTGTCTGGCACATCGCTGCAAGAACCACTGCCCAAACACCACATGTCGAGCAAAATCTAGGGCGCACAGTTGCAGCACCACTCAACCACTGAGTGGGAGCTCTACGTTGCGTTTACCACAGTCCAGGTGCTTGTGGATGGTTGTGCATCGAACGTCTCTAGTACGTTCTCAGCAAATCGTCGCATGTGTATGGTTCGTGCGCAACCTCTGTCGATTCGACACCCTGTGAAGCCACCCGTTCCACTCAGACGCCGGTAGATCGGTGCGGCTGGCGCCTGTTGGGATATCGATACCCACCGATGCATGACGCTGAGTGCCCATTGCCTCTCACCTCACCATATGCCAAATGCATCTCGCACTGCTCGGCCAAGCTAAACGTCGCGGCACACTAGCACGTGACAAACTATGACTGAGGGCTGTTTTTCCATTGCATATGTTTGACGTTCTCCACTGCCGTTACCGCTGTAATCGGCCCCTACAGCTCAGTGCCATCTAACGTCCAGACTGCTGTCATGTACACTGTGAGACCTTCTGCCCGCAATCTGTTCTCAAAAGGGGAGGCCTAGCGGCAGGCGTCGGCGCCTATGACCGACGCTCTGTAGCGTCGCTGGGTGTTCCCGTACATGGATGGGTTCTTACCCTCGTTTTGTTCCTTAAGGCACCTTCTATATGCCCTCGAAGTTTGTGGTGAAATTTTGAAACACCCTGCACATGTTTGTGTGTGTGTGTGTGTGTGTGTGTGTGTGTGTGTGTGTGTATGTATGTGTGTGTGTGTGTGTGTGCGTGTGTGTGTGTGTGTGTGTGTGTGTGTGTGTGTGTGTGTGTGTGGGGTTTTTTTTCTCCTTCTTTTATCTCCGAACTCCACTTTACGGCTCCAAACGGCATCGTTGCCTCACATAGGACAGGGGAGTTGAACAAGAGTTCCCTTCTTCGTGTGGGAGTTGCCCGTCCGTTGATTTCTGTGATGATATACGAATATAAAGACTGTTGACACTTAAAAAGGCACATCTGGTTAGATTAATACGATCTCACTTTCAGGTGGATGAACCCTCAATTATTGTGCTATGGTAGCACTGGGGAACTGAAATTCAGAATGAATGTAACCTTCTTTTTAATACACCATTCACATAAAGTTATGATTATCACTTCAAAAAGAAATAAAGTTACTGAATTAATTTTTAGTTTGTTAGTAAGTAAACGTCTGCAGTCCTGGTACGCATTGAAACCCCCGCGCCACAGTATCGTAGCACACCGCTACAGGATTGGAAATAACACGATGCAGCTCATTGTTGAAATGGGTATGTACTGTACTATTTAGTTATGGCTCCTCTGACGGCGTGGCGTACTGGAGCGCAGATTTAAATGTGTAACAAGACTGCAGACGTTTTTACTTGCGAACAAACTAAAAATAAATTGGGTAATCATTTCTTATGACTACTGCTGGTATTTAAAAACACCTACTAAAGAGTTTAGGATCCCATGGTTCTTTAGTTTCTACAGAACCTCCTTGCGTCTTTATATCCGATTTCATGTATCAGCGTGGCAGCCAAAAGGAACTGTGAGTGTAATGGGAAATTCTAGAGTTCGTAAAGCACAGTACATCCAAATCACAGTCATCAAGAATTTGATTATTGCATTAGGTACATGATAGGTACAGATGTGAGTAGACACACAAATGCCCGTTTTGCTTTTCTTCTGATATATTTTCTATATTACAGCGCCGGCGCTGTGGCCGACTGGTTCTAGGTGCTTCAGTCCAGAACCGCGCTCCTGCTACGGTAGCAGGTTCGAATACTGCCTCGGGTATGGAAGTGTGTGATGTCCTTAGGTGTGTTAGGTTTAAGTAGTTCTAAGTCTATGGGACTGATGCCCTCAGATGTTAAGTCCGATAGCGCTTACAGCCATTTGAACTATTTATATTACAGCAGTAGAAATAATATTTAGTGTTGTCTCTTGTACTTATTATTCTTTTCTTTATTTGCCCTTTCAGGCTGAAAGATGTTAATGTCGTTCAACACCTTTTCCTCCACCTTCATAAACCCTTGTTCTGCCCAGTTTGCTTCCGAATCCGCATCTCCTGCATTTACAGAAATTTTTCTTTACGTTTAATCCTGTTCTGTATTGTTTATTTCTGTTGGTGGCTGATACCAAGTTTCATCGTTATGCTATTATACACCCTGCTGCTTTTTTTTTATCAAACTGAGATACTTCCTGTTCTAAATCTTTGTGTTTGCAAGAGTTTTTATTCCTGAAGTACTCCATATGCACGCGTTTACTAAAGAAGAATTTCAATCCTCTTACAAAATTTCATTCGTGCATTTTTTCTCGCTTCACGTATCAAAGTTTTGACAGTCGGTAAAAAAATTGTTCGATAGGTGTTGCTCTTAAGAATTATGCCTTTGTCTTCATCTACGTCTATACTCATGATGTACAAACCAGTACGAAGTGCATGGCAGAGGATACTTCCCAACGTATCACATATAAGTGTTTCATCATGATAGATTCGTCTTTCGAGCACGGGAATAGCGATTATTTGTCTCTGTGAGCACAATAATTAAGAGAGTGTGCTGAAAGGTATTGCCTCCGAATTTTTAACGTGAAAACTCTTAAAACTTTTAAATTAAACAAGTGTTGTTAATAGTCTATATCTTTATTCTTAATGTCTACATATTTGCAGGTCTCTATCGCCAGAGGGCTCCGAATTGTGACGTCTAACATGGCCGTGTGTAACGTAACTATGTCAGTGCCTGAGCTAGAGCCTTGCTGAAATCAAGTTTCGAACGAGCTCCGTCTGCTTCAGCAGGACAATGCGAGACTATACACTGTAACAATCCGATGTCTAGCGTTTATTGTCATCGATCATCCTCCATACAGTCCCGACTTCTCTCTGTCTGATTTTCATCTGTTCCCATAATACTTCGAAGACTTCACTTTGACAGTGATCGAGCGGTGAAAGCAGAGGTGAGCCTGTGGCTCTGTCAAGAAAGTCAAGCGTTCTACAGTAATGTTACCAACAAACTAGTCTGTCGCTGGGAGAAACGTGTTCGCTGCCAGGGTCACTATGTTGAGAAGTAAATATGCAGACACGAAAAATAAAAATGTAGCATGTTAATAACATTTGTTTAATTTCAAATATACGTTCTCAGCTCGTCCTCGTATTCTAAACTTGTCTTCGTGGTCCATACGAGAGCGACATTTTGAAAGTTGCAGTATACCGTTAGAGTCTTCACTTAACACTGGTTTCTGAATCTTGGTAAGTAGACTTTTGCGGAATACTTGGCATGTATCTTCAAACGACTTTCAGTCATGTTTTTCGTCGTATACGTGACGCTTCTCCGTGCAGCAGACGAAATTTCGTGATGTCCTTATTTGTAAATGTTCAAAAGTTCCTTTTGGACCTATGTGATAAGGGTCTTACACACGTGCACAATATTCGAAGATCAGGGCACGGTAGTTTAGTAAGCTGTCTCCTTTGTAGACTGACTCCATTTTCACAGCTTTCTACCAATAAACCGAAGTCCGCCATCCATTGTACCTACGACTGAGCATTTCCACTTCATATCCCAAAAAACTGACAACCAAGTATTGGTATGAGATCACTGACTGCATTTCTGACCCTTGCTATTGCAGAAATAAAATACTTGCGTTTTGTGCCTTGTGAAGCGTATCATTTTACATTTCTGAATATTGAAAATAAGCAGTAATGAGTTTCACCACTGTCAAATCTGGCCATGATTTGACTGTGTGTCTGTAAAGTACATACATTGTATTGTAAATGTGACCCTTACTTCAATTTTGTCCCACCGATGACGATATTTGATTGAACTCAAGCGTTTTCCAAGAAATCAGTATTTCAGCTTTTGTCATTATTTAAATATTTAATAGTATTTTAGGGTTAGCCAATATTGCTTCAGACTGTGATTTGCCTCTTTCATTATTTTATCAAATTATTACTTTATTGTTACGATAAAGTATTTTATTCACTAAAGTTTCAGATATCCTGTAGATCTGCTAACTACGGACATTTATCTGGTATCTTTCTTAGAGTATCTACGACAAATATTATGTTACCATGGTCAGTTTTTTCGAGCAAACTATTTATAGCAATTTTCCTGTACTATTTCTATTTGCACATTGTTCACGAAGTCTGTGAATACAATGTGTGACTCAAAGTTAAATTTTCTTCTGCTGGGTCGATCGCGAAAACCAGCCCTGAGAAATAGACTACTCACTGTCGCCTGCCAGGTTCCATCCATTGTTCCGAAGCTATTGCGATTATACATAGGGATGAAGCCCTGCAAAATGACATGTGTCCAAGAACTGAATAAGGAAGATGAGACAAAACCTGAATTACTGTACGTGACCATGTCAAACAATTGAGAATGGATCTTCTGTGGTATTTCATGAGTGACAAAGCCTGATTGCATGTGACAGGATATGTGAACTCTCAGAACGCCATATACTTGTCAGCATACAACCCCTTTACGATAAACGAGGAACTACTTCACGGTGAAAAAATTGAAGTGAGGAGTGCCGTCTCAACAAGTCGGATTGTTGATAGTACATTTTTTGAAACAGCAGTAAACACTGCTGTGCATATGCGAATCTTCGAGGAATTTTACTCATTGTTGTCCCCCGTTCACGAACATGCATATTCCGTCTTTCAAAATGATGCGGCGCTGTCACACTCCACACGAGTTAGTCTAACGAATTTATAGAAGAGTCTCATAAGAAAGGACTGCCAACAAAGGGTTTTGACCGTCGCTTTCGCCAAAATTAACCACTTGTGAGTGTTATCCGTGGGGCAGTCTAAACGGGAAAGCGGACGCAAATAACCCAATAACGTATAAAGATTTGAATGGCTATATTCGCAATGAAATTCTGAGAACTGATGCTGCAGAGTTATACAAAGTGTATATTAAAACGTTAAGGCGTGTACAGAAGTTCGTTAAAGCACAAGGAGGTCGTTGTCAGCACCTAATCTAATGTAAAAGACAAGAGCAATTCAGTAAATATAGACCTTTGCATTAACTTATTTGTTATTTCTTTATTGTCCAATTATTACATGTGTGGCTGTTTGTTGTTGTGTCTGTGCTCGTGGTGGGCAACAATTCGTGCTAATTACGCACTCGCCAATTACGCGAGTAGTCTGCACTCGGCTGCCGGTTTTTCGTGCGGCAGCCTGCATGTGTATATAATACAGAAAAATTTAACTACAAAATCTAACTTACCAAGAAGTCATTTATGTTTGAGTTAAGATAACTTACGAGATACTTCCCAATTAGTGTTTCCATCGCAGAGAAACCTCGACTTCGGAGCAATTTTGATGGTGTACACATCATATAAGAGCGGTACGTTTTCAATTGAGGCCTCTCTAACGCAACGCCTCAAGCGACGACAGAGTTCGATTCGAACACCTACTGTTGGAATTCTCGAGACAGGTGACAAATGCGGGTGGCAGAACGCAGTGGAGCGTCAAGGCCGCGGATGCTGCTCGCACGCTTTTTTCTCACGCCCGGAGCGAAGGGACGGCGAGCTCCGCACACACCCACTTCCGCGGTCGATTGTGAATGAACGTGTGGTGTGTGCAGCGAGGAGAGCGGGGGAGAGGAAGGAGAGAGAGAGACTTGCGCTCAATGAGCGTGGGTTGGCACGCCTGCGCTGACGTCAGCCCCTCCCCGAGCGAGCGGCGGCCGCGGGAGCCCGCCTCCGGCGCAAGTGTCAGTGTGGTGGCGGCAGCGCGTGGGCACCGCTCCCAGCAGCAGCACGTCCGCCGCGGTCCACATGGCAGCGCGCGCCGTCGGCCCTCACCCCCACTAACTAGGCAAGCTATACTTTCACTCCTAATCTGGCTGCGCCGTGCTTCTGTTTACGTTGCTACCTGCGCTTAGTACCTCCGCAGAGGCGTAGTCTGGGCGCTTGCCAGCACAGGCGTCGAGACGGTTCACTAAAAGCTCACAAGGCGGCCGCGATCTCTCGAGGCGCCACAGAAAGCGTCTTACTTTTTTACATTTTGGTTCCAACATACTGATCAAACCAATGCCTCATTTAACGACAACTGCACATGCTCGATGCGTAGAAATAATTTAAATTCTGCACGTAATCAGCTTTGCATTAATTTCTATTTATTTACACATTCTGATATAAAAGGCGTTGTATACATCACGTTATGAGTTATGTTGTAGTTAATGGGTGTCATTATTTCTACAAAAAGCCCTGTATGACGCTCATTCTATTTTTGATGTGTACTGTGGTTTGAAATAAAAAATAAGATTTTTTGTGAGACGAGTATGGATGAACACAAGCAATTTTTCAATACTGTCCTTCTTGTGACTTCTTTTTCAGATTTATCTGCATCCGCTCTTCATAAGGAAAGGTACATGTTTCTTCAAGTGCGTTTCATTGCATCAAGTTGTGAGCATGATGCTTATCATAGCGCAATTTGGTTTTCCTAGTCTGCTGATGAATATACTTGCGGCTAGTATAGCAGTCTCAATCGTGGATTAGCATTTACATTTTTGCTCATGTCAATTAAAATGAGTAGTCATTAATATTTTTATGTACTTTACATTCAACCAGTTAGTGATATTTTAAAAGAGAAACTCTGTCTCTCCACCTGTACCACAACAATAAATTTAATAAGTACTTCGATTGTACTACAAGTGAATAATACGTATCACAGGATACTTTAACGTGTTTTTACAGCCTATGATGTTACCGACTACAGGATATTTTCGCTATGTATAAACATTTCATTCCTTATTCTTTGTTGGATGCGTGTTTTTTAATTACAAACGTTAATTCTCGCCTGTATGCAGTTCATGATACAAATATGAATCCCGTTACGATAGTAGATATGTCTCCTGCGGTCGGTTTTGTAGTGTATATCAAAATGGTTTAAATGCGGATTTTAGTTAATTCGTAATTGTATTACAACATATTTATAATATATGTTCCTTAAATAATTAGATTTTAAAATTTTAGCTTGATTGCAGGAACCCTTCATTATATTTCTGTCACCTCCTAAATTCATTTAGTTTCATTACCTGCAACACATGTCAATCGTTCGAAAATAAAAGGTACTTTGACGATAATCTGGAATTAATTCTGTACTTCATTGATCTAAACAGGATCGTAATTTTCGTGGTAATTGTTTCTGGTTCTTAATGAGCTACGTACGCAGGGCACGCCCACACCGACGCCCGCGGTGTTGATGCCTGATATCCGTAACCGTTTTAGCTACACCAAACAGTGTATAGTGATGAAATGCTATACGTTTAAGAAATTAATATTTATATTTATGCCTCCAAAGTTGTAAAAGAGTTTTGAATTTACACTTTCAACGCGACGGATACTCGTAACGTTATCTGCGAATAGCTATACTACATTTCAAACATGTGTTGATTTATTTACTCCAAAAATGGCAAACTAGACAAGAAAACTACTCTAGAGATATTAGCTCGTTACATCTGTGACTGTAGATATCTTTTTCTCAATGAAATATCAGTGTGCCTGCTTTCACCTTTATTTAAATCTATTACGCTTACAAATACAGTTCTGTACCGGAATTTTGTACTAGACTTTCTTTGAAAATTGTGAAATGAACAGCACTCTTGCCAGTTTACTTTACAATAAAGGACCACGCTAATCACAAAGTTGAAATGTTTCTCTGATTCATTACGCATTTATTAACCTGACTCGGAAGAAACTGCAGTTTCTGAGAAACATCCTTTTCGTATTTACTATAATTTATGTGGAAAAAGCAACGAGCAAAGTGCTTATCTCTCCGACAAAATTAAGTCATTCATAGAGTACCTGAGAATTTATAAATACACCTAACATGAAATGAAATGAGACTAATCTTATGAGCTAAGGAACGTTAAAAATTGAGTGTAGGGTCAGTATATAAATTTTAAACGGATCAAGACTCTTGACCGACAGACACGAATTTTACGGAGTGTTGACTTTTAAAAGTACCGTTATCATTTGGTGACGTTCACGAAAAATATTTTCCAGGAGAGTTTGATGCAGTGACAATAATAAATATTGCCTGAAAATAAATTAATCCATATGCCAAGAAAATAACGGAGCCCTGTTAGTTAATTTTAAGCGTTTGTAGCCTCCATAAGGAATATTGGTCATCATCTATCAGCTCCTTCCGCGCTTCCTAGTAATAAGCTTTCTTGTAATTGTGAATTCGTCATAACAGATAATTCCGATTTTCAAAGTCGTAGTGACAAAAAGTCTTCGATCAATAGCAACATTACAGTTTTATATACGACAGGGAACTGTAGCTTCAATGAAATTCTGTATTATTAAACTCAGTGTACAGAAATTTCCAATAGAAGCAATTATGAATGTAACAATATTATGCCTGTCCCAGAATGAAGAAAAAATTGTTTTGATGACATCGATTTGCACACAAACGAGAAATGTTTGTACTTTCCTGAACAGAAATTCATTTACATTTACTTGTATCGGAAACATTTTTGCATTGGTATCCGTTACTGTCTCTGCTTATTTCCAGTGTAACTAATCTGTGTTGGTTGTGAGTGTTTAATGTTTCTACTACTCTGTGTAAACATATATACTTTTTAAATTGTGTTCTTACTATTTCAAAATGTATCAGTATCCTTTATTATTTTTCACTTAAAGCGACAGGTGAAATTATTAAAGGTTTGAAACGATGTGACATGAGAGGTTAGTGTGTAGAAGGTACCCCACACAACTTACTATGAAAATTTCGGCTCCATTAGCTAACTCAGGAAGAAAGAGTGAAGTTTCCAGAGAGGTTTACGATGTCCAGTCTTTCTTCTGAAACAAATGCATTTATTAGACATTTCATAATTATTCTCCTTAATTTCTCACTCTGCATTGTTTTTGACTATCTTATCTTCTTCTTTTTGTTTTGTATCTTGGGCAAAACACTCATAATCTATTTCTCTTTTTCCGCTTTCCATTGTCACCGTATGATGATCAGTGAAAAGTTAGATATTCTTGAATTCAACTTGTTTGTAACCGCTTCCAAGTCATCTGCCATCCTGTAGTTTTGCCTTCCAGTTAAGTTTGAGACGGCAGTAATACACATTTCCCGTAGCCTATACGTAAACGAGTTTATGGAATATCCTCGGATCATAAATTTATTCAAGTATTTTTAGTTGTAAGCTAAATTACTCTCAGTGCGACATTTATTCCCACCAATTCACCTCAATTGTTTGTCTGGATGAAAATATACATGTATTTTTTTTCTACCGCATACGATATCACTGAATAATAGACTCGGGATATTCAGGGTACAGATCAAAAGAATATTGCTGGGAGTTTCCAGATATGTTAATTTATTATATTTGCGATAAATACGTTGTGCTGCGGTGTATGTAGTCACAACTTGACGCTAAGGCATTTTTCCTAATTGCATTCAAAGATGACAGAGGCTGGGATGTCTACAATAAGTCACCACTGCAGAAGTAATCCTAAGTGCTAAAAACGTTGTAAAACAGATATGATAATGCTGCCTTATTACAATGAAAGCAATCATAAATAATTTAAGGAATGAAATGTGATCGTGCCGATAAATACTGTCCATCGTAAAATACAATAACTGACGTTCCCACAATGAATAAGACTGTAGTTTCCTTTTTTAAAAAGAAACTAACTTCTTAGTACAAATAATGTATCAGATATGTAAGTCTTTCATTTCATTACATATTTTAGCAGTTTTTGTGTGTCGACAGTTTAGTAAAATTCCGCCTTCACACTGACATGTGAAACCTGGCATTGGTGGTGAATTCTAAAGGAGCAGTGGGAATTGACCAGTTTCATTACTGTAATTCAGTAAGATTTCATATTGTGATTGAATGATTCGTACTATAGAAATGTATTGACTTCAGAAATTTTCCCATTAAAGTTTCTCTCACACCTTGGATTTCATCAGTTTCACGTTTAAAAACTTGTTCTGTGTGGGGGTTCACTGATATGAGAGTTTTAACAGTTGAGGTGTGTGATCACTCACCTTGTAACTGCAAGAGTAATTTTAGCTTCCGAAACAAGTGTCGGAAATAAATATTCACTCTGACATTCATCACTTGTAAAAAATCATTCCAGAAAGCAGATGGAATAAAAGTCTTCGAAAACCAAAAAATAAAATGTCTTCGAAAACCATTGTACTAACTGCTATCTCCTCGATCGCTTTCCAGTCATGTGTCACACAAATTCCTAGTTAAATCTAGCATGAAAACATGTTAATAAACCAACACCAATTGATAAATGGCTACACAGATCGCAAGTTTTCAGTTTTAAATATTTTGGGTATCCCAAAAATGTCATGTTATTCCATTAATAACGTTACTGTCTTGATGAATTAGAAAACAGTATGAAAACCAGTAGGTGCAACATACCTTCGCACCGTCAACAAGATACACTGAACTAAATGGTTGGCACACAAAGGTTACTTTACCGACTTTCAACACCTTCTTTAACATATTAATAGTAAATAAGTCAGTGGTATATTGACTTTGCGTCAAATACTATTACATACATACTCCGCAAGCCAGCTTAAGGTGTGTGGCAGACGGTAATTCTAATACCACTATCCTGTTCCCACTTTCCGGTTCCTGGCCCGTGGGTAGAGCGTTTGTCGGTAAAACGCTATAGCATCTAATTCTTGTAATTTCGTCGTGGTGTTCTTTTCGAAGTTTCAACAGTGATGCACAACGCCTCTCAGGTAGTGCCTGCCGCTGCAGTCTGGAGGGCTTCCGTAGCGCTCTACCACCGAGTAAAAAATCCTGTGATACTGCGCGCCTTCTCTGATCAATCTTCTTAATACCTTATCTTAATCGTGTTTGTTAAGGGTTCCAGATTAATTATAATAAACAATACACAAGTATCAGTCGAATAAGAGTTTTGTAAGTCACGTCTTTCGTGTATTAGTTACACTTACCGAGCGAGGGGGCACAGTGGACTCGCAGTCATGAGGATGACGGTTCAAACCGGCGTCCGGCCATCCAGATTTATTTTCCCGTTATATCCCTAAATCGCTCCAGGAAAATGCCGGGGTATTTCCTTCGAAAGGACACAGCCGATTTCCTTCCCCACCCTTCACACAATCCGAGCTTGTACTCTGTCTGTGATGACGTCGATGTCGACGAGATATCAAATCCAATCTTCCTTCCTTCCTTTCGTTGATTAGTTACATTTCTATAAGATTCTCCCAGTGACTCTCAGTCTGGCATCTGCTTAACCTCTTGTTTTATGTTGTCATTCCATTTTATGTCGCTCCACATAGTTAATCCAAGGATTTTTACGGCTGTTACTGTTTCTTGCGATTTATGGCTATCAGTGTAACAGAACAGTGTAATCAAGCTATACGCCTCCGATGACTTTTATGTCGCGTATTTTTTTAAGGTTCTGTATACAAGGGTGTTTGTCAGAAGTAATTTTCATATTATTTGATTACAGCATTCTGCAATGACTGTATTCGTTTACAAAAAATGGGAAAGGTAGCACGGGAAGTGCATCAAACAACGAATTCCAAGAATGGTTCGACATATTCAGAATGACAAAGTAGGTGCGAGGTTAAAATGTGAAGGCAATAGCCATAGATGTTTTAATAGTTTAAAATCGACACACAAGAACATAAAACCGTCAAGTAGGCTGTGCTGAATTGAACAAAAAAATGGCTCTGAGCACTATGCGACTTAACTTCTGAGGTCATCAGTCGCCTAGAACTTAGAACTAATTAAACCTAACTGACATCACACACATCCATGCCCGAGGCAGCATTCGAACCTGTGACCGTAGCGGTCCCTCGGCTCCAGACTGTAGCACCTAGAACCGCACGGCCACTCCGGCTCGCGCTGAATTGAACAACCGATTGAACATGGTAGACAGATTTCGTACTAAGTTTGTGTTTATAGGAGTGCTCAATAAATCATTTTATGTTTCATAAATCTGCAGGAATACAGTCTCGGAATAGATCTACTTTCCGTACTCTCGACCATAGTGTGACTTCATCACATAACACTCACACTCTTATATTTGACAGATCTAGATAGTGGGACGTCGTGCGCTCAGTAAATTTGTCAGCAAATTGCGTTTGAGACGTCTAGGAGGCTCGGTCGGCTGCGATTGATCACTCCAGAAACATTCGGATTCAGTCCGGGATTCACGTTGACGCTAATGACTCCTGCGGTCCGGTTTTGGAGGCTATCCTCGGCTGCATGGCTTGACCAAACAGCTAGAATTGTGTGTGGCGTGAAAGCACAGCTCGCTTTTTGCCACAGTAATATGTTTATTATTTCAAAAGTAATCACCATACCTATTAATACGTTTCTCCCTCTGTGAAATAAGACTGTCAATGCATTCAAGGAAAAATGTTTTCGGTTGCTTACGGAACCATGATTGTCTCATACACAGACATACACCTGTTCGTCGGAAGCAAATCGACAGCCACCAATGTCTGTCTTCTGTAGATTTCTATTTTGTGACAAAACTTGTCTGGTTAATTAATGTGACTGTACTGAACATTTACACATATTTTTAACTTGGTACTGCGGTAGTAGACGGGAGACACGGCATCTGATTCACCAGGCAAAAGAGCGCTCGCTGCCCGCAATCTGCTGCGCCGTGAGGGCGGTCGTCCGGTAAATGGAACATTCTGCGTATTATACGCAATGACACGAATTGTGTAACGTACGGGATTCATTCAGGAACGAAAATGATATCATGTTTGCTAATAATGAGTTAATTGTGTATTTTATGTAATTTGGAGATATTATACATCGTGCTACCTTTGTATGTTATTTTTTAGGTCGGAAGCTGGTCATAGCTGAACGAAATTAATTATATGGTTAATAAATTTTTGTGATTCATGACTGGGTTTATAATAAAACACATAAAGTTTGTGGTTACTGCAAAGCACGCTGGCATTTCCCTTTTTAGAGGATTAGATGAACGTGGTTTCTTCTCCCGCTTATTGTGATGCACAGCATTACCAACAAAACTATACCTCGTCGAGTAAATCCTGGAACCAACAGGGCTCAACGTATTTATTAAAGCTTTTTCTCCCTGTTTCTGAAAGACAGGGTAAAGTTTTGATTTTTATAACGTTTATGAATAGTTTACTGGGGTCACTTTCACGCACAACAATTCTGACAGCCACATTTGTTTGAGATTTTCTTGGTTACATTTAGGTTAGACAATATTCACCATACACTATCAATTTACCAACATTTATTCACAGTTAAACGTGTTTGCATCCATATTTTGCCTAAAGAAACGATTAGCCACTTGAATAATTATGCATCATTTTTTCAAAAATTCTAGTATCGTACGTCCTTTTTACACCTGTGTCATTTCGTTCGAATATTAAGAGTTTATTCTGGCACCTTATCAGGCCGAATACCACAGACAGAACAAATTTTCTGAGCGTTCCCTTGGTAGTTTTGAGGTCCACTTCTCTGTGGCCGATGCCGTGATATTTTCGCAAAATTGGTATTTCCTTTTATTGTTCATAATATTTCTGAAATCGCTACATAACAGCACATTGATCCGTATGGTTAAGGGAAAATTTATTGCGACCATTTAGCTTTTCGTTATTCTTTGTTATAAACACTTAATTAAGCTCTCCTGTTCCGTTGCCAATTCCGCGGGTACCGTCACGCCCTTCTCCTTCTCACCGCCAATAAGTATAATGACGTAAGCCGTGTGTGTTCACTAAGGTTTTTTCGGTAATTACGTTCTATTATTCTGCGTCGAGGTAACAACGCGTGCTACTGTGAACTGGAACGTAACTATACCAATTAAGTGACCAAGCCAGTTATCACTATGACCGGTCCTGGAGTTCGCTTTGTCGAACAGTGCGTAGTACCTCACAAAGTAAGCCACCTCACTGTGAAACACCTAAACGACATGAACGATGTGTTGAGCGTCTCTATTAATAGGTGGCATACAACGGAAACCGCTTTCGCTCGTGATCACTTAATGCGGTACACAAGAGACCTACAGGTGACGACAGTAACAATGACTTCTGCTTTCTGTGCACTACGCTTATGAATCACATTTGGTTTCTATTGTTCACACTATTGATAAACCTACAACTGCGAACCGTTTTTTGCAATCGCTTACTGTTTCGGGTTTGGAGTGATACCGCCGCAGTGCGACTCTGAAAATAAATCACGTTCGTCACTATGTTGCATTAATTAATTAATTATTGATTTACTTATCACAGCAGCGAGGTATTTCATTTTAACGATATAATCGATACTATTCCCAGACCAGTAAATCACACAACAGTCCACAAACGCAAAACAATGAAACTAATGCGAGCACAGGGAATACGGTTTAGACCACTATAAAATACAATTGTTTCCATGCAAGAGTTAAAAATGTATCGTATTTGTAAATCAACAACTCTTCAATACCGACAAGTAAGGTAGGAGAGTCAGTCAAATGAAAATGAGACAGAAGGAAAATAAGTAAATATTTTTATGATTCCAAAAGTAATGGCCATAACTGTTAACACATATTTCCCCCTAGCCGGCCAGTTTGGCCGAGCGGTTCTAGACGCTTCAGTGCGGAACCCCGCGACTGCTATGGCCGCAGGTTCGAATCCTGCCTCGGGCATGGATGCGTGTGATGTCCTTAGGTTAGTTAGGTTTAAGCAGTTCTACGTTCTAGGCGACTGATGGTCTCAGATGTTACGTCCTATAGTGCTAGTGCTCAGAGCCATTTGAACCATATTTCCCCCTATGAGACAAGACGGTCTATGCCTTCATGGAAATACGTTTGCTGTTAGCTACGAAACCATGATTGTACCCACTCGTGCATCTGTTCGTCCAAAGCAAAACAACGGTCACCAGTGTCGCTCTTCTGTGCTCCAAAAATACGGAAATCGAAAGGGGGGGGGGGCGTGGGAGATCGGGTCTGTATGGAGAATGTATAAGGGCTTACCAGCGAAACTTCTGCAGCACAGTCGAAACACCAATCTACCAATACAATGCCCGCCAATACGTTGGCAAGTTTGTTAACTGTAGCTCATGATAAATGCTGAAGAACACTAACGCTGAACGACATTTTGTTGGTTTCTATACATTTGTTTGAGAGTCGGTTTGTAGGATCAAGTTTGCCTCGGCGCGATGTGAGCTCTTAGAGGAAGAATTTTTATGGCCTGTTTCATCTGCAAGCTGCAGATTTGTTTCAACTATCGATTGCATTGTATAATGTTGCTATGTAATTTTGTTATGCAGCTAGTATTTTTAATAAGGCGTCTTTTCTTATTACGTAACATATAAGAACAATAATTTGCGTATTGAGATTTATTTGCGCTATATTATATGGGGAAGATTTTTAACAATCACTTAAAAAGAGAATTTACTTAATGTTAAGTGAAGGGACGTGCAACAGCTCATCTAGTGTTCCAGACTGGAAACAAATCACTCAACGCTGCGCGGCAGTGTACCCCATGTCTTTAAGGTGTCCACGGTACTCACAAAAATATTTTAAGCTTTGTGACATATCTTGCATGGCTTTTTAATGCGACTGTACCATTTATCTGAAGACCGCACGCGCGAGCTTGTGTTTGCCGGCCACCGGCGCCGCGCGCGCCGGTCGAGTGAGGCGTGCGCCTCCCTGCGGATGTTGCACTACACGGCTTTTCGGCCAGTGTCGCTCGAACAATGAAACAAACTTCACGAGTGTAACAGTCAAATCTGCGAAAGCAGCAATCACAATATTGAAGTACTGCATTCCACAACGGGTGTTTGTTTACGATTCGTATGTGCGTGTAGAATCCGCTCGTATTGTACAGAGATAGTTTGATCAGAAGTTTCTAGCTGCTAGATTACCAAGTCGTGATACAATTTACAAATTAGTGAATAAATTTCGTGCAACGGCAAATTTTCGTGATAACAAGAATAAACGACAGCGTACAGTTCTCACAGAAGCTCACCTCGATGAAATTGTTTACCACCTAGAAAACTCCCCTAAAAAATCTCTTAGATGTCTATCACAACGTATTCAAATTGCTAGAACCACGGTACAAAGAGCTGCTAAGTTACTTGGGATAAGGCTCTAAAAAGTAACAGTAATACGACTATTTAAACCTAGCGATCCCGGGCACAGAGTTAGGTTTTGCGAATCGGTTTTGAAATATGACAAGTGCCTTACGGTGAAATGGATCCTCGCCGCATTCTGTTTTCAGACAAAGTTCGGTGCCTTTACACTCGTGTGTTAATTCCATAAACTGTCGAAAATGGAGCGCTGATAGACTTGTTCTACTTCATCAGGAACCCATTCACGATCAGAAAATAATAGGAGTGTGGTGCGCAGTTAATGGTGATAGAACCATAGGTCAATTTTTTTTAAATGATACAGTAGTAGTGGAAGATACGAACAAAACATTTTGGAACCGTTTTTAGTGACCTTAGTGGAAGGGAACGAAAGTCCACTTTTTTTCAGAATTTGGGAAGGGCTCATACGGCCATTGTTGTTTTGCCCGAAGTTCACGATGTGTTCCATGACTGAAGTCATTTACAACAATATCTGGCCCACTCGAAGTCCAGATTTAACCCCGTGCGATTCATATTTGTGGGAAGAACTGAAGGATAATGCGTACACAGCTAATACTGACAGGTTCAGGAACCCGAGAATAATATCCGCGAGTCATTTAATTCTATGTCTTAAAGAGAATTACACTGTGTGATGATAAATTTCTCGAATAGATGTCAGAAATACGTGGAACACAGTGGCAGGCTATTCCAGCTTCTCCCTTTCTGACACGATGAGTACAAAATTTATTGCCTAAATTTAGTACTGCTGCAGGAGACACTAGACGTCGACGTGGCGTCTGATTCGCCGGGCAGCAGAGCCCCCGCTGTACGCCTTTTGCTGTGTCGCGTGTGCGATCATCAGATAAATGAAACCACCTGTATGTACGAAATATACGAATTATCTAATGTACTGAACTCAATCAGGTACGGGAAGGCAGTCATGTTTGATAATAATGACTTGATTATCTATTTTATGTAATTGCATACCAAGGTATCTTTGATGATAGCTCTTAGGTCTGAAGATGGGCACGGCTGAACGCAATTAATTACCTGGTTAATAAATTTTCGTGATCCGTGAGTGGATTTATAGCAAAATAAACATTTCCTAAATTGCTAAAAAACTTTATTGCGAATATGTAGCAACTCGTCATCATAAGTTACAATTTAGATTTTACGAAATCCCAACTGTTCAAAATAGTAGTAGCACTGTCCTCCTTCTCCTTATTGCATTAACAGAATTTTGTAAGAGATGGGACATGTTTCCTTCTGACTACCACCGTACAATTGACTTTTTAAATCTAGCAGGATTTGTATGGAACCTGGCGAAGAATTCGATCCCTTGTCTTAATATATCAAGAATCTCACTGTCGTAGCTAAAAAATAACGGTTAATTATTTAATATGAGACTAGAGACAGCACTATGTCATGTTAAAAAAAGTTTAATGACTGCCGGAGGAGAGTGGAATACCAGTGAACATAGAAGGATCGCCATTGTCATCCACGATCCAACCGGCCGACATCGATTAGACAGGGATAGCTGAGGGAGATAGCGACATCACAGTGGTAGGTAAAACAATCTAGAAATCAGCTGTTTGACAGGAATGAACACGACGGTACTGACATCTAAGCCAGGTCTTCAGTATTCTCCTTAGCTGGGTTCTTTCTCGTTTATTGTTCTGATTTGCTGTTGACAGCGGTGGGTGAAGCATTCACTTTCGGTACGCAAGCTTGCGGAGTAATGGATTGGATGACGGCGCGCACGCGATGTCGGTAAACGACTTTGCAGTATACGATGGTTACATCTCGACGTCACCAGCGAGGCTCGCCTGATAGGCCTGGGAATCATGTAGCGTGCATCCTGTCCTCGCCGGCGGGAGCGGGAGGATGTGGCTATCTTATGAGTGTGGCAATTGAAAGGCCGGTGGGGGCAGTGTGGCTCCCTTCTGTTTAGCGGCCGGACGCGGAGGCGTTGGCGGTGGAGTGCCTGGAACTGATCGCACTGGTCCACTCTGCGTCTCGTACCTCAGTACCTGGTCGATTCCGTGGTTTCTGACTCGAACATACGTCATAGTAATGCGGAAACAGGAGTCACAGCAAAGTTCTGTATTGTCGTCCTTAATCAGTTCCTCTAGATTCTTGCATAATAAAAATTATGTGGATCTGAAGGATCTTTAAAACAAGGTTTGTACATCTTCAGGCGGTTGTGATACTTGAACTACATTTTAAATTTAGTATTAGTCGCTTGCATTCATCATTGCTTTCAGGTTGGGGAAGCTACTAGGTTCGGTATGTAACGTAATTTTGCGGGGAAAAGCTTTCTAATTTCTTCGCTGCAAGATGAAGTCCTTCCTCTGCGACAAAAATGTGTGGAAACTCTCCACTTGCGTATTGTTTTACTATGCTGCGATGCTCATTTTCAACCGTTATAATCGTGCGGATATTGAGCTTGTAGTGTATCTACAGCATCCAGATACGTACTCTTCATGGATCCCACCACGAAATATAATTACTTGAGTTGTAAAACGGCGGTAGGCTACCGTAACCTACCAAATGTAAGCATACACTGCTATAGTTTTCCTAGTAGCTGTAGCGAGTTAAGATCAAACCCGCATAACCTATACATTTACAGTGGGTGTGTTGCATATGGGGCGTTGCCTCTGACGATCGCTTTCTTTACGTATGTATATAGTCCCCTAAAAAGAAAAGGGAAGGAAGTGGTGAACTATCTAGGAACTGAGTGAGGATATAAAGAGGGCCAAGTAACCTACGGAACATTTTTCTTATCTATAGTTATCTTCCTGTCTATTACTTAAGAATAAACAGTATTTAAAGCAAGACTGAAATTGTCAGTGCTTAGTTCAGGTTTCATTCGAAAATTGTTGAACTGTAAGGTGAAACAAAGGGATATTGTAGTAAAAATAAAGAAAACAATATAGCTTTTTCTTATGGCCTTAGAAAACGCGATTTCCTCAAGAGAGAGGCAAAATAAGAAAGCACAAAACAATAATATATCAGATATCGCTTCAATACGTCACCGAACTTATGTAAAACGTGTTTCAGTGATTGATAAACAATTTTCGCATATATCAATAACAACAGGAAAGTCTTGTCTTTGATCGTAATGAAGAACGTTCTACTGAGTACAATGATTATATTTTGGGGGGAGGGGGTTTGCATGTAAACTGTACTTTCATCAAAAGTAATTGCTTAACTACGTAACAGCGCAGAAATTAATCGCCAACTAATTTTTATTACTTATAAAACGGAATTTATTTTCTGTAAGAATATAAAATACTCAGTGGGCTAATACTGAATGATGTGCAGTTCTAATTATGTACGACACAAGCAACCAAACACACACAAAAGAAAGCCGCCGGCTCCCATTTTCTCTTACACATTTCATTTATGTTTCTTTCCCTACCAATTCCGCCAATACTACCGGTAATTCTACCATTTAATACGTCGTTTATGTAAAGTACCGAAACTAGCGAACCGTATTTTTGGTAGATCGCAACTCTAATAATTACTCCCATGGACCAGAGGGTGCCACACATCAGTACTAAATATGGAGCCGCCTGGCTTTCCACGCGTGGTGAGAGTTCTATGATTAGTTCAGCAATGCTGAGTGAGAGACTTAGCTGATATTCACTTGGTAAAATACCTTTTAGCTTATGTAGTAAAAACTACATGCTGATGAATGGAAATAAGCTCGTCGAATTTGGTCATCGGGTACTTTTAATAGTCATTTCAACGTAATACTGGCAACAGCTTTAATTAACACGACACTTAATCAACCACGTGAGCCGTAATGGGAAAGCTGTCCGCTGGTGCAATGAAATATTATATAACTGAAAACAGTCCACTTACTGGCTGATTTATTCAGAGCTGAGCTAAACTAGTAAGTTGGACAGCGCATCGACATTAGAACGTCTGATAGCAGATAATGGATTTACCAGGTACAGGTAGTTAGAAATAGCGTACTGCAGGCGTTATATGGTTAGTACATGAACGTTGTTGTGAATCCAATGGTCGTTATAAAGGGAACGTGATCAGTGACTAGGCGGAATTTAATTGCAAGTCGGTGCACAAGAAACATCTTTTGAAACAAAAACGAATACTAGCGCCTCCTTGTCCATTAGAGGAAAATTCAGTTTGAATTTATTTAATGTTTCAGAGACCAAACATACTGGCAATACTATAATCGACTGAGATTTTAAAGCAGACTGTCAGCATGGACAGAAACGTTCGATACCCGCTTACATCGACAGGGCTGTTAGCAGTAGGTTTCCTACGTGCCGACGGTACTCGAGAGACTGCCCCATGAGACGCGGCAATATAACATAGAGACCGAAGGCACATATCGCAATGAGTTGGCTCTGCCGCCATCAGGCATCATAGAAGCAAAGTATTATGTAACTGAATTCTCTTGTATCGCATCTGCAAATGTCAGCCCACTGGAAGGGAATGCATTACATTAATGTAAATGTGAGTACATACAAATCAACAAAAAGAATTTTGAAAATAGTGGATCTCTACTGTCAGATATATAGAACCCAGGCAATTTATTTAAAAATTGAGAAAAATTATTTTTAACTGAGCAACAAATGTTCTCCTCTATTTTACTTTCCGTAATTATAACTAACACTCGTTGCAACACTAGGACAACTTAATCATGGTTTAACAGTCTGACATACTATTAATAATACATAAGAATGGAAATCTCCAAAATTTCATTTCAAAACATAAAGTTCATGTGTTGCAGAAAGCTGCATATGAACTGGTAGTCGAAAACATGCAGCAAATTCTATTACCACCTAAAATATGTTTTATAGTCATCCAATGAAAATAAGGAAGATTAAAACTGTGTTAAACTTTGTGGACTAAATGAATATATGAATCTTTGGTGTATATTATACACAAAATTATTATTACAAACAGTATGGTTAAATTTCTTTTAAGAAAAGTTAACAAAATCACACAAGGGGCAAATCAAAGAGTTTCCGATCGAAGGATGTATAATCTAAAATCGATATGCTAACTAGGCAAAACTGCAATGATCATTGAGGCAATCATCTCATCGACGCACCAAGTTGGAGATACTCGTTTAGTAAAACACCATGTCCTGCTACGTGAAGGAGTCCGTAACTGCCTGCTGCATATCCTCGTCCGACAGCAATCGTCGATCCTTCAAGGCCTTTCTTAAACCTAGAACACTGTAAGTGGTGGTGGGAAGCGAGGAAATGTTACATTGCTATTAACCATCGTAAACTGTAGTACTCCAGGTTTACTCTAAGGAACACATAATTTATAAGTCATCCATTAGTTAATTACGGTTATTAGATCTCCAGTGGTATGATACATACCAAATTGAGAACAAAATTTCCTAATTTTACGAGGATTTAGTAATCTAGGTTTACGTGACCGAAGGTCTGATAATCGCCTGGGTGGAGATCGGGACTGTAGGGCGGGTGCTCGATTGTCTCCTACATGAGTTGGCGTCACTTCTGCCTCTCAGATCGACCGGCGTTTTGTGCCGAATCGTGACCATCCGGAACTTCGCACACCATTCCACAGCGGTGGATTTCGACAGACATGTTGCCCCATACACATTCTTCATTCTCCGGTGGATGTCTACCGGTGTTCGTCCATCGGCAACCAAGAAAAGAATGGCAGCACGTTAGCCCTGTTTGGATGCATTTGGTAATAACGTCGCCATAGTCCATATTTCAGCATTTTCCGCACGGACATCGGAAAGACACGAATGCCACGCTACTACCTTGCCTACTTATCAGTGCGTATGTAACTGCATCGGATTCACTTTACGTTGCATACATGCTGTAGCATCGACCTCAAACTGAGACTTTTTGATCGACCCTTATATAATTTTGATCCTCCATGGAAGAATACGGCACGTAAATAACTATATATTTGTAGTATAAACTTCCTGTGAGATCATTTAAATTAAGGACATATCTCAGACTACGGAAAGGTGACTTTGCTCCAAGAAAATTTTCTAGAAGATAAAATACGAATTTTGCGTGAATCTGAAACTGATGATACGAATATATGACCAAAAAACTGTGGTATTATTACTAAGCGCACAAAAAATTAAAATGTGGAACACATTTAGAAAATACAGAATTGCGTTTTAATGTAATAATAATGGTAATAATGACAGATATTATTATACAGATTAAGGGACAAAGTTTGTAGAGGAATTTACATATTACAATGTACAACATAATACACTAATTAAAAATTTATTATTTTGATGTATTTATGGTACGAATTTCTGTTTATTTCTTGGAATACTCTATGTGGCAAAAATATCTTTCTTTAATTTATTCTTTATAGCAACACTGTTCTACTGTTGCAATATTCAATATTTTTGGTAGTTCAATGGCGAGATCTATGTAAATATGCTATTTCCGTAATAATGACACCACTTTATCGGAGTACTGAACTGTGAATAAATGTTTGGTCTGTTTTTTGAAACGGCTGACACTAATTTTTGTGGTACTTCAAAGACCTAAGAGGGAATACGTGACAGAAAAACAAGGATTTTCTTAGATTTTATGTTGAAGATAAGGATGATTGAAATTTTGCCTAATACCATACTATATATCTAGTCACATAAAGAAACTTTTGAGGTAGCAATGTTAATGCACTTTTAAGGATGATAACAGAAAAATGTTATGCTAACCCACTTACAGTTCTTTTCTATAAATACTCTTAGACGAATCAGAATTATTGACATAATGTGAAACCATAATGTAACTGATCTCTATTAAATCGAACGTATTCAGTTCTTAGTATACAAATGACAAAAATTGTTCTTTTTTAAATGCAATAAATGATATCTTATTTATGAAACCTGAGTGGGAGATGCAACAGAGAAATAGACGGTCTTTGATCCTAACGAAACTCCACACATTAATATACAACTTTACCTCGTAATTTGTCTGGTCGGAATGTAAATACTGGAATAAATTCTTCTATTTACCCATATCGCTATGTCCAGCGGTCTACCCAAATCACCGAAAACACTACTATAGATTCATTTGCATCATATATTAGTTTTATTGATTTAATTTTCATTCTGAACTTCCGGATTTTGCAATCTCGTGTTAAGTGGAATAACAACGAAAATTATGAATACATCCAGTGGCATGAATTAATAAAATCACTACGTCCAACTGTGTATTCCTGCAACCATGTAGGTTCGTAAGAAAGACTCTTCATGTAGCCCTAGAGCAAAAAATTATAACTGTGGAATTTGGAGAATTTGGTAGTGAATCATCTTGTCCTCGTCATATGTTCATTGATTCATTTCACGCGAAGATGGTCTGGGACAGGAACTGCATACCAGTCTTAGAACCACATTTCTGTACCTGTGTTCTGTGACAAATAGATTACAAACAGTCCTAGCGGACAGATAATATGTATAAGAAATATTATTATTTATTCCAAAGAGGGAACATTATTTGATTCCGATTTATCTGTAAAACTGTAATTGAAAGATCCACCAACTCCTCACAATAACATCGAGAAGTTGATAATAGTCACGGTAGAATATTTTATACAGGATGAGCCAGAACCGAACCGAGAAACTTTCAGACGTCGTTCAGGAAATCTTTCTGAATATTTTGTTATAAGGGACCCACAGTCTCCGGCGGTTTGTTACAAAGTTATTGCATTTCGTTAGGTTTATTTCCCTCGAAAATGGTGCACAACTGTACCGATATCCACGGTAAGCGCTGAGTATCTTGTTTCTAATCGCACGCGGTACCTGCCGTTGACATCGCCAATTCTCTCTTTATATCGTCGCTCCAGGTTTGAGGTTCGCATTCAGTATTGCTCGGTTCCGTCTACGATTATGCGTTAACAGGTATACACGGCAGTACCATGGATAGGCTTACTTATTAAAAGGTATCTCGACATGAATCTCACGTGTGGGTTCACTGAATGCAATGGAAAGCCAGCACAACGATACAAATTTGAGATGTGCCCAGAGGGACACCAACCACGTTAGCTGTACCTATTGGCCTACAAGAAAACAAATCCTGAAAAGTGCATTCACGTTCCGGTTCCATTTGCGTTAAGTTCAAGACATAAACAGTTTTACGTATCGCTATGATTTATAATCGCGTTTATATTGCAATATGGATCTTAAAATTATTTTACAGTCTGCCTGAAACACAGGATTTCTAAAAAATACCCCACATTGTAATTTAAGAACGGCATATTTCCTCGAACGATTCTCAGTTACATTATCAGCGTATCTGGTATATTTGTAAGGTTTATTTGCTACACTTATCACAATACTGACTATAAATCCACCATCAACTTATCATCGCAAATGCGAGAGGTAGTTCTTTTTCATGTATTTAATCAATTTAATAGAGCCAAGGAACTTCTCACTAGCTACAAAATTGTTCAAATTGCTCTGAGCACTATGGGACTTAACTGCTGAGGTCATCAGTTCCCTAGAACTTAGAGCTACTTAAATCTAACTACACTAAGGACACCACACACATCCATGCCCGAGGCAGGATTCGAACCTGCGACCGTAGCGGTCGCACGGTCCCAGACTCAAGCGCCTAGAACCGCCCGGCCACTCCAGCCGGCCACTAGTTACATTACAAAATTCTTTTCCTCTTAATTGAAACATATTGCCTGTAAAATACTATATCTAGCTGTATGTCTCGATTTTTGAATGTCAAAATATGTTTTAAAATATCGTTAAATATGTGTCTGCAGTTCCGTTCATTGCTGAAAGGGGCCAGTGAAGCAGCAACTGGTGTGACGTGTTTTCCTGTAGCTGTTTGGTAAGTAGCGCACAGCCAATAGCTCGTCAAGTACACAGACGTTGTTGTTAATGTTTTCATTTTCGGCAACAAACGTGAGTCGGCTATAGTTAGAACTAAATAGTTCCTCTTCTGCATCAAGTGCTTCTGATCTCTTAGCATTACTCGAAGAATCAGGTTATTGGCGAATTTAGGCCGAAGTGCATCAGGTGCCGAACGAAAGGTACGATTAACTTCAATGGATGGGATTTTTTGACTGACGGCATGTCGCTCATGCCAGCAGATGGAATGCGGCTCGTAACGTTCCGGCGCGCAGCTGTACAATGCAGGCGATGCCTATAACGTTGGTACACATACTTTGTCGACGCTACAACAACAAAATGGATGTAACCCGATTTCAGAATTTTCTTAAGTGAACGCCAAGTGATACAGCCAATCTCTAAGTGGATTTCAAAAGTATCTCTTACAGTAGCGTTACAGAATTTAAAATCATGATTTGAGAATCGTGGAAGTACATTGGGCAACAGCAGTAAATGTTTCGAAATTCTACAGACAAACATTTACTTATTATGAGGGCATTATTCTTGGAGCTATGGAAAGAGCGAGGACAAACGTGTTTTGACTTAAAATTAAAAAGAGATAACCATTAACTGAGCATATTGGGCGAGTACACAAATTTAGAGCGTCACTATTTCCGGTGAAGCACAAGAATACATGTGTAGTAAAGCGTCGGTCCGCTGTCATGGAGTTGATCGATGTCAGTTAAACATGCGACAGCGTAATGACACAGTCGAATGTCGGAAAATTGTTGCACCGTCTAGCGTTACGATAAATGTTTTCTTAGAACTGTGAGCAGTCTCTAATATTTTGCGTCGAGACACTACGGCTTATTCCTTCAACAAGCATCAGGTACGATCGGAAGTTATGACTGAGTGCACGATTATACATAAAATCAGATTTGGGTCATATTTTATTCACAAGTCAGAGTTTCTTCTCACATTACTTTGTGGTTCTTTTTCTGCATTAAGGCTGACTTGGAAGTAGTGTTTGAAAGTCGCGCATCGCATTTTCATAGGTCAAGTTGCAGCGTCAAAGGTCGTTTCAATATGCGTTCTACTGCACAGGCTACCTACAAGTGATGTACATATTGTCTTACTGGTGAGACAGATTCGTTCTAACGGTTATAAGCGATTATTTTATAGTTTTGCAAATTTACTGAAGAATGCATCATCTGAATGACCTCTCTTCATACATGCCGGTCGCTGCGACCGAGTGGTTCTAGGCGCTTCAGTCCGGAACCGCGCTGCTGCTACGGTCGTAGGTTCGAATCCTGCCTCGGGCATGGATGTGTATGATGTCCTTAGGTTAGTTAGGTTTAAATAGGTCTAAGCCTAGGGGACTGATGACCTCCGATGTTAAGTCCCATAGCGCTTAGAGCCATTTGTACCATCTTCTTACGTATTCATAAATTTCAACGATTGATTTGTATCAAGAACCAACATATTATCTACAGGTCATATAGAATTTGTGCACCTAATCATATTTATTACGTGTGGAAGATTTTGACTCAGTCCTTTTATGACAGTTTATTTAGAGACTTATTTACATTCTTAATATCTAAAGTTCTATGATACGGCAACGTAGCATCTTTATTTTGTAGCTTCTCACATTTTTAGGTTCAAATGGGTCTAAGCACTATGGGACTTAACATCGGAGATCATCAGTCCCCTACACTTCGAACTACTTAAACCTAACTAACGTAAGGACATCACACACATCGACGCCCGAGGCAGGATTCGAATCTGCGACCGCAGCAGCAGTACGGTTCCAGACTGAAGCGCCCACAACCGTTCGGCCACCGCGGCCGGCTTCTCACATTTTTAGCTTATGGAATTCTTCGTACTTAACGTCTCCGGTGTCGTATTACAAAGAAGCACCTGAAAGGTGGCTATTATTATTTCTTCCATAATTTTTTATCATGTCCAGTGCAGAATTTGAAATAATTCCAGGGTTTGCTTCTAATAACAGAAAAGCTTGCGTTACTGGATGTATGGCTGTTGTTAGTGCCTCTGCAACGTGCTCTCGTTTCCCATAGGGTTGGTAAACCTATTACATCATAGGTGATTTTACGTGTGATACACTGTTTAGCTAATCACTACAAATGTTGAAAATAATTTTTAGACATTTAGGAAAATAGTGTTCTTTCGAAAGAGTGGCAGGAAATATATTTCAGAGTACTTGAGCCATAAAGAACAAATATTCAGTACTGAGGACGAAGATACCGAGCGCAGAAAGAAAAATTTCACAAGCGTTGCACAATACACCTACTAATAAAGCTTTGAGGGATGGAACGTGTCTGCCGTGTTTCAATGACCATGTTTTAAAGATATTACGAAGCATAAGCGAGCTTCAGCCTAATTTCATCGAAGTCCGTAGCGTTGTTGAGTTACAAAATCTGAACGAATCCAAAATAGTTGAAAGTGAGCAATGCGACGGGTGCTATACGCATTCGAAAGTAAAATTTCGGTGAACGTCTGATGTAATATTCTAGGACATTTTGTTCAACTGTAAAGTTAATAAACGAATGAAAATTATCGATCTAGACACTCGGTGATCTGATCACATTGCCACAGAAACGGAAGATAACTCACTAAATGCCGAAATAGAATTCGGTCTTCACATGTTACTTCACTGCAGAAAATCGAGATGTGATTCTCCCTTTCAGTCATCGATAAATGGCGAAATTGCTCATACTGGGGCAAGTGACGGCGGAGTAGAAAATCATATCACTCAACAGACGAGACGCTTCTACACCTGACAGGAGGATTTGCTAACGTGCCACCCTTCAAGCTGAAGGTTACCATAGACCACCGGAGCAAAATCCGCAGGTCACTCCAGACTTCAGTTAGGTTCGTCGGACAGATGCAAATTTTTGTTGGAATACATCGCTAAGATCTACCCAGTAGCGAAATATGTAACACGATTCATGGTCTCGCATTATGAATAATTTTGGGAACAAATGTCTACCCATTGTGAATTAACATGGATTCCACAAACAGAGTTCTAGTGAAAAGCTGCTAGCGCTATTCCTCTATGAAACCCAGAAGGCTGTAGGTAGTGGTGGACAGGTTAATGCAGTGTTACTTGGATTACAGAAGGCATTCGATACAGTTCCATGCTTTAAATTGCTGAGAAAAACGCGAGCTTACGGATTATTGAAACAGATTCGTGACTAGATTCAGAACTTCTGAGCAGAGAGCACTCAACATCTCCTTCGTAAAGAGGCGATTAAGTTAAAATCGAACGTAACTATGGAGGTACGTAAAAGGGGTATTATATATAGAAGGGGCAGACAAAAAACGAAAACGAGATGAATCTAAAATGAGTAAGTAAATTGTTTATTATTTCTAAAGTAGTCGGCGTAACTATTAACACATTTATCCCACTGTGAGACAAAACAGTCAGCTGACATGAACGTTGATTTTTCCCGAATAGTTTTTTACCTCGTACGTTTCGACGCAGTACCTTACTCAGAAAACTGACTCTGATCTCGGAAGGATACACAATTACGTAAAAAAACAGTGCCTTCATGTACAAATGGTTGCCGTTGCCAGCGATACCATGATTGTACCCATGCGCGCACCTGATTTTTCGAAGAAAAACTAGAGCCACAAATGTCTTCACTCAAGGCTCCAGATATATGGAAGTCGCATGAGGAGGGATAGGAACTGTATTGAGGATGTGTAGGGGCTTCCCAACGAAACTTTTTCCAGTTTAGTCGAAACAACCTTGGCAAAATGTAGGCGGACGGAAAGGTTCACTTCTAGGTACAATCAAGGTTTTGTAGGCAACCGCGAACGTTTTTCCATGAAGGCGTTGACCGTCTTGTCTCACAGTAGGATAAATCTATTAACAGTTATAGTGATAACTTTTGAAATAATAAACAGTTTACTAGCTTTTTGTCCATGTGCCTCGTATTCGGTTCACTTCTCCTTACCATACTGGCCTATATTCTGCTGAATATCGTTGGAAGTTCGGCGAAGTGGTTCACGGACCTGTTGATTCGTGTGGAAAAATTACAACACTATAAAACTGTAGCAAAATGGAGAAAGACTAGCAGGCGGAGTCAATCTCATAGTCCGTACATCGCCGTTGTAGTTGCATCCTCTTCTCTGAATCGCTGTAGAGGTCCAGCACCAGTACTCGAATGTAGGATGACCTGCAACTGGGATGCTTAGGGAGGAGAGATACACCTAGGTGCCTGGTAGTGACCGCCGATTCAGTGATGCCTACGGCACTGAAGCGTGCCTATTTTTGCCGATCGATCGCTTCGATCGTTTTCTACGCCGAGTTTGGGGGTGCAAAGCCTTACATAATGGGGCGCCGTCGATAAATAATTTCATCATGGTCAATTGTGGGGAAATAAACGTTACTTGTTTGTTGTGCCTTTACGCTGACATTGGTCGTACTCTTTCTGTCCGCAGGTTCTTTATGAATCCACTCTGCAGGTAGGTGTGCCGTATAGTAGTAGGTACTCAGCTTGCCGCAGATCCCTGACTGCCCTTCATCAGCACTTTTAGCAGGGTGTTGTCCTCTCAAGACTCATTTGAGTGGCCTTATGCGAATGGTGAAGATAGTCCACCATGCCACTAAAAATGCCTGATATACAGTCTGTAAAGCTTACAAGGGTGTTGCAGCGTTGACAGTCCACCATGCCACTAAAAATGCCTGATATACAGGGTAATCGGAAACAGTCTGTAAAGCTTACAAGGGTGTTGCAGCGTAGATTGTGCTAAGAAATAATTATAAAGAAAGAAGCTCGATCCGATGAGAGACGGTTTCGCCAAATGTATTCTTCGTTTGGTTTTCTAAAGCCGAAAAAGATAGCAATAAAAAATTGGCTACGGGACAGTAGTAAGGATCGAATCCGAGATAAAGGCTGAGCAGTCTCGTTCATTATTATCTACGGTGTGAGAAAAACTGATACTAATTCTATCTGGTGGCCAGCTTGAATTTACGTACCGAAAGGCCTGATTGGCTGATTTCAGTGTCTCCTATAGATCTAAGAGTGTAGCTTGTAGACACATGGTTGACAGCATATGGAAGGTTGAATGTGGCCGTGAGGCGTGCTCGGGTAGCCTAATGGTGATGCGACTACTCACGATAAGCAGGAAATCCGGGTTCGAGTTCCGGTCTGGCACAGATTTTCATTGTCGTCATCCCATTATTGAGCGGATGATATTTTTGACTACCATGTAGGGTCTTCGTGTGACATGATTGCCGAAAAGTCGCTCCACGGCATGGAATACCTCTGCCTCCCACTGGTGATTGGTCGGATGTCACCTGTTACAAGAAGTTGAGATGCTTTCGACTCGAAACTGAAAGCATGGGCCACAGTCTCCACCATCTGATCTAATGGCCACTTCTAACACTGTGAGGTAGTAGTCGACGTTCTGAGAGGTAGATAAAGAGCCGATGACATTTACATGCTGATTTGCCGAACATATATCCGGATGGAGGAAGTTTACGAGCAGCTTAATACCTTAGTACTTCCGGTTTCACTTTGCGAATCTGGCTGGGGACACATTCCTAAATGTTTGTGCGCCAGTCTTTCTGCATATCATGGCCTATAAAAATTGCATTCGCATTGCCCTGGTAGCACAGATGTCTGGATGACGTAACATATGCCACGACTGAAATACGCGGTCTAGTAAAGTTGGCAGGTATAGCTATGGCCACCCTCTGACTTCCTCCTAGTACACTGGCCTGTGCGTACCTAACGGTGGCAAGTGCCAAAACGTATATCCAACATTTCTCGCAGCAAGTCCACAATTCTGCATTACTAAACTGTGATATTACAATCTCGTTGTAAGATATTGGTTGAGAGACGGCACTCACTCTGCGCAGAGCATCAGCAACAATGTTTTGGGTGCCATTATATACTGAATGTTGCACGTAAAATGAGTAACAAAATTAATTTGGCTAAGCTGAACAGACAGTTAAATGTGCTAGGGCTGTGTAAAAGCTAACATAGGTGACATGTAAATAGAACAATATAATTTTCAGCCATAAATCGGAAGTATTTCACTGCCTCAAATGCGGCCAAAAATTCAGTATAAACTGTGACCAGTAACGCCATTCGATTTCCGATTTTGGGAGAGAAGCTATATGCATTTCTAGACACTGTTTACGTACTGCTGCAGAAGCGCACACACCGTGCGGACAGAATAACTCTAAGTGGCCTCCAGCAATAGGACGTGCTAACAAAGCTACCCACGCCAAGCTCACATAGGATGCTTCTAACAGATCCTGTGGGTCTTTATTATCTACAAGAGATGTGGTATTACGCATGGTGAGGCAGGCTAGTAGCACTCAGAACGGCACCTGGGCTTCCGCTGTACAGTATATCAAGTGGTCATAAAAGTTTATGATTATGTATCAGTGAGGTACTCCCACTATCATTGGCATAAGATATTCCTACAGAGCGGCGAACATGCTGGGTGTCGACATATTCCAGCGAAATATATCTTCTTTCTGACAATGGGCACATCTGTAGCACCTGATCATGCTCTTTACCTGAGTCAGTAATACTCCACATTCGGTTAAGCTGCATAAGACTTCTTGAAGGCGACATTCATGTTCTTTTTCTGGAGGCACCTAATGATTTCATCAATAAACTTTTGGATTGTATGTGAGGCGTTGCGTAGCCCATATTACTTGTATGTAAATGCATATAGTTCTAACGATTTCCCAACAGCAACATTATTTCTCAGTGGCTACTGGTATCCAACTGTAGATCGGGAAGAGATCCAATGTGGAAACACCATACAAGTAGCCAAATGACAAGTAAAATATGAAATGCATTGCTCTTGGGAGCTATAGGGACTATCAGAGAGCTCAGCATTTTATACTCGCTAATTACCACAAGGAACTACGTTTTCTTGCCATTAGTTGTTGCAACAGCAACGGCGATGTGATTTCCGACTGTCATTTTGTGCATGCCTGAATCATTGTGCTGAAATCCATCTTGGCGATAGGACGTGTGTAACGGGAAAAACTCCGTGGTCGATAGGAAATAGAAGAGGAGAATGTCATGCGCGTAATGTGTACTGTTATGTGGCGTGGCGATTCTAGCCTATACGCTGGACCCATAACCGCCGGTAACTCCCTTATCGGTGGCTGTCCTGTGACAATACCCGTGTCAGATCACTTTAATGAAATAAGTACCTGATTGTTTTTATTTTATTCAGCAAGCGTAAGGCCAAAGGAAGAAAAATATGGATCCATAACTCCCATACGACATCGAACACGCTAAGGAGCAGCACGGAAGAGCTCATAAGCATAGGTTAAAATTTAATATCACTTAGCGAGTTGCAAATTCCGGAGGTGCCTTTGCTTCCGCGAAAGTGCCAGTGGGGGCTCACATGCGGGAGCTGGTGTTCACTAGTAGCTCCAGATTGCTGACTTAAATGGTCATCATTATGTATCGTTATTGTTGACCGAGTTTTATTTGTAGGCACACTCGGTCCTCGGCTACTGAGCGCTCCCGCTACATTTTTCAACCAGACGCAAAGCGACCTACGTAGATGTACTCTTCCTCCGATGCCTCTGCGATAGAAACGTTCTTCCCAATTATGCAGAGGTGAAGATCGTGTGCTGCCAGATTCGCGTAAGAAAGTGTCATTCTTTTCCCCGTGCTCTATGGGTGGGTTTCTCCATACAAAAACCACCTGGAGCGTGAAATTTCCGAGCCCAAACGTCAGCACAATCGTAGCCAGAACATTATGACCACCTACCTTATAGCCAATATGTCCATCTTTGCGCGGAAACAGCGGCAATGTGTCGCGGTGTGGAAGCAGTGAGGCCATAGTACGTCGCTGGAGGGAATCGGTACCATATGTGCACACACAAGCCACCTCATTCTCATAAATTCCAGGGAGGGTGGCGATGAGCTCTGACGCCACGCTCAATCACACCCCAGGTGTGTTCGAGCGGGTTCAAATTTGGCGAGCTGACTGGGGGGGGGGGGGGGGGAGAGGGGGGGCAGCATATCAATTGGTACTGGCCACTGTGTTCCTCGAACCACTCCAGGAGGCTTCTGGCCTTGTGACACGGCACATTATCTAGCTAAAAAATGCCACACGCGTTGGGAAATATAGTCGTCACGAAGGGGTGTACGTGGTCTGCAACCCGTGTACGATACTCCCTGGCCGTCATGGTGCCTTGCACGAGCTTCACTAGACCCATGGATGCCTATGTGAATGTTCTCCAGAGCAAAATGGAGCTGTCGCCAGCTTGATCCGTCCCTCAATACAGCTATCAAGCAGCTGTTGCCCTGGAATACGACGGATTCGCGCCCTCCCATCGGCATGATCTACATCTACATATATACTCCGCTAGCCACCACACGGTGTGTGGCGGAGGGCACAATTCGCGCCAAAGTCATATTCCCCCCCCCCCCCCCCCCCCCCACCTCAGTTGCAGTGGCGGATCGCGCGAGGGATAAACGACTGTTTGAACGCCTCATTACGAGCTCTGATTTCCCTTATCTTAGAATGGTGATCATTGCGCGATGTAATAGTTGGTGGTAATAATATATGCTCTACATCCTAGGCGGAGATTGGATTTTGGAGTTTAGTGAGCAGCCCCTTCCGTTTAGCGCGTCGTCTATCTGCAAGTGTGTCCCACTTCATACTTTCTATGAGATTTTTAACGCCTTGGCGATGGCTAAATGTACCATTCATGAACCTTGCCGCTTTTCTTTGGACCTTTTCAATCTCTTCAACCAGACCCAAGTGGTACGGGTCCCATACAGACGAACAATACTCTAAGACTGGACGAACTAAAGTATTGTAAGCAATTTCCTTTGTTTAAGGACTGCATCGCTTCAGGATTATACCAATAAACTGCAATCTAGAGTTCGCCTTACCCGTTACTTGTGTAATCTGATCGTTCCATTTGAGATCATTTCCAATAGTCACAACCAGATACTTGACGGATGATACCGCTTCCAAAGACTGGACATTTATGTTGTACTCGTATAGTAATGGGGATTTTCGCTTTTTTATAAGCAGGAATATTGAGAGATAACTGCCAGCCATTACACCACGCATTTATTCAAATGGTTCAAATGGCTCTGAGCACTATGGGACTTAACAGCTATGGTCATCAGTCCCCTAGAACTGAGAACTACTTAAACCTAACTAACCTAAGGACATCACACAACACCCAGGCATCACGAGGCAGAGAAAATCCCTGACCCCGCCGGGAATCGAACCCGGGAACCCGGGCGCGGGAAGCGAGATCGCTACCGCACGACCACGAGCTGCGGCCCCACGCATTTATTTTCTGCAAATTCTCATTGATTTGTTCACAACTTTCGTGTGATACTACTTTCGTGTAGACTACAGCATCATCGGCAAACAGTCTAATGGCGCTGTCAATACCATCTACCAGATCGTTTATATAAATCATAAAAAGCTGTGGACCTATTACGCTGCCCTGGGGCACACCTGATGTTACGCTTGTTTCTGTTGAAGTCTCCCAATTCAGGACGACATACTGCTCTCTGTCTGTTATAAAACTTTCTATCCAACTGCATACATCATCGGATAGACCGTAAGCGCGCACTTTTTGGAGCAAGCGACAGTGAGGAACTGAGTCGAACGCCTTCCGAAAGTCGAGGAATGTGGCATCAACCTGGGAGCCGGCATCTGGAGCCTGTTGTATATCATGCACAAAGAGGGCCAGCTGTCTCGCGTGACCGCTGTTTCCTAAAACCGTGCTGGTTTCTGCAGATGAGCTTCTCAGCGTCTAGAAAGGTCATTATGTCTGAACACAAAATATGTTCCATGATTCTACAACAAATTGATGTCAGTGAAATGCATTCGATTTTCTACGGTTTTTATAGATTGCTATGACCTGGGCCTTCTTCCAGTCCTGTGGAACTTTCCGCTGTTCCAATGATCTCTGCTAGATGATGAATAAGAATGGTGCTATATTTGTAGCATAGTCAAAATAAAATCTTACGGGGATACCGTCTGGGCCAGATGCCTTCTTTGTGTCTAAGGATCTTAACTGTTTTACAATCCCAGATACACTAAACATTATGTCAGCCATCCTTGCGTTTGTTTGATAGTTGAAAGGGGGAATGGTGCTGCAGTATAATATAATAATGTCGTGTGACTAGGGCCTCCCGTCGTGTAGACCAATCGCCTGGTGCAAGTCTTTCGATTTGACGCCTCTTCGGCGACTTGAGCGTCGATGGGGATGAAATGATGATGATTAGGATAAACACAACACCCAGTCCCTGAGCGGTGAAAATCTCCGACCCAACCGGGAATCGAACCCGGGCCCTGAGGATTGACATTCCGTCACGCTGACCACTCAGCTACCGGGGGCGGACGGTGCTGCAGTCCTCTACCGTAAACGAGTTTTTGAAAGCTAGGTTTCGAATTTAGGCCTTCTGTTTATCATCATCCGTTACATTACTCGTACTGTCAGCAAGAGAAGGTATTGAATTATTTGTAGTGTTCATAGATTGCACGTACCACCAAAATTTTTTGGTTTTTTTTAGAATCTGCAGACAAAATATTGCTTTCAAATTCGTTAAAATAATCTCTCATTGACCTTTTGACAGCTGCTTTCATTTCGCATAATTTATGTTTGTCAGCGGGGCAATGACTACGTTTAAAATGACTGTGCAAAATTCTCTGCTATCTCAGCAACTTCCAACTACGTTAATCGAACCGAGGTGGATCCTTTCCCTCCCCTATATTTTTGCTAGGCACATATTTCTCTAACACGTGGTGGAATATACCTTTAAATTCCGACCAAAGATGCTCTATATCTTTGTGTCTCGTGGTGAATGATTGGAGATGACTATGAAGACATTCATTAATGACACTTTCATTTGCTCCTCCCGCCCCCCCCCCCAAAAGAACTGTACGCTGTTTCTTTGGTTTTTTTGCAACTTCCACTGAAGCCACAATGACATTATGGTCGCGAATACCTTCCTCTAGACTAACTTCCTCAAAAAGATCAGAAAAGATGAAGAAAGGATCGGGAGTTATCAGCCCATACAACGCTCTGCCACTGGGAAAATGTCCAGTGCCCATCGTCGTGTGCTCATTTCAGTCATAGTGGCCGATGCCGTGGTGTTGACATTGGTACATGCATGGGTTGTTGGCTGCGGAGGCCCATCGTTAGGAGTGTTAGGTGCACCGTGTGTTCAGACACACTTGTATTCTGTCCAGAATTAAAGTCTGATGTTGGTTCTGCCACAGTAAGCCGCCTGTACTATTTTACTAGTCTGCCCACACTACGACGTCTGACATCTGTAATGAGGGGTGGCCGCCCAAGCCCACGACGTCTGGACGTTGTTTCACTTTGGTTTCAGCACGTGTTGATGACACTCGCCACAGCACTCTTCGAATACCCAACAAGTATTTCAGTTTCCGAAATACTCGTGCCGAGATTCCGAGCCTTCATAATCTGCCCTCAGTCAAGCTCAAATATATTTAGTGCCTTCCTCATTCTACACACACACAGCGCGCGCACTGACACTGCATGCACCGTGCGTGTGTGTGACTGCCAGTCATTCCTCGACAGGTGACGCTGCTATCGCCTGGACGGGTTTATATCTATGGTAGGTCGGTGGTCATAATGATGTGGCTGATCAGTGTATGACACGACCAACGCGGTGAACACCTGTGGAGCGACCACATCTCTGATTCTTTCCACATATTTTTGAAGATTAGTCAATTCAGTTTGCGTGTCACTGAAAGTAAGGACGTGGATTTATGGCAAGCGGGACATACAAATGCAATGTAACACAGCGACAGGTACGTCTGGATCAATCAACAGGTAGTGGTGGCGCAGTAATTGCGATGGTGTCCCGTCTCACAAGTAATTTTACACAGCAGTGCATGTGACTTTTACTTGTGTGAGGGTAATAGCACCAAGAGGTCTCTACTTTCAGACTTTCGTATACCTTTGTCACTGGAGCTATGTGCTCATGTAGCTCACTTCATGGATGTTGTGTAAAAACTACATACATAAAGCTAACCATTTCCGACAAAGCGGTATGAATACCACCGACAAAATGAAATCAAGAATTCAGAGCCTGTGAAATCAGCACAGATGCCGCGCGGGATTAGCCGAGCGGTCTCAGGCGCAGCAAAAAAATGGATCTGAGCACTATGGGACTTAACTGCTGAGGTCATCAGTCCCCTAGAACCTAGAACTACTTAAACCTAACTAACCTAAGGACAGCACACACATCCATTCCCGAGGCAGGATTCGAACCTGCGACCGTAGCGGTCGCGTGGTTCCAGACTGTAGTAAGGCGCAGCAGTCATGGACTGTGTGGCTGGTCCCGGCGGAGGTTCGAGTCCTCCCTCGGGCATGGGTGTGCGTGTTTGCCCTCAGGATAATTTAGGTTACGTAGTGTGTAAGCTAGAGACTGCTGACCTTAGCAGCTAAGTCCCATAAGATTTCACACACATTTGAACTTTTTTTCAGCACAGATATGCTAATTGACATACTTGCTTAAATTCCAAGTAATCCAGAGTCAGCAGCTTCGAATATTGAAGGGGAATCAGATGACTCTGATCAACAACCACAACTTATTCCAACTGAAGAGAACATAGTCCAGCGTGAAGGGGCTGTGAATGAAAGTGTTTGTGTTGAAAGTGACAATGGTATGCGTAATGACAATGCAGAACTAATGGAGCATATCGAATGGGTGAAACAGATACCTGCAAAAGCAACTACTCAGTTTTCACATACTTATGGTTCAAATATTGTTTCTCAAAAAGCAAACACATCTGACGTATTTGGCTGCTTATCTCATAATGATTTATTAGACTATCTAGTATTTCATACCGAATTGTACGCAACTCAAAAGCGTGGAGGTTCCACAGCGTTGAGACCAGCTGATATTAACAAAATGAAGAAATTTATTCCCCTCAATTTATTAACGGGTTGATCATCTGACCCAGCTCTCCGTGATTCCTGTATTTCAGTTCTCATGCCTCAGATTTTCGTGGTTGCTGGGGCATATACATGTGAATGATAACGATAAGCAGCCAAGAAAGGAGCAAGATACGCCAACTGCTGGATTATCGTAGCGAGAGCTACTCTGAAAGCTATAAACCAACAGAACATCTCGCTGTGGACGAATCGATGATTCGTTTCAAAGGTAGGTAAAACCTCAAGTAGTACATGCCACAGAAATCCATAAAACGTGGCTACAATATTTTGTTACTGGCAAATGAAATTGGCTATGATTCCAAGTTTGCGCTCTACGCGGAGAAAATTAGCCAGGAGGTAGAAAAGTGCTTAGGTTCCCGAGTTGTACGACATTTTATTTCAGAACTTGAAGGGAAAATGTGACAGGCTGTATTATGATAATTATTTTACTTGTATACCCCTAATACTTGATCTGAGGAAACAGGGGAATATATACTTATGGGGCGGTGAGGAAAGGAAGAGTTTGGGTCCCAGAACACTTTGAGAAGGAAAAGAATGTGTCTCGTCTCGAGGAAAATTCCAGTTTCGCTGTAGCAGCCAAGGTATTACAGCAGCCGTTTGGAAACATCTTACACCAAGACAGTTTCTTTCAAATTTACACAATATTGAAGAGATAAGCACAACACTCGGAAATGTAAATATTGCTCCCGCGTAGAACTTTCATGCACAATATTTAAAGGATTACAGTGCCTATATGGGGCTTGTAGGTAGGTCGGACATGTTAAAATCAATCTAAGAGATTGACAGGAAGAGCAAAAAGTAGTAGCACAGAATTTTGTGGCACTGTTGTAAATATTTTCATCATTCATAGGGAACATTGCAATCACAAGCAAATATCCTTGAAGCAGTTCATATTGTCTGTAATTTTGCTGGTCTAGTTCGAGCATCTTCATCATCTCCTAACGGCAAGAGGTCTCAGATCAAGCAGAACTGATTCAAGCCATTCGTTGCACCTGATAAACACTTTCACAATCCATCCCATATGCCAGAAAGAGGACCATCTCGAAGATGTTCACACTGTAGTTATGCTAATGTATCGCATCACACAAGATCAGCGTGTAAAACACACAATGTGGGTTAGTCCCACTGAATTTTACGAAAAATGTAGCCATTAAATTCATCATAATGAACCAGTGGTTTTACTTAGAAACTACCAAAAATACTTTATTATGAAGTTCAAATTTTATTCTTATTATATAATGATATTGTTTTTTGCGACAACAAAGACATATTTATATATTCATGGTCTCCAAAGGGTTCTAAAACGCCACCTGTTAAGAAAAAATCAAAGCAAGTTAATAATACGCCCACGAAAATAAAAGCTGTATCCAGATATTTAGGAGTTTTACTGGAAGAACGATTAAATTTGAGCTCTCACACAACGAAATGAATAAGAGAAATCGAAAAGTAATGACAAAACAATGCTTCGTATTACGACGCTATTTTACCTGCTATTGTGCGAGTATCACGGCTCATACGTTGATACTGCTAGCACCAGCATAAACATGCCTCGCATGAATACACACAATGCTTCGAATTGCGAGGTTATTTTAACTGCCATCGTGCGAGTTTCATAGCTCATATGTAGATACTGGTAGCACCAGCGCAAGCAGTAAACACAGTGTAACGAGGAGAATTCCCGTGGATGTGAAGAGTTTTTAGCACCACATCTGTAGATGCATTTCGAGTGATATTTGAAATACATCCACTTGCCCAAACAATAAGAAGAAATCAGTTCTATACTGGCTAATGAAGAACGACTAACACCTATTTCAGAGTTCTGTGGTGTAGGCCACAAACTGAAAACAAACAAAAACCTGAATATCCATTCTTTGGCACGAATATTGGAATGATGCCAAAAAACGAAGACGAACCTACAACTTATTCCCAATCATTAAACAAATTCTCGGATTACGACACATGAAACCTTCATGATGAATGATCCACGTTTTGACAGTCCACGATCCGTGTGCCACGTACTTGCGTTAAATCAGATGAAAGGAAAGAAAGAAACGATTGTACCTGCGGAAAAGAAATCTAGAAAAGCCCTCTGCATATAAGTGTGTCTCCTGCTGGCCGACAAGTGACTAAGCATGGAACATCAGATGCTACGTAGAGTCACCATCAGGAGCTAATATGGTAGATCCTCGATAACACTGCTGAAACGATTCCAAAGGGCTTTGGAGAGACAATTTTCAACAATATGTGCTGGACCATGTACTGTGAAACAGTTTTACCTACAACAGCATTGCACTCTATCCTCATTACAAGTGGGCAAATCTAAGACGTCTACTTTCTCTGATGACGCGTGGCAGTCCAACGCCTTGTTTATTCGTGTTTTCAGCGTCTTTCAGTCACTTCCCACAGGCGCTCATGAGGGTTGCAGGCGAACAGCGGACCAGCTTTACTTTTTCTGAGATGCTCGTTTCCAGGCATCCAGACGTAACAATCTGCCTTTTCTGAAAGTCCCTTATGTTAGTGGATTTCCTCATTTGCAGCCCGTATCGCCGTTGAAATGATTTCCCATTCGTCTCCGACGCTGTGTAAGTGTCTGAGGATAACAAACGGCGAAGGTTATCAGTCACCTATTCACCCTCCCCCCCCCCCCCCCCCCCCACACCCGCATACCTTAAGAGCTATGAGCACATGCTCGGTAGAAGTAATGTGTTTCACAATAGCGAAGGTGATCAAGTGCTCATAGTTCTTAAGTTAACAACTTAGAGCCCAGCTTCCAAAATATGGAAAGTAAAGATTTGCAATAGAAGAAATGTTTTTCACCGTATCGAAGACGAAGAAACGCTCATAGCTCTTGAGGTATGCGTTTTGCAGCCCATGTTCACTAGAATTTCTTGCTTTGAATGATCGTTCCTGTTGTATCCCTGAATATTGACCATTCCTCCTGGGACACCCTGTATGTGGCAGCAAAGAATGGCCCTAGTGCGCCGAGAATTGAGGATGATAGATGTGGTTACTTCCATGCTACTTCGACGCCGTACCAGCGATTATTATGAATCATGTTGCCTGGCCAGTCCCTCGTCGGCCTATGGACAGATATTTTCAGTGGATGAGAGCTCAGGAGAAAATGCCAGTCAAGGCAGCAGTCGAACACTGTATCGATATAGGTTAGGACAACAAGTGCAACACGTGGTCTTGCAACAATCTTATTGAAAGATGACGTCATGGAAATTTCGAATGCAGAGCACAATCATTGACCTTAACGCGTCGCAAATGTGACGCCTGCTGTCCAAATTACCAGCTTTCTGAACCAAAAGTGATCGTGTTGTGCACGCAATGATACCTCATGCGAACACGCCATGAGCTGGGTGCGTATGGCGATGAATAATACACTGCCATCGTTCATTCTCCTCGACGCTCAGTTATATGGATGTTGTATGCAGAATTGCGAAATCTCCTTTAAAGACGATGGTTTTCCACCTTTCTCTGCCGTGTCAAGGGAAGCGGCGAGAGTTGTCACCGCGCTGACAGTCCGACGTGTTCCAGGCGTCGTACCGCACTGTCCATGTGCATATTTATCTCGCTGCAATCAAGACCATTTGCCAGCGGCATTACTGCAGCGGTGGCACCGGTTCCCGTCAGATCATGGAAGTTAAGCACTGTCGGGCTTGGCTAGCATTTGCACGGGTCAACGTTTGGAGCTGCCGAGTTCTATTGGCAAGTGGGGTGCACTCAGCCTTCTTAGGTCACCTGAAGAACTACTTAATTGAGGAGTAACGGCACCGGTAAATAAAACTGAAAACGGCCAGGAGAGCAGTGTATTGACCACATGCCCCTCCGCATTCGCATCTTGTGACCTCTATTGGCTGAGATTATTACGGCAGCCGGCGGGTACCGTTGGGCCTTAAAGGCCTGTTCGGACGGTGGTTAATCAAACCCCTTTGCTGGCTAAAAAGAAGTGATATCGATGCACGATCCTGGTTTGCAGAATAAACAGTATGACTGTCATCTCGGCCGCTAGTCCCTCGGGGCCGTCGACATTTTGCATGACGTTGTATGGCCCTTCAGACCGTTCGATTCCATGTTCGGACAACAGTGGTCGGATCCCGATAAACTGTAGCAGCAGTGTCACGGAACGACAAACCGCGTTCCCGATATGTCATGATCCAGTCACTGTTAAGCTACAATATGTGCTGTTGTTTCTCCGTCTTATACGACGTGAACCTCGATCCTCTCATGAGCAACAAACACTGAAAAGAAATTTATGAGGGCATAACTCGTACATGCTTTGTGCGGGTGAACTGAAACGCAAATCCAAGCGTGTAGTGTACTTCTTGTCAATTAGATGTTGGTTGCATGCTACCCTTATGGTACTGAAATTTTGATGGCCTGCAATGTGAATAAAATTTCTGAAAGCGTTATGATGTGACGATATTTCGTTGCATCCTGTGTTTTGCCACCGATATCACTTTCGATGTGACTGAAACTTATAATTGGGAACTCAGTCCAGAGCAACTGTGTCTGGAAGACGACAAAGTGAGCTTCCGCATCGTGCAATCACAAACGATCTAGCTGACAGGCTTTATTCTGCAGGCAGGTACGGTGTGACGCACAGTGCAAGATGACGCAATGGAAGGCCGTTGGATATCATCGTCGAGAAGAGTGTTTTATGGAATTTCTGCAGTCGCGATTCATGTATTTTCTAAACTTACATGACAAACTGGCATGAAATGAATGGAAAGGAAACGGGATCAGAAAGAGATAATAAGGAAATAATGACTTCCAGCCGCACAGGGCATTGCAGCAATGCAAAGGCGAGAGTTGAAAATTTGTGCCGGACCGGGAGTAGAAACCGGATGCTCCACTTCTCTGAGACGGTTACCTTAGCCGCCTCGGCCATCCGAACACTCTTTCCCTAGGGTCAAAATTCGCAACTTCCCGCTCGCCGCATCACAACAACCCCCGCCCATATACCCGCTACTGGCAGATTTCTGATTCCTGTAGGAGTTCCGACGTTGGTTGTGCATCCGCACTGAAACTTTTTCACCAAACAGTCGCACCCATAGAATTATAAATATGAGTAGTGTCTGTTCCGCTGGATATGTCAGAGAGAACAGACACCACTCATATCTAAAGTTTTCTACACTTGCCTCTTGCGGGTTTTCCGCACTCGCGTCGTGCACTCGCAGAGCTTCCACCCTGACGTCGTTGTCACATTAACTGTGGAAGAGACGGGGCTACGTTATGATAAATACATTTCATTTTTTAAGGAATTAATTAATAGGTACTTCCCTATGAAAAAAAGAATCAAGATTAAGGTTTAAGATACCGTGGACGGCGATGTGATTAGAGACCGACTCAACTTCATAGTGGGGAAGGAGGGTGGAACGAAATTGGTGATGTTTTTCAAAGGAATTCTCCCGCCATTTGCTTTTTCAATGATTTAGGGCAACCACTGTAAATCTAAATGTTTATGGATGGATAATTATTTGAACCGCGATCCTCCCGAATGCGAGTGTAGCGTGGTACAACTGCACCATCCCGTTCGGCACCTTCCAGGAAATACACGTTATGGCTTCCAACACACACATCTCTGAAGTCTGGGATATTAGAGCTCAAACGGAGGCTTACCAACAGTAGGTCTACCGTGTTATATCCATGAATGGAAATGGAGCCGGGGGCTCCACCATAGGGTGGGTTGCGGAGTAACTCTTTCTTCTTCAGGACATTCATAAAGAAAGAGAAGCGGTTTTTACCAGAGATCTGGAATGAATCATTAACTCTCCAGCGGAGTCTGTAACGTGCATGGTGTTTTGTGACTGCCTGTAGGAAAGTATTTGGTAATGGTGTGCTATTATTTTTACCTTCCCATCTATTTCGACTGTTAAGTATAATCGACCGACTCCAAGAATCAGTGTTCCTATGACGTGTTGCGCACAAGAGACACGACTATACTGCTGAACGGAAACAACGTTCAAATGCATGGTGGTTTGGGCGGAATAGCGATTCGTAAACCAAGCAGAACATATGACGCAAAAGCAAGGGTGAAACAACTGCATATTTAACTCTAAGTTTAAACGCCATCTGCCTGAGAAAAGTGCCTAACATTTTGTGAGCAGCATTTTCTGTAGCTACTCAATCATTCTAACCTCTGATGCTTTTAAGTAACGTCTGCGGTAATGGAATTTATAGACCAAATATGGTGTCTGAACCTTCATATAAGAAATGAGTCTCTGAAGACCAATACGTCGTTTCCAAAATTTACTGACAGGTATTTTGCTTGGTTTCGCTACAAAGTTGAGAGCAAAAAACAGTGGCTTACTCGCCTGTCACAATTGTCATATTTTGGTGGTTATAGCCGTAACAAATAGACTTAGTGCAACCTGACAGCGGGGTTCCTCTTCACAGACTGTGCCATCCAACGTTCTGTGACCGATTTTGCGAATAAGCCATTATAGTAAGTGGAATATAGATTGCTTGTAATATGTACAAAAATTCCGCTTTCGTACTACCAATCCACATCCTTAAGAACCGATTTATTCACTGTTTCAGAATAGTGCACGGTCTCTGAGCTGCAACACTCGTGTCTGCCTATCCAACAGCACCGATATTCTCTAAATCAAGTGCCAAAACCCGAACCCCAGAAACATCTATCAGTGGAAAAGTAGCCAAAATAAGCGAACACATGTCTTGGCTTATTCCTAGATACAGGACCGTTTCTGATAACACGACCGTCAAAGTTTTCAACATAGTTTAGGTGCCCTTTAGCGGTCGTTAAGCGCAACTCACCCGGTGGAGTAGTGGCTATCGTCACGGTCTCTCACTTTCGCGTCCCGTGTCCGATACCAGTTTACTGATTTTATTTATTTTATTATATTACTTTCATTCATTTATCTACCGATGTCCGTAGCAGGTTACTACACGAATGTTTTTTTTTATAAAGTTAGGGGATAAAATGACTTTATATTAGCTGTAAAATTACAACTGGTTTTCAGAATAAGGGTCATACATGTTATACAATATACGAGTGTATGATATTTTCGGGGGTTACAATCTTGTTAAATTCTCATATTCTTATATTTCATCTTATATCAGTTCTTAATTCTGATATTTGTACTTGTGTTTATTCTACAGGAAGATTTGGTACATTTGATTGGATGATACCGATCGTAGGAACATCCGAAACACAGAAATTCCGAACACCACGAGCTTCGTGTCAAGTCAGGTTTGCCATAGCGACATTTCTTTGTATGAATTTCACTCGAGAAACAATCGTCATTAACGTTGTCGAAGATTTCAAGCGTTGCCAATAACTTCACGGCACACTGCGCATAACGGATCACTTTTCCGAAAACTGGCACTTGTAATTGATTCTGGATCAAAATACACTATAGGAGTTTCACCGAAAACCATTTCAAATCATTTTTCTATTCTTTCCTTTTTTATTTTTAAAATCATTCACCAGACATACAATTAGATGACGAATAAGGACAACGTTCTTTCAGTCTACAGTGGAAAACATTAGTACAGTAATCTTCTAGGGACGTGGGTGGATAAATGAAAAACAAAAAAATAAAAACAATAATCGGGTTTGGAACACTGGGCGCAAAAGTGTGATTGTAACACTACCAACTGTGCCATCGCTTCGCTTGGACTACGCACTCGCTAAAATGCATATAAAGTACCTCGAAAACTTTGACCGTCGTCAGAAGCGATCGAATATATACGAATAAGCGGAGACGCATGTTCCCTTATTTTGACGTCTCTGCCACTGAGCGAAGTTTCTAGGAAATCGGGTAATGGCACTTGCCGTGTTCTCTTCGTAAGATCCACTCCAACCCCCCCTCCCCCCCCCCGCCACCCCTCACAGCTACGTGATGAGAGGACGTGACGCCAATGGCTTAAGTGTGTTGGTTCCTTTTTACATTTCAATAAAATTTACTATTTCCCTAAGCGATTCTCTACTTTTACGTATTCTTAATAATTTAACATTGTATATATTCAAACAGTCTAAACATTAATTACTTTATTATATTCGAGCCAATTAGAGGCTAGGAGCACCTTCCTTTAATACGGCACTTGAGCGCGCTTACATAAAGCTTGCTCTGACTCTTTCCCTGTAGGATACAGACACTTGGACTCCTTCACAGGGGCTGCTAAAATAGAACTTTCCGCGTTGTGGCGCAGATTCCAAGTAGCGGAAAAAAAGTAACAAGATTACTTGACTTCGTAATCAAATTTCCTGAAAAGTTAAGACTTTCTGTCGGACACAACCGCTGGAAGTCACACACTCGTAATCTGCCATGAAGTTCCGTCAGATTGCGTTGGGTCTATTGTGTTACGTTTCTGACCACCGAAATACGGACAATGACTCGGCAGTGTAGCCTTGTGTAAACCGCCGTTCACATCATTGGTGAGTAAACGACTCATTACGTAAGGAATGAAGATTTCTTAGATTTCCACATTTGGCTACCGTTTCACTCAGTAATGACGAATTACAAACTCAATAGGGTTAAAATACAACAGGGAACCGCCCATGGATTTTGTTTAAAGAACCGTTTCTTTATTCACCTTAAGTGGCTTATGGCAATCTCGGAAACCGAAATGTAGTTCGGCTCGCTATGCTCTTTTTTCTGAAAAAAAAAAGAAAAACTTGGACAGAGGCTAAGCCATTCGGCAGGTGTGTATTAGGACAGTCTCAATAAAGACTGGAAATGTAATACGGAAAATTATGCCAATTTATCCATCGGAAAGCCTACAAAATATACGTGGACGGCTAAATTTTAACAGATTTCCACATGAAAAATAAAGATACAGAATCAAATCCGGGATCGATAAACTGTTTCAGTCGCTCGGTATTATGCATTCACTCCGTTGCAGGATAAAACATTCATTCTTGATATTGCTAAATATTACCTATATTCTAACATTTGTAAAAGCTGCCGCACGAAGATTACAGGTGTCAATTAAGTACACTTTATACAAAGAATAGGTACATAACAATGTCTACATTATTAGGATTCCGAGTGGTACATGGTGCCTGACTTTAAAAATTCAGTTGGCTATAATATCCTTACATGCTATAGTTGTAACCCCTACACTTCTTGCCATGGAATCATAGTCTGTATAAATAATGTGCAATCTTCCTCCACATGGTACGTAACAGTTCATTAAATGTGGCTTCTCTAGGACCAAAACGTATGTTGCCAACCCGTCATATCCTAAACATATTTTACGGATGGCATGTCAGGGATACGTACATGCTTGGGAAGCCCTTCGTTCTTTAAAGAAGACTTGCACATTCCTTGTCACTTGTAGCCAGAAATTTTTCTGCTCGAATATGGCACGTGGAATTTCTTCAAGAAGCGGCGGAATTTTACGTCCTCAGACATGTCTTGTATAGAGGTTATTGCTTAGATTACTCTTCGTATGTCACAGACCAACCGTAAATACAGCGTATGATTTTAGGAACTAAAATCCTAGGACAGCTATATCGTATACATTATTCAGTACTGGAAAGTATTTACCCATATTGTACTTCTTGTTCTTTTTCTTATCTAATTATTATTCGAGTTTCACCCTTATACAGACTGTGGCCATATAATTTATTCCTAGAATTCTTATTCAATATTTAATAGAGGTGTTTTACATATCTCCTGGAAGAGATAACGTGATGCTGAACAAATAAATTGTTTGACGGGTTGTCTGAACACTACAGGCAGAGGAAGGTTACTGTCTATCAAATATTAAATGAAAGAATGTACAACAAGACTCACGTGTGAGGTACATTTCTGTTAATCCTCCACTGAACATGAGCAAGCACCAAAAGAGAAGACCTGCACTGAAAACTGATCTGTGAATTCGTATTGTTTGAACTGGTTACGTTCACTTTTTAACAGCAACTGGTGCTACGTATGTTATTAAATACGCATACTTTTTTCCAATTGATTTCGCTTCCCGAGCTAACGAAAATCTCTGTATAGTGAAAATGGAATCGACTGGTTCTATTGCCACCTGCGAATTTTAATTTTATAAGAAAAACTGCCATATTATTTCAAATTTGAGAGTCATAGTATCTGTATCTTCTTTCCTAAATTCTTCGCACGCGAGGATATCAATTTATATTTGTAATCGGATACGCGTGTTTGCGGGACGTACTCACCTATTACCGTTGAAACGTTTTGAAGTGCAACTATTACGCAGTATTTTTTCCGTTCGTTGTTTGAAAATTTCGTTGCGAAACATACTTACCTAAATACCGTTTAAACGTTTTGAAGTGAAACTATTACACAGTATTTTTTCTGTTCGCGGTTTGAAAATTTCATTAAAAACTAATTTGTAACAAAAGATTGGTAAATAAATTACTGAAGAAAGGTTCCAAGAGTTCGAAAACTACTTTGCTGGTACTCATTCATTTGCTGTCGGGAAACTAAGTAATCTGTCACCAGCAAGAAAACAGTCTATATTAAATTTTAATTGGCGATGAACTATTAACGTTACTTTTGTAATTGTTGCATACCGGTATGACAGGTATTCCTTTGATCGATAACAAGAAATGCAGCATCAATTAAAAAAATGAGAAAAAACCTTTTTTCACGTACGATGAGGTAATTTCGATTTCAGAAATATGGTCCTGCTTTTATGCATTGTTGACCAGTGACAAGATATTATGTAAGTATTCATAGTAAACTTAATAGTTTAAATGTTGTTCAAAGTAATGTTGTTTGCTTAATTTCCTTGTACTATAATCGCTTGGCCCTACGCTATGCTATGAAAGCTTTTTTAAATCTACTTCGAGAATTTATTATCGCCCTTTGTAGATTACTACATATAGTGTACTATAAGTCACTGAACAGACACATACTTTAGTTAGTTTTCAATGTGCGTGAGTGTGTGAGCGGCATCGAGATGTGTTATCTGAACTATTTCAACAGACTTAATAGCCTCACTTGCTTAGATTACAGCCATCATTGTAATTTGTTATACGCTTGTAAAGTCTCAACGTTTCCAAGCCAGTTCCAAAATATTTGTTTTAAGAAATTAGGCTTTGAAATATAAAACGTCGGGTAGGCAATTCATGGCAGCTACCGCAACATTCCTCGATGTCTTAGTCAAATTGAAATGAGACATTTTGAATTTCATCATAATGGTAGCTTTAATAAAGGCTTTAAAGGCACAGTTTCGTAAACGAGTCCTGTAGCAGTAAATTTTTCGAGTGTAAAACAGTGACGACATAATAAGAATAATTTATTTCTGTTTACTTGTCAGAAAAATACAATGTAAAATTTGTTTAGCGTACAACATGTAGATTACGGATGTTACGGAAAGCTTTTTCGACTCACACCCCCAAACACGCCAGTTACAATCTGCCGAAATTTGGCATTCGTGAAATTATGGGCTTATATTTTTTTCTGATGCGTATTATTCCCCAACGTTGAATATAATATGATTACGTTAAAGTAAAGCAGATAGCATCCTCTTTACAAAAGGTGATAGCAGTGTCTGTGAAACCAGGCGTAATGACTATCACAGCAAAATACGTGTATTAATATACATTTTTTCGTTGATTTGAACATGATATGTATTTGCGATTTAAATTCAGTACAAAATAAACACTTAAATGTAACGCAAAATAATGCAGATGTACATTGAGCAACAATGTAAATTTGGTCACTAACACTATCAGAGATTCCCTACGTTTATGTGCTCATCACTAATTAGTTTTGAAGACAATTTCAGTATTAGAGGGCTCTATGGTTATTTTGACGTAGTAGTAAATCTGATTTGATTTAATTCACAGGAGAATTATGAAAAACATACATCTAACTCTTTCAGCTGGAGCAATATATCGTGAACTTACGCAATGCGGCTGGTGAGGCGATGCCAAATACTGGTGGTTGCGTGCGCCAAGTAGGGTACAGAGTTTTACTGCAATGCGTTGGGTCTAAGAGTAGGTCACACATTGTGTATCTTGCTGAGATTTATCGTATTCCTGAAAGCAGCGATGGAAAACATGCCAATGAAAACCATCTGCTTACTATATTAGCTCCTTCTGTATGTTCAAAAATATTCACAGTGGTACTTTTTATGCCCTGTATCGAATTTTGTGGTCAAATTTTAGTTCTAATCACATTTTTCTTATCGATGAAATAAATATTCAGTAAAGTAATAATTCTTGATGATTCTACGCCCAAAGAAGCTATTATGTTTCTTAATTTGTGTGCTGTTGTGGCAAATACAGTGAATATCTTATCCCCTTGATGATTTCCATATGTTCATATTCTGACATGGCAAATTATTCCATTAATTTATGTCTTAATCTCAGTTTTGTTTAAAAACTGTAATTACATTCTTGGTGTGTCAAGGTGAAATAAAAATGGAACCAGTGGAGCTTTATAGTGTGGTTTGGAACTTATATTCGTCACATTAGTTTTGTCTTTCGTATGGTTACTCAAAAGTTTCCGCGTGCATTGGTGCGAGCACAGGTGTGTGTGTGTGTGTGTGTGTGTGTGTGTGTGTGTGTGTGTGTGTGTGTCTTTGTGATACTGTTTAGCAGATTTTTCAGTCACAAATATTATGTTAGTCACTTTCCTTCTTTCGTAAAGGAGTAAAAAAGTAAATTGATCGAATCTTCACAACAGTTTCAGCTTATATTTTGTATGCCCTATTACAGCTGAAGTGCTTCAAAATATTTCTGTTTCACTCAGTCTGTACGTGTAATTTTTGTCTCCACCAAGAGAATTTCTCTACTTTCATGAGTGAGTGGTCCCTGTTTGCATACGGCTTAGAACAACGTATCGCAAGCCGCAAACAAGTCATAGTTTCATAATCACCTCTAGGATAGTTTGGCCAGCAATTAATCAATCGTGTAACGCTTTACTGTAAACTACGCATTGTGGATAGTTTAGGAAAACATATGCCAGTATATTTCCAACGATTTCAAAATTCTTCGACTTATACAAGGTGTTCAGAAATTCGAGTTTCAAGCTTCTTGGACTTGTAGAGGGGAGTGAATACGTAATGCATGTCCTGAAACGTACCGTTTCCATTCTACAATTGTTTGAGTTCAAATGTTTAACTTATACATTTCTGCTTGAGAAATTAAATTAGGAGTGACGTAGTTCAGTTATTAGGCAGTACTTCGAAAGCAATTATGACGAAGCATCCATTTACCACTAAAATACATTAGTGTGTATTAACACTTAAACAGTCGTCTAAGTGTGGACATTATTCCAAATGAAAAATGAACCCAGCATACTGTACGTACAGTACAGTACAGTACTGATGCATTACCACAACGGCTCGATGTGACGACCACCAACGTTGTTACAGACATTGTACACGTCATACTGTCTACGCTATTGCGTACCAGGACAAGCAGTTCTGAGACTTTTCTCTTTCCCTCAGCAGACGTGGACGTGTTACAGATCTGAAATGAAAGAGGAAACTGTACGTTTCCTGACATTGGTTTCTATTCAAAATATTTTGTACTCACTCCCCTCTACAAGTCCTCGAAGTTTGTAAAGGAAATTACCGAGCACCCTGTGTATAGAGTGTCTCTCCTAAGAGTCGTCAGGTGCATATTGTCTCGTGTTTTGGCAGATACTTGCAGTTTCGTTTTTGCGTTGTGTAGTTTTATCAGACCAACTAATTACTGCTCATCACGTCTTCCATGCGACGCCCAGTGTCGATTGAAGGCGTCAGTTTGTTTTCCGTTACAAGAAAAATGATTTTTAAAGCGAGATTTTACGTGCCCTTTCGAGAAATCAATTCCAGATTAGTCTAATACGATTTTTTAGGTAATATATACTAACAGGGACTGTAAAACACGAAGAATAATCAATAATCCAGCAGCGAGAGCAATACACTGGCCGGCACTGACTGCTACCGCCGAGCGTGCAGCGCTACTGAGTCGCTGATGGATTGCTGATTGTTCTTCGTGTTTTACTGTCGCTGTTAATACATATCGACAAACCAAATATCACGCTAGACTAATTTCACACTGGTCTATAGAAGGGCATGTAAAATTACGCTTTACAAATCATTTTGTTGTAGCTGCAAACAAACTGACACCTTCCGTTGACACTAGACGTCACATCAAACATGTTATGAGCAGTATTTGTTTGGCGGACTAACAACACAGAAAATTCGCCTGACGACTTTTAGGAGAGAGACACTGTGTAAGGGTCAGTCAAATGAAAAAGAGAGTGACGGAAGAAAGGAAGTTAACTATTTATTATTTCAAAGCTAATCGCCATAGCCGTTAATGAATTTGTCCTACAGAGGAAAGACTGTCAGTGCCTTCATGGTACCAGACCCGATATCCGTGCATGTTAATGTGGCGGCTTTCGGAACGGGGAGGTATGCTGGCCCCCGATCGAATCCGTCCTGCGGATTAACGACTAGATTTCGATGTGGCAGTCAGACTGGATTTGGTTTTTAGACGGTTTCCCACATTCCACTAGTATTACCGTGCTGTCTCTACATCAGATACAGGATATGCAAACATTTAGAACACTTTCCCACACTTGCATACAGACCTTACTCTATATTCACATTGGTGCACTACTTCTGTCCTGGTGGGATAAACTGGAGACTGATCACCTTCGCTGTTTGGCCTCCTTAAACACTTATCAAAGTCCACCTTCACGGAAAAATGTTTGCAGTTGCCTACGAAACCATCATTGTACCCCTTCGTCCGAAGCAAATGGAAGGTCACGAATGTCGGTCTAGAGATCTCCAAAAATGCAGAAATCGCATGTAGAGAGATCGGTACTGTATGAAGGATGGGTAACGGCTTCCCAGCAAAGCTTCTGCAGCGTAGTCGAAACAACCTTCGCTACATGTTGACCCATCACACATCTCCCATGCAATCCAGATCTCTCCCCAAGTTGTTTCCATACATTTGGAGCCCTGAAGAAAGACGGTTGTTGCCGTCGATTTTCTTCCCAAGGTACAATCGTGGTTCCGTAGACTACCACAAACATTTTTCCATGAAGTCACTGATCCTCTTGTCCCACAGTGGGATAAATGAATTAACAGTTACACTTTTGAAATAATAAACAGTTTACTTAAATTTATTCCATCTGTCTCGTTTTCATTTGTTGCCCCATACATGTACTTACTGTTGTTGTTGTGGTCTTCAGTCCTGAGACTGGTTTGATGCAGCTCTCCATGCTACCCTAACCTGTGCAAGTTTCTTCATCTCCAAGTACCTACTGCAACCTATATCCTTCTGAATCAGCTTAGTGTATTCATCTCTTGGTCTCCCTCTACGATTTTTACCCTCCACGCAGCCCTCCAATGCTAAATTTGTGATCCCTTGATGCCTCAGAATATGACCTACCAACCGGTCCCTTCTTCTCGTCAAGTTGTGCCACAAACTCCTCTTCTCCCCTATTCTATTCAATACCTCCTCATTAGTTATGTGATCTACCCATCTAATCTTCAGCATTCTTCTGTAGCACCACATTTCGAAAGCTTCTATTCTCTTCCTGTCATGTACTTACTACACCCAATAAATTTCTCAATTATATTCTTCAGCTATCGTGCAACCCTAAGTTGCTAATACACATTAACATTTTACACGGTTTTCCGCGTGCAAAGATACGTTCTTTGAAAAATAAACACCCAGTTTTCTTCGCCATAATTGTCTCAATAGTAATGGCCTTTATATTTCAGGACCTCTCCATTGGTTGAACTCTACTCCTAGTTTTGTTGCATTTTTGTGTGTTGTATTCTGCACTTTCCTGTCACATTAACGTGAACACCGATCAAAAGCCTGAATAACCAACATTTGCAACGCGGACCTCTTCGAGACGTTCAGGAAGAGAGTCAGTGAGGTTCTGAAAGGTATCGACAAAGATGCGGAGCCTTGCTGACTCCAGTATCGTAGCTAGTTGCACTAGGATTCTCGGATGAGTATCCATGGCGCAAACAGCCCGATCAAGGTAGTTCCACAAATTCTCGATTGGGTTTAAATCCGGGGAGCCTGGTGGCCAGCGGAGTACGGTAAATTCACCGTGGTGGTCTTTGAGCCACACACGTTCCTTGCCAGCTGTGTGACACGTTGAATTGTCCTGCTGGTAGATTCCATCGTGCCAAGAAAACCTGCCTGTAAGGGTGGAAATGGTCCAAAGGGTAGATGCATACTTGTGTTAATCCACCGTGTCTGCCAGAATGACAAGATGACTCAGGGAATTCCACGAAAACATTTCCCTAACCCAAACGCACCCTCCTTGTTTGCCAACGGCCATCTGTCCTATCGAGGATAAAACTTGATCCATCGGAAGATGCCACCTATCACTATTCAGTGGACGTACAATGGTGATACTGGGGTGCAAATTCTAGTATTTGTCGCCGACGAACAGCGGTCAGCGTAAGTGAATGAACCAGGCGGCTGCTGCGGAGGTCCATACGCAGCAACGTTCGCTGAACTGTCGTTGAGGAGACACTGTTGGTAGCTCCTTGGTTCATTTGGGTGGTCAGTTGCTTAACAGTTGCACGTCTGTTCATCCGAACACGTCTCTGCAGCCAACGTTCAACCCTGTCATCTACGGCCCGTGGTGAACCACAGTTGCCTGGGTGCCGGTTTTCGGTAACGCCGTTTCGCCATGTCCGATATATTTTAACCACAGCGGCACGCGAACAGTTTACAAACATAGCCGTTCCGGAAATGCTTTTACCCTTGATCCGAAAGCTAACGATCATGCGCTTTTTGACGTCAGATAAATTGATCCAGATCCTAATTACGACAACGTTTGCACTTTTTGTCGGGTACCCCGACATGTGTTATATACCCTCCACTGCTAGTGCTGACAGCTGCGGTCCGTGAGTGGTTATTGCACGATTACGTGGAAAATATGCTACTGACCGTGTATAAAAGTACTACGTAAACGAAGAGACAATAACAATAGGCTGTAGTAGCTTCTTTCAGTTCTGTCCTAACATTTAGGAGAAGGATTTCAACTTACATCTTCGGTTTGATCTTTAAATTGGTTTCCAAGTACGCCACATAAGACATTTGTCATTCTCAAAAGACATCACGCTAATATCGCGTAACACCAGCTACAGCCTTGATAATCACCTCAGTTAGGTGAGACGATATGTCCGTACGTTTCTTTATATATTCTGTATACACTTGAAGCCACGCAGTGATAATTATATCTCATAAAGCTACAAGGTTGCGGAATGTTCACTACCACGTTTCATCTGCTGTTCCACATAATCTCAAACATATTATTTGGCATTAAGAACTAGTAATTTAGGGAGCATTCGAGGGGGAGTATGGTGCCTGATAGTTCGTCAGACCAGGAAAATTTATCTGCTGAACTGTGAACAAAAGTATTGTCATCTTGGAAAATGGGAGTGTCGTCACCGTACTTGCCATGAAGCGGTAGAACCTAGGGTGACATTTTGTGACCGTGAATGTTGAAATAAACACGTTCGTTCATGTTCACAATAAACTGAATAATTTGGTTAAAGTCCTAGCACCAAATACACTCCCAAAACATCACAAAACAACGTCAGGCCTAGAACACATCCTTCACGTCCTGTGGGTTAAACGTCTCCTTGGGCTGTTGGTGCATTCGAAACCCTGCACCCTTTTGAAGACAGAAAAAGTCGTGGCTCGTTGGACCACACACTACGCCTCCAGTCAGCTACTGTCCAGCTTCTGTCGTTAGGCCCACTAAATACCTTCAACTTTATGTGCCACTGTGTGCAGCGACCTTTTGCGAGGTACTCAGCTCCAGGTGCCCATTTTCTGCAGTTTATTTCGTAATATTCGCTCGAAAACTGGTTGAGATGAACCTTCATTCACCGAAAGCAGCAATTTCTGTCCGAACTGAAACCGACTGTTACTCACAAGCAGTGAGCTCACGGCGGTTAGAATCTTTTTACGATCACTATTCATAGGCTGTGTTACACGGCTGTGAGCACGTCATTGCTTGTTGGACTGTAAACTTTGATACACAACAAATCCGGCCACTTCATTCATTGTGTGGTCATGTGCCCGTCCAAACACGACAGCTGTTTTCTCCCATTCTGTAACGTCTCCACGTGGACACAGCTTACCGCAGAGGTTCCTTACAACAGGCTGTTACATAAACACCACTTCACTACCATGGGTTACATCGGTGTTGAAGGCTAAAAAGACCACCTAGCGCCAGTCCTACATCATCTACAGCTTTTCAATGCGACGAGTGCGTTTCTTTCAGAGAGTGCCTAATATACATGGTGGTCGGAAACAGTCTGAAAAGCATGTAGGCCTACTGCAGGGTAGGTTGTGCTGACGAATATGTGTTAAGAAAAAAATTCAATACAATGCACCGTTTCCGATTTCATTAGCACAAAAATTAGGCACTCAACCCGTTGCGCCCGCAAATTTAAGCGGCGTACCAAAGAGAGTGCCACCAAACGTGCTCTTCGTTTGGTTTCCTGAAACAGAACAAGAGAACAATACAATAACTGGACATAGGACAGTAGTAAGGATGGAACCAGAACCAAAGATTGAGCAGTCTCCTGCGCTATCATCTACTCTACGAGAACAATTGACACTCATTTTACGTGGCGTGCCGCTTGAATTTGCGCGCGCAACGCCCTGATTGGCTAACGTTAATGCTAGTTAACTCGGAAATGATACAACGTAACTTATTTTTTTCTTAACAATTATTTCTCAGGAAAAGCTGCCCAGGAACACTCTTACACCCCTTCTAGATTGTTTCTGACGATCCTGTATGTTTTTTCCGGCGAGCTTATTGTTCCTGAAATATAGTGGTGTTACTGTTTTTTTTTTTTGGGTGAATTAATCTCACATCCAACTATATCATAACGTTCATGTCCTTTCTCGATGAGCATGCATGTTGTAATGCTTATACAGAATAATCTGAATTCCCAACTGTTGTCGGTTTTGAGGAGAAGGCTGTTACTCGAAATGTTTTCATATACAGATGTGTTCATTGTCATACGTATCAAAAGTAAACGTCGAAACACAAATCAGGAGAAACAGCTCAACTGCATTTCACTACAATCAGAAGATGCCCCAAGTAGGTATCATTCACCACTCAACTGCCATCTCGACAAATGACCATGTGAACACCATAATTTGTAAAATCGGTGAAACAAACCTAATCGCAGTAACGAAGCTTGAGCCATTTGCCTCACATAACGATCAGTATGATTGGCCTGGTATTCTCTGTTAAGCAGTCTGTACAAAATGTCAAGAACATTCATTACAGCAGAGTGTACATGAAGTAATATCTTCCGTTCTATCTATGTTCTCGTGGTCTTGATATGGTATTTGTTACACACTGAGGTGGCAAAAGTTATGGGATACTCCCTAACATTGTTTCGGGTCTTCTTTTGCCCGGCGTAGTGTAGTAACACAACATAGCAAGTACTCAACAAGTCACCAGAAGCCCCTGCAGAAATATTGATCCATGCTGCCTCTATAGCCGACTATAACTGCGAAAGTGTTGTCGGGGTAGGATATTGTATAGGAACTGCTCCAACGATTATGCCCCATAACTGTTCGATGAGATTCATGTCGGGTGATCTGGGTGGGCAAATCAGTCGCTCAAACTGTCTAGTATATTTCTCAAACCAGTTGCGGACAACTGTGGCTCGTTAAAATGGCGCATTATCATCGATAAAAGTCCATCGTTGCTTGGCAACATGAACTCCATGAATGGCAGCAAATAGTCACTGATATCAAGTGAAGGCCGTCGGCCACTGCGTTGTCCATCGTAAAATGTAATGCTTGAAAATTGGTATCTTCAGCACACTCTTAAAACTGTGAATCGCGGATTATTGAATTCCCTAATGGTTTCCAAAATGGAATTTCCCATGAGTCTTGCTCCAGCTACCACTCTGCGATCAACTCTGTTAATTCCCGTCGCGCAGTCATAAATGCGCCGGAAATCTTTTCACATAAACCACTTGATTACAAATTACAGTTCAGCAAGTGCACTCTCCTTTTATACTGTGTGTTCGCTATACTGCCATCATCTGTACATGTGCATACCACTGTCCCTTGACTTTTGTGACATCAGTTTAAAGCAAAATCCAGATCAGTTTCAATCATTGTAAATTTATTTTAAACCACATTTTATTTGTATGGTGAAACTATGTATCTCATAGAAACACGACCGCAATTTATTTCGCATTCTGACACACCCGTAGTAGTAGGCCCGTTCAAAATAGCATTCGCGACAGATGTTTCGGCTAGTCGTCCACCTGTGAATAATTCTTGTTCGGAAACCTGTTCTTGATGCAGCGGATACCGACTGCCAGGCGCTCCCCACTTATTCTGTTTGTACTCCATCGATCTCCAACAATATACAGCGTCGGCGTCTCCTCCCACTTTGACTAGCACAGAGTTATTTGTGTTGTAGGCGTGTGAGTTTCCATGGCTACTGTCTATCATAAACCAACGTAATTACTTCTGTCGAAACACAGAATGGACATCTTAAAGAACTTAAGGTGATTGAAAATAATATGTTTTATACTTCACCTATCCAAAAATGTCTACTTTTTCTTCAGAGCTAGTGTGTCAGCGTGAGAGAGGGGCAAAGTTAACAGTGTAGGAATTCATTATGGGAATTATTGTATCATACTGAGGAAGCATTTCAGTACTATCAAGCAAATATAGAAGTATGGTGGTGGGAGTAGATCATTAATGAAGTCCAACGTACAATTTACTTGACGCGACGCAGTAATCAATGTATCTGCATGTTCACGAAGAAGTTGAATATTATGGAGGTCAATACAGAAACAAAAATTAAGATTTTAAGTAGTGGATAACTTAACTGGAGGGATAGATGGCTAATTATAAATTGAACCAGAGACCAAGAGTACAACAGGAGGTGTGATGAGTGAAGAAATTTAACTGGGAAGAGGTGTAAGACAAGGTTGTTGTTTATCACCAACACTGTTCAAGATCTATCTGGAGGAAGTTATTAATGAAAGTTTTGGTGGAAAGAAAGGACTTAGTATAAGGGGTCGGAGAGTGGAGTGTATAATATTTGCAGACGACATGGTTGTGATGGCAGAGAGTGCAAGAGAGATGGAACAAATGTTAGATGATCTAAACACAAATTCAGAAGAATATGGAATGAAGATTAACAAGAAGAAAACATGAAGCATGGTAAATGGAGGAAAGGGGAGGAAATTCCGTATGAAAATAGGGGTAGAGGAAATAGAGCAAGTGACTAACTTCAATTACTTGGGAAATGTAATAATGGATGATATGCATTGCTCAACAGAAATTAGGAAAAGAATTGCAATGGCAAAAGGAGGATTCAAGAGGAAACAGGAATTACTTTTTGGACCAATAAACAAAGATCTGAGGAAAAGACTTGCCAAGCGTTACACCTGAAGCGTTGCGCTGTATGGTGCGGAGACCTGGAAATTGAGGAACGAAGATGAAAGGAGATTGGAGGCACTAGAGATGTGGATATGGAGAAGAATGGAAAAAGTGAAATGGGAAGACCGAGTAAGGAAAGAAGAAGTATTAAGATGAGTTGGAGAAGAAGGAAACATGTTGAAAGTCATTAGAAAGGGAAAACGGAACTGGATTGGACATTGTTTTAGGAGGGACTATTTATTGAAGGAAGGAATAGAAGGAATGGTGGAGGGAAAAGGGGCAAGAGCAAAAAGAAGATATCAATTGCGGGACAATATCCAAGGAGACAAAGATTCAGAAATGAAAAGACTGGCGATGGACAGACAAAAGTGGAAGAGGTTTATCCCATGACAAGACCTGCCGTAAGGCAGAATACCTACTACTTCTACTATAAACCTAAGACTTAATATTTTTGCACTTCCAGGCTTGTCGTTTATGAACTATAATGATCAGACTGCTGATAACTTACGTAATGTTTCCAGTGTTTATTGATTTAGCATATGACAGTCTAAATACAGATATTATTCTTTAAGTACCCCTTCGAATCTTGTAAATGACTAGTTTTTTGTACTATTTTGTGGTTCCCTCTGACTACTCATACAAGATTTTAAATCAGGATCGACCCCAACTCTGTCCCATGGAACACAGGCTGATTCCCGGAACGCGTCTGCAGGACAGTCGCAGGAGGTAGGCTACCCGAAAATATATTGCAGTTTGTCCCGTCACGTGCGCACCGTGTCACTGATATGACGCGACGTTTAAATAACTTAAAAGTGACACTTGAAGTGAAGGATCTACTGATTATCAACATGTGCGATTGAATAAACACGTTATTGACGAACCTTGCCTATTTTAAAGACAGCTTGGCAGGGGAAACTTAACGTTTTTCGAATGTCTTTCATCGCTAAGGTTTTCTCCAGACTTAGGTATTGTGGTTTACTAACAAAACAATGTGCAGCTTAGTCGGAATTTTTAGGCATGGACTGAGGACGCGAGTAATCAAGAAAATTAATTATATCTATTTAGCATCTCATTGTCAATTCCACCATGAACGGTGTCAACGATTGCTTCTGCATGTATTAAAATTTTGTAAACCATTTCCATCCGTCGAGCAGCCAGGGCTCTATCGGTGTGATTCGCCCTGGCCTAAACCTTTATATGCCGAGATCGGACTTCAACATTCTAGTCCACTTATAAGAACATAGAGACCGATCACGACTTCAGCTCAATAGAACCTAGTCTGCTATAATCATAATAAGGTTCGCAATTTAGAAATTTCACTTAAGAATTCTGTATGGGTTTTTGTGGAATTTCCCTGCTACCCATGTCTCTCCATCTCTTCCTGCCCCCTGGCTCTGTGCATCTCCTCTTTCCTTGTCTTTGTCTATCTGTTCCTCTCTTCTCTGCCCATCTGCTCCTCTACTTCCTGTCCATCTGCTTCTTCCCCTCTGTCCATCTCCTCGCCCCCTCCCCGCCCCGGTAAGTCCGCCTCATTCTCCACTTTAGCCCCTCCTCAAACCATCCAAGTCCACATCCTCGTTCCTTTCTCAGTGTCCAACTCCTCCTTCCCCCTCTCCCTGTCCGTCTCTTCCTCTTTCCTTTGTCTGTCCATGTGCTACTCTCCTCTTTCTGTTAATTTCCCCCTTCGTCTCTCTCTGCAACTCCTCCACCCTATCTGTGTCCATCTCCTCCTTCCCCCTCAATCTCCTACTTCCCCCCCCCCCCTCCCGTCGTTATCCAAGTTCTCACCATCGTCCTAATAGTAGGTTGTTGGTTCTTACCGCCACAGTATTTCTTTCCAGGTAGTACGTAATATGTGTAGCATATTTGGTGATATCGATGCAGGATTTAGGAGGAGGCGTTTACCTGTTGCTTTGCCCACGAACACATATGTCAATGTAGTTCTCACAAATTTAACTAATTTTACACATATCTGTACACGTATTACATTTGTATCTCTAGCGAATCTCACCTTGCAGTTTCGTTTTCACGCAGCTGAATGTTTCTGACGTCATATCTCCTTCACTATGTGTCGCACGATGATACAAATTTGCAGAAACATCCAATGGTGTGTATGGATACTATCTGCGAAATGTGTTGCGAATAAAATTAGTAGTAAAGAAGTAATAAATTAAAATGTCATGCACGATGCTTCAGTTTTTCATGCATCTCAATTTGTATGATGTCATGTCTCCTGACTTGTGAGTCGTAAAATGTTATATTTTTGCAGGTACATTCAGTGGCGTAAGTGAATACTGTCTGCAAACGTGGCGTAAATAGAACTAGTAATAAAGAAGTAATAAATTAAAAGGTGATAGCTGATGTGACAGTTTTGTTAAATGGATAGCGAAAATGTAATAAGCAATAAACGTCTTTCCTTTCATCAATTTGTGGGGATTGTCAGAGAGAAAAAGTCTCATAAACATCTCAAATTATGTGTAAAATTTGTTACAAACCACGAAAAGCTCTCATCCTCAGATAATGGATTAATATGATCTGGCTATTTGCGCGTCGTGAGCTACACTTCTTTTTCAATCCCACACTTACTACATTGAGAGGAAGGTCTTTAACTACAAAGTAATTATCACTTCTGATATTCTCAAATACTCCCCCGGATATTCGCAAATACTCCCGCAGACATTCGCTTCCGCGGAGCCTCCATCTGCAGAAATGCAATTAGAAGCAAGTGATTTAGAAACTTTCACTCTGCACAAGTACAGGTATTTCAGCAGTACGAATCTGACGCGATGGTATCGTGATGTACATGTAAAAGCGTGTCTCAGTCTACACAGATCTGCGACTGACGTAATATCTATGAGACACCGTTTTGGTCCGAACATCTTTTTATCCTACCAAGAAGAGGATAAAAGATTTCGAAAGGTTCCAGCTTCACAATACAACATTGACGAACGTCTGCATCTTGCGGCATCATTGGTTCTGATAGCAGATTTTCAGCACTTGTGAATAAATACGAAGGTAAGTTTCAACAAAAGTAAGAATACTTTAGCATATTTTGCTTCGTTTGAATGTTTCTTCGTTTACTCAGTTACAGTCACTGACCACGTGCTAACCGTTTGCCTACCCCTTGCCTTGAGCATCCGGCAACTTTACTGTCCACGAGTCAGCAATATCCTCGTCTTTGTCAGCGAGCTCACGTCTGTCTACTCGAACGCGCACCCTAGAGCTCCCATTGCCCTCTCTATACCGATATTATTATAAGATTTACGGCGAAGAGGTCAACAATCTTAGGAGAAATGTTCAATCAAATAACGGGCATTAAATGATAAACGCCAGCCGGAGTGGCCGAGCGTTTCTAGGCGCTACAGTCTGGAGCTGCGCGACCGCTACGGTCGTAGGTTCGAATCCTGCCTCGGGCATGGATGTGTGTGATGTCCTTAGGTTAGTCAAGTTTAAGTAGTTCTAAGTTCTAGGGGACTGATGACCTCAGATGTTAAGTCCCATAGTGCTCAGAGCCATTATTTTAAAGGATAAACCTATCATCCCATTAAACCTCCTTACAACAATTTTTAAATAACACCTTTTGTGATATTCGGTGGTTTCTCACACCGTTATTCCAGGGAGGCCTTCGGTGTACGCTCGGTTGGAAAAACATCACGGGCAACGGATTTCAGTAGTTTCGACCGTGTGTCAGCGAAAGTACCTTGTACAGTTTGACGTTTTTAGACATAACTTCACTGAAGTACATTATTATACAAGGTCCAGTCACATTAATGTGCTCACCGCCCATGATCTATGTCTACGTGCAATAAACACTCATAGGCGGTCGGTAGCAGCTCCAGAAGTAGAGGTTATGTAAGGCTTGTCGACGCTGTCGTTATCGCAGTGCTGAAACGGAGCGATTTATGTGACGTACAAAAGGGGGCGCGATCATTGGCTTCCGGAACAAGTCTGGAATCATTTCCAAAACGGCTAAGTTTGTAAACTGTTCACGTGCCTCCGTGGTTCAAGTACGCCGAGCATGGTAAATTGGCGCTATCCAAAACGGGCGACAAGGTACATGTGGTGCACCACAGTACATAGATTACGGGGATGAACGACAGCTGTGAAGATGTGTACAGGCGAACAGACGTGCAACTCTTGGCCAACTAATTGCCCATATGAACCAAGGGTGCTGCTATGTTTTAATGCACATTATGGAAATACTCATCGAACGACGCGCCTGATGGTCACAAACCGTGAGAATGGTTGAGCGGGCAAGGGCCGTATCGTACTGGAACCGAGAGGGAAAGTACGAATTTACCTATCACGCTGGTCGCTACGTAGCGAGTCTACTATAATTATTTATATTTACTGTTGAAATATTAATGTACCGCTCCAACCGTACTGACGACGTTACCTCCACTGAGAAGTTGCAAATAATAATTTCAAAATCACACAATTCATCAATAAATGATAATTACAAATTTTAGTTACTGTCACTGCTTATTCATGGAAAATGGCTCTGAGCACTATGCGACTTAACTTCTGAGGTCATCAGTCGCCTAGAATTTAGAACTAATCAAACCTAACTAACCTAAGGTCATCACCCACATCCATGCCCGAGGCAGGATTCGAACCTGTGACCGTAGCGGTCGCTCGGCTCCAGACTGCAGCGCCTAGAACTGCACGGCCTATTCATGGAAAGAATGGACCAACCGCAAGTGCTCCCTGACCCGGCAGGCTCCAAACTGTTAAGATAATTCACTACTACACTGAAGCACCAAAGAAATTTGTATAGGCATGCGTATTCAAATACAGAGATATGCAAACAGGCAGAATACGGCGCTGCGGTCGGCAACGAATATATAAGATAGGTGTCTGGCGCAGTTGTTTGATCGATTACTGCTGTTACAGTAGCATATTATGAAGATTTAAGTGCGTTTGAATGTGGTGTTATAGTCGGCTCACGAGCGGGGGGATACAACATCTCCGAACTACGGATGAAGTGGGGATTTTCCCGTACGACCATTTCACGACTGTACTGTGAATATCAGGCATCTCTGACATCACTGTGGCCGCATAAAGATCCTGCAAGAACGGGACCAACGACGACTGAAGAGAATCGTTCAGCGTGAGAGTCCATCCCTTCCGCAAATTGCTACAAGTTTCAATGCTGGGCCACCAACAAGTGTCAGCGTCCGAACTATTCAACGAAACAACGTCGATATGAGTTTTTGGAGCCGGAGGTCCACTCGTGTACCGTTGATGACTCCCCAACACAAAGCATTACGCCTCACCTGGGCCGGCAACACCGACTTTGGACTGTTGATGACTGGAAACATTTTGCCTGGTCAGACAAGTCTCTTTTGAAATTGTTCCGAGTGGATGCGGGTGTACGGTTATGGAGACAACCTCAGGAATCCATGGACGCAACATGTCAGCAGGGGACTGTTCAAGCTGACAGAGCCTCTGTAATGGTGTGGGGAGTGTGCATTGGATCACTAAAATGTCTAGATACGACTCTGACAGGTGACACGTACACAGGCTACGGCAACTCTAGGGAAGAGAGATGTTAGAGAGAAGCTATATACACACATAAAAAAAAAGTTTTGCATCATCTCGGTTCCAAGAGTTCCGGAACCTGTACCGAAAATTGGAATAGAGATAATCAAAACATCATTTCCGTCATTTTTATTGCTCATGAAAACCACACATTGCTTGTTGTACCACTATACAGTGAGACCTTCAGAGGTGGTGGTCCAGATTGCTGTACACACCGGTAACTCTAATACCCAGTAGCTTGCACTGATGCATGGTTGTATTCGTCATGGCATACTATCCACAAGTTCACCAAGGCACTGTTGATCCAGATTGTCCCACTCCTCAACGGCGATTCGGCGTAGATCCGTCAGAGTGGTTGGTGTGTCACCACGTCCATAAACAGTCCTTTTCAAACTATCCCAGTCATGTTCCATAGGGACCATGCTGGCCACTCTAGTCGAGCGATGTCGTTATCCTGAAGGAAGTCATTCACAATATGTGCACGATGGAGGTGCGAATTGCCGCCCATGAAGACGATTGCTTCGCCAATATGCTGTCGATGTGGTTGCACTATTGATCGGAGGATGTCATTCACATATCGCACAGCTGTTACGGCGCCTTCCATGACCAGCAGCGGCGTACGTCGGCCCCACATAATGCCACCCCAAAACAGCAGGGAACCTCCACCTTGCTGCACTCGCTGTACAGTGCGTCTAAGGCATTCAGCCTTACCGGATAGCCTCCAAACACGTCTCTGACGATTGTCTGGTTGAATGCATACGCGACACTCATCGGTGAAGAGAACGTGATGCCAATCCTGAGCGGTTCATTCGGCATGTTGTTGGGCCCATATTGTACCGCGATGCATGGTGTCGTGGTTGCAAAAATGGACCTCACTATCGACGTCGGGAGTGAAGTTGCGCATCAGTCAGCCTAATGAGCACCGTTTGAGTCGTAACACGACGTCCTGTGACTGCACGAAAAGCATTTGGTGGTCTTGCTGTCAGGGTTCCTCCGAGCCATAACTCGTAGGTAGTGGTCACCCACTGCAGTAGTAGCCTATGGCGGCCTGAGTGAGGCTTGTCATCGACAGTTCCTGCCTCTCTGTCTCTCCTCCATGTCCGAACAACATCGCTTTGGTTCACTCCGAGACAGCTGGATATTTCCCTTGTTGAGAGCCCTTCCTGGCACAAAGTAACAATGCGGATGCGATCGAACCGCGGTATTCACCGTCTAGGCATGGTTGAAGTACTGACAACACGAGCCGTGTACCTCCTTCATCGTGAAATGACTGGAACTGATCGGCTGTCGGACCCCCTCCGTCTAATAGGCGCTACTCTTGCATGGTTGTTTACATCTTTGGGCAGGTTTAATGGCATCTCTGAACAGTCAAAGGGACTGTGTCTGTGATACAATATTCACAGTCGACTTCTGTCTTCAGGAATTTATGAGAACCGGGGTGTTGCTAAACTTTTTTTGATGTCTGTATAAGTGCGTATCGCAAACCTCTTCCCTCCTTCATACCTCCTCTGTGATACCACAGATGACGTGTTACTGATCAAATTTGTACTAAGATTGCGGTACATGCGATTTGCTTCCACCACCCAGAGTGGAATGCATAAGTTCTACTAAATGTTCACCAACATACAGTCTTCTACAGGGTCTGTACCCTGCGCAGAACACAGCACGTAGGTTGTGAATTCGTAATCTTGAGGCTGTAAGAAACACTTAGCGAGGAACAGTTATTTTAGAAACAACTGAATTTCCAATCTGTTTGTTTATACGGGACGCCACTCGCTTTTTATTAGCAGAACACGAGAAACTCCACAATCGCATTCCACTTTAGAGTCACAAATGATTTCTCTTTTTCAACAAACTAACTAACTGCATACTTTCGCAATTAGTATGTCACCTAGAAAATCAGATATTTGATAAGATAACCACAAATGAAAGTTTCAAAATCATATATTGGTACAGATACGTGGATGACATTATTTGTCTGGTAGATGAGCCAAGTGAAAAAATAGATGAACTCCATTCAGAAATAAACAAAGCCCATCAGAACATAAAATTCACACTTGAAAAAGAAAAAGAAAATCAAATAAATTTTCTTGACATTACAATTAAAAAACAAAATCGTAAACATACATTTAACATCTTTAGAAAACCAACAGCCACAGACACAATAATACATTCCACATCCAACCACCCCCACAGCCAGAAACTTGCAGCACTAAGACACATGTTACATAGATTAAACAGAATCCCACTCAGCAAGAGAAACTATGAACAAGAAATGAGTATAATCATACAAATAGCTAGGAACAACGGGTATGACACACAGGTGGTACACAAGCTCAATCAAAAAATAAAAACACAAATAAAAAACAAACACAACATTTCCACAATACAAAAGAACTCACAAACTGAAAACTTACAAACACACTCAACAAACACACACAATGACAACAACACAGAAAAGAACCAGATGGTACACCATGACCTACACACATAAACTAACACACAGAGTTGCAAACATCCTAAAGAGACAGGGCTTCAAAATAGCATATAAGCCTGGGCAAACCCTTCAATCACACCTAAGCCAGCCAGCTACCAAGAAAGACAAATTCCAACAATCAGGAATATATAAACTTGAATGTCAAAATTGTGATATACATAGGCATGACATGCAGGAATTTTCAAACAAGATACAAAGAACATATCAGATGTTGGAAGTATGAAACAAACCATTCCACATTTGCAGAGCATTTAAAACACTACAACCATCATCCTACAAACTTGGAACAAGAAATGAAAATAATGAGAATAAGCAACCATAACAAACATCTTATACAAATGCAAGAAAACTTCCACATCCAGAAAGCCATAGCAGAAAACAAACATGTGATAAATGAACAAACACACATTAGCACAGGCTCCCTACTACACTTGGTAAGGGAAATGATAACATAAAAAAATAAAATAATTAAAAAATAAATAAAAATAAAGAAAGAGAACTCTTCCGTACATCATCTGGAGACACACACACACACACACACACACACACAAGGAAAAAATTCAAAAAATATAAAAAATACACACACACACACAGAGCACAAAAAAATATATATCACACCAAAAAACACTCACACACACACACACACACACACACACACACACACACACACATACACAAACGCACACACAAATGCATACACGAACAAACCACAGATACTTCAATAGTTACACCCATAAGTTTGGCAATAACATTCGATATTTGGCAAAAACATTTGACAGTCGTCAACAGAAACCAAAACATTGCTTTACAACAAGCGTTCTGTGCATAGTGTTGTGGAATGGCGAAAAAAACCGCAAATTGGCGTTCATAAGAAGAAGAACAACACCAAAAATGCAACAGGAGCTTAATATGTAGGAAATTGTCCACGCAACCTGTAAGTACAGTTCAAAACATTACTACTTAATTGGAAATACCAACCACCAGAACTGTTTATAACCTATAGGCACAATGACAAAAATGTAAATAAAATGGTTAACATATGTACATATTCCAGGCCACTGATGATGCCTTGCAGAAAATAAAGGCGAAACGCGTATGGCACTAAAATTGTGTTTTATTCAGTTGCTGTCAGACGGTCCATAAGTAAAAATTATTAATATACCGTAATAAAGGAAACTTTCGTTGTCATTTCAGGGGATTTCTTCTTGAAATTTTATGATTTGTAATTTTGTGTTTTGTGAATTATTGATGACGCAAGATGGATCCTAGTAATGACAATATGGGTGTTACGATCACCACTCGAGCAAATGTTGCTAATATTGAGGACAATATTAATTAATTAATAACGAAAATAATAGTTTACTACCACTGAGTGAATGTCAAAATATAGTGTATGGCGATAACGTTGAACTAAATTTGGAACAAGATATTAACGATAATGTAAGTCATGTTGAACAGACAGAATTGTCAAGTAGTGATTATGAAATTAATATTGAGACAACGACAGAATGTGATTTTATAATGTTGTTACGTGAAATGAGACAGATCTCAAAGGGTTTTCATAAGATAAAAAATGATTTGTCAGACGTATTTCGTACGGATCTGAAACTAACCAGCAAACAAACTAATGATAAGTTAAAACAAATTAGGGAAAATCTGTCAATAAAATCAATGAGCGAACTGATCAGCTGATCAGATCTTGCGATGAAAGGAAATTAACACTGAAACGGCCGAAATGAACTGTGAATTGATCGATTGGGAAAATACAAAAATGTCAAGGAATTTGAATACTGAAAATGGCGAATTAAATATTGAGGAGGAGACGTCAGGAGAGTTTATTTTTGAAGAAAATGGAGGACAAGAATATGACGATGAAATGGGAATGAGTGAGGATAAGAGTTATGAACTAATGTGAGACATACGTGCCGTAAATGAAAATATGAGAACACAGTTGTTTAAAGGAGAAACAGCGGTTATATACGTGGAAAAATGTGTTGAGTAGATCAACAGTGACATAAATGATGAAGTAATGAAAAAACAACTTAACTGTCATACAGAGGGGAGTAGTAACGGAATAATGACAAATGTAGGTAACATGGATGAGGAGCTTAAAAATAAATCGACTTGTGAGGAAGATAATACTGTTTGTGACGTCGTTAACCGGAACAATGACTAAAATCTGCAGTATAAACTATAACATTATTTGGCCGAAGAATGATATTAGTGATGTAGTATATTATTAGATAGGTTAAGTAACAGATTATGTTTAAAATAGAGCATCGTTAAAATTACTGAGAAGGCACCAGAAGGTATGTTCTGTAACTTACGTTATTTGAAAAGATTATGCTTACTGGTCTGAGGTACAAGAGCATAGCCCTTTCAAACAACGGCTTCTGGTCATGTCATAGTAGAGTGAGAAGCTGTAGATGATAGCAACATGTATTTGCGCAGATTTTTAGAGCGTACGTACTAACTTAGTGTTTGTTGAGAGGTCATTTTAATGTTTTGATAATATCGATGGATTGTGTATGTATTTCGCGTTCGAAATAAGATAGAGAATTCATAGATTGACTGCACAGCGTATGGACTGCTAAATGAGCGGGGAACGTAATAGTAATGCTGGAGACTGTCCAGGGCGACAAAATACCAGCTGTTGCAGGAAGAGCGGTAAGTGAATGACGCGTCCTTGTCGGGTGCGCAGCGGGTCGTAAGAGGTCATTTGATGTTTACAATCTTGGTACCTACTTCCTTACGAGATGAATATGTCAATTTTCTAATTAATGCGTCAGTTATTGTATTCTGATCCTTATCCATTCACGTAATTCACAATTTTGTAATTTTGGTTTTTCAGGAAGATTGTAACACTGTATGTGACTAATGTTAGTAATGTTCAGTGTATGTAGCATGTATCAGAATGTACAAGGAAAATAGAGAAAAAGTACCAACAAAACCAGAACGACACCATCAACCGGCGAATCAGCTAATCATTTCACAATTGGCCACGGAAAACAAGTAAATGGTCGTAGTGGTATTGTAAGCGTTAACAAGATCAATAAATTTATTATTGGCATGTATTATTAAGAAACTGAATATACTGAAGCAATTACGTAAATATTAAAAATTGGAAAGAGACAAATTTTATACGAATAATTGTACACGCGTTATTGTTTTGAAAACACAAAATAGTAGAAACATTTGATGTGGCAGTGCAGTTAAGGTCCCAGTACGTTTCGAGTTCTTTCTTACTTTCAAAACTTTCTAAATCTTTCAAAACCACTTAATCTTAAAACACGTTCACGTTGGGTGATATGCGGCCTTTACGCCACATCCCTGCCCATGTCTATTACATTTTTGTTGCTATGTTTTAAGGCAGAGTATAGGAAGGTTTTGCTACACGAAGATAGTGGGTTGGCAGGATGTCAAGGCAGGCTCATCGAACGACGTGCCAGGCGTGTTTAAATATTAATATACTCAAAAATGGTTCAAATGACTCTGACCACAATGGGACTTAACATCTGTGGTCATCAGTCCCCTAGAACTTAGAACTACTTAAACCTAACTAACCTAAGGACATCACACACATCCATTGCCCGAGGCAGGATTCGAACCTGCAACCGTAGCGGTCACGCGGTTTCAGACTGTAGCGCCTAGCTCCGCACGGCCACACCGGCCGGCTGAGTATTAATATACTGCTTCAACAGTTCTGCTGATGTTACTTACACTGAGAAGTTGTTAATAACAATTTCAATATCATTCAATTCATCAGAAAATGGTAATCACAAACTTTAGTTTTTGTCAGTTCTTATTGATGGCGAGAGTGGATCAATCACAAGTGAGCCCTGAGACGGCAGGCGCCAAACTGATAAGACTGCTTACTACTAGTTTACGAGCACTCTCCGAGAAGGTAATACATAAATCCGTGTACAGAATCTGATCTCATGTAAAACGAAACAGTTCGTTGAAAAATTGACTCAGATGACGCACTTGTGCGATGTTGTGTTAATCCAAGTCTACGATTGGCTTCCGAGGTGGCAACACGTGAAATGGTGCGTGAAATGCATCTCCGGGTAAAGACAGAATTAATTGTTAAAGGTGCCTCGGAAAACGTATTTGTGCGACCTCACGTGGATTCTAAGATAGTGTGAAGCAATGTGAGTCTTTTGCGGCGGCTGGGAACTAACGATTAACAATCGGGAATCTTGTTATGAATATTAACAATAGCCTGGCGCTAGAAATCGTATTACTAATTTTGTGATTGGGCAAATAGAGCAAAATCAGTTGGCATCCTAACCTTTTACGATTCTCATTATGCTTAGCATTTAAACCTATCCACTTGCCAAACTATAATGCACAGTTTATTGTACAAGCATTAGAGCTCGCGAGAGACGGAGAAGAAACCAACTGAGGCACCGTCCGAGAGACGCGAGGTCAGCAAATTGACTGGACGTACTGGACGTACTGGACTTTTGTATGTCAGTCACACGTGACATTACTGTGTTTCCCCGTATACATACTATGACAGATGATATTTCGAACATTTATTCCCATGTCTGCTGTGATAGTGGAATAAGTTCAGGGAACGTTGCTGCTTATGAACCTCCGCAGCAGGCGCCTTCTTCATGCATCCATGCTGACTGCTGTTCATCGGCGACGAAGGATGCAATTTTCACGCCAGTTTGGACGTCTACAGAGTGGCGGCAGGTGACCTTTTCAGATGATAGACGGCTGTGGGTTTTGTACGGCCTGAAACGTCTGAAAGCAAACACTCTGCAACAATCGTCGGAAGGTTTCGGACCCAGGGAGTGTGTGTTACGGTCTGGGGAATGTTTTCGTGTCATTTCCTGGGTAATACCGTCACTCTGGGAAGCACAGTGGATAAACACAAGTATGCACCATCCTTGGGGACCATGTCAACCCCTGCAAGCAATTTGTTTTTCCTCGAAAGATGGTTTCTGCCAGGAAGGTAATGCAAAGTGCCACTCAACTCGCAGTGGACGTGCGAGTTTCGAAGAAGATGGTTTTAGCCTACTCCCATGGCCACCAAACTCCCTGAGTTTAAAGCCAATAGAGAATCTGTGGGCAACCTCGATAGGGCTGTTAGCGCCATGGATGCTCAGCCGAGAAACCTAGCGCAGCTAGGCGTAGCGCTGGAGTCGGCGTGGCTCCATATCCCCGTCGGTACCTTCCAGAATCTCACTGACATTCTTCCTGCACGTCTCGCAGCGATCCCCGCAGCAAAAGGGGTTTTCAGGCTTTTGACAGGTGGTCACATTAATGTGAATGGATAGTGTACTATGCAACTTCTTTATCTCGTCGACAGGGAATTAATATGGACGATAGTATGAAGAAAACTGTTGCATTCGCGAACAATTTGTACGCTATGTACACATATATTTGTCGAAAGAAAAGTAACACACAATGGGTCAAAAATAGAATGGGGAGAGGCAGCATTTCAGGTATGTGAATCTGATATAGAATCGTGGGATCTCCAATGGGAACTGTGGTGGTTTTATATGCTAGTATGAAGGCGTTATTGAACACATAAATCTCTCCGTAGGAGCTCTGCTTTATCTTACTTTATTACGATAATCATTTCTCCATATGTAGGAGGGCGACAATAAAATATTTTCGTATTCAGAGGTGAAAGTTGGTGATTGAAATTTCGTCAAATGATTTCGCCGCATCCAAACACGCCTTTGTTTTTGTGATTCCCAGACCATCTCGCTTATCACATCCGTGACACTCTTCCATGTTTCGAGATAAATACAGAACGAGCTGCCTTCTTTTTTTTGGAATTTTTCGACGTCGTTCGCCAGTTCTATCTGGCAAGGATTCCGTATCTCACAATAGTACTCTAGCAGAGGACGGACAAGCGTAGTATACTCAGTCTTGGTGGACCTGTTGAATCTTCCAAGCGTTCTGCCAATAAAATTGGGTCTTTGGATTGTCTTGTCCACAACGTTATCTGTGTGATCGTTCCAATTTAAATTCATCGTAGTCGTAACTCCTATGTATTTAGCTGGACTGACAGCCTTTAAATTTGTGTCATTTATCTTGTAACCCAAATTTAACGGATTTATTTTAGTATTCATGTGGGTGGCCTAATACTTTTTCTTAATCAGGGATAATTGCCGATTCTTAAAACTAGTAATAAATTAATTTTAGTTACTTGTCTTATACTGTGGTTATACATTTCATTCTTCATTCATATAAAAGAGGAGTCCACTACCTAGAGTTTCTGGGGCAGTATCAAAGCCTTTGCACATTTTTTTATAAACTACTTCCCTATAATTGAGAGCAAAATCCTATGGAGCAGATATCCCTTTGAAGAAGGTTACTTAAAAGAATTTAAAATGTCATCAAACAATAATGTCTCGTTAAATGAACTATCAAGTGACCAGACTTTGAAATCGTTTTTTAAAACACCACCTTTGATCACGTTCTGGATAGACGGCGGAAATATATATTACACAATTATTAAAATGCGAAACCGTGGCTACTAGATACACAAAAACGCAAGAAATTTAAGTATTTGGACTAAAAACCCCACAGTAAATAAAAATATAAGTGGCTTCTTGTTATCAGAAGCTCGTTACAGCTCACAAACAAAACGCTATGCTGTGATGTGTTGCCGCCGAAATGGGAGCTGCTGGCCAGCTAATGAATTCGACAACTGAACGAAGTTATGCGTAATGGAATAGTGAACATAGTACAAGTAAAATTTTCTTGGCTCTCGCCATAGTGTCAGCTTAAACAATTGATCCAGTAGTATATATTTTTTATGTAAAACACGTTACCTGAAGTCAGCGAAAATCGGACAAAAAAACCATTAATTGTAATGTTTTCAGCAAACTGTTTCCAGTTCCACAAAAACAAGCCCGCTTGTAAGTATGTTTCATTACAGACCTCTGATTGTGTCTTATTCCAATAGAACGAAATGCTTTTGGTGAAAAAGTACGCATTTTCTTGTAGGTGCAAAGACAGATTGAAAACATGTTCAGTAATTGTAAAGCAGCTACGAATAATATGGCCACACTAATGAAGAATTTATTTTCTGAAGTTTTGTTTCAAATTTTGTAGCGTAGATTTTATTACATTTTTGGCCATACCTGGAATACCGTCTAGAAATGTTTCATCCACCCCTTCGTACGCTCTACTTTTTAACTTTCTTGTCCGTGTAATGTTCAAGTGTCAAATTCCATAAACAAGCTATACCGCAGCACGATTGTATAGTTGTTTCGATGTGGTCAGTGCTCCACTCCTTCGCTGTACTTGTAGCGACTAAAACTGGCTGTCACCTGAAAATTACAGGAAAACAGACAGACATGGCCCGTCACAGAAATCCGCACGAGTGTGCCCAGCTGGAGTGGCGGGAAAGCCAGTTCGAGAACTACGGGAACTGCCTGCAGGTCGTGCCTCTAACCACAGTCAGGGCCTGCGAGATTTTCGGAATCCATTGGAAATATCAGTGGATCGTTGCTAAAATGCGCACGAGTAACCTTTCATCAGGGTGTGACATGTCGGCATTGATGTAAATGCCAAAAACAGAAGCGAAATTCATCGCTGAACACCACAGAATACCACTTCGTTTAGCAGTTGCCTTCGATTTAGGAGCACTCTGGTGGTATTGTGACAGCGGTAACCGAAACGTTGATACTGGAAATGTCAATCCAGCTTCCAGTGATTTGTTTCCAACGGTTTGTTGTGACTATATACCAGTAACCTCTTCCCAGAGCTCAGCTGTTGTCATCCGTCTGTTCATCAGAGGCAGTCGAGTAATCCTACGATCTTCTATTGTAATCCTTCTGGAAAAAGTTGTACCTGTTCATTTTGCCACAATTTTGTGCTAAGCCCATCTCGTCATCATTTGTTCTGAAAGCATTCCACCACAGCCAGCCATCGTTGCAGTGTCGCTGATCTGTATGATTCTCTCATGTCTCTTTTGCCCGTGATTCAGCCCTTCTGAAAGTCCCAAAGATGGCAATAAGTAGCACGTGCACGTCCTCGAGGCACGCAGTATTACGATGACCGCTCGAGGAGTTAAAGTAATGTTGAGCACAGCCAATAGCCACCATTTACTAATGTCTGTAGGAACAGCATTATTCTGTAATGGTAATAGTGAAACTAAGCTCGCAAAGCAATGGAAATGTGAGCAAAATATGTCACATATATGGAAATGAAGAATTATCATTTGGGTAGCGTTGGGTCCTTTTCCATCAGCCTAACTTTTAGTGCTATTGACAAATTATTCTCCTATACGTCTGTCGTAGACAATTTTCTTCGTTATTTCGAATGTTGCGTCATAAAAGGCGATTTTAATACAATAAACGTGAAATTTTTCATCAGTCGATTTTTATGCTACTTCCAGTAGTACCCATATGGTTTAATTAATTTTCTAGCTCCCCTAACTGGTCTCAACCCTAATTAATCTGCATTAAACCACTGATAAATATTTCATCTCATTCACAAATATCTTCGAAGCTTATGACAAAAGTGTGGTTTTACGCGATTTATATAATCTATAGACGTTGATGTTTATATTTCAGAACGTTATTCATGAGATAAGAAGTAGTACTGTCATATGCTACATGTACATCTACATGGATACTCCGCATATCACATTTAAGTACCTGGCAGAGGCAAGATACCACATCAGATAGCTAATCTCATGTGCCACAGAGGGCTAACGGACACATCTCAAAATTTAGCTATGTGGTGTTGTTGCAGCGCAGAGAGCAAACTTGTGTGATGACTGGGTGTTGTGTGATGTCCTTAGGTTAGTTAGGTTTAAGTAGTTCTAAGTTCTAGGGGACTGATGACCATAGATGTTAAGTCCCACAGTGCTCAGAGCCATTTGAACCATTTGAAGCAAACTTGTTCGTTGTTTCATATACATACACTCTCTGACAAAAAACTTAAAGCACGCTGAGAGGGAGGACGAAATGACATTAAACTTCATGTGATAATGGCGTATGTGATTTTATTTCAATGTTTACGAAATCGAGTCAAATTTACAAAAAAAATGGCTCTGACAAGGGAGCCTCCCCATCGCACCCCCCTCGGATTTAGTTATAAGTTGGCACAGTGGATAGGCCTTGAAAAACTGAACACACATCAATCGAGAAAACAGGAAAAAGTTGTGTGGAACTATGAAAAAAATAAGCAAAATATACAAACTGAGTAGTCCATGCGCAAGATAGGCAACATCAAGGATAATATGATCTGAGGAGCACTGTGGTCCCGTGGTTAGCGTGAGCAACTGCAGAGCGAGAGGTCCTTGGTTCAAGTCTTCCCTCGAGTGAAAAGTTTATTTTTTTATTTTCAGACAATTATCAAAGTTCAAGCACTCACACATAATAACTTCGCTCTCCAAAATTCCAGGACATGTTCAGATTTGCTTGGACATATGCAGGATTTGACGGTCTACACACGGAAAAATTTGAAAACGTTAAAAACATGTTTTGACAGAGCACAGAGAAAACTGTGCGACTGTGAAACTGTTCCATTCATTTGTGGCAGTTTATGTGACAAACTCTTATGTTTTCATCACTTTTTTGGGAGTGATTATCACATCCACGAGAAAAGCTAAATCGGGCAAGGTAGAAGAATCTTTTTACCCCTTCGCCAAGTGTACAAGTTAGGTGGGTCGACAACATATTCCTGTCATGTGACGCACATGCCGTCACCAGTGTCGTATAGAATATATCAGACGTGTTTTCCTGTGGAGGAATCGGCCGACCTATGACCTTTCGATCAAATGTTTTCGGTTCCCATTGGAGAGGCATGTCCTTTCGTCTACTAATCGCACGGTTTTGGGGTGCGGTCGCAAAAGATAGACACTAAACTTATTACAGTGAACAGAGACGTCAATGAACGAACGACAGATCATAACTTTGCGAAAATAAAGAAAGTAAAATTTACACTCGAGGGAAGACTTGAACCAAAGACCTTCCGTTGCGCAGCTGCTCACGCTAACCACGGGACCACGGCACTCCTGAGCACGTATTGGCCTTGATGTTGCCTATCGTGCAGATGGACTACTCAGTTTGTATATTTTGTTTATTTTTTTCATAGTTCCACACAACTTCTTCCTGTCTTCTCGATTGATGTGTGTTCAGTTTTTCAAGGCCTATCCACTGTGCCAACTTACAACTAAATCTGAGGGGGGTGCGATGGGGAGGTTCCCTTGTGAGCACTATGGGACTTAACAGCTATGGTCATCAGTCCCCTAGAACTTAGAACTACTTAAACCTAACTAACCTAAGGACATCACACAACGCCCAGTCATCACGAGGCAGAGAAAATCCCTGATCCCGCCGGGAATCGAACCCGGGAACCCGGGCGTGGGAAGCGAGAACGCTACCGCTCGACCACGAGCTGCGGACGTCAAATTTACAAAGGAGTTGGCAGTGTGAGCCCATTAATCATTGTGGCGTTCACTCCCTTTCGCCAGGATTCTTCCACATATTCGGTTGGGAGGGGTGTCATAAATCCGCTGCGTTATCTCCCGAGGCAAGATGGCCCACAACTGTTACTGGTCCAGCCGGCCGCGGTGGCTGTGCGGTTCTAGGCGCTCCAGTCCGGAGCCGCGCTGCTGCTGCGGTCGCAGGTTCGAATCCTGCCTCGGGCATGGGTGTGTGTGATGCCCTTAGGTTAGTTAGGTTTAAGTAGTTCTAAGTTCTAGGGGACTGATGACCACAGCAGTTGAGTCCCATAGTTCTCAGAGCCATTTTTTTTTTTACTGGTCCTTGATGTCCTGTATACTGAAACTGGAAAGGAGTTGACATCAGAACTGGTTCAGATTCGGGGCAAACCTGGAGATTTTGCTGGCCAAGGCCGCACCTCAACATCACGCGGACTATTCGTAGAGACAGTTGACATCTGTGGAAGAACATCGTCCTGTTGGAAAATGACACCTCGCTACTGTCGCATAAGAAGTAAGGCATGTGTGGCCCACCCGGTTGGCGGTGCGGTCTAACGCACGGCTTTCCGTGCGGGAAGGAGCGCCTGGTCCTCGGCACGAATCCGCCCGTCGGGTTTGTGTCGAGGTCCGATGAACCGGCCAGTCTGTGGATGGTTTTTAGGCGGTTTTTCATCTGCCTCGGCGAATGTGGGCCGGTTCCCCTTATTCCGCCCCTGTTACACTATGTCGGCGATTGCTGCGCAAAGAAGTTCTCCACGTACGCGTACACCACAATTACTCTACCACGCAAACATAGGGGTTACACTCGTCTGGCGTGAGACGTTCCCTGGGGGGGTCCACCGGGGGCCGAACCGCACAATAACCATGGGTTCTGTGTGGGGCGGCGGAGGGGTGAAGTGGACTGCGGTAGTCGTCGTGGGGTTGTGGACCACTGCGGCTGCAGCGGGGACGGAGCCTCTCCGTCGTTTCTAGGTCCCCGGTTAACATACAATACAATACAAAGGCATGTGTACGCCAGAAGTTCGTGACGTACCGTTGTGCCGTCAGAGTTCCCTCGGTCACTATCAGGCGTAATCTGAAGTCATACTCGATGGCTACCCACACCATGACACCAGGAGTAGCACTGTTGTGCCTCTCGGAAGCGCTGGAAGAATAAGACCCCTCTGCAGGTCGCAACATTGCTAACCGACTGTTGTGATCCTGCGCAGTGCAAAATCTCGGTAATCGCTGAACACAATGCAACGCCATTCATCTGCAGTCCATGCATCCCGGCTACGGTACCACTCTAAACGCAGCCGTTTTTGGTGTGGTATTAACGGCAGCCTACGCATGGGGCCGTAATTCCGTGGTCTGATAGTCTCCGACAATGGTGTGGGAAGACACAGAATGTTTCAGGGAGCCCATTACTTGTTCACTGCATATGCGAAGGGTTTACGGTGCACTCAGTGTTCATTACGGCGATCTTCCTTTCTGGTGGTCAGACGCGGTCGACCAGAACCTTGATAATGAATACGCCTGCCGTCATGTTCCCATGGAGGCCAACATCACAGCCACTGCCACACAAATCTCGATATTCCTATTTCATCCAGCCGACCAAATGGAGACTCACGATGAGTTCACTTTTGAAGTTTTTCAGGTGTTGAATAAACTGTCTGACTCGAATAAGCGACATCTCCGAGTCTTTCACAGTGAGCACTGAACATCTGACGCTGTTTACGCCGCATACATATGTTGCAAACCCAGGTAACACCGCTAAACACGAACAACATTAATGCAGTATTATGGCCTTTCTACATGTCACAGAAAATTGCAACTCCAATCAGTTATGTAGCCGCCGATGGTGTCTGTGTGAGTAAACTTGACATTCGACGTTGTCTTTTGGGTGTTTAACTTTCCTTGTCAGCCAATGTATTTATTGCAATCCAGTTTTGACTGATTCATAAACATGGCTGGAGAGATAACATCATTCTCGATTTGATAACAATTTCTTAATTTCCGGTTTTGCCAGTCAGGTAGTGTGTGACTTATAGGATACCATATTCAAAGTATTATGAGACCATGTGGCTCCTTTCATAATCTGGCCGTTTAACTTTAGGATTAGGTCAAATAGGAATGGAAACGGATAAATGTTTATACTGGATCGAAAATACGAAAATAAATATTATTTTTAACAATGTTTTCGAAATAAAACATAACAATCAATTTACTGGACTATAGTTCAGAGCTATCCAGATTTAGGACTTAACAGCAAAAAGTTAACCTTATTTATTTGGTTATAAGGCAGTCAGGGTTCATCCTGATAAAAAATTATGTGAAGGACGTTATTAGGTCGTTACCATCTACGAAGGCTGTAAAGTAATGCCTACGAATTTTATATGTGAAAACTCTTTTAAAGCTTCTTAAATAACGAAAACTTTATTAACATTCTGCATCTTTATTCTTCATGCCTACATATTTGCAGCCCTCTGCCACTAGGCGGCTGTGAATTGTAGCGCGTAACATGGCGGTGTATACCGTAACTACGTCGGTGCGAGAGAAACAGCGTACTGTAATCGAGTTTAGAATTCGAAGAGTTTGTCCGCACATGGAGCAGCCTCACATTTAGCATGATAATGTCAAACCACACACGAACGCTGCGACATATGCAACAATCTGACGCATTAGGTTGATTGTCATTGGTCGTCCTCCATAGAGTCCCGTCTTGGCCCCATTCGATTTTCATGTGTTTCCAATACTTAGAGAAAACCTTCGAGAACTTCACTTTGATAGCGATGAAGCGGTGAACTCAGAGTTGAGGTTGTGTATCTCCACCAAGAAAATTAAGCATTCTACAGTGACGGTATCGACAAGCTGGTCACTAGTTGGGTGAAATGCTTTTGGAGCCAGGATGTCGATGTAGAGAAATAAATTTGTATACCTGACTAAATATGTAGAATGTTAGTATCGTTTGTTTTGTTTACAAAAGCTATAAGAGTTTTCACATGACAAATTCTGTGGCATTATGTTTCAGCACGCCCTCGTAATTTATGTTGTAAGTATCCTTTTCATGTTTTCTACAGCTCTCACTGGGTGGTATGCTGATGCCTGTTTCTCGTGTTCTAAGTTGTTTCACTCCAGTTCTTAAAACTGTATTTTAATGTTATCTGTCTCGCCATTTTTCGCATTTTCCCTTTCGTCTCCCTTGAAAGTGATGGTCTATGCCATTTCCTTCTGTCCCATCTGTCTTCCAAAGACTGAAATAAGAATTCTCAATTGTATTTTGCCAGTTTCTTTCTTGTCAGAACTTAGTTCATAATGGTCCTCCGCCGCTTTTCGTCATCATAACATAAGAATTACTCAGTAGTGTTACTGTTCTTAGACCTCTCTTCTTAACACTGAGGTCAATTACAATTTCTTCATCTATTACTTCGCTGGTTTGTTCTATCGATTTGGTTAGTATTCGAGAGTCTCTCCAACTGTAAGCTGAAGCTGGCTTTACATTTATTTTACAGTGGTAGATGCTATGATCTCGAAAATTCATAGGCTATGTCTCTGACTATTTCCTCAGTCCGTGCAGTCAATTTAGCCTACTGCTGGATTTTGCTGTTAGAAATTTGTATTTCTAACTGCTGTCGCTCACCAAATTCACGACGTCTTCTGTTCCTACATTAATGACTAGGTATTCCACTCCCCACATCTGCTGAAGTCGAAATAACACAATCAGAGGCAGTCACCAGAAACTATTGGCGTAAATTTTCATTTTTGTAAATTTCTTTTCGGTTTTCCCTGTTTTGTTTTCCTACAATGCTTAAATATCGGTTGTTCTCATACCTTCCACCGTATACCTATGTCAAGACCAGACTATAGCATTTGAATATTTACTCTTCTTCACTATACTAAATTACATTGCATTCCATTACACTAGTCGTATTTCATGGATCTCGTCTAGAATTATTCGTGGACTGTGTAAAGAATTCAAAGATGTTTATTTTATGTAAGTACAGTACAAATGGCTCTGAGCACTATGGGACTTAACTTCTAAGGTCGTCAGTCCCCTAGAACTTAGAACTACTTAAACCTAACTAACCTAAGGACATCACACACATCCATGCCCGAGGCAGGATTCGAACCTGCGACCGTAGCGGTTGCGCGGTTCTGGACTGTAGCGCCTAGAACCGCTCGGCAACCCCGGCCGGCAGGTACAGTACAGTAAAATAACTTAGCATTATGCAATATTATTGTATTAAAGTGGTAATTTTAATTATAAGAGAACTTACGTTATTAATTTTTAAATTTTCTGCGAAAAAAATATTCAATGGAGCACAAGGAGTCACCCAACAGAAATAACTTTAATTCAGAGTTAAATTATACCACGCAACCAGCACGGCATTTAATATTCTCCAGCAAGTTGTTATATATCCACTATCTGACTCCTTTCTGTACTAATGTTAACTCCTTGAAGTCTTTGAAGCGATTCTTACTTTGGGAATGTTACCTACGTATGCACGTATTACAGATTTTTCAGAAAGAATAATATTTGTAAAGAGAAAGGACATTAACTAATACAGACATCGTGAAACAGTTGCCAAATTAGAAAGTTCTATGAAGAGATATAGCCATTCTTTCATCGTGGTAGCAGTGCCTGTGTTTTCTAAATTGTTTTGTACTTGAATGAATCATCTGGACGCAATAGCGACACTTCAGGCAGTAACGCTGTGTCCACTGCCGTCAGCTCCACAATCATCTGATAATGACTCAAAATACAAGATCTGTTACCATAGTTAATAGTGTACACTATGTGATCAAAAGTATCCGGACACCCCCAAAAACATACCTTATTCATTTTAGGTGCATTGTGTTGCCAGCCACTGCCAGGTACTCCATATCAGCGACCTCAGTAGTCATTAGACATCATGTAAGAGCCGAATGGGGCGCTCCACGGAACTCACAGACTTCGAACGTCGTCAGGTGATTGGGTGTCACTTGTGTCATATGTGTGTACGCGATATTTCCACACTCCTAAACATCCCTAGGGCCACTGTTTCCGATGTGATAGTGAAATGGAAACGTGAAGAGACACGTGAAGCCCAAAAGCGTACAGGCTGACCTCGTCTGTTGACTGACAGAGACGGCCGACTGTTGAAGAGGGTCGTAATGTGTAATAGGCAGACATCTATCCAGACCATCACGTAGGAATTTCAAACTGCATCAGGATCCACTGAAAGTACTATGACAGTTAGGCGGGAAGTGAGAAAACTTGAATTTCGTGGTCGAGCGGTTGCTCATAAGCCACACATCACGCCGGTAATTGCCAACGAAGTTTCGCTTGGTGTAAGGAGCGAAAGCATTGGACAATTGAACACCGGAAAAATGTTATGTGCAGTGAAGAATCACGGCACACAATGTGGAGATACGATGGCAGGGTGTGGGTATGGCGAATGCCCGGTGAACGTCATTCGCAAGCGTGCGTAGTGCCAACAGTAAAATGCGGAGGCGGTGGTGTTATGGTGTGTTCGTGTTTTTCATGGAGGGGTCTTACACCCCTTGTCGTTTGGCGTGGTAGTATCATAGTACATGCCTACAATGATATTTTAAACACCTTCTTGCTTCCCACTGTTGAAGAGCAACTCGGGGATTGCGATAGCATCTTTCAACACGTTCGTGCACCTGTTCATAATGCACGGCCAATGGCGGAGTGGTTACACGACAATAACACCCCTGTAATGCGCTGGACTGGTCAGAGACCTGGCGTGGATCCTATAGAACACCTTTGGGATGTTTTGGAACGCCGACTTGGTGCCAGGCCTCACCGACCGACATCGATATCTCTGCTCAGTGCAGCACTCCGTGTAGAATGGACTGCCATTCCCCAAGAAACCTTCCAGCACCTGATTGAACGTATCTCTGCGAGAGTGGAAGCTGTCATCAGTGCTAAGGGCGGGCCAAGACAATACTGAATTCCAGCATTATCGATGGATGGCGCCACGAACTTGTAGGTCATTTTCAACCAGGTTTCAGGATACTTTTGATCACATAGTGTATGTTACTTTCCTTTCCTGTTAACAAAATTTCCTTTACATTATCAGCATACTCGACCGTTGGATAGTTTTAATTGCTTGGTTATTGATCTATAGACCGAGTTTTAAAATTTCGGATTACAGCGGGCGGCGTATACAACAATACCGATCGGCAGTCCACTGATAGAATCATCATGGTTGATTGTGAAATGTTATGATTCATGATTCTATTCGGTTTACGTGCATAGCACTCTGTAGTCACAATGATTTTGTCTCTTGCTCGGTACCATTATTTAACATAGTGAATTCTCGTCGTTATTTGGGTCGTTTTTTTTTTCTAGCGGAGTTTCCTCTACTAGCGTTTCTCAACAACTATACAAGGGCTATTTTTTCCAACCTCCAATCGGTCGCGATATAGAAACCAAAGTGAAAATCAAAAATGTTTTATTTGCAACATTTAACTACGCCTTGCAGTTATTTCTCTACATAGTCGCCGCTTCGACACAAACATTTGTCGTAGTGTGGTACCAACTTTCCAATAGCATCGTCATCGAAGGCAGACGCCTGTCGATTCCGCCAATTCTTTATGCTAGTCAGCAACTCCTTGTCGGCGCTAAGATACTGTCCTCAGAGACAGCGGCTCATACACACAAGCGTCAAAGAAACTGGTATAGGCAAGCGTAATGAAGTACAGAGATATCTAAACATGCAGAATAAGGCGCTGCGGTCGGCAACGTCTACCCTGTATATGGGACAACAAGTGTCTGTCGCAGTTGTTTGATCGGTTACTGCAGCTACAATGGCAGGTTATCAAGATTTAAGCGAGTTAGAATGTGGAGCATTCGTACCAGCGATGGGGACAGCATCTCGAGGTAGCGATGAAGTGGGGATTTTCAAGTCGGCCTTTTCACGAGTGACCATGAACATCAGAAATCCAGCAAAATATCAAATATCCGACTGGAAAAAGATCCTGCAAGAACGGGACCAACGAAAACTGAAGAGAATCGTTCAACGTGACAAATCTGCAACCCTTCCGCAAATTGCTGCAGATTTCAATGCTGGGCCATCAACAAGTGTAAGCATGCGAACCATTCAACGAAACATCATCGAAATGGGATTTCGGAGTATTTCCTGTGCCTGTCAACACCAACATTATACTGTTGATGATAGTAAACGTGTTGCCTCGTCAGACGAGTCTCGTTTCAAACTGTATCTAGCGGTTGGACGCGTACGAGTGCGGAGACAACCTCATGAGTCCATAGATCCTGCATGTCAGCAGGTAACCTTTCAAGTTGGTGGAGGCTCTGTAATGGTGTGCGGCGTGTGCAGTTGGAGTGTGTGGGGCGGCGAGTGGTGTAAGCAAATTGCTTGTGAAATAAAGTTTGTTATTTAAACGTGGGAAAAACACTGCACTTCCCGGCTTTTGGAATGTTGTATAATGCTGTCTTTCGCCGTTCTCAACACTGGCTCTCTCTTTGCTTTTTGGCACCCAGAAAGTGATTTAACGAAACGTGGAGCCTGTAATGAGAGTTCCTAGTGCCCACTTAACCTGAGAATATTATTATAGCTGCAGCTTATAGCTCTGAAGAAGTAGGAGATTGTTCGGGATTTCTAATCAAAAACAATTTTCCAAAATAGTTGAGTATATTCTGAAATTCACTGATAACATCACAATTATCCCAACAGCCTAACAAACAGAGCAGTTCAGAGTCTAATTCGCTGATGCAACTATAAATGTCCGAATTGAATGTCAAAAGAATGCTCGCCAAAATTTGATGAGAAAATCTCATCAAATGCCACGCTAAAATGATTGGTAGAATGTCTGTCCCGCGACGGCACGTGAAAATACAACAACACGCAAACTGAAGCTAGATAATGAAAATCATTCCAAAAATAATCCTTCATTTGAAATGTTTTCACAGTTACGCGTATACATCGTAACTCAATACGGCACCCGAGGCAGTTTGTAGCAGCGCTACCGTAGCGAAGCGACTCCCGACACAGCTGACGTGCTATTCAGCGTCTGGAGAGAACTGGGGCCTTCCTTACTCGCGCAGTGCTCTTATATATATAGCCTCGGTGCGGACGGCTAAGAGAACGCCGGCTCTAACTCGGCTCTCACGACTGGCCGCTGGGCTAGTAACGCACCACTTCAAGTTACATAATAATTTATAGCTTCTTTTGCTGATGGCTTATGAAGCTGTTAATTTAATCGTGCATTTAGCACGCAGGTAAGTATTTATAATAAAATTATGACGTGGCTAAGTTAAATATCTTGGGCGAGAGAAATAATTAAGTTACGCTGTACGCAGCCGATGAGCTCTGAACTGGTCCTTTTGAGATCCGCTATCGCTATAATTTTATAGGTATTCAAAAGAAACTTTTCACATCTTCATAGTCATAGCGGACCTCCAACCTATTTAAATCTAAACATCCTAGTCTTATTCATTAGCCTACTTAATCTATCTTGCTTCCTTCAGTTTTGAGATGAAAACCAGAAAATCATGAATTCCCACTAAAGTCTTAACCTGTGAAATCCAAAGTACTGTTTTTATTAAATCATTATGAAAGATGAGTCTAAATATAAATTTTGAAGTCTCTAGCTCCTTTCTGTTGCGCCAATTATTTTTTTAGAAAAAACGTCCAAATTACAAAAATGGCTGAAGTTATCGAACTGATATTTAATACACATTAATTTAGTATTATTCCTTACATGCTGGAAAAGTTTCAGATCATTTGCTTGAATTTTAAGGTATTGCGCAACATTTATGACGTCAGAGCTAGTTACAGCAGACTGGCTGGCACACAATGGAAACTGATGTGAATTTACTACAGCGTGAGTAGGCTGCTTCCCTACATCACCCTCTACTTAAATTTTTTGTTTATGAATGTAAATGAATGAGAAAAAAAATTTAATTACAAAAAGGGAAGCAAGAGTACAATTTAACTCCCTATAAAAATCAAAATTGAAATATAAACATGTAGAAACATTAAAGAAAACTGATTATCTACATTAATTATTTAAATTGTGGGCATGTTCACTGCCTTTTAAACAATGTCAGTACTCAAAATTTTAAGCGAAGTCACTGAAATATTTCGGCATACATATTGCCTTAGACCAACAAACACATAATAATTGAAAAATTATGAAAATCTTAGACCCATTAATTACATTAAATACACTTTTACATACACAAATTCAAAGAAAATAACATGATACATAAACAGATGATTATCTCTTAGCAGTCTTTTCTAAACCTGAAAGAAAGTTCACAAATAATTTTTACACACGTGGTTGTAGCCGCTTTGGCTGGCGTCCTACACTTCCATTCACAAGGGTAGAGGAGGGGAAGTTGCTATGGTGTGCGTCCTTCACGTTCTCTCTAACTTACATGGGGGAAAGGGGAGGGTCACTGTGAGTTGTGTCCAAGTCACTCCACGCTTTCACGCAGCTACCAGGCTGCCATTATCTGGTTTGTCCTGTATAACAAACAAAAGAGTGCCTCAGACTCTGTTCACTTAATATCTAAGGGTGGGTCACAATGAAATGGGGATATATACATTTTAACTTCCAATATATTACTGGAACAAAGTTAACAGAACTTTTTTTCAACATTACTCTTGCGGTTACTTAAATGTCATAAAATCGGTAAATAAATGGCTCAAAACGCCGTTAGTCACGTACTAGAGAAAATCTATGCTCATGGCATACAATCATGAATCCTATTTAACGTCAATTTATTATTTCTGGGCCGGAACACTGAACCAATGCTCGGTACATTCCTGACATTTGTATATTAAGCACTTAACTGAATCATCTTTGATTATCTTATTCTTAGAGATAGTATGAGTATGATTAGTGGTTGTTTTCTCAGCTTCTTTGTATATGTGAGTAACTTTTGGTAATAGTACAGTCCTGAGTGTTCAAAACACACTACGTTTAGTTGCCTACAAAATCCACTTATTGGTCCTCTGCTGTTGTCAGTTCCACATCTGCAATTAGGTAATTACTTACTTTGAAGTGTATTTATGCTGAGCTAAAATTAATGTTTCACGTCTGTCAGTATGTTATTTATTTATTTTGCTAGTGTATGAACTTAATTAGCACTCACTCTATTAATATTTAAAGCATAGGATAGCACATTTATTTCATATTCATAGTGTATTGCGGCTGATTAGCTTGCTCACGTGGCAATCCATTTCCACTCGATCGGATGCTGAAACCTCAGGTAGTCTCTCTCGGACCTACCACTAAAGTGCATCAAGTAATTATGGACTAGCGTAATGCTAAATTCCTTAAACCTATAGGACACCATGAGCTGCTCTGTCTCATCTAACATAAGGGTACCTATGGTCGCATTCACGCCTCCAACTCATAACCTCAATACGTGTAGGTGTATCCTGTCACACACTACACTAAAATAATGGCCAGCTCCAACCTTATAAATACTTCAGGGACGTGTCCTTCACGACTCAACCACAAACACTGCTCACTTCTATTACGCTGCCTTTCCTTGCTACATCAGGTGAGTTTAAACTTACAACTTATCTGCATATTTTTCATAACACTTAGCAATCTCTTTCTTAATATTTATTAGTTAGCTCTAATGTATACACTAGGTTTCACTACCACCTCAGATCCTGCTTGTATATGAATTCATTTATCTTTTTAAATTACTGTTGGTGGACCATTTGCAATAAAACAACACTTTGTACTTACTATATTACCAGGGTACTACACATAATTGTTACTCAAATACATTTGTATCTTAATTACGTCATACTTCTCTATTGTTTGTCACTATTCAGTTTATCACATTAGGTATCTTTCTTCACTGATCGGTAGATAGAATGGTAACATAACTCATGGCCTGATAGTCATGACAGAAAAATTTCATGTCTGAAAGAAGAGATCTAAATTTTGGTGGATAGGAGAGATGAAGAATGAGTGAGACCTGAAAGGGAAAGAAGATCTCACACAGCTGGGACTGCACAGCTGCCACACTGTGTAGAGGTTACAGAACAACCTCCTCCCTACAGCCTTCATTGGCTGAATGCTGACTTGATAGTCATTACTGAAAATTTTGTATTTGGAAAGAAGGAGTCGAAACTTTTGAGGACAGGAAAGAGGAAGAATGAGTGAGACCTGAAACGGAAAGAAGATCCCACACAGCTGGGACTGCACAGCTGCCACACTGTGTAGAGGTTACAGAACAACCTCCTCCCTACAGCCCTCATTGGCTGCCTATGAATTTCTTTAGGTCAATCACGTTCCTTAGACCTAATGGCTTCTTACTTTTAGGGTACTCTAGCCTATATGCATTGGCATGTGGTTTTCCTATGATCCTGAAAGGTCCTTGGTATACGAACATGAATTTCTTTGTTTCTGCATTTACCTTCTTGGATTTTTCTTTGGTTTTAACCAGGACTAATTGACCTATTTCAAAGCTAGTAGGTACAGCTTTTGCGTCATGCCGCTTCTTCCTTTCCAACGCTCTTTTTCTCATATTAGCCCTAGCCTTTAGTTTCTTTTCGTCTGTGGATATTTGCGTTAGAATAGGGAATTCTACCATATCTGCTATCACATTGTGAGGTTCTTGGCCAAACATCAATTCGCAAGGTGCAAAACCAGTTGCATCATGTCTTAAGTTGTTAATTACATTCTCAAAATACTTAATGTGCTCTGCCCAACTTGAGTGTTTTCGAGCACAATAAGTTCTGCAAAGCCTATTCAATTCCCTCATAATACGTTCACTCATATTTCCTTGGGGGAAATACGCAGATATTTTCAGATGTTTCACGCCGGCCTTATCTAGACATACCTTAAATCTATCAGAAGTAAATTGAGGCCCATTGTCTGACAGCAAATTCTTCGGAACGCCAATGTTCACGAAGAAATCTTTTTCCAACTTTTCAACCAATGTTTTTGCATTTGCTCTTTTAATTGGGTATAGCTTAACATATTTACTGAATCCATCCACAACAACAAATACATGGGTACAACCACCTCTCGAAACAGGAAGAGGGCCAAACAAATCACAAGCCAGTAATTCTAGGGTTTCAGTGGGCTCTACTGAATGCATATCCCCTTGTATTCTGCTGTTAGCAGCACGGACCTTCTGGCACACTACGCAAGATGCTAGACGCTTGGCCACACGGCGGTACATGTTGTCAAACACAACCTTTTCCTTTAATTTTGCAATGCATTTCTTTGCACCGTAGTGCCCATACCTCAGGTGTACATAGTCGATTAGCAAGTCTACATGTTGTGAGGGAAAGCACAGCTTCCACTCAGAAACACCTATCTTTTTCCTCCTAAACAGAATACCTTTATGCAAACAATAGTATTGTGAAACCTTAGGATAGTTCGCATTTCCTAAATAGCTCTTCACTAATTTCAGTTGGTCATCTGCATTCTGCTCACGTCTCAAGTTCTTAATCACTCTCTTTAATGCACCTTCTTCCTTTACTTCGTGCAATGCAAACATTCGGACTTCATTTAGGTCTGTTGCTGTAATCCCCGCGTCATCACAGAGCTCCGCACTTCTAGATAACCCATCAGCTACCAGATTGTCTTTCCCTTGAATATATCTAACCTCAAGGTCAAACTGCTGAAGATACAATGACCATCTTACCAACCGAGAATTCCTCAACTTACAGGTTTTTAAAAAGGTCAACGCCTTATGGTCACTGTAAACAATTATCTTGTGACCTAATAAATACGGCTCAAACTTTTGTACTCCAAATACAATGGCTAATGCTTCCAGTTCGGAGATGCCATAATTTCTCTCTGCTGCCTGTAAAGATCGACTTGCGAAAGCTATAGTCTTGTGCACCTCTTGCTCGTTCTCTATTTCTACCTGGAATATTTCCACAGCTATACCATAGCCACTAGCATCAACAGACATACAGAATGGCTGTTCAAAATCAGGATGGTGTAAAATTGGACTATTAATTAAAGATTGTTTAAGCACCTCAAACGCCTGTTGACATTCTGCTGTCCAAACCCAAGGGGTATTCTTTTTCAGCAGGAGGTGAAGACAGGGAGCATTAAAAGCCTGGTCACTAACAAAACGCCTATAGAAGCCGAAAAGACCGAACATTGATCTCAACTGCTTCTTGTTTCTGGGAGCCTCAAATTTTTCAATGACTGCTAGCTTGCCTGGGTCAGGCAGAATACCTTTTCCACTTATCCTATATCCCAAGAAACCTATTTCCTCTTTAACGCACTCTGTCTTTTCAATCTTTAGTTTCATGCCACCTCTCTCAATAGCCTCTAACACTTCCTCTAATAAAGCTATGTGTTCTTCCCAGGTAGGAGTTGCTATTAACAGATCATCTACGTAGACTGTTATTTTATTACTTAAAGCTGGTCCTAAAACATGGCACATCACACGTACGAAGGCACAAACAGAGATATTAAGTCCGAAAGGTACCACACGGTATTGGTAACAAACTCCTTCGTACAAGAAAGCTGTATACTTCCTTGAACTCTCCGCCAGTGGCAAGTTCCAATATCCACACGTGATGTCCATAGAAGTTAAGAATTTTACTCCCCGGAATTTTTGCAATAATTCGTCCATATTCTGCGGTCTATCACTTTCCCTAACCACTATTTCATTTAACCAACGAGCGTCCAAGACCAATCTGACACTCCCGTCTCTTTTTGGTACAACAACAAGAGGATTATTGTACTCACTGACCGCTTTCTCAATCACACCCCACTCCAGCATTCTCTGTATCTCTTTTCGAACAGCCTCCTTCCTAGCTACATGTATTTGGTATGGCTTCCTGAAAAACACTTGGCCGGGTTTCACCTTTAATTGACACTCATAACCTTTGACTATGCCAGGTCGATCTGAAAATACCTTATGATGCCTTTTTAGAACCTGTCTCAGTTCTTCCTTCTGATTGTCTGAAATCTTATCTATTTCCTGCAATTTAGCTTCTATTTTGTCCAAAATAATTGCTTCTTCTTCTTCTGTGTTCAGCTTATTGTTACTAAGATTAACACCTTCGTCCCAATACCTCCTATTTTTCAAAATTCTTATAGGCAACTCCCAAGTTTCATGATCAGTTACTACATGTTTATCACAAAAAGGTACTATAATTACTCCGGTTATTGGTAAGACCATTTTTAATTGGCTGTTTTCAAAGTCCACAACACTCTGATATTTTGACAAGAAATCTATGCCAATTAAAACCTCAATACTGAGATTGTTTACAATTAAACATGGATGATCAATTAAATTACCATTAATGTTAAAGGGTAGTAAAGCTTCTTGCTTTACCGTTTTTGAAACCTTGCCAGTAGCACCAATTATTCTTAGTCCTGATACCCTCATTACTGTAAGCTTGTCTTTACCAGGTAATGCATCAAAGAAGGACTGAGATATTGCACTCACCTCACTTCCACTGTCTAAGAGACAACGTACATTGATACCTAACATATTTACTATTATTATAGGGTGGCTTATTCTAGGTTGTACAGGTGGTTCCTCAAATTCATCTAGTAGTTCCTTTTTGATTTGCCTCCAACTAAAGTGATTGACATCTGTCTTCATTACATTTAGGTCACAGTGTGTAGGGGTTTCCTGAATTACATTTTCAGCTGCCTTTTCCAGTCGGTCTATTAATTTTAAATCGAAACACTGCACAACTTCATTACATTTAGTTTGCTGAACATAACCCAAATTACTGTAGTCTGAGCGATTCTGCGTCTCCAGACCGGGCATAACACTAGTTACAGCTAAACCACTTTTACCATTATCGTCAGTTTCCTTCTCAAGTGACAACTGGTCACAGCTACTGGGTTCATCGACCCTCAACAGCCTACCCTCTACATTCTCACTTATCTCCTGTCCTAAGTCTATTAGTACATTATCAACATCCTGCACAGGCACTTTAGATAAGAGCACATCATCCTCATCGTAAATATAAGCATGAATTTCTTCTGCTTCTTCACCTGTCAATTCAATATTTTGTAGCTCTTCCCTATTGTTACACTGCTGCGCCTTCTCTTTCTCTTCCCACTTAGAAAGCGTTTCTAACACGGTATCTATCAAATACTGTGAGTGATCTAATATTTCTGTTGTATCTTTAGATGCTACCGACTCTTCATCCACATGTTCAGTTTGAGTATTCTGATCTGTCTTATCAATTCCCTTAACTACTGGCTTAGGAAAAGTAACCGCCTGGTGAGCGCCAGTGTCCTCATAGACGGGAACTAGTTTTCCTGCCTCGGCCTATTGCTGTTTTCTTTAGTTTCATTATAATTGACTGGCACAGCATTGCTTTCCGTACTGTTGTTTACATGCATATTTCTGTTCGGAACAAAATTATTATCTCTTGGACGCCATTGTTGGTTCTGATAATTATTTCCCCAATTCCTACCTCTCTTAGGATGGCGAATACCTACTGTTCTGATGTTTACATTACCATTTTGCTCATTCCTAAAATTACTATTATTGTTAGTGGCATTTCTGTTATTACGTGCCTGCTCCTCATTGGCAGCAACACGTTCTACACGTTCCAAATATTCAATGAAACGATCAAGATTGTCTCTAGGGGCCGATATAATTCTGGTTTGCCAATACCATGGCAGTTTGGCTTCAAGACCTAATATAATCATTTCTGGCTTTAGCTTTTCCGCCAATTGTGACAAACGTGAAATCCATGACCTAGCAAATTCTTTAATTGATTCCTTGCCTGCACTGAAGCGTTTTCCACTCCAAAATTCTCTTAACACTTCATTTTGCTTATTGCTAGACCAATATTCATTAATGAAAGCTGTTTTAAACTCCGCTAAAGTTTTACACTTCAACATAACATCAGCGGACCAACGCAAGGCGTCACCTGCTAAATGGCTTTTAATAAATGAGATTTTCTCTCGTTCAGACCAATTTGGTGGAATTACATCTTCAAAATCGTTCCAGAAATCTAGCGGGTGGATATTTTTATCTGGATCAAACCGCAAGAACTGCCGACACCCTATAAATGCGGCGTTTGCAGCTACAACTTGTTGTACACTACCATTACCAGAAGTTACTGAAGCTACTTTACTCTCAATGTTAGCAATGTTAGTACTGATATTTTCTACTCTCAATTCAACATTATCTACTCTTTGTACAATATGAGTAGTATCACTTTTGATTGCATCTACGTCTGCTTGACATATGTTTACTTTAATATTAACATCTTTAAATCTATCTGAGCACAGTTCAGATTCCGACTCGATCTTTTCTGTTAATTTGTGCTCCAGCTTCGTATCTTCCATTTGGAAGTCTTTGCGAACCTCAGCAACTTCAGATTTAACTGTTTTATACATTTCAGAAAATTGTTGAGCAACCTTTTTCTTAATATCCTCATGGTTGTAGTCAATTTTATAATTTAAACTGTCTAGATCCTCTTTCAACTTATTGCAACCAGCCTTGAAGGTATCGTCCATTACCTCCAATCTTTTATTAAAATTTGTTTGGCTGGCCACAATTTCAGACTTTAATTCAGCTGTCATTTGTGCATTACTGGCAGCGATTGCTTGTAATATAACATTTAGATCAACAGCCCCAGCATTTTTGGGTTGCTCACTAGCTGGCTTTTTATCACACTCAGGTGACGAAAAACTAGCTCCAACACCAGAATCATCAAAATTAAATGAAACTTCTGATTGATTAGTCCTATCTAACTTCTCCTTCTTAAACTCTACCATCTCTGATGACTGTTTCATTTTTAATTCATCAGAGAAACAATCATCCAATAAATTTACAATTTCTACTTTCTGCTTTACTACAGGGGTCTCTATTATTGAATCATTACCCCTTCCCACACTACTGTCAGGAGATAATACTTCATATTTTACTTTAACATTACCACTTTTATGCAGATTTACACTTGAACCGTTGTCTGGATTTACAGTTCCCTCCTCAGACATAGGTTCTGATATAAGTTTAACCTCAGTTTCTTTTGGCGGTTCCATCGCCGACAGTCTCTTAGTGCAGGTTAGTAAAATTTTTAACAGTTTTCCACTTAACTTAGTTCCTTCTGCACGACGTTGCCGTAGCCGGCGCGGCGTACCAGGATTCCTGATGCGACGTGGCACGTTGAACTGCAGACGGCACTCCGACGGCTGTGGTGTGTTTACGTGGCCCGTAACTGCAGGCGCGGCCCCCGGCTGCTCCAGCGGACGTCTGCGGTACGGCAAAAACTGTCTTCTCGCGATGCCGGCAGCACCGTTAGACTCAGTGCCAGCTCCGTCAATCTAGATGCGTTGTTGATTCAACTGCGTTGTCCACCTGCCTATGTAACACTTTCACTGTTCTATACTCAGTTGCGTGTCGCATTTCACTCGCGAATCCGAATAGTTAAAAATCACTTTCACTTAGTTGATTTCCCGGCCGATGCACCATATGTGGGGCGGCGAGTGAGTTCTGCAAATTGCTTGTGAAATAAAGTTTGTTATTTAAACGTGGGAAAAACACTGCACTTCCCGGCTTTTGGAATGTTGTATAATGCTGTCTTTCGCCGTTCTCAACACTGGCTCTCTCTTTGCTTTTTGGCACCCAGAAAGTGATTTAACGAAACGTGGAGCCTGTAATGAGAGTTCCTAGTGCCCACTTAACCTGAGAATATTATTATAGCTGCAGCTTATAGCTCTGAAGAAGTAGGAGATTGTTCGGGATTTCTAATCAAAAACAATTTTCCAAAATAGTTGAGTATATTCTGAAATTCACTGATAACATCACAATTATCCCAACAGCCTAACAAACAGAGCAGTTCAGAGTCTAATTCGCTGATGCAACTATAAATGTCCGAATTGAATGTCAAAAGAATGCTCGCCAAAATTTGATGAGAAAATCTCATCAAATGCCACGCTAAAATGATTGGTAGAATGTCTGTCCCGCGACGGCACGTGAAAATACAACAACACGCAAACTGAAGCTAGATAATGAAAATCATTCCAAAAATAATCCTTCATTTGAAATGTTTTCACAGTTACGCGTATACATCGTAACTCAATACGGCACCCGAGGCAGTTTGTAGCAGCGCTACCGTAGCGAAGCGACTCCCGACACAGCTGACGTGCTATTCAGCGTCTGGAGAGAACTGGGGCCTTCCTTACTCGCGCAGTGCTCTTATATATATAGCCTCGGTGCGGACGGCTAAGAGAACGCCGGCTCTAACTCGGCTCTCACGACTGGCCGCTGGGCTAGTAACGCACCACTTCAAGTTACATAATAATTTATAGCTTCTTTTGCTGATGGCTTATGAAGCTGTTAATTTAATCGTGCATTTAGCACGCAGGTAAGTATTTATAATAAAATTATGACGTGGCTAAGTTAAATATCTTGGGCGAGAGAAATAATTAAGTTACGCTGTACGCAGCCGATGAGCTCTGAACTGGTCCTTTTGAGATCCGCTATCGCTATAATTTTATAGGTATTCAAAAGAAACTTTTCACATCTTCATAGTCATAGCGGACCTCCAACCTATTTAAATCTAAACATCCTAGTCTTATTCATTAGCCTACTTAATCTATCTTGCTTCCTTCAGTTTTGAGATGAAAACCAGAAAATCATGAATTCCCACTAAAGTCTTAACCTGTGAAATCCAAAGTACTGTTTTTATTAAATCATTATGAAAGATGAGTCTAAATATAAATTTTGAAGTCTCTAGCTCCTTTCTGTTGCGCCAATTATTTTTTTAGAAAAAACGTCCAAATTACAAAAATGGCTGAAGTTATCGAACTGATATTTAATACACATTAATTTAGTATTATTCCTTACATGCTGGAAAAGTTTCAGATCATTTGCTTGAATTTTAAGGTATTGCGCAACATTTATGACGTCAGAGCTAGTTACAGCAGACTGGCTGGCACACAATGGAAACTGATGTGAATTTACTACAGCGTGAGTAGGCTGCTTCCCTACAAGTGGTATGGGACCCCTGATACGTATAGATATGACTCTGACAGATGACACGTGCGTAAGCATCCTGTCTGATCACTTTCATCTAATCATGTCCATAGTGCCTTTCGATGACTTGGCCAATTCCAGCAGGACAATGCGACACCCCACACGTCCAGAATTGCTACAGAGTGGCTCCAGGAACTCTCTTCTGAGATTAGACGCTTTTGCTGGCCAACAAAGTCCCCAGACAAGAACATTATTGAGCATATCTTCGATGCCTTGTAACTTGCTTTTCAGAAGAGATGTCCACCCCTTCGTATTCGTACGGGTTTATGGACAGCCCTGCAGGATTCATGGTGCCAAGTCTCACCAGCACTACTTCAGACATTAGTCGCGCTAGGGTGGCGGGGGCCGTACACGATATTAGGCAGGTATACTGGGGCGTCTTCGTTGCCCCAGCAGTGTGCGGTCGAGCATATACTTTGCGGCAGACACTATTTTCTAGTTATCTTTACATACTGGTTATCCTCTCAAACCTGAAAAGTGCGATGTGATGCGATTGACGAACATACTAGAGACAGTGCGCAATATATCTGCTGAAAGTTTCCCACGTTATTCGCTGTGGTCTTATTTCCCCCACCGATCGGTGGTTGAAAAAAAAATGCTTTTGTATGACACTTGCAACGCATTCATTATAGCACGCGATGTTGATCACATTGTTGCTTTTATTGCCAACATACTCATCTTCATTTCTATGGATTTACGATTTCCCAACTCTTATACCTACTGCTTCAAGATCATGGTCGAGACTGGTTAAAGCAGGATATTCCTTGTGATCCGCGAGACGGACGGTCCCATTGTTCACCGAATTCTCAGTACACCTAAAGTAATTTAAAAACAGTGTTATCACTATCTCAGGGGTTATTCTCCCTTAACATGACCAGGCGAGAGACAAAGCTCAGCAGCGTGCAGCTGTCCGTCGTATATCACAAGAGCACTTTACTCTCCCATGTGTGTCTAGGAGGAAATACGCCTACAGATTCCTATTTTGAGAATCCTGACAACAGATATGTGGGGTAATTGCCATTCATTGTACTTTGCAGGGTGCAACACACTGCAGTCGCTACATTACGATGCTTGACTGAAGTATGTCAGAGCGATAAGCCTGCACACACACATATTGGTAGACTTTGAAGTCTGGGGGTGATCAACTATACTGCTACGTTGACAGTCAGCTAGTATTTAGTCAACGTGGCAATCATCCAGTGGGTAGGCCTGTTGTCAGTGATTGTACGTTGTTTCATTATTATTTTACCGGCATGGTTAGATATCGTAAATAATACAATGTCATACATAACACAAAGACAATTACATAGATTTACAAGGTCACATACGTGCACAAAATACATTAGAACATCCTAAATGGCTCGTTATGCTTTATTTGACAATATGCCTGGCAGCCCACCCGAAAAGAATACGTATTACAACCAAATGGTTCAAATGGCTCTAAGCACTATGGGACTTAACATATGAGGTCATCAGTCCCCTAGACTTAGAACTCAGTAAACCTAACTTACCTGAGGACATCATACACATCCATGCCCGAGGCAGGATTTGAACCTGCGACTGTAGCAGCCGCATGGTTCGAGACTGAAGCGCCTAGAACAGCTCGGCCACCACGGCCGGCTATTACAACCAGGGCAAGCCATAGCTCACCCCAATAAGTTGAAGACCCATCACAAATTATGGCTTCCACATACCTCTCCAAGGGAATGTCTCTTATGTTGTTTCCAAATGTTTCATGGTTGGACAGGCAGTGTGGATTACATTAAGTATCGAAGGGCTGTCGAACTGGGTGTGACGGAGGTAGCGTCCAGGTTTAGGTTGCCAGCTGCAACTAGGCGTTGATAATGTGTGCTGAATCCTATGCCAGTGCCATGATTTCGAGATCCTGGAGACTGATGGAATGCCTGAGGTAAGACTTGGTGTTAACGTCAGATCCTAACTTACGGAAACTCAGACATTGTGCCGTTGGATCTGGAACATGTGTTTTCTGGAGAATCTATGGATTCTATTTCTCAAGGGTGCTGGTCCATGCTCAGCACATTGTGTCACCCAAAATCCTGGAGTTGGTTGACGCCTTGGTGGGAGGAAGGAACGTCAGGGCTTAACGTCCCGTCGACATCGAGGTCGAAGCCATTAGATACGATGCACAAGGTCAGATTTTTGCAAGGAAGGGGAAGGAAATCATACTTGTTCTTTTAGTGGAACCATCCCGGAATTTGCCTGGAATGATTCAGGAAAATCACAAGAAACCAAAATGGCGATGATCAGACAAAGATTTGAATCCTAGTTCTTCCGAATAAGAGGCGAGTGTGCTAACCATTGCACCACTTCTCTCGTTCGTCTCTGGGGATAAGGAACTGCTGCTGGCACCGATATACAGCATATAATCAACACCCATCCATGCTGATCAGAATTTTGAGCAATCTTATTCCGGGAAGTGCCATCCACTAAAGAGCAGACGTCGTTAGACCGCAGTTTGTGCAGCTGCTTAGAATAAAGACAAGGCTTTGTCATCATAAATAATTTGTCAATGTAGTCTGTACACTTCCTTCTAAGAATGGGCCAAGCCAGCAGACAGCAGAAGTACCCAAGATCGCATACAAAACAGGGGAATGAAAGTACCCTAGCTGCACATACGCTAGTAGACTCAGTCAAGATCTACTGCTGTTTGCTGCTGGATATGAACTGATGCGCACAACTGAAGGTATTCGCCTCCCACTGAAAAGATGCTGTGGGCGCAGACGTGATGCTAGCCAACAAGAAACTGAGACATTGATGTGGTTTTTGAGGATCCCTTGTCAGGGTCTCTAAGCATCTTGCAGCCTTTTCATTAGGATCAAACCAACTTTCCACCGATAGCGATCTATAGACAGATATACTGATAAGAACCACTACCCTACGAGGCTGGCCTGGAGGAGTAGACCGTGGTGAAAGTGATACTACCATTAACTTTCACGCTTTTCTTCAGGGAAAAGACGCAGTCCCTAATATGTGGATGGTGGTGTGTCATTCGTCCGAGGCACCCTGTTAGAGGTTCCTACCAGTATTGAAAGAACAAACGTTGTCACCAAACCTAACCATCGGTCACATGATCAGTTGTAGAATTTTGGAACACGTATTGTGTTCGAGTATAATGACTTTTCTGGAGACAAGAAATCTACTCTGTAGGAATCAGCATGGGTTTCGAAAAAGACGGTCATGTGAAACCCAGCTCGCGCTATTCGTCCTCCCACGCCCGGGTTCCCGGGTTCGATTCCCGGCGGGGTCAGGGATTTTCTCTGCCTCGTGATGGCTGGGTGTTGTGTGCTGTCCTTAGGTTAGTTAGGTTTAAGTAGTTCTAAGTTCTAGGGGACTGATGACCATAGCTGTTAAGTCCCATAGTGCTCAGAGCCATTTGAACCATTTTTGCTATTCGTCCACGAGACTCAGAGAGCCATAGACACGGGTTCCCAGGTAGATGCCGTGTTTCTTGACTTCCGCAAGGCGTTCGATACAGTTCCCCACAGTCGTTTAATGAGCAAAGTAAGAGCATATGGACTATCAGACCAATAGTGTGATTGGATTGAGGAGTTCCTAGATAACAGGACGCAGCATGTCATTCTCAATGGAGAGAAGTCTTCCGAAGTAAGATTGATTTTAGGTGTGCCGCAGGGGAGTGTTATAGGACTGTTGCTAGTCACAATATACATTAATGACCTGGTGGATGACATCGTAAGTTCACTGAGGCTTTATGCAGATGATGCTGTGGTGTATCGAGAGGTTGTAACAATGGAAAATTGTACTGAAATGCAGGAGGATCTGCAGCGAATTGACGCATGGTGCAGGGAATGGCAACTGAATCTCAATGTAGACAAGTGTAATGTGCTGCGAATACACAGAAAGATAGATCCTTTATCATTTAGCTACAAAATAGCAGGTCAGCAACTGGAAGCAGTTAATACCGTAAATTATCTGGGAGTACGCATTAGGAGTGATCTAAAATGGAATGATCATATAATGTTGATCGTCGGTAAAGCAGATGCTAGACTGAGATTCATTGGAAGAATCCTAGAGAAATGCAATCCGAAAACAAAGGAAGTAGGTTACAGTACGCTTGTTCGCCCACTGCTTGAATACTGCTCAGCAGTGTGGGATCCGTACCAGATAGGATTGATAGAAGATATAGAGAAGATCCAACGGAGAGCAGCGCGCTTCGTAACAGGATCATTTAGTAATCGCGAAAGCGTTACGGAGATGATAGATAAACTCCAGTGGAAGACTCTACAGGAGAGACGCTCAGTAGCTCGGTACGTGCTTTTGTCAAAGTTTCGAGAACATACCTTCACCGAAGAGTCAAGCAGTATATTGCTCCCTCCTACGTATATCTCGCGAAGAGACCATGAGGATAAAATCAGAGAGATTAGAGCCCACACAGAGGCATACCGACAATCCTTCTTTCCTTGAACAATACGAGACTGGAATAGACGGTAGAACCGATAGAGGTACTCAAGGTACCCTCCGCCACACACCGTCAGGTGGCTTGCGGAGGATGGATGTAGATGTATATGTAGATGTACCAAATATTCAGAGATTGAGGTACAGGAAAAGCATAATGCAGACCTGCAACACCTCAAAACTGACTCCTCTCAAACGGTCCTGTGGAAAGTATAAACTGCAAAGAATTATTATTGGACTCGCCAGTTTGGAAAACATTCTCACTGGACTCAAGAGAAGCATCTACGTGGTGTGGTCTCAATCGCCTACGCTCTGGAGTAGGATGGTTCAGACGTAATCTCGAAAACTGTTGATCTCCAGTCATCATTACCGACAGCTACAGCGCGCAGCAAAAATTGTGGACCACTTGTTCTGCTACTTGAACTGTCCCGCATCGTCCACCGAGGAAGACCTATTTCAGGCAAATCAAAAAATAGTTTCATGGTTCCCCGCTTTTAGTCATATATGGTGTATTCTATCACTCAGTTACATCCAGACGAGTTTACTTTAAGTGACTGCTTTTCTGTATTTTCTGATTTCTTTTGTGTGCTTCTTTTCATTGCTGTGTCTGACGCGAATAAAAAACTTTTCTTTCAGTCCGAGTCGGTCAAGACCAAGCACTATTTTCTTGCATTCAGTGAGAGGACAAAGTCTCCAACCTCGCAGGTCATCAAAGCAGTCACTTCCTGCAGTCCATCCTTTGTTTTGGCAATCATGAGAACGTCATCTGCAGATACGGCGGCTTTAACTCGTCGGTTCAAGATGCTAGACCTACATTGTCAACCAACCTAACCAGCGCAAAGTAAAGGAACATGTTGGAAAGAGCATGTCATTGCCTCACGCTATGGGCTAGTCTGATGCGACTCAACTACTTTCCAGCTGAAGATATTACTGTTGTGCTCCTCTCATAGTATCCCTGCGTGTATCCAATGCATTCATCCAGCACACCACTCGTAGTGAATACAGCCCCCAACGCACCCAGTTCATTCATATCAAAGGACTTGGTCACATACGCGACCACTACAAAAAGACAGTTCCTCACTGCCCTCATATATTCTGTTCACACCAGATTTATGAGCTGGTAGTTCTACAGCTTCCCATTACAACAAATAAACGCCCGCTGACGTCCAACCTGATACGACCTCATACGAGAACAAGCGGAAGGTGCTGAAGAGGCCAGTGTACGCAGGAAAACGCTTTGAACACAGAGACGACTGGAAGGAAGAGCACTGGAAACAAGGGAACGGTTAACTGCATCTATGACCTCATATGTTTTTGGATGGGAGCTGCACAAAGTGTCACCGACATCTCAAAGCAGCTTGAGAGTATGATGGAAGGAGGTGCTTTAGCCCCCAACTGATGCAAATGTTCAAACCCATAAATATGGTGAAGAGAGCAGCGGTGACCATTGCCACCCACATGGCCTCATATGGAGAGACCCTGGCCAAAGCTGGATGCAGAAGGACTGGACTATATGTGGGAGATGCTGTCCAGTAGCATGGTGGGGTTCTTGTTTACCTCCACCGAACGCTTCATAAAAGCAGCATCAGATCCTCGTTGTTGAACTAGGACCCACTGCACACTAGTTGTGCCTTTAAGGAACACTTCCTCCTGGAACCACCATGACTGCTTTTTCGCCATATTTATCTCAGAGTTGGTTACATCACGGTGTATATCTTTGTTCTGCATGGCCAGCGACATCTCTGTTATGATATGTAGGGACTGTCTAGGCACATATAATTTTGTGCTGGATATCAATCTGAGCAGGCTACGTGGCCATCTGGCTTTACAATTGATTCTGGAACTTCAGCAAAAGTCCATCCAGTGTCATCTCTTAGTACTGTTGGGTTAAATGAAACAAAGCGAGTGAGATGTTATGCATTGAGTGAGTTTTGAGAATTAAAAATTGTTTTCCGCTGATCCATATACCACTCTCAAAAATATCTCACAATCATTCTTATGATCAGCAGGTTACTAGCAGTAATATCAAATGAAAAGAGTCTTTTCTAACCTTTACAAATCCTCTGTAGTTTGAGAGGAATAAAACGTTAATAATATGCCCTCAAGGTGAGGATAAATAGATAGAGAGCTTAAGGTCTATGTGATGCCGTTACATCTAATTATATTTCTATAATTAGTGAGATTCAGAACTGTTTGTTGCATGCAGTTTCCAAAGAATGGATTTAGTACCGTTTCGCAAGATGCCTTGTTGCGTCCACCAGTCAGAAAATTGTGATTATTCCTATCGACTGTTGGAAGGTTGAAGTCTACTCCAGAGATGTCTGTGTATTCGGTGATCATATGCATTAGTGATCTGACGTTGATTCTAAAAATTTCACTTAGTTTCTATGTGAGTCTCATAGACGATAGAAGTGTCAGTTTATACGTTCAGGCCCACGTTAATTTCGCATGCAGTTTGTTTACTTTCCAATGTATTTTGCAAACACACTACTACCATTTTTCAATATCCTATCATTTCAATATGCATTTAAATTTACTCCTAAAGTCTCACTGCTCTCAACTTTGGTATCAAGCCAGAGGAAGCATGATGTGAGCTCCACAGCGTCTTGGGAGTGCTTCAAACTCTCGGACAGCCTATGGCCAGAAGAGATGTTCGAATTTTTTGTATTATTTTCTTAATGTGTATTTTCGCCAAATAGACGAAGTGAGAATTTAAGTTTTTTTCAAAGTACAGAATAAGTGAATATTAACTCAAATAATTAATCGCCATTTGAAATATACAGTAAATAAATATTGTTAATAAATGCTTATTATAGATACACAATCCTCTAAACGGGAAATCTGTGGAAATATGTGCTCAGCAAGATTATGTAATAAATGAGAAACATTTGCCTTTTAAAGGAAATATCAGAATGCAGGATGCAGGATGCAGTCAGACATAGCAACAACATCACCCACATGCTAACGTCACTGTTAAAAAACGACGCCGATGTAAGGTCGGCCATAGTGAGATGGAGCAGAATACGAGACAAGAGATTAGTTTTGAGGAAATCATAGACACCCTGTTACTTTATTTATCAAACAAATGATTTAGCTATCCCATCAATAGAGAGATAATAGGTCCAGTGGTATGTTGGACCTAACTAACTTCGGCGTCGACGAAACTTAAAATTCTTACTTGTTTTCCTCACTTTCATACCTTAGATACCATGTGTCAAATAGTTCTCGAGCCGTTTATTTAAAACTTGCCACTATCTTCTCAATCCTCAAGGAGTGAGGGATGAAATTTGTTTAAAACTAGTGGCCGGTACGCTCTCTAAAGTTACTGTCTAAATGAGGCAGTCATTCCCTATAATAATATCGATTTTGGCCAGATGTTGATATTTTAGAAATTAACAGGACATGAAGTTTAGAAGTCCCTCTTTAAACTTTTGGCATGTAATAGAGCAGGCGAATGAAACTGTCGGTTGGCATCAATGAGGTGAGGATGGGGGGTATTACGCCTGGCCAGCATTCCATCTTGCAGGAAGTTATTAAACTTCGAGTACGTTCTCCGACAGCCAGCATAGTTGACCTGGAATCCACCTCGGTGGAATTAGGAACGATTAAAAAGCTCCTAACCTCCTCTTCTAAACTCACACCCTCACCTACCTGAGAGCGACAATTGCAGTCGGAGACTGGTGCTCGACACATTTTTAAACTGCTGTGTGTCAGTTATTATTAACAAATTCGGTGACCACCCATTTCTGTGAACGGAAGCAGTTTCGCGTTAGACGTCGGAGAAACACTAGCACAGAATTAAATGTGGCTGTGAGAAGACAATAGCGGCAAAAGGGAGCTGTAAGCTGATGGAATTGCTATTGATGCGATGTTTGCGCACAGTCGGTGACACCGGCGTCCGTAGCCCGCCGCCCACGAGCCGTAATAACTGACCGAATGGACGAATTAATCTGGCAGCCGCAGTGCTTCTCTCCGTCGTCAGAGTGTATGCGGGTAAAATGAAGTTCATCTCCAGCACCAAAGAAACTTTTTCTTCAAGCGGCTGTGCATCAGAACTGAAATAAGGGCTTTCATCGAACAGCAAACGAAAAGTACAGTACAAAGACCGCACTCACGGTAAAATTTTTCTCTTCAAAAAGTCACAGTAAGTGAACTGTCATTGAAGAACAGCTCAAATCGGCTTTTAAAGACGCGTTCAATTACTACCAAACATTTTAAATTTGCTGCTTTATACACCAAAATTAAATTAATTGTAGACTATTGGAGTTAACTCCTTTTATTAGCTCCATATTTGTAAATGTCATTCTCTTCTAGGTAGATTATTAATACTCTTCTCATTTATATTTTCTATTAAGATTATGTGCATAGTAGTAATGGCACATACAAAAAGTCATCAACAGTCTACGCCATGCCGCGTGATGTTCGCTTCTGTCAGAATTCTACTTACAGCTATGAATCCACCTTTCAGTTTGTAATTTCACATGACATAGTTTGTCATTCATAGCCACTTTCTATTTTCTCTTTCATATTTAATGTACTCCCTTGCCCCCACCCCCTCCCCCACTCCAACCCGTCTCACCCTCTTTTAAACTGCGTATACGTTTTAAAGTATCCAGTTCTTTCAAGATATACTGCACAGTGTAGCGATACGTATTTCTGTTTATATTTACTGTTCCCAAAGTTTACAATACATTCTTTTTGGCGTCCCTGAAAATGCTACATCCATCCAATTTTAATTCGTTCATATACAGTAGTATGCTCTACATTCACGGCTACAGGCCTTGTTACGTTACGTCATAGGTTATAATAACTCCCCCTCCCCCTACCCCCCCTGTTTTGTTTGTATTTTAATCTGTTACATTCCCTCATTTTCGTATCTACACTCCTGGAAATTGAAATAAGAACACCGTGAATTCATTGTCCCAGGAAGGGGAAACGTTATTGACACATTCCTGGGGTCAGATACATCACATGATCACACTGACAGAACCACAGGCACATAGACACAGGCAACAGAGCATGCACAATGTCGGCACTAGTACAGTGTATATCCACCTTTCGCAGCAATGCAGGCTGCTATTCTCCCATGGAGACGATCGTAGAGATGCTGGATGTAGTCCTGTGGAACGGCTTGCCATGCCATTTCCACCTGGCGCCTCAGTTGGACCAGCGTTCGTGCTGGACGTGCAGACCGCGTGAGACGACGCTTCATCCAGTCCCAAACATGCTCAATGGGGGACAGATCCGGAGATCTTGCTGGCCAGGGTAGTTGACTTACACCTTCTAGAGCACGTTGGGTGGCACGGGATACATGCGGACGTGCATTGTCCTGTTGGAACAGCAGGTTCCCTTGCCGGTCTAGGAATGGTAGAACGATGGGTTCGATGACGGTTTGGATGTACCGTGCACTATTCAGTGTCCCCTCGACGATCACCAGTGGTGTACGGCCAGTGTAGGAGATCGCTCCCCACACCATGATGCCGGGTGTTGGCCCTGTGTGCCTCGGTCGTATGCAGTCCTGATTGTGGCGCTCACCTGCACGGCGCCAAACACGCATACGACCATCATTGGCACCAAGGCAGAAGCGACTCTCATCGCTGAAGACGACACGTCTCCATTCGTCCCTCCATTCACGCCTGTCGCGACACCACTGGAGGCGGGCTGCGCGATGTTGGGGCGTGAGCGGAAGACGGCCTAACGGTGTGCGGGACCGTAGCCCAGCTTCATGGAGACGGTTGCGAATGGTCCTCGCCGATACCCCAGGAGCAACAGTGTCCCTAATTTGCTGGGAAGTGGCGGTGCCGTCCCCTACGGCACTGCGTAGGATCCTACGGTCTTGGCGTGCATCCGTGCGTCGCTGCGGTCCGGTCCCAGGTCGACGGGCACGTGCACCTTCCGCCGACCACTGGCGACAACATCGATGTACTGTGGAGACCTCACGCCCCACGTGTTGAGCAATTCGGCGGTACGCCGGCCGAAGTGGCCGTGCGGTTAAAGGCGCTGCAGTCTGGAACCGCAAGACCGCTACGGTCGCAGGTTCGAATCCTGCCTGGGGCATGGATGTTCGTGATGTCCTTAGGTTAGTTAGGTTTAACTAGTTCTAAGTTCTAGGGGACTAATGACCTCAGAAGTTGAGTCCCATAGTGCTCAGAGCCATTTGAACCATTTCCAATTCGGCGGTACGTTCACCCGGCCTCCCGCATGCCCACTATACGCCCTCGCTCAAAGTCCGTCAACTGCAAATACGGTTCACGTCCACGCTGTCGCGGCATGCTACCAGTGTTAAAGACTGCGATGGAGCTCCGTATGCCACGGCAAACTGGCTGACACTGACGGCGGCGGTGCACAAATGCTGCGCAGCTAGCGCCATTCGACGGCCAACACCGCGGTTCCTGGTGTGTCCGCTGTGCCGTGCGTGTGATCATTGCTTGTACAGCCCTCTCGCAGTGTCCGGAGCAAGTATGGTGGGTCTGACACACCGGTGTCAATGTGTTCTTTTTTCCATTTCCAGGAGTGTATTTTTCACGTTAGTTGAATGTGGCTTGATTTGCCTTATTTTACTTTATTAACAGGTTTCACGAAGCGCTTTTGCTGTAGATACTGTTACCTTGTATGTTGCTGTATTTATTTACAGGTTCATCTCGTGCAGCTTTATGTACGTAGATGAAAACAATTAACATCGTTCACATGAGCCTGCTTGCATCACCAGCCCCCTTTTTCCTATTTTCGTTAGTCTTATTTTGTTTTACTTCCAGATATTAACCATTTAGATTGCTGAATCTAGCGCATGTTGCTCAGTGCGGCTATGTGCATACTCGTTCCTGCAGTAAACGCCACCTACCATAGTTTACTTCCTGCAAGTGATATCTCAGTATGTGCATGTCACTAGCCCTGCATGTGCCGTACTAAATTTCTGAACGATCCAATGTCACGTGTGTTTTATTTTAAATGTTCTATGACAAAGCCCTATAGTATTGGACTTCCACTTTCAATCATGCATTTTAACTGTTGATATTTGTAGTCGACACGTACATTCTACCAAGCAAGAGCCTTTGGCTCCAACACCCGTTGTCAATAAGTGATTCTACAAATAAGTATGATTTTCGAAAATAATGTATTTTTTGTTTACCGAATTTGGATCCTTCTCTGTATGATATTTGTAACTATTTCGTTCAATAGGTCTAGATTTCTTCTGAAGAAGACAAATTTATATTCGTCGAAACCATGGTAAAGCGTTGATAAACCTTTAATTGTAGAACTGGGTGGTTGTTATTTTTCCAGCCTATCAAGTTTCTTCGTGCACTATTCCCGAAGTGCGGCCATGATGCACGTAAAAACCTGATAGGCTTGTGCATTGACACATCATGTGTTGTGAGTAGTTGCCCACGATGCAGTAATCTCTGCAGAAAATTGGTCGTAGCGTAATGCCGCAGTAGGATGATGATGTGTTGTATGTCATCCTCCCCGCCACATTGACATAGGGGTGAGTCAGTGATGTGTTGCCAGTAAAGGTGCAGTCGGAACCGACTATGGGTTAAAGCGAAGGCGGAACATGGTAACCAGAAACTTACTGTGGTAAATACCAAGGAGTAACACGGTGGTACAGGGATGGTTGGTAGCATGGCTGCATAATCTCTTCCCCTTAGTTTGCAGGATAGGCACCGATGATTGTTCCATGAGTTCCGTGTCTACCGGCGCATATCTCTCAGGAGTTCCGTGTATGGAACGTGGTCATACTTCTTTGTCCCATGGTGGACAGCACTCTTAGTGAGTGTGCTGACTATTTAATTTCTTCTGATACTATGGTGCCCCTTTATGCACAGCATAGTGTAGTGATTTTCTTTTTACCGTGATGTGGTTCAGCCGTTGGGCATTTGAGGCCTGTTCGGACGGTGTTTTTTTGTTTTGTTTTGTTGTCGTATTCCTGTAGTCGATTATCGAACACTGATGGTGTGGAACATTTACAATTCAATGATAAAATAGTTAAGTATCATAAAAGACACATTCTGACGGTGGAACTTTTTCCTTAAACCAATATTTGCTAGTGAAGTGTTTCCTCGACAGCACCTAAATTCTCGAAAACATGGTGTCTAGCGCAAACTGTGAGCATTTGAAGAGATACTTGGAGCCAGTGTACTGTCTTCTGAGTTCGAATGGAGGCTCGTTAGCTTTAACAAGAAGAGTATTCGTAGGGGTTGACTCCAGAGGACCCATGCCGCATCTTATCCATTTATACTGTTCGAATGGCGTTTGTTTATTTTGCTTCGTTGCCGTATTCCTGTAGTCGATTCTCAAACAGTGATCGTGCGCAACTGGTAATCGTTTGTAGGGCAGAGTCAGTGGCCGAACCAGAGCAAAGGCAAAAATAGACTCCGTCCGAACAGATTTCGGAAGGCCCAACTGGATGCAGATATGGAGGGAATGTGGTCAGCACACCGCTCTCCCAGCCCTTGTCAGTTATCGTGACCCGAGCCGCTGCTTCTGTCAAGTAGCTCCTCAATTTACCTCGAAAGGACTCAGTGCTCCCCGCTTGTCAACAGCGCTCGGCAAATCAGACGGTCACCCATTCAAGTGCTAGTCAAGTCCAAAAGCGCTTAACTTCGGTGGTGTGACTGGAACCGATGTTACCACTGCGGCAAGGCCGTTGGCTATAACAAAGGCGACCGAAGTCTACGTACGGCCGGATTAACGTACGATATAGAATGATACAGACACTTGGGTCGACAAACCACCAACCTGCCGTAATGGAATGTAAAATTTTAATTGACTCTCACTCTTTTGTAGGATGTACTTCACATACGTTAATTAAGTGAGCTTCGGGCCAGCCTAGAGCCCAGGATATTTGACAACTTGTTCGACCGGTATACGAAAAGGCCAATAAAATCGTTAATAATGCTTCTCGTCTATGTCTCGTACAAATGCAAGTCGCTGTTTCGGCTGGAAACCAGCACTGATACTTCTCCACAGCGAAAACCATCTGAAGTTTCCATTCCACGAGGCTCTCGTTTTGTAGTGTAGAAGCATGCGTCGTCTGCATATCGAATAAAGTTGAAATGGTCTGACAAGTGTGATTGGGGATCCGCAGCTATAAACCTTTGCTCGTTGTATCCCTCATTTTGTCATATAATTAATGCTCTATTTCTGAGTGAATGTTATAGATTGCTGATAAACTTACTAGGGATGCCAAATTTCTTTAAGTCTTGAGCGAACTACGGAAAAATGACGCAATCGTACGCCTTGGTCAGATCCGTATGTGCAGGGAGCAGATAACTGCTGTAATTAAGTGATATCTGAATGTTGATAACTAAAATGGTAACGGCATCAGAGGTGCCTAGACCTTTCAAAAACTCTGTTGCCCTTCTGGGAGAAAATTCTGAGTTTCTGCCCATCTTGCAGTCTGTGCTCTAAAGTTTCGCGGAAGCATGACAGTAATGTTATTGTTGGATGGGATGTGGCCATTGCCCTCGGCATCTCTCTATTGTAAATACAATGTGCAACAGACTTACAGTGTCATTTGCTTCGAAACCTCTTAATTGTCACACTTGCCTACACATGAGTTTGAAATTTGGCTCAAAGATGCCTGCAGCCTCCCTCTCTAATGGTGCAAAAGCGCAGAGCCTTGTGGCTCGACGCCACTTCAAGCAGCAAGGTGTCGACGAAAAAATAATCCAGAGCTCAGAAGTTCGTGTGACGTGTAAAGAGGGTTAATTATGTCACATTGGCACCAAACTCCACCACAGTTCTGCCCAACGCGAGCGTGGACAAGTCACATGATGGCTGGGTCGCACAGTCCATCTCACCCACATTTCACACCTTCTTCTGACGCCTTTGCGATGGAGGTATGAACCGCGACGTCCAGTGTTGAAATCATGCGATTTTCTTACGGCAGGCCGACGAAAACATGTTAGACATACCGCCTCTCAGAATTGAGACAAAAAAGCCTCTCCTTCCCTTGGGACATTCGTTCCCACATATTTTGTGGTCGAAACCGACAGTTCGCTGTGCGATGAGCAGCAGTACGTAGTTCTTGACAACCTTTCACACTGACGAATCCCTCGCACATTTCAACCGTCCTCTATGGACACTGTGGGGTGCAACCACACTTAACGTGATCGCACCTGTTTGAAGTACAATGCCAACACAGTTTTTGCCCTCATGTACAGGATGGAAGCAGTAGGTACGTTCAAAATCATTGGACGAAATTTCAGCATAATCAGAAGCAGCCAAGGGTTCCTACGGTTTTTTTAATGCTCCTGTTTAACTTACTTCTGTGGTAAGGTCATGGAGGGATGCGACATTGATACATGCGACAGTAAAACAGCAAAGGGTTCCTCCAAGACACCCCAGTTTCGCAAAACCCTCACTGTCATCAATCCATATTTATTGACACATTAGAACTATACAAAAGTGGCAGGACGCAGTCAATACCTTCGCTGCGCAGTGCCGATGGTACTGTTACCGACGACTGTGCCGCTAAAGCGGAGTTATTGAACGCAGTTTTCCGGAATTCCTTCACTAGGAAAGACGAATGGAATATTCCAGAATTTGAAACACGAACAGCTGCTAGCATGAGTTTCTTAGAAGTAGATACCTCAGGGGTTGCGAAGCAACTCAAATCGTTTGATACGGGCAAGTCTTCAGGTCCAGATTGTATACCGATTAGGTTCCTTTCAGATTACGCTGATACAATAGCTCCCTACTTAGCAATCATATACAACCGCTCGCTCACCGATAGATCTGTACCTACAGATTGGAAAATTGCGCAGGTCGCACCAGTGTTTAAGAAGGGTAGTAGGAGTAATCCATCGAACTACAGACCTATATCATTGACGTCGGTTTGCAGTAGGGTTTTGGAGCATATACTGTATTCAAACATTATGAATCACCTCGAAGGGAACGATCTATTGATACGTAATCAGCATGGTTTCAGGAAACATCGTTGTTGTGCAACGCAGCTAGCTCTTTATTCGCACGAAGTAATGGCCGCTATCGACAGGGGATCTCAAGTTGATTCCGTATTTCTAGATTTCCGAAAAGCTTTTGACACCGTTCCCCACAAGCGACTTCTAATCAAGCTGCGGGCCTATGGGGTATCGTCTCAGTTGTGCGAATGGATTCGTGATTTCCTGTCAGGATGGTCGCAGTTCCTAGTAATAGACGGCAAATCATCGAGTAAAATTGAAGTGATATCAGGTGTTCCCCAGGGAAGCGTCCTGGGACCTCTGCTGTTCCTGGTCTATATAAATGACCTGGGTGACAATCTGAGCAGTTCTCTTAGGTTGTTCGCAGATGATGCTGTAATTTACCGTCTAGTAAGGTCATCCGAAGACCAGTATCAGTTGCAAAGCGATTTAGAAAAGATTGCTGTATGGTGTGGAAGGTGGCAGTTGACGCTAAATAACGAAAAGTGTGAGGTGATCCACATGAGTTCCAAAAGAAATCCGCTGGAATTCGATTACTCGATAAATAGTACAATTCTCAAGGCTGTCAATTCAACTAAAAAGGGAACCTCCCCATCGCACCCCCCTCAGATTTAGTTGTTGGCACAGTGGATAGGCCTTGAAAAACTGAACACACATCAATCGAGAAAACAGGAAGAACTTGTGTGTAACTATGAAAAAAATAAGCAAAATATACAAACTGAGTAGTCCATGTGCAATATAGGCAACAACAAGGAGAATGTGAGCTCAGGAGCAACGTGGTCCTGTGGTTAGCGTGAGTAGCTGCGGAACGAAAGGGCCTTGGTTCAAGTCTGCCCTCGAGTGAAAAGTTTAATTTTTTATTTTCAGACAATTATTATCTGTCCGTACGTCCGTCCGATGCGATCACTTTTTTGGGAGTGATTATCACATCCACAAGAAAAAATAAATCGGGCAAGGTGGGAGAATCTTTTTACCCATTCGCCAAGTGTACAAGTTAGGTGGGTCGACAACATATTCCTGTCATGTGACGCACCTGCCGTCACCAGTGTCGTATAGAATATATCAGACGTGTTTTCCTGTGGAAGAATCGGTTGACTTATGACCTTGCGATCAAATGTTTTCGGTTCCCATTGGAGAGGCACGTCGTGTCGTCTACTAATCACACGGTTTTGCTTTGCGGTCGCAAAACACAGACTTATTACAGTGAACAGAGACATCAATGAACGAACGGACAGATCATAACTTTGCGAAAATAAAGAAAGTAAACTTTTCACGCGAGGGAAGACTTGAACCAAGGGCCTCTCGTTTCGCAGCTGCTCACGCTAACCACAGGACTACGGCGCTCACGAGCTCTCACTATCCTAGATGTTACCTATCTCGCACATGGACTACTCAGTTTTTATATTTTGCTTATTTTTTCATAGTTCCACACAACTTCTTCCTGTTTTCTCGATTGATCTGTGTTCAGTTCTTCAAGGCCTATCCACTGTGCCAACTTATAACTAAATCTGAGGGGGGTGCGATGGGGAGGTTCCCTTGTAAGTACCTGGGTGTTAAAATTACGAAAATCTTCAGTTGGAAAGACCACACAGATAATATTGTGGGGAAGGCGAGCCAAAGGTTGCGTTTCATTGGCAGGACACTTAGAAGATGCAACAAGTCCACTAAAGAGACAGCTTACACTACACTCGTTCGTCCTCTGTTACAATATTGCTGCGCGGCGTGCGATCCTTACCAGGTGGGATTGACGGAGGACATCGAAAGGATGCAAAAAAGGGCAGCTCGTTTTGTATTATCACGTAATAGGGGAGAGAGTGTGGCAGATATGATACGCGAGTTGGGATGGAAGTTATTAAAGCAAAGACGTTTTTCGTCGCGCCGAGATCTATTTACGAAATTTCAGTCACCAACTTTCTGTTCCGAATGCGAAAATATTTTGTTGAGCCTAACCTACATGGGTAGGAATGATCATCAAAATAAAATAAGAAAAATCAGAGCTCGAACAGAAAGGTTTAGGTGTTCGTTTTTCCCGCGCGCTGTTCGGGAGTGGAATGGTAGAGAGATAGTATGATTGTGGTTCGATGAACCCTCTGCCAAGCACTTAAATGTGAATTGCAGAGTAGTCATGTAGATGTAGATGTAGATGTACAGAGAAAACCTGTGAATTAGTTCGAGGCACTTGCAGGTGGGCAACCACTTGACACACCTCCAACGTCAGTTCTCTGCTTGCAACTACCTTGCAAAATGTGTCTTTGTAAAGGCACATTTTTAAATGCTCAATAAATGTAGGTGGTGCCATCGATGGTTTTGCCAAAGTGGGCATTCTTAGAGGTATGCATCAACGTTTTATTCACGCATGTGTCAATGTCACACGCCTCATCGATCACACAACAAGAGGGCATGAAACGGGACCACTTTAAAAACATTTGAACCCTTTGCTGTTGCAGATCACGTTCAAATTTCGTCGAATGGTTTTGAACGGCCCTAGTGGGTGCAACCTGTACATGAAAACAAAAACTGCAGTACTGTTGCATTCCAAAGGTGTGCGATCACGTTCATTGGGACTGTAGGCCCCCAGTGTTCACTGAGAAGGGTTGAATCGCCCAGGAGATGACAACAGCGCCAAAGGTTGTCAAGAACGTCGTCCTTTTGCTCATCGCACAGCGAACTGTCGTTTTTGACAGTGAAATCTGTGGGAATCAAGGTCACAAGATTCCAGACTGAGGTCGTTTTACTTTGATTCTGATTGGCGATGTGTCTGAAATGTTTTCCTCAGCCACCCGTAGGAAATTCGCTTGATTTCAACGCTGGGCTTCGTAGTTCTCGCCTCCATCGCAGTGGCGAAACAAGAAGTCGTCAAATGTGGGTAACATGGGCTGTGACGATCTTCCTGTCGTGTGAGACGTCCTCGATGACTTTGGGTAGAACTGTGGTGAAATCTGGTGCTAATGTGACATCATTAACCCACTCTACACGCCACATGAACGTCTGATATCTGTCCTTTTTTCTGCATGTGTCGACGTCTTGCTGTTTGAAGCGTCGTCGATCTTGAGGGTGACGTCGCAAGGCTCCATGCTTTTGCACCATCACAAAAGAAACATGTAGGTACCTTTGAGTCAAATTTCAAACTTGTGCGTTGAAACAGAAGAAAATTACGAGGCTTAGAACAAGTGCTCCTTAATTCTGTAGCGCTGTGTAGGTACAGTGCGTCCAGTTTTCAGCTACGAGGTTTTAAGATGAGTGAATAATATTGCATAGTACATTTTGAGAAGTAGTTTTCCCACGTCGGTAAAAGGCGAATCATTGTGCCAATGATATCTTCTCCAGTGTGGGAGCAGTATTTTTATCCTCTACCAATGCCCTTTGCAGATCGTTTTTACACAATGGTTCGCTGAGAAGGTGACGTAGATCATTTTGCGGTGGGACGCCTTCCATATCGCGCTCTACTGAATCCGGTGCGACGGAATGTAAAATTGGAAGCCGGCCGGAGTGGCCGTGCGGTTCTAGGCACTACAGTCTGGAGCCGAGCGACCGCTACGGTCGCTGGTTCGAATCCTGCCTCGGGCATGGATGTGTGTGATGTCCTTAGGTTAGGTAGGTTTACTTAGTTCTAAGTTCTAGGTGACTGATGACCTCAGAAGTTAAGTCGCATAGTGCTCAGAGTCATTTGAACCATTTTTTTGTAAAATTGGAGTCAAAACGTATGGTGAGTGCAAGAAGAATGTATCGGACCTATTGGGCCTTCTGCAGATATGATGTTACTTTCTTTTCAATAAGCACTTCACAGTCGCTTGTGCACGGAGGAATTACATATAGTGTTTGATAGCTGGGTGTTGCCTAGAAGCTTTCATAATTTCTCGCCTTTCTGAAGTAGCAAAGCAAAACTCATCATCCCTCCAAACTTCTGAACGTGCGCTGTTCGGACGGAACGTACTAAAGCGAGGGACTGCGGTATCTGCTGTATGTTCCATAATTTGAATTTAATTGGCCAAGTCTTCGCAAACGTTGTCGTGTTCGTCATAATTGTTCAAACACCAAATAGACAGTCTGAATTACTGCCAGCGATTGGAAGACTGTAATTCCGTTTTTTAGGCCTACATTTGGTGTAAGGCAAAGGGACTCTCGAATTAAGTATTTACACTTCTAAATTGGTCTACAACGCTTGTCAAGTATTACAATGGTACATAAGATTGTTAACATTTGAATCTGATACTGTATTATCGATCGGTGATAGAATGTACTGGATATACTCTCATACAGAGTATAAACTCTCTACAATTCTATTTCCCATAGTCATCTTGTTAGTGACACCAACATTTAATAAAATCATGACGGCCGCTGTGGCCGAGTGGTTCTAGGAGCTTCTGTCGGGAACCGCGCTGCTGCTACGGTCGTAGGTTCGAATCCTGCCTCGGGCATCGATGTGTGTGATGTCCTTAGGTTGGTTAGGTTTAAGTAGTTCTTAGTTATAGGGGAGTGATGACCTCAGATGGTAAGTCCCATAGTGCTTAGAGCCATTTGAACCATTTGAATTTGAAAATCATGGCACTCAACTACAACACAGAAAAAAGACAATTGAACTGGCGAAACACAATTTTTCGGAAGGAAGGAGGAGGCTATATTAGCTGAATTTTATTTTATGTTGATGTAAAACTTAAACTTCATATTTTCGTACTACACAATGAGAACATCTGCTTTGTTTACTTTCAATCATTGGCTTGGTTCAAATGGCTCTGAGAACTATGGGACTTAACATCTATGGTCATCAGTCCCCTAGAACTTAGAAATACTTAAACCTAACTAACCTAAGGACATCACACAACACCCAGTCATCACGAGGCAGAGAAAATCCCTGACCCCGCCGGGAATGGAACCCAGGAACCCGGGCGCAGGAAGCGAGAACTCTACCGCACGACCACGAGCTGCAGACTTTTCAATCATTACAACACTGTCAAAAACAGTGCTGTAACAAGACAGAGATGAAAAGTAGACAAAGATGATAGTGCAAAAAAAGACGAAATGTCTGTATCTCTAAAATAAAATTTACAGAGTGTGGGTATGATGGTCACCCTATTAAATTAGTAGTGTGAGTGTTGACGAGTGAGATGGTTCTCTGGTTCAGACGCTTGACTCTCTTTCGGCAGAAGCAGCGTTACAAAACACGTCACACCCGCAACATCTAGGATTACAATGCTAATCCTAAACTGTTTAAGGTGAAATATATGTTATACTTCATTCTTGTCCATCCGGAGCTTGTGCTCCATCTGTGTTGACCTTGTAAAAGGGAACTTACTTTTAACATTTCTTCTTTCATCCGTCTTCTTCTTCTTCAGTGAGCATTAATTTGGCACTCGGTTTCAATTTTCTGGAAAGGTTAGCCATCACCGGAAGAAATGATTAAGGAGATTGCAGAACTTTAGTTCTGAAAGGTCACATTATGTCACTAGAGAGTTTTGCAATATAACTTTGAGACAGAGAGAGCTAGAGAGCAAGAGAGAGCGAGAGAGAGAGCGAGAGAGAGAGATACACTATGGAATGCTACGTACACTGGCCTGTCAGTTATAGATACGGAAATTGCAAAGAGATAATCAAATTAAGTATAACTTCTGTTCCTACACACACCATCCAGAACGAGCTAGAGCCACAAAACTTTGGTTATGAGCGTAAAATCTAATTTACGTCCAGAAGTAGTTTATTGCATTATAATGTAGCTACTTAATATTCGACATCCGAATCTTTTGTTACCGCTACTTAGTGAGATTTAAAGATTTTCAACTTCCTGCTATCACACTCTACATAAAAAACTGTACCCTATTAATAAAATTGTCGCGTTAAAATGTTGCTGTTGCTCAACACTACCAGAATATGACTTCAACGAATTTAAGTTATTAAAACTATGTGCATGTGACGCCGAAATTTACTTCCATATTTTGTCTCATGCATTCTGCAACTACATGTTCATTATAAATAATGTTACATCCGTATGTCGTCATATTTCTAGTGAAATAGAATTTAAAAGAGTCATAGAAATTGAAGCTAATGTAAAAGCAGGTGTAGAACACTTTATTAAATAAAGTAAATTTCCATTACAGCGTAGGAAAATTATTGTTTCCTAGCTAAATTGAGAACCACGGAAACAAAATTTTCAGCTAACATTATTTCTGTAAGGGTTCTTGTACTCTATTTAATACCAGTGAGCAAAGTAAATAAAACTGGTTTACTTATTTCTGTGTTAAGAAGTGAATGCCATAAACAAACAGACATAGCTTTAACGGCAAAATAAGAACAGCAAACGTGTGTAGTACTGTAGTATAACTGCCGTTACAAGAAACTTACAGGTTAATCTCAGACATTGTAACTGTCCGAATACTGTATCCCAAAGTGCCGACGTCACCTAGCGTGCTGTAATTTACAAAAATTATATAAAGAAGGTATAAAACTATTTCTGATATCGAACGTAGTTCATGGACTTACGGTATAGTCAAACAAGAACCAAAATCACTGGAACCTCTCGAGTGCCATTGCGCCCACTGAGCATACTTTAAGAAAATTTATCGACAGATATTTCCGTATAACGGTGGTTTTCTAGACAGTGTAGACTTCAAGTTTCTCCTGTAGGAGTGACGATTGAAGCCATGTGGTCACTTCGACAATGGTAGGATCAAACTGTTTCGGCACAAGGTAAATACCACTTACATCCAACATGTTGGCTGGTTCTCTAAGGGTGGTGGTGTTACGGGACAACTTGTGGCTCCTGGAATGATTAAGTTTATGTATCGAGACAGCTGTCGAAATGACTTGCCTGAGGCCAATATTGGTGAACAATAATTCTACGATACGTTCATTTTTCAGGCGCTTGCTGAAGATAACGGAATTCGATGAGGAAGCGTGATAAGCTGAGAAATTCGTATAAATTACAGACTTCACCTAAACGCCAGGATCGGTCATTAGCATCTGCAACCCATTACTTTGCTTACAAACTTGATGTACAGAAGGAAAGCCACGCAGAAATGCGAAAAAATTGGGTTCTGTCAAAATACCACTTGGGCTGTGGAAGCCTGGATTTTATAGAACTATATAGACTAAACACAATGATTTATTTCGCAGTTTTGTGTGGAGCGCGTAGCGCGCAAGAAACGTTCTCCTCAGCTAGACAGACAATTCCGTAGCCGCAGACACACATAAGAGAGGAGCACGTGTTTGACATGAACAGATGAAGAGGCTTTGTCGTGCCAGTAGGTTCTTCGACTGTGTACTCATGAAGGCGATGTAAATAAAGTTAAATAACGATATTGTCAACCAAGACAAACATTCGCTCGTACGTCCCGCATATGGAACTGTCTTCGGTAAGAATTTTCACGCCTTCGGCTACAATTCCACAAACCCATTTGGGGTCGGCCGACTGTCGGGAGCCAAACAAACTTTTGGGCGATGTTAGCGGTTTTCCACTACAGCCGACCAACTATGACGAGATTTGCCAGACCACGTCGACTACAAAGAGAAAAATAGTTTACATCTAGAAGGACGGGTGTGTCATGTGTCCATCGCAGAGGACGACAGAGAATGTTTTCAGCATTGACACTGTGGTAACTATCTTTGTCTCAAACAACACTCTCCAGCTATTCTCCCCAAATGGCTACTGGCTACGCAGGGGTGTGCGCCACTGTGAGACAAACTTATTACTTCGAACTCCGCCTCCTAACATTTATGTACACGGAAAACTGTTTTTTACTTACGTAATACTTATCTTCTCTTATTTCACTCATAATGAACATGGTAATGGCGTAACAGCTCTCACTGTAACACTAAACACAACGTTACATGTTACGTACGGACTGTGAAGCGCTCGCTAAGGACAAATGCAGTAGATTTTGGCATTTGGCTGATGCAGCACTTTGTACGCCCTTCCTTGCTAACTGCTCATTAGGCGAGCAGACCACGCAGCTTTTCATTAGTGCATTACTCCTAGTATCGGTTTGCCCCGAACAAACATGTTTGCTCCGGCGTCCGTATCGGACCTGACAACGAGAAGCATTGCGATATTATTATAGCTACACTTGTATTGGAAAATTGACAACAAAACTTTAATCTACATCTACATCATACTCCGCAAGCCACCTAATGGTGTATGGCGGAGGGTACTTTCAGTACCACTATCTGACCCCTCCAACCTTGTTCCACTATCGAATAGTGCGTGGGAAGGATGATTGTCGGTAAGCCTCTGTATTGGCTCTAACTTCTCGAATTTTCTCCTCGTGGTCAATACGTGAGATGTATGTGGGGGGAAGTAATATGTTGTCTGACTCCTCGTGAAAAGTGCTGTCCCGAAATTTCAATAGTAAATTTCTCCGTGATGCACAACGTCTCTCTTGTAACGTCTGCCAATGGAGTTTGTTTAGCATTTCCGTAACGCTCTCTCGCCAGTTAAACGATCCTGTGACGAGAAGCGCAGCTCTTCGTTGGATCTTCTCTATCTCCTCTATTAGTCCTACCTGATAGGGACCCCAGATAGATGAACAATAATCAAGAATCCGGCGAACAAGCGCCCTATAGGCAACTTCTTTCGTGGATGAGTTACATTTCCTTTAGACTCTTCCTATGAAACTGAGTCTTCTGTCTGCTTTTCGCACTATCTGTTTTATATGGTTACTCCACTTAAAGACGCTCTGGATAGTTACGCCCAGATATTTTACGGCAGACGCTGTCTCCAGCTGTTTGTCATCAATAGTATAGCTGTACAGTAGTGGATTTCTTTTCCAATGTATGCGCAATATGTTACATTTATGTACGTCCAGGGTCAACTGCCAGAGTCTGCAGCATTCATCTGTTCTCTGCAGGTCGTTCTGCAAATTCTTACACTTTAATGGTGTTGCTACTTTGGTATAAACAACTGCATCATCTGCGAATAGCCTTAAAGAGCTTCCGACACTTACTACTAGATCATTTATATATACTGTAAACAGCAACGGTGCTATCACACTTTCCTGTAGTACTCCGGATATTACCTTTACATCTACACCTACATGGTTACTCTGCAATTCACACTTAAGTGCCTGGCAGAGGGTTCATTGAACCATTTTCATACTAATTCTCTATCATCCCACTTTCGAATGGCGCATGGGAAAAAGGAACACCTATATCTTTCCGTTCGAGCTCTGATTTCTCTTATTTTATTACGATGATCATTTCTCCCTACGTAGGCGGGTGTCAACAAAATATTTTCGCATTCGGAAGAGAGAGTTCGAGATTGAAATTCCGTAAACAAATCTCACCGCAAAGAAAACCGCCTTTGTTTCAGTGACTGCCACCCTAACTCGCGTATTCGGTGACACTCTCACCCTTGTTGCACGATAACACGAAACGAGCTGCCCTTCTTTGCACTTTTTCTATGTCCTCCGTCAATCCTACCTGGTAAGAATCCCACACCGCGCAGCAATATTCCAGCAGAGAACGGACAAGTGTAATGTGGGCTGTCTCTTTAGTGGATTTGTCGCATCTTCCATCTTTGTCTGTGCTGCCAACAAAGCGCAGTCTTTGTTTCGCCTTCCCCACAATATTATCTATGTGGTCTTTCCAATTGAAGATGCTCTTAATTGTAATTCCTAGGTATTTAGTCGAATTGACAACCCTTAGATTTGTGCGATTTATCGTATACCCAGAATTTATCGTATTTCTATTAGTACGCATGTGGATGACTTCCCACTTTTCTTTGTTTAATGCCAATTGCCACTTTTAGCACCATACAGAAATTCTCTCTAGATCATTTTGTAATTGGAATTGAATCGTCTGATGATTTTACTAGACTGTAAATTACAGCGTCATCTGCAAACAATCTAAGGGGGCTGCTCAGATTATCACCTAGATCATTTATGTAAATCAGGAACAGCAGAGGGCCTATGACACTACCTTGCGGAACGCCAGATATCACTTCTGTTCTACTCGATGATTTACCGTCTATCACTACGATCTGTGACCTCTCTGAGAGGAAATCACGAATTCAGTCACACAACTGAGACGATACTCCATATGCACGCAATTCGATTAATAGTCGCTTGTGAGGAACGGTATCCAAAGGCTTCTGGAAATCTAGGGATATGGAATCGATCTGAGATCCCTTGCGACAGCACTCATTACCTCATGGGAATAAAGAGCTAGCTGCGTTGCACAAGACCTATATTTTTTGAATCCGTGTTGGTAATGTATCACTAAGTCATTTTCTTATAGGTGATTCATAATGTTCGAGTACAGTATATGCTCCAAAATCCTACTGCAAATTGAGGTCAGTGATATGGGTTTGCAGTTACTCCTATTTCATTTCTTGAATACTGGTATGACCTGTGCTACTTTCCAGGCTTTAGAAACAGACCTTTCGTCAAGTGAGCGGTTGTATATGATTGCTAAGAAAGGCGCTCTTGTATCTGCATACTCTGAAAGTAACCTGATTGGTATACCATCTGGACCGGAAGACTTGCCTTTCTTAATTGATTTCAGCTGTTTCGCAACACCTAAGATATCTACTTTTATGTCACTCATGCTAACAGCTGTTCTGGTTTCGAATTCTGGAATATTTACTTCGTCTTCTTCGTGAAGGACTTGCGGAAAACTGTATTTGGTAACTCCTCTTTAGTGACACCATCATCGGTAACATTTCCATCGCTATCGCGCAGTGACGGTATTAGCTGTTTCTTGCCACTGGTGTACTTTACATACGACCAGAATCTCTTTTGATTTTCTACCATATTTTGAGGCGATGTTTCACTGTGAAAACTATTAAAAGCATCTCGCATTGACGTCCGCACTAAATTTCGATCTTTCGTGAAACTTAGCCAGTCTTGGGGATTTTGCATTCTTCTGAATTTGGCCTGATTTTTTCGTTGCTTCGGCAACAGTGTTCTGACGTGTTTTGTATACCATGTTGGATCAGTCCCGTCCCTTATTACCCTCCGCGGTATGAATCTATCTACTGCTGTCGATACTGTATCTTTGAATTTGAGCCATATCTGGTCTGCACTTATATAATTAGCTTGGAAGGAATGGAGACTCTCTCTTAGGAAGACATCAAGCGAATTTTCATCTGCTGTTTTAAATAGATATATTTTGCGTTTATTTTTAGTGGTTTTCGTTGATATGGTTTTAAGCCTCGCTACAATGACCTTGTGTTCACTAATCCCTGTATCCGTCATGACGCTTTCTATTAGATCAGGACTATCTGTGGCTAAGGGGTCAAGTGTGTTCTCGCAACCACTTACAATTCGTGTGGGTTCATGAACTAATTGTTCGAAGTAATTCTCAGAGAAAGCATTTAGTACAATTTCAGATGTTTTCTGTCTTCCAACGGCTTTGAATATGTATTTTTGCCAATAATTTGAGGGTAGATTGAAGTCTCCACCAATTATAGCTATACGAGAGGGGAACGTATTTGTAATGAGATACAAGGTTTCTTTGAACCGTTCAGCTATTATATCATCTGAGTCGGGGGTCGGTAGAAGCAGCCAATTACTATTTTGGTACGGCTGTTGAGTATAACCTCTACCCATAGTAATTCGCAGGAATTATCTATTTTTACTTCACTACAAGATAAACTACTACCAACAGACACAAACACACCACCACCTACTTTATTTAACCTATCGTTTCTGAACATGGTTTGTGCCTCTGTAAAAATTTCGGCAGAAATTATCTCCGGCTTTATCCAGCTTTCTGTTCCTATAACGATTTCAGCTTCAGTGCTTTCTATCAGCGCTTGAAGCTCTGGTACTTTTCCAACACAGCTACGAAAATTTACAACTACAATACCGACTGTTGCTTGATCGATTCTCATCGTTTCTTTGCTCTGTACCCTTTGAGACTGGAGGCCTTTTAGATCTTTCCCAAGACTGTCCAACCTAAAAAACCGCCCAGTCCACGCCACACAGCCCCTGCTATCCGTGTAGCCGCCTCCTGTGTGTAGTGGACACCTGACCTATTTAGCGGAATCCGAAAACCCACCACCCTATGGCGCAAATCGAGGAATATGCAGCCTACACGGTCGCAGAACCGTCTGAGCCTCTCATGCACGGGGCTCTGCACCAAAGGTCCGCTATCGGTCCTGTCGACGATGCTGCAGATGTTGAGCTGTGCCTTCATCTCGCTAGCAAGACTGGCAGTCTTCACCAACTCAGATAGCCGCCGGAAACACTGTACCCTTCATGGCATCCGGAAGGACCCTTTCCACATCTCGGATGACTCCCACCGGTATGCACACGGAGTGCACATTGGCTTTCTTCCCGTCCTTAGCTGCCATATCCCTAAGGGGCTCCATAACCCACCTAAATTGGAGCTCCCAAAGACAAGCAATCCCACCCTCTGCGCTTGTTCGGAGCTCTCAGTAAGACGGGCCATTGCCGCAACAGGCGGGGCCGCCCTTGCTGGCTCAGAAGTACTTGTGGGCAGTACCTCAAACATGTTACGGACGCGTAAGGGTACAGCCTTGCGGCCAGCACCAACTTTCGCCTTCCGGCCAGGGATTCACGACCCAGCCACGGTTCGCCAATCACCGTCAGGCAAGTGACGACCGGCAGAGACGTCCGAATCCGAGGGCGCAGTGGCATCAGAGAGCCCAGGCGATGCCACAGGTTCCAGAGGCGTCAAAGCGCTTGCCTCGGGTGTCCCAATGTCAGCGCGGCCCAGGGCAACAGCCTGGAGCCTGTCGACCACAGCCAGCACAGCTTCCAGCTGTTTACGGAAGGTGGCCAATTCCCCCTGAATCCGTACACAACAGGAGCAGTCCCTATCCATCCCTAATCATTTTTTTGCCTCTCTTTTATCTCACAAGCCGTTCAAAACAAACAGATTACTGGCGACTACCCGAATTTACTATACGGGTAGTAAAACGCGATGCTACAACTCTCAAATAGTATAATATGCTCCAAATTTGTGAATTAAAAACTATGCAAGTACAAAAAGCACGCAAAGTAATTAAGAATTAAACTATAATACAAACATGTGAGCTAAGAGAGTGACTTGCTGTTGGCTGCTGCTTATCCAACGGCGGCAGGGAGCTCACTCCTCTGTCGATTTAGTTCTGTTAAGAGCGACGTGTTGAGTTCTATCTGCAAGAAAGTTTTGAATCCAATCGCAGGTATGCTCCGATACTCCGTAAGCTCGTATTTTTTTCATTAAACTGCAGTGCAGGACGGTGTCAAATGCATAACTGAAATCAAGGAACACGGCATCAGCCTGAGCGCCGTTGTCCACTGCGCCGTGGATCTCAAGGAGTAACAGAGCGAGCTGAGCTTCGCAGGACCTCTGTTTACGGAATCCATGTTGATTTTTATAGAGGAGCTATTCATTTTCGAAGAACGTCATAATTCTTGAGCATAAAACATGTGCCATAATTCTACAACAGATTGAAGTCAACGATATAGGTCTATAATTGTGTGGATCTGTCTTACGGCCTTTCTTAAAAACGGGAATGACCTGCGCTTTCTTTCAGTCGTTAGGTACCCTTCGTTGCTCAAGCGATCTACGATAAATTACTGCCAGAAAGGCAGCAAGTTCGTTCGCATGATCTTTATAAAATCTTACTCGGAACATACTTGCCTAGGGTATACTGAACAATGCCTTTCAATTTATTCCATTTTTTCTCCACATCTTCGTCCTCGTCACCGAATATTTGATGCTGACTGCTGAGATATTCTGAAATTTGTATCCTGTCACCCTTGCAGAGCAAATATATCTTCCTACGGTTCTTAATATTCTTTGTAGGACCCGTCGTCATAGATGCTGTCACAACGTTAATATCACTGATACATTTCTCTACGTTAACTGATTCAATAAATTCAAGTCTGTTTGTTACCAGGAGGTCTAAGACGTTACCCTCACTAGTTAGTTCTCTAACTATCTGCTCAAGGAAATGTTCGGACAAGACATCCAGAAAAATGCCACACGATTCCCTGTCCCTGGAACCAGTTTTGATGGTATAACACTCCTATCTATACCCGTCAAGTTGAAGTCACTCCTTATTACAACGGCATGATCAGGGAAATTACTAATGATATTCTGCAAGATCTGTCCGGAGCTCCGCGCGGGGTAGCCGTGTGGTCTAGGGCGTCTTGTCACGGTCCGCGCGACTCCCCCCGTCGGAGCTTCGAGTCCTCCCTCGGGCATGGATGTGTGTGTAGTCCTTAGCGTAAGTTAGTTTAAGTTAGTTTAAGTAGTGTGTAAGCTCAGGGACCGATGACCTCAGCAATTTGGTCTGGTAAGACCTTACCACAAATTTAATTTTTTTCTGTCTGAAGCGTTCTACAACTATAGACCCTGACCCAGGAGGTCTATAAAAGCAACCGATCACCATTTTTGACCGTTATTTGATACTCAATTTCACCCAGATTATTCCACATTTGGAATCCGTGATAACCTTGCTAGACTTTATCGATTTTTTAATTGCAATAAACACACCGCCACCATTGGCGACTAGCCTATCCTTACGATAAACATTCCAGTCTCAATTTATTTATTTTTTTATTTATTTATTTATTGTTCCGTGGGACCAAATTAAGGAGAAGTTTCCATGGTCATGGAACGAGTCAATACATGAAATTATAACACGATATTAGAAACAGATAAAATGAAATATAAAAAAAACATATTCAGGGGACAAGTCGTAAATTTAAATAAAGAAAATCAACAATGTAACACTGGAATTTGCTTAATTTTTTAGCTCTTCCAGGAGCTCCTCGACAGAATAGAAGGAGTGAGCTATGAGGAAACTCTTCAGTTTAGACATAAAAGTGTTAGGGGTACTGCTAAGATTTTTGAGTTCTTGTGGTAGCTTATTGAAAATGGATGCAGCAGAATACTGCACTCCTTTCTGCACAAGAGTCAAGGAAGTAAAGTCCACATGCAGACTGGGTTTCTGCCTAGTATTAACTGAGTGAAAGCTGCTAACTCTTGGGAGTAGGCTAATATTGCTAACAACAAACGACATTAAAGAAAATATATACTGTGAGGGCAATGTCAGAATTCCCAGACTATTGAATAGGGGTCGACAAGAGGTTCTCAAACTTACACCACATATAGCTCGAACAGCCCGTTTTTGAGCCAAAAATACCCTTTTTGAATCAGAAGAATTACCCCAAAAAATAATACCATCCGACATAAGCGTATGGAAATATGTGAAGTAGACTACTTTTCGTGTTGAAGTGTCACTTATTTCAGATACTGTTCTAATGGTAAATAAAGCAGCATTTAGTTTCTGTACAAGATCCTGAACATGGGCTTTCCACAACAGCTTACTATCTATCCAAACTCCTCGGAAATTGAACTGTTCCGTCTCGCTTATAATATGCCCATTCTGTCTGATCAAAATATCGGTTCTTGTTGAATTGTGTGTTAGAAACTGTAAAAACTGAGTCTTACTGTGATTTAGCATCAAATTATTTTCCACAAGCCACGAACTTATTTCATGAACTACGTTATTTGATACTGTTTCAATATTACTCACAAGATCCTTCACTATCAAGCTGGTGTCATCAGCAAACAGAAATATTTTTGAATCACCTGTAATACTAGAAGGCATATCATTTATATAAATAAGAAACAGCAGTGGCCCCAGCACCGACCCTTAGGGAACGCCCCACTTAACAGTGCCCCATTGGGACTCAACATCACTACCACTCTCAATATTGCGGAGAATTACCTTCTGCTTTCTGTTCTTAAGGTAAGAGGCGAACCAATTGTAAGCTCCTCCCCTTACTCCATAATGGTCCAACTTCTGCAGTAACATTTTGTGGTCAACACAGTCGAAAGCCTTCGTTAAATCAAAGAAACCACCTAGCGTTCGCAACCTTTTATTTAATCCGTCCAAAACCTCAAAGAGAAAAGAGAATATAGCATTTTCAGTTGTTAAACCATTTCTAAAACCAAACTGAACATTTGACAGCAAATTATGTGAATTTAAATGCTCCAGTAACCTTGCATATACAACCTTCTCTATAACTTTAGCAAACACCGATGGCATAGATATAGGTCTATAATTGTCAACATTATCCCTGTTTCCCTTGCTTCACTACCGAGTACTTTTTCGGTCAGGAAACCGACCACTCCTAAAGGAAAAGTTACATATATGGCTAAGTACTGGGCTAACATACATAGAACAATACTTCAGTATTCTGCTAGATACCCCGTCATATCCATGAGTTCTTGGTCTTTAGTGATTTAATTATTAACTGAATCTCCCTCTTGTCAGTATCATGGAGGAGCATTTCAGGTAACAGTCTCGGAACACTTTTTTCTAAGAGCGCTATATGATTCCCTGTTGGGACTAGGTTTCTATTTAGTTCACCTGCTATATTCAGAAAGTGATTATTAAATACTGTACATATATGCGACTTATCAGTAACACGAACATTCCCACTACGCACTGATTCTACACTCCTGGAAATGGAAAAAAGAACACATTGACACCGGTGTGTCAGACCCACCATACTTGCTCCGGACACTGCGAGAGGGCTGTACAAGCAATGGTCACACGCACGGCACAGCGGACACACCAGGAACCGCGGTGTTGGCCGTCGAATGGCGCTAGCTGCGCAGCATTTGTGCACCGCCGTCGTCAGTGTCAGCCAGTTTGCCGTGGCATACGGAGCTCCATCGCAGTCTTTAACACTGGTAGCATGCCGCGACAGCGTGGACGTGAACCGTATTTGCAGTTGACGGACTTTGAGCGAGGGCGTATAGTGGGCATGCGGGAGGCCGGGTGGACGTACCGCCGAATTGCTCAACACGTGGGGCGTGAGGTCTCCACAGTACATCGATGTTGTCGCCAGTGGTCGGTGGAAGGTGCACGTGCCCGTCGACCTGGGACCGGACCGCAGCGACGCACGGATGCACGCCAAGACCGTAGGATCCTACGCAGTGCCGTAGGGGACCACACCGCCACTTCCCAGCAAATTAGGGACACTGTTGCTCCTGGGGTATCGGCGAGGACCATTCGCAACCGTCTCCACGAAGCTGGGCTACGGTCCCGCACACCGTTAGGCCGTCTTCCGCTCACGCCCCAACATCGTGCAGCCCGCCTCCAGTGGTGTCGCGACAGGCGTGAATGGAGGGACGAATGGAGACGTGTCGTCTTCAGCGATGAGAGTCGCTTCTGCCTTGGTGCCAATGATGGTCGTATGCGTGTTTGGCGCCGTGCAGGTGAGCGCCACAATCAGGACTGCATACGACCGAGGCACACAGGGCCAACACCCGGCATCATGGTGTGGGGAGCGATCTCCTACACTGGCCGTACACCTCTGGTGATCGTCGAGGGGACACTGAATAGTGCACGGTACATCCAAACCGTCATCGAACCCATCGTTCTACCATTCCTAGACCGGCAAGGGAACTTGCTGTTCCAACAGGACAATGCACGTCCGCATGTATCCCGTGCCACCCAACGTGCTCTAGAAGGTGTAAGTCAACTACCCTGGCCAGCAAGATCTCCGGATCTGTCCCCCATTGAGCATGTTTGGGACTGGATGAGGCGTCGTCTCACGCGGTCTGCACGTCCAGCACGAACGCTGGTCCAACTGAGGCGCCAGGTGGAAATGGCATGGTAAGCCGTTCCACAGGACTACATCCAGCATCTCTACGATCGTCTCCTTGGGAGAATAGCAGCCTGCATTGCTGCGAAAGGTGGATATACACTGTACTAGTGCCGACATTGTGCATGCTCTGTTGCCTGTGTCTATGTGCCTGTGGTTCTGTCAGTGTGATCATGTGATGTATCTGACCCCAGGAATGTGTCAATAAAGTTTCCCCTTCCTGGGACAATGAATTCACGGTGTTCTTATTTCAATTTCCAGGAGTGTATATCCTCGAACTGTCTCTGCAGACCAGCCACTTCCTTTACGACTGACCATATGTTTTTAATTTTATCCTGAGACTTAGCTATTCTATCTGCATACCACATACTTTTTGCCCTCCTAATAACATTTTTAAGCACTTTACAATACTGTTTGTAATGGGCTGCTGCATTTAGATTTTGACTGTTTCTAACGTTTTGATATAAATGCCACTTTGTTCTACAAGATATTCTTATCGCTCTAGTCAGCCACCCAGGCTGCCTGTTTGTCCTAGTACCCTGTTTTGAACGTTCTAACGGAAGGCAATTTTCAAAGAGCACGAGAAAAGTCTTGAGAAAAGCATTATATTTATCGTCTACTGTACCAGCGCTATAAACATCTTGCCACTCTTGTTCCTTGATAAGGTTTACAAAGGTCTCTACAGCAACTGGATCAGCTTTCCTAAACAGCTGATGACTATATTTAACACGTGTTGCAGCACAAAAATCTTTTAGTGCATCATGATCTGAAAGGCCATTCACCTTTTTGCTAACAGAATTCCCTTCTAGTAATGAGGAATGAACAAAAATGTTGTCTATGGTTGTTCTAGTGTTCCCTTGCACTCTCGTTGGAAAGAATACGGTTTGCATAAGATTATATGAATTAAGGAGGTCTACCAGCATCCTTTTCCTTGCACAATCATTTATACAATTAACTTACAATTTCGTTGTCATTGACGTCTGGGCTCCACCAGCTTTCTGTTCCCAATACTATCTATGCATTATAACCTTCAATAGGCGATACTAATTCTGGGATCTTTCCTTGGATTCTCCTGCAGTTTACTAAAATCATATTAATCTTTATCTCTGATTGTGAGGAGCAAGATTCTTTGAAGTCGCTGTGGCTGATTTAACAAGCAAATCGTGTTTGCTCCCGAGGGAGGGGTCCTCTAACCTAAAAAAGCCCCATGTGCACGCCACACTTACTCCGCTACCCAAGTAGCCACTTCCTGCGTGTAGTGCACGCCTGACCTATTAAGGTGAACCCTACAATTCTGCATCCGATAGCGGAGGTCGAGAAATTAGCACCCGATACCGTCGCAGAAGCCGTCTGAGCCTCTGGTTTAGACCTTCCACTCTGCTCCAAACCAGACGACCGCGATCAACCCTGGGTACGATGCTACAAATAGACAGCCTAGCCTGCACTCCGCGTGCGTTGCTAGCTGCCTTCACCAAATCAGCCAGCCGGCGAAAGGAGCCGAGGATGGCCTCAGAACCCAAACGGTTGCACCCACTGCGCTCGATAGCCGCTGGCAGGACCTCCTCCACATCACGGATGAGACCTCCCGGCAGACATACCGAATGCTCGTTGGAATTCTTTCTTGCCTTGCCTGCTATCTTCTCACTGAGGGGCTCCATCACCCGCCTAACATTGGAGTTCCGAATGACTAGCATACCCGCCCTCTGTACTTGTCCGGACTGGGCAGGAAAATCGACTGCTGGTCCAACAGGAGAGGCATCCCGTGCTGGCTCAGTTATCATTCACATTGTGAAGTACCTCGTACCTGTTTTGATCTGCAGCCAGTGCTCTTGAAAATATAGGAAACTATATCATTCACGTACTTAAAATTTTCGAATCTATTAATTCACAAATATTATAAAAATTGAAGGTACTATGTATCGGTACGTATGTGACAGCATGTGTTACCAGTGTGCAATATGTTTCGCCGCACTTGGTCTGGGGACCACTCTTATACCCAACAGAAGGACCGTCTTACTGTAACTATCATACAGTACAAGCTCAAACTTTGAATATTATACACTTCCTCCAGCTTGGACAAATGGAGCAAATCGGTTGGTTCCTGAGAAAAGTCGGTTTTCATCGTTTTTTCGCCGTCAGCACCGGATATCTAAATAACTGACGGCAGCAAATTGCTCAGATTTTAACAGCATATTCTCTAGGCATTTATTTAGATGTTCCGTATTTCCGTTTTGAAAAATCCTTATCCATTATCCAGAAACATCCCCGAAGCACGGTTTTTGTGTACCAAACTGAGCAGCGGACTCCACGACAGTACACACGGCAAACGGCTGTAATTTTACAATCTATTCCAAAGTTTACAGTGTCAAAGAATCTTGAAAATTTTCTTGATATCTTTATCCCTGTCCCTGAAATAGAAGCTCAAAGTTACCCTACTTATACAGGGTGGTCGGAAATTCCTGTTACAGACTTCTAGGACTTGTAGCGGGGAGTGAGTAAATCGTATTTTGAATAGGAACCCATGTCCGGAAACGTCATCCAACGAGACTACAGCGCGTCAAAGTTATAGGCGCAGGGATCTGTAAATGTACGTATACACGGGGTGATCCCGTGATGATGTTGCAGACTTTCTAGGACGATGGAGAACGATAAATGTATTAATTTGAAGTAAGGATCACTGTACCGGAAACGAACGAGTCGAAAGTTACTGTATAAACGAAAACCGCTCTGATACCTCTGACAGTTGAATATATGTATCGGTTCTTGTGTTGCGAAGGGTGTGGGGTTGGTAACTTATAGTGGTGGTATTGAGGACAAAAACGAGAAAAAGGTCCAATAAACTTGGACTCTAAAATGCGTACCTTAACAGCTATGAATACTTGCTAAGTAGAGGAGATGTGTTTCACATTAGCGAAGATGAACGAATGGTCATAGCTCCTCAGGTATGCGATTTAGGGCCCACATTCATTGGACATTTTTTCTCGGTTTTGTCCACACCATCACCACTGAAAGTTACCAGCCCTACACTCTTCGCAACACAAGAACCGGTACATGTATTCAAGAGTAAAGGAAAACGTTGCCTCTCAACTTTTGCAGCGCTTTCGTTTGGAGGGAGAAGAGTTTCTTAAAAAATTAGTGATCGGGAACGAAACATTGTTTCACTTGTTTGGACCAGAATTGAAGTGGCAGCCAGCGTAAGGGCATCACAAAAATTCATCGAAGAGGAAAAAGTTCAGAAATTAGAGATTGCCAGGGAAAATTAAGGTACGGTGTTCTGGGATGCTGAGGGTGTGATTGTGGTTGATATTTTGCAGCAGAGATTCGCAGTAATCTCTGTTCAATACGTCAGAACTCTCAAACAGTTTAAATCGCGTTGTCAGCGAGCTTTCCCAGCAAAAACTATAGCGGATCTTCTTTTGCGTGGCATTGGAAGATCACACACCAACCGTCACACCACTGAAAAGACTGTGAAAATTGGTTGGGGAGTCTTGCCTCAGCCCCCATACAGCCCTCACATGGCACCATCAGCCTTTCCCCTGCTCTTGCTGCTAAAAGAAACTCATCATGGAATTCATTTTGAAGATGAGGACGCCGTGAAAACGCCCGTGCGTCAATGGCTTCGGAAGACGGACCGTGCGTTTTACCACAGAGAAATACATGCCCTTGTTAAAATGTGCCCCAAAACTATGAACGTTGGCGAAGATTATATTGAAAATTCATAAATTAATCTACAGTATTGTGGTTTTCAACCTATGTGATTGCTTTTGAAATTCTTGACAAATAAAGAAAAAAGTAGGATGCAAGGCATTACTTTTTGACTGACCCTCGTACTTGCACGTAATCTTCCGGCTCTTGGTCATTAGTTCCCAAGTAGCCTCCAAACCTTGTTAGTATCCAAAGATACAGCCACATATAAAATACTGTACTAATTCGTCACCAGTTCCAACATCCCGATACAGATCCCTACGCTGCTAATCTAATGCTCTTAGGAATTAGAATACCAGAAGACCAAAGCTGAAATAACTGAATGTATTCTCTCGTGCAACTGAGCAGGATATGGAACGCTCAGCTTATAAATGTATGGTACTTATAGACCTGCACAAATATTCAGTTCCAAGTCCGCAGTTTTTGAAACAGTTCTTACAGGACATACAAAGGATTTTAGATACATAGTCGCTAATATGGATTGAGCTGGGAATATCCCACATGTGAATCAGCTGAAATTTATTATTTCGTATTGTGTTACTTACCAGTAGTATTTTAATAGCGTACTACCTCAGTGGATCCTGTATTGTATTTTCATCGTGTTTACTCGTTTGAGTATACTGAGGATGCAATTTCTTTTTACGTCGGAATCTGTCCTGTGTTAGGGGGTAGACCAGAGTAGAAATTTTTAGCCTAATTTTTACATGATTGAAATGTTCCTCGGATAGTCTATATTTAAGATTAATGCAGACAATGTTTGCCATAAACGTTAATACGTTAAAATCGCGATTTACTGCGTGATGGCTCGGCTCATCCGAGCGCTCAGGTGCAACCGACGTAATACTACAACAGTTACCGACGGAATAGTAGTCCTGCTAGTTTCGGATGGTATTAAAGAAGGCATTGACATCAACTAAAATACTATTCTCAATAAGATTTTTCTTCGTAATATGATTCGTTTATGGTAAACAGTCTGAAAGCACACGCTTGTCTCGCGTTTGCTTAACTTGTCATTTCGTTTGTTCTTTGTATGAAGTAAAACGCGAGTGCTTTAAAATGGCAAGCAACCGTATTTATACGGATAGGAAAGGTTCGAATAATAATTCCAACCACAAAAAAAAGTTTCCATTGGTAAGCGAAAACCAGTTAACATATATAATTTCTTCAAAGTAAGTATGTTTCGAAATCGCCGGAAAAAAGGCCAACTGTGCGATGCTGGCATTCCCGATTAAAGGTTTCCTCAATTTCAATATTAAGAAACACAAGTTGAAACTATAAACGCTTGTTTTGTTTAAAAAAAAACAACAACATTTTTGTTTCAAATTGGCGGGAGCTGTAACTCATGAAATAGGCCTGCAATTACATTATACCTTTTTGTAACTTTTGAGTCGGCGTTTTCTATGTTCTATTACGTAGAATTTTTGCGATATGTTTGAATTTCGATTTTTGATGCAGCTTTTTATAACGACTCATTTGCCGAAGAACTTGTATTTATTTCAGAGTGCCATCATTTTGCTGAAAACCATTGTTTTAAATATCCCTAAGTAATATGTTAGTCAATATGATATGTTTCAGAGCAGTTTCTCAAATTTTGTTCTAGTTTGCAAATTGTGGCGTTCAGAGCTCCCACCAACCGCCCTTTCATTGCGCGAAGGCATTTCGTGGATATCGTGTAGTGTCCACTAGCTACAGGATTTTTACTTAAAAAAACATACATAATACAATAAAGATCTGAAGTCAGTTTTGTAATGTGTTTGTTATTTTATTGAAAACAATCGTGAATATCTGTTACAAGGTCGAGAGTCACCCTGGTCTACCAGCCTACATAACTTCGTACCGGAGTAAAACTCAAACTGATATATACTCTGATTTGTCAAAAAAACTGTAGTATAACATTTACAATGTTGAGGTGGCTGTATGGGCACGCTCTGAAGTCCAAAAAAATTTAAAAAAAGAGAAAAGCTATAATTCGCAGATATACGGATACGGAGCGTACGCTATCAGCACTGCTGTCTATACAAGCAACACGCAAGCGATCTCGGAAGCTACTTCAAAAATGGTGAGAGAAATATCGCCACAACTTTTACAAAGTGGCTGTGAGTAAATGTGTCTGGCGTATCAGTGTCTATACTTACTGGAAACCGAAATACCTTATACACCGCAATGAAGCCTCACCACATATCTCATAGAATTTATTGAGAGAGTCGTCTGTTCTTCAATTCTCGTAAACAGACGTACACTGAAAGCAGAAATGTGCACTTACTCGAAAAGAAGTACTATGGGTTCCTTGGGAAATGGTTGAAATCCAGGGGTAACCACAGCTCGATGGAGAGTGAGTCTCGCCAACTTAAACCGTGGGTCACACTCATTGCACATTTGCCTCGGCAGAACCGCTGCCGCGTGGGTAATCGTGGGTGCTTGATGACGATTCTTGGTTCAAATGTTTCAAATGGTTCAAATGGCTCTGAGCACTATGGGACTTAATTTCTGAGGTCATCAGTCCCCTGGAACTTATAAATACTTAAACCTAACTAACCTAAGGACATCATGCACACACCATGCCCGAGGCAGGTTTCGAACCTGTGACCGTATCGGTCGCGCGGTTCCAGACTGTAGCGCCTAGAACCGCTCGGCCACCCCGGCCGGCGATGGTTCTTGCTGCTGGCTAATAGCTCCAGCGTTCGACATACTTGTATGTGTGGAACATCATTATGTTCTGAAATATTCTTAGTGTTGTTGTTTTTGTTGTTGTGTTGTCACAGATCTATGTTCAATATACCGAAGAATAGAAAATACTTAATCTATATTTCGGGCATCTGTACTCCTCTCATGAATTTTGTGGAAAACATTATCGATGTTCTTGCATCCGGTGTTCTGAGATGAAATAGTCCTCAACGGCATTCATCGACTGTAGCAAGATCATTTTCATAACAATGCCATTTCAGCATATTCAGATCGAATCAAGCTCTATGTAATTTTCTGAAGTACTTTTCTTGTTACAGATAGTCAGCGGCAGACTCATTATTGAAACAAATAGCGAGTTTTAGTCGCGCTTTACATTTAATCAAATCTCTACGAATAAAAAAAGAGGTGTTTCAACTGAAAATTAAACGTACATATAATTGTAATTTAAAATAGTCTATGCGCCCGTTTGTGAAATATTTATCAACTTCCACAAGCCCTCTACGTAGAAAAATCAAGAACTTCATTCTGATGGCATGTAAATCAATTACAAATAATAATTATAATCTCATAGTGGAAATATACATAATACGCACTGACGTTCCACGCCTCGTCACGTTAGAAATATTTACAATGGCAGGTTCCGGCGTTGTTTGTATACAAAAAGTTAGTTTAGCCGTAGCTGAGGGTCTATCATGGGCGCCTTAAAATCGATACCCGTATTAAATGTCACAGCCGCCCCGTAGGAAATTGGCCGCAGGGATAAGAAAACAAGGGAACGGCTTAGCAGCAGCACTTGAGCGGTGCGCGGGCGCTCGCCACGGCCGCCTGAGCGCTGCGGCGCCTCTAGCATCCGTTATAAAGCTGCAGCTATAATCTGTAGTTACTGCTCCACGTGAATCTGAGCTACGCTCATGCGCAAAACGCATGTCGATACTAGGGCAGGGCTACCAACCGGCGCGCTCCTTGGACGTGTCCCATTTCCTAGTGACCGCAGGGGTTTTGTGGAGCATCGGATAAATTAACGTACGCTGACTCATCCAGCGGGAAGTACATTAGTTAATTAAGGGTTCGCTTTGCCTGTCGTGCTGCCGCGCTGCCCCATCCTTCTGCCTTCTCTTCTGCCGTGACCGTTAAGTGTTTTCAGGAGCCGACTTCCGCACTTCGTTTAGATGAATTATAAGTATATATTCCGAGCCGAAGCGAGCAAAGAAGTTCTGAAAAATACCAGGTTAACCTTCACAGGTAAATTATGACTGACGTAGCAAACGTCAGAGGGGAAGAAAGAAGGAAAAAAGTGACTTGAGCTGCCTCAGAAATTCGCTTCATATTTCTTTCTTTATCTGACGTGCAAAAGAAGCGTTTCTAATTTTTGATGCATGCCTGTACTGATACTTTGAAAACTACGTTACTTTTATTATATTCTCTATTTCTCTCGTAATTTTAATCCGGTAGTAAACTCATTATGCTAAGAGGTGTAATGAGCAGTTAATGAGAAACTGGAGCTTACAGCTCGCTCATTCACGGGGATAACCATGAATTATGTTGGGAAAGGCCATTTAAGATTTTCATTCCTTGTTTGTTCCTTCTTAAAGTGTTAGAATCTGGTGAACAGAAGAGCAGCTCTAGTTCTAGTGCTGATATACTAAGGGTCAAGCGGAAATATTAATCATGAAACCGTAGTATAAGTCCTGATCGTTGGAAGGGTTACAAATCGACGAAAAAAATATTAAAACCCATTTAGAAAAAGAAATGTAAATAATGGCTCTCTGCAATCTAAGATAAGGAGAAAAAATATAATAAAACGCATATATTTTTCTCAACAATTAAAGATCAATAAATGTGTGGTTACTATTAACTCGAAAATAGGCTTAATAATAATATGGCAATCTTTTTCAGTAATATTCATTGAGTTATAATGGCAGTCTATCCAATTCTGAGGAAGAGCTGTGTGAAAGCCTGAAAGAGGCCTCGCTGCCAGATGACAGACATTAATTCGTTTCCCCAGTGCATCCCAGACATATTTTACAGTATTCAAATCTGGAAACTCCGATGTTCAAACAATGCGTTGTATATCTTCACCTGCCGTAAATAAATCAGTTTGAGCAGATAGGAATTATCGTATTTTAAGGGAATTCCAGAGAAGTAGTTCCTCCGAAAATATGAACATATATCTTTAGTTTCCCAATCCCAACTCTGTTTGGCATTAAAAGTATTTATTCGACCACCAACAGAAATATGAAGCTCTCTATCTTTATCCAAAATTATTCTTCTCCACACCAGGACAGAAGAAGGAGTCTACCATATCGCATTGTAATTCGTCATATGATACACTTCCCTTTTTCCAAATGCAACAGACAACGACTTTAGCGCTACTGCAACAGGAAGCATGTGTTATTTTATGTGCTCTTTTGGTCCTGTGCTGCAAATTCCCAGTAGACTCCAAGTGCAACCGTGTTACGAATGGCCCGAGTACAGACATTACTTACAAATTATTGGAAATCAAGCGTAGTGGTATCTAACAGCATATGATGGTTTTTCTTCACCCCTTTGCATAGACTGTTCACGTCTAACGTTAACTTAAGTGCCGTTGATACAACATAGCGCGTTGTAAGTAGTGGCTTCTCCGTTCCACAGTTATCTCACTCACTTAACGTGACATACATTATTTGGGTATGAAAAATGCCCTGATGTTCTGATACCACCAATTATGCCATTTTCATGTGCATTCAGCTCTACTGCTTCTATTTTGATCACTATAACAAATTAGTATTCTAAGAGAACGCTCATTACTTATATACGACGAGGACATTATTTGTGGGTATCCGATTAACTATCCTGGACTGTCACAGAGTTATGTGTATTTTAGTCGCAGACTAGTGCAATATGTTTACTAATAATTTAGAGGTAGATCGTTTTATATGCAATTATATTTCTAGCTTCCTAAACCTACAAGGTAATGGTTTTGTAACTAAGCCTCAAAAAATATATGTCCTTGTGTGTGCTGAAGTATCCACGAGAAAGACTTAATTTTGAATTTTTTCGTAGCTTAATGGTGTGCAACATTGTGTCTACCCAGGAACTGATACCTGCAAACGATTTATTCGTGATGTATGGTTGATTTCGTTCGCTACGAACTTGTAGCTGTTGAACGTCATCATAATACGCCTAGCGACACATAAGACACTCCCATGCGGATTACCGTAATCATGTCAAAATTGCCATGAAAGAAAGTGAGAATTTAAGCAAATACACATCGATAGAATGAATATTAAACAATATTTCCGTTTCTGTCTTAATGCCTTAGTAAACCACAACGAAATACTCTATAAAATGGTTCAAATGGCTCTGAGCACTATGACTTAACTTCTTTGGTCATCAGTCCCCTAGAACTTAGAACTACTTAAACCTAACCTAAGGACATCACACACATCCATGCCCGAGGCAGGATTCGAACCTGCGACCGTAGCGGTCGCGCGGTTCCAGACTGTAGCGCCTAGAACCGCATGACTACTGCGGCCGGCTATAAACCTAAGAGGTTATGGTATTATGTTAAGTTAGTAAAACAAGCCAAGAAATCTACTATCACAAAACGAATAAATATAAGAGATACTGCAAAAACAGAAGACATCATTCTATTTGGTATGTAAACATGTATCCAATGATGATTTCAAATTTATTTTACTTTTTAAGACATAGAAATAAGAATGCACAACGTAAGCTAGTTCCTCAGCTATGAGCGGTGAAAACTGGCAAGTTTTCGGAGTATTTAAGCGTGAATGTGAGTGTGAGGCACTCAGTTTCGATTTGGCGCTTTCTCGAGATAAATCTGTAAGAGTTACGGATGAACTTGGTTTTAATTTGGGTTCCTTCCCGGCCACACAGATTTGCAGCGTTAGCATATCCAGTTTAAAATATATAGAAAATTTTTCGGGAACTGTCTCTGACTTACAGCAAATCAGTTCTGATTTTCAAGTATGCTGCAGAGATACGGGCTTATATTTATTTGGAGTAGTTTAGTCCGGTTTTAATTTGATGAGCTGAAGCACTATGCTTGTTTCACACTACAGAGATTAGCTTCAATACTAAGCAAACGGACTGTTTTTAAGAGATGGTGAAAGCTGACGATCTAGTTTGTAGCATGCTTACACTCTCCGGTACATTAATGATTTGAATGACACGTATATCTAATGCTTCTTATTTAACAGGAAAAGATATCGAAAGATATCGATTCTGAAGAATAATGCCAATAGAAAGAATACAAACTGTTATAACTTGATCAGTATAGCACAAACACTTATCGTGTACAAGAGCCATCGAGAAGGAAACGTTGTACGAAGTGAATTAGATCACTGAAGCTCTAAAGCTAATTACGTTTGAAATAAACAATAAAAATAATATGAAATTGCTATTGCAGATTATTTTATTACGGTCGCCAGCGCATAAGAGAGAAAAAGTTGACATTTGTTAATAACTGAATTGACCGTGAAGTTACGTAGGGTCTAATAATTATAAGTGTAAAGGAAGATCGTAGCGAGACAAAAATGCACGAGCGCAAGTTCGACTGTACAAATCACCAATGGCAGAATGATTTTAAGTTCACTAGAAATATCTTGGAATTATTTGCAATTGACAAGAACCAGTAGTTGCCAACTATTAACACCTCACGCGAAATGTACTGAATTATGTTACTCACTGTAATGCAATATATTGTCATGTTAAGCAGAGGTTCTGGTCGAGAGATGCTGAAAATGGGTGTTCAGAATTTTTTTCGTACAAGGATTGTTTTTATAAAATGGAGGTTTCACTGGGTTGTTTTACATACATGCATTTATGAAAAAAACTTTTTATCCCATAATAGATTGCAAATGGCGGCTGCTACAGTTGTCAAAGTATGCCTCTCTAGCGCGTCCTGGTTTGCGCGAAGCGTTGTACAGACTCATGGCTATTTCTGAAACACATAAAATAGAAAATTCTTAAATTGGAATGAATCTGGTAGCCATCACAATGAGTTTTTAAAAAATACCTAAAAAAGAAAATGGCAGCTTCCTGAAAAACCTATCAACTTCTTGCCACGTTTTTTCTAAGCTCAAACGGCTAAAAAATTTAAAATTAGAATAAAAAGTTCTCACTAGGGCCCACTAAATTTGATTATTTTTCATTTTAAAAAAATCTAATGAATTGGTTAATCTGGCTAGGGGCTAGAGCGCTTCACCGGTTGAAAAATGTTGTTTTGAGGATAACGCGCATAAAGTTTCGAATAACAAAGAAAACTGTTTCGAAACTTACTGTTAATCTGCGATCCCATAACCATACAAGCATCCCTCCTCTTCGTCAAACATGCTCTGGTTCTGAATTTGATGATGTATTTTAACAAACTGCGACAATCCTTGTCTGCGGTTGTCACACCTTTCCTATCAGGTAACTCCGCGAAGATTTAGCTGTCCCTAAAATTTTCGTGGTCTTCAGAATGGATGAATAGCCTTCGTTGAATGTACCTGGGGCGAGACGATCAAAATCTGTTTCGCTGAATGCAGTCACCCCCTGACAGATCCACAACCGCACCCACCCTTGCACTTCCTCGTCCCACTGAAACTGACGTCCACGAATGTCTTTCTTCAGATCGCCAGCGATGTGAAAATCATACGGCGAAAGATCAGAGAGAATGCTGTAGCACTTCCCGACCAAATCGCTACAGTGTGGCCTTCGCCCGACTGGCAGTGTGGTGGCGGGCGTTATCGTGCAGCGGGATGATTCCGTCCAATAGTATTCCTGGGGGTTTTAACTTTATGGTGCGCCGAAGTTTCTACAAAGTGTCTGAATAGTGCTACGTATTGAGATCCTACGGAACTCGACGAGCAGCGGACCCTTGCAGTCGAAGTTCCACGATGACGCCCGCCCCGACACTGCCAGTCAGACGAAGGCTACGCGTCAGACATATGGTTGGGAAACACTGCGACATCCTCCGAACAACCCAGATCGTTATCGCATGATTTTCACTTGGCTACCGACCTGGAGAAAGTGATGCGTGGATGTCGGTTCCCGTCGGACGAGGAAGTGCCAGAGTGGGTGCGGTTGAGGATCCGTCAGCGACCCATCGCTTTCTATGAAGAGGAATTGATCGTCTCGTCTCCAAGAGGGGTAACTGTCTTAAAGTGCGTGGTCATTGCTTTGGAAATCTGGTAGTAGTGTAGTCCCCAAATCTGAATGGGAGTTAGAGTCAGGTCTGGCTGTGTGCAATGATTCAGTCTGTCTGTGGCAGCCAGTGGACGAGGACTCATTGTATTTACAATTTATTTATACAATTACGAACAGGCCATAGAAGAGCGCTACGGCTCAGTCGTTCGACTGCTGCCACTCTTAGTAAGCCGCTCCCCGCCCCACGGAGCATTCGGTAACAATATGAGTATTTAATTCGGAAGAATACCATCATGTTTCGTTTGCTCTACAGTTGCCGCAAAGTTGCTGATACCCGATATTCATGAATGATTTATTTGTGATATAGGTGTAACCCAAGAGGATGTCTGTGGAATACAATTTGACCCAGTTAAGACTGTAGCTGTAGTGAAATTAAACTCAGTACTAGCATTATAACGAATGATCGACAGAACTACAGAAGAGACCGATTTTGCGACTTCCTGAGGTGAAATCATCAAAGTATCAATCTCACAGAGTGGATTTTGATTACGCACGGTTAGAACACATAATTTTCCTTTAGAAATGACACACCAACAAACTCACTGGCATTGAAGGCATATGGTACGGTTTTAACATATAAAGCTGGAGAGTGATACATGAATACCCATTTAACTGTCGTTAACGCTGTTGGAGCGCTCCACATTGTTTTGCAGAAATATATCCAATTTTATATTAATCGTAAACGTTTTCGGACCATAGCTGCTTAAAAATCCAACTAAAAATTTGTGCCATGTGGATGGAAGTTGGTCTCTTATGCGCGCTGTGCACATGTGTTCGTAGTTTCGTTATATTACCATTATACAATAACAGAGGGGGCAATATTATAATGGGATCAGCATATGCCGCCGTGGAAACCGATTATCTTCTAGTAGATAAGTTTCTGGACGTCAGTGTAATACAGACGAACATCAAGATCGACTCACTGTGCGAGCTGCGGTGACCGACCATACATCATCCATGGAAGGAATCGTGGCACACATTGCATCTGCTTCGTTGCCAAGGACCATTGTGGACAGTCTGCTTGCAACAGGACTAAGAACACGTGTGCCTCTAGCCAGGATTCCACTGGCACCACGACATCGCCAAGAACAGACACTGTGGTGTCGTGGAAGAATCGACTGGAGTGTCGAATAGCACTCCTTTGTGTTCGGTGATGAGAGTAGTTTGTGTCTGTATGCAAGTGATGGGCATACTCATGTATGGCGTGGATCTGGTGAGCGGAATATTCAAGAGTGCTTCCGCCCTCGTCACACATAGATCCCACACCAGGCTTCATGGTATGTGGGCGTGGGGCATCAGTTAGAACTTGGAGTTACAGTTGGTGTTCCTGCAGGGTAAAGTAATCAGTGTCCTCTATATTTCACAGATTATTATCGCCGCACTGCTGCCATTTTTTCGACTGGGAGGTAATGTGCTTTTCAGCAGGACAACGCACGTCCACATACAGCTGCTGCTACCCTACCTACTCTTCGTTGTGTACAACAAGTGTTCTGGCCAGCACGAGCACCATGTCTATCATCAACTGAACACGTGTAGGACATGATGAAGTGGGAACTTCATGCATGCGAGAATACTCGCCTGCGTGGCCGCCAAATAGGGTACACTGTGTATTGATGCGACTGTTTGGGCATCTTTTACTGTGACATGTGTACTTCCTTTCTTAAATTATACTCCTACAATGATGAACTACCTATCACATTCGTTGTCAATAAAATGACCTTGTCCTTGAGGACACTACGTTTTCTAGTAATGTATATTAACTTACGCATTATCCATTGATACATTAAAATGGAACCATCAACGGGAAGCAGAAGTCTATTTCGCTATTTTTTTCAGGAGGTATGCTCCTTTTTTGCTGAAATGCACTGGATTGGCTTCAGTTAACAGTACCGAACCGGAAGCCGCTACAGCTGAGCTATTGCGGAAAGGAAAAGTTTGTAAAACTACAGTTTTGAACCAATACAGTTAGGCATAACACTTTGCATACAAGTGGTAAACATTTATCCTCCGTCAGGCGCAGGGGCTGGAAGGGAGAGGAAAGTATTCTTTAAAACACAATTCGACCATCTTTTCACCAATTTCGAACACAGATGATCGTAGTGGGCGACTTTATTGCGTTATCTAACACGAGACCAACATCCAAACTTTAATTATTACGCTCAGCTGCATGAGATAACGAGGAAACTAAAGTTGATTGATGTGTGGCGCAAATTGCACCCATTACAGTCGGCCTTCACCTACGTCACAGCTACCGCTGTAATTTGCCTCGATCGGGTATATGCTCACATGAAAATTATGCTGTATATAGGAGACGGAAATCAACCACCTAGTTTCTCGCATCAGTCCACCTGTAACGTAAGATGCATCATTTTATTTACAGAGCCAGAAATATGTAGTGCCTAAACGCAACTGCCACACAACTGTAGACCTAACACATGGAATAAAATCACTTTGCGATACATGTGTCTCTTCTCGACCCAGATACAAAGGGAAATTTAATTGTGGCTGAATAACGTCAAGCTAAAATTCTCTACATTTCTAGGTCATTATACCTGAACCAGGGCGTAATGAAGACGAACATCTGAGGAATATTATTCTTTCGAACTCAGGCAGCTCTAATAACATTCAGACAATATGCTAAAAAACATATTTCTATTCAGATAATTTAAAGTTAAATTTCTTCACCTTAGAGGTACAGTCACGAAAGGATACGCTATGAGGTCAAGTTTAATTAAACCACAAGTCATACGTCACATTATTAAAGAATACTGTCGAGCAAGACAACTCATCGCTACCTTCAAGGATGTACAGGGAAAAGTTTATAATACTTAGTCCAGCAGTATCAGTTACTGTATTCCACTGTGGTGGCTTCTGCTAAAGTGGCAGAAACATGCCTTGCTGAAACCCATTACCAGCTGCACAAGATGTATGGTTCAAACTCTCTATTCTCTCAACCCTTCGACCTACAGGAACTAGAGCAAATCTTGTAACATGCTCTAGATAGTAAGCCGCCTAGAGTAGAAATCATTCCAACATGCCTCTGTAAGCGGACTTGATGCTGGATGAGACAATAACTTGCACAGTTTTTAGACGAATGTTTAAATGGAGTATCATTACCACAGACTTTCACAAGAGGGATTCACAGTCTTAGTAGCCGAGAAAGTCCAGTCACTGGGGTTCCAGTTTTATCGACCCATCACGTACTAGAATGCCGACATCAAACTATACACCGAGGCACTAAATGCACAAAAGCGGACAACCACTCCCACAATCCTGGGAGAGCTCCGATCTAGTGCAGTACAGGATTAAGCCATGAGAAAGATTCTGCACGTAGCGTCAGTGGCGTGCTGCAGGTACACTCTCCTCTGCTCTTTGCCTTTATAGACTTTCAAAATACCTACAATTCATCGATTGTTATTACTTATTACAGTACCTACTGACTTACTGCTTTGAGCCCCACTTCGTTCAAACTATAAGTCTCCACTCTAACCTCGAGTGATTCGAATTATGAAGACATAAAGATTCTGTACAGGCATGTGGACATGACGTGAGCATCCCCCTAGTTGGCGAAGCATATTTTCGTCCCATGCACAATGCACATGCAACATGAATACGATAATGGTATTAACCCCAGTAGGCAGAAATCAGCCATTTTACCGTGAAAAACACACATATTAATCGCATTGGCTCCCAGTGGGAAAGACAACACAGCGAATTTCGCTGATATGCTCCGGAAGAATTGGACTGAAGCGTTTTGGATAACACTGGATTACAAATTGTAGAAAGTATTAGTTGTTTATATTTTCCAAGAAAATATAGTAAAAAGAAAAACTTTAAGTACCTTAAGAGCATTGTAGAGGACCTATATCTGGTACCATGTTTGAGCAGTTTTGTTTCGCATCACAAAGAAGTAATCATTAATATGATACAACTCTGTTTCCTTTGCTCCATATGCACAAAATCGCAAAAGTTCGCTCATCGTATTCATCGGTTATTTAACGACAGTTTCTCAGGAACAAATTCATATGCGATCCCAAAATGTGAATTGCTCGTAAGAGACGAAATTGTACTTGTTCATACCAGTGCATCAGATAATCCATGAGTTCTTTGAAATTTTCTGCTTTCAACTTCCCCATAGAAATATTTAAGGACTGCCGTGGTGTTGTCTTTCGTTCTTCAATACAATTCCTCTACAATTTTTGTGATGTACGAAGCGATAAATACAGGTTCTTTCATATTTTCGAAACTCAGTCTGGGGAACTTTGGATGCATGTAAGTGTATTCAGAGCCACATTCAATTAAATCTCTTACAGAATTCATTATAAACTCTAATTTTGTATGAAGTGTAGAAAACAAGACTTCTTTAAACCCTATCAAAAGTACATGAAGAAAATTTTCATTCTAGAAGTTAATGGCTGTTTATTTAGCCAATTTTTCTGCAAATAGTGCTTGCCCTTATCACGGCAATCTCACCTGCACAGGAAACGGCAGTAATTAATAGAGAATGGCTGTAGGCTTAGTAACATGACTGTAAGTCTAAAATCCCTACAAACTTGCAACAGATACCTCGCATAATCTACTTCAGTTTTCCTATTTCTCAAATTTGGATGTTTCTACAGATATGGTAGCAACACCACAGGAATAGAAAAAAGTCTTATAAATTTTTAAAAGTAGTGCTAAGACCTTTCTTCAAACTGTATGTGAACACGATCCATTGCTCAAGACTGTGCATCATACTCACTGCATCTATCACACCAACTTTGTCTTTTCTCTTTGTGAGATTACTTTTATTTTCAAAGAAATATCCCAATTTTTTAACTCTGTAGTGAAATTTGGATAATTTCATGTAGTCATGTAGGTTAGGACGGCTGTAATTTTTGTGAATTTCTAAAATCCTGTTGGGATCATTGTGCTCACCAAGTGTCACTTTGTGAACCGAGGAGGATGTGCTTAGAGAGGAGGTCACAAATGTCGATCATGATGATTTCCCATCTTCTTTTTAGGATTCACTGCAGATCACAGAAACTTTTCTTGGGGATTTAGGAAGAGGAAGTTTTTTGCTATGATTTACAGGGCGACTTTCAGAGTACATATTAAGGCATACAGCACCTATTTTCTTCCTTAATGAAGACTCACTTTTTTAGAGACGGCACCGTAAAGGACTAGCAATCATTAGTACGGTTGGTACGATCCCTCCAAATCATCGGAAGTCCAAATCTCATAGGATGTCGTATTCCATTCATCCACGCATTAAGGTTGGGCGAAAATATAATACACGATACGAGTGGTGCCTAATTTTTGTTCTGATCCCTAGTATTATAGACAAAATACCAGAAATGTCTTTTATATACAAGTTGTAAATGAAGATCCTTATTTGGATGCGATGCAACAGATCAATTGATTAACACATGCAGAGCATGTACCCAAGCAGCTATCACGCTGCGAGAGTTATGACATGCTGACACAGTGCTACCAACTGTTTATACATAAGACCGGATGTTTGGTAGAAATTTCTGCCATTCAAAAACTCCAACTACTAAGCAAATTTCAACTTCAATATCAAATCGAGCGACACTGAATTAACGAAGTTAAGACATTTCATTTCCGTAACATTTTATGTGTTGAAAGGTTTAATCATGCGATAACACCATCTACGATATTTTGATAGATTCCAAAGTCCCATTTCATTAGCATTAATATACACTCTGAAACTCGCCCTGTAAATCATGGCAAAAAAACCTCTTTTACCTTAGCTCCATACCGTCGCATGTGATTACTTCCGTCCCACTTCCCGTAATATATCAAATCCTATGAAATTACCAAATATGCAGCAACCAGTCGCAAAACCATGTTTTATTTATTCACTTTTGCAAATTGATTTCAACTGATTAACAGCCATCATCGGTGCTGTCAAACCAATATGTGCCTTGAGTAGTAATACTGTCTTAAGCAGAGGTCAAACATGGAGCCCACCATTCATAAATTCTTTGAATCCCAGCTTGGGTCTCGTCGTCCAACATCTTCAACTTATCCTTTATAACGACAGCCAGAAACATTTTGAAAGCGTTTGGGTTTGAGCAATCCTAAAGAGCACTTTCTTCAGTGACTTATCAATTACAAGAAAATCGATGATTAAATTTTGTTTAACGTCTCTAAGCCGGACGACATGTGTTCGCCAACATTCCTGCTAAGACAGATCCTTCGACACATCAGATGCACCCGAGTATCATTGTGGCAGCTTGCATGGGTAGAAATCCCTCCATCGTTTAATATTCTTTTTATATCAACGACTATATTAGCACCCACAGGAACAGACAATTTATAAGAGATACAATTGAGAAACTGGAGCATTGTTGGGCAGAATGTTCACAAAAGAGCCCTGCAGTTAGATGTTAAATGGACGTGGCCACATATAAGCTATGTGAAGGTTGCAGCAGGAGAGATGTTGCATAACAGCAATCTAGCAGAGGACAATTCTGCAGAAAGTGGCAGTTTGGGAATACTCTATCACATAGACCAACTTGCTCTGACCAAAATGGTAATCGTTCATGGGAGAGGAATATATTGAGACTAATCATGAGACCGTCCCACCATAAATGCAAACTGCAATTCTCCATTCGCACTAGCAGGCGCCTACTTGGTACGTGGCTAATTTTGCTTATTGCTCGAGATCTACAACCACTGTGGCCATACTGCACTTTGCAACTTATCTACAACAGCAACACATCATAGTGCAACAGAGGTTTAGCAGAATATAAGGTAAAATGTTCCAGAAGTTTTCAATCATCTCTCTTGGTTTGTATTAACTTATAAATCCGTGTGGAATTTACGAGAACTGTCCACACACCTAGATTGCTAATTTGACTCACTCAACCTTGAAGAATATATACTGTACAATAATATCCAATAAATATGCACCACCTACAGTCTACAAACTGACGAATTTTTTACGTCGTGATGTAAGTTAGTTGTCGGTATTAAGGTGCATGAAATACTTTTGGAGCCAGTTTTATTTTGCCTAACCAGTAAAACAGCCAGTCGTTTATGTAGGTAGCTTTGTTCATCACAATTAATAAAATATTCCGAACTATGATGCCGTGGTCGAATGGATTTCACTTTAAAGCCCGACGTGTCACCTGTCAGAGTCGCATCTAGACGTTTCAGGGGTCCCATATCATTCCAACTGCACACGCCCCACACCATTACAGAGCCTCTACCAGTCTGAACAGTCCCCTGGTGACATGCAGGATCCACGGATTCATGAGGTTGTCTCCATACACGCAGACGTCCATCCGCTCGATACAATTTGAAACCAGACTCGTCCGACCGGGCAACATGTTTCCAGCCATCAAGAGTCCAATTTGGGTGTTGACGGGCCCAAGTGAGGCGTAAAGTTTGTCGAGCAGTCGTCAAGGGTCGACGAGTGGACCTTCCGCTCCGAAAGCCCATATGGATGATGTTTCATTGCATGGTTCGCACGCTGGGACTTGTTGATTTGATGACCCAGCATTGAAATCTGCTGTAATCTGCGGAAGGGTTGCACTTCTGTCACGTTGACCGATTCTCTTCAGTCGTCGTTGATCCCGTTCTTGCAGGATCTTTTTCCCGCCGCGGCAATATCGGAGATTTGATGTTTTACCGGATTCCTGATATTCATGGCACACTCGTGAAATGGTCGTACGGAAAAATCCCTAATTCATGGCTATCTCGGAGATGCTGTGTCCCAGCGCTCGTGCGCCGACTATAACACTACGTTCAAACTCACTGAAATCTTGATACTCTGCCATTGTAGCAGCAGTAACCGATCTAACAACTACGCCAGACACTTGTTGTATTATATAGGCGTTGCCGACCACAGCGCCATATTCTGCCTGTTTACATATCTCTGTATTTGAATACGCATCCCTGTACCAGTTTCTTTGGCTCTTCAATGTAAGTTCAAAGAATAAACCGAATCTGCCAGTAAAAAGGGTTACAGGAATTTCTAAAACGCCATTCATCAACACTGTCTGTTAGAATGCCATAGGGATTTGCGATAGCTCGTGTGAATTCCTTTTCTGATGAGAACATGAATATGTTTTTCGACATATTGATACCGGAAATGCAGAAAATTAATGTCTATCCTAATCGGGTATATCAGTACGATGAAATAAGTATCAGTGTATGCAACAACAAAACACTTAAAAGGAGAAGCATCAGTGGTGTCATTGATATCTACAGAGTGTGGCTGCCTCATTACTGCTGTATTTTGTATGAATGCTTTTGGACATTATGCTACACATTTAATTGTATTTCCACGCAAAAACATACAAGTACATCTCATGGATAGAACTCCACCAGGGTCAATCCACGCCTGTCATATTTCAGCGTGGGTACAGGCAGATTTTTTCACACAGTGGTTCAGATATTTTATCGGAGTGGTAAAATCGATAAAATCAGACGCTCTCGTCCCTATACTTGACGGTCATTACTTCCACACTAGAAACATAAATGTCTGTGAGCTGAGAAGGGAAAATGGGGTTTCAATTGTATGCCTTCCACCCCACAGCTCTCATAAGATGCAGTCCCTAGACCTGGGATTTATGAAACCACTCAAGACTTTCTGTTGCTAGGAAATTGAGTCGTGAATAGGAAACAATTTCCTTCGCACAATTACAATACGCCAAGTGGGGAAATTAGTTGGAAATGCATATCTCCGTGCTGCAACTGTTGAAACTGTTTTGGAAGCCATGGATTTGCTGTGCACTCTGGAAATGAAGCACTTACCGAGAGCGAAGATCAACAGCCACCTGTAAATGAATCTCAAACAAGTGATGCTACGCCTACCTTAAACACGGGATATTGTGAGTGCTGCAGACGTCTGTTTCATACCATACAATTCAAATGCCATTGCTGACGACTTGGCAGGTTGTTGTGAACATAACTTACCCTCTTCGAGATCGGCCGGCCTGTGTGGCCGAGCGGTTCTAGGCGCTTCAGTCTGGAACCGCGCGACCGCTACGGTCGCAGGTTCGAATCCTGCCTAGGGCATGAATGTGTGTGACGTCCTTAGGTTAGTTAGGTTTAAGTAGTTCTAAGTTCTAGGGGACTAATGACATCAGATGTTAAGTCTCACAGTGCTCAGAGCCATTTAACCATTTGAACCATTTTTGAACCTCTTCGAGATCACAGGTTCATTCCTCAGGTTGGTTAGTGTGTGCCGCAGACTTGAGTCCTATGTCATCTACTTCTTAATGCCACTGCTCAAAGAAATTCTAGAGCAGTTTCTGCGAAGATAATAGCTTCAGCGTCACTTAAACAACAACTGGCAAGTAGTCAAATGAAGAAGATAGTCAGAGTTGATAATTTAAAAACTGTAAGGCCTACACAGACTAAAGGGTCCCAGAAGATTACGAAGAAGGTTTCCTATGCACACAAAACCTCAACTGGCCCTGATAACAAGTGGGGAAAAGAGGAAGTAACTCTCTAGATCTTCCAACTTTATCTTCTTCAGAAGATTTGAAACTTTCTTCTCTTTCAGAGGATTATGACTGGGGAAATGAAAGCGAAGATGAAGCTCATGCGGAATATGCGTATTGTGCAGGGTTTTCAAATGATCGGTCAGGTGAAGAGTGGATCCGTTGTCAAAAATGCCCGAAATGGATTCACATAAACTGTGCAGGTAATACGATAGTAAACTGCATGTGCTTGAAGTCAAATAACTGAATAATAAATATATTCAGTTGTTTTCCTTTCTTTTACTTTAGTTGACTTTTCATATAAGTGTTTTCTTTTTTTGACTGAAGAACTTAAAACAGTGCATTATCTGTTTATGAAAAGTGTGTTAAACTACTTCGAATAATACACATTTTATTGTCACATTTATAACTGAAAATTGTAAGAAAAGGTGATACCCTACAACAGGAGCTATCCCCATACTGGGAACCTTTTTGGGATTTTCTCAAATAAGCCAAAAATCCGTATTGAATTAATGGCACTGGTACCACCACAAATGTATGCTTTTAACGACTCTCATAATACTGCCGAAAACAGACCAAGATTACATGAAGAGCCTTATTTACCATCATCTCAGTTAGAAGACCTGCGTCTTTTATCTCCTCAAAACGACGATTTGTATCATAACGATAGAGATTCTCAGGCTCACAAGGCATTGTTGATTTTTACATTTTCTAAAGTTTAAAATGTTCCCAATGTGAAAAATCCAGATAGCGATTAACTGAAATTAGTTCACATACAAAGTTGAACAGCACTCCGTTGAATTTTGAGAGAGAATAAAGAATAAGTTAGTGTGCACATGACTACCTCCAAGCACTTTTTATTAGTTGTGATAAGCGATTGAAACAAACGGACTGTCTTATCTTCTTATTGTCAGTAGTGCAGTATTTTTGGTCAAAAACGAGTGTGTCCATGCCGTGCATAATGAGCGCAGTGTATCACACCAAAGGGGCAAGCACTTAATATGCATGTCACAATGAGAAAATAAGAGGATCTGCATCGTGCTGGGAACGCTGTTGTTCGAAATTAATCTCTTTAGTTAAAACTCTTGGGCCTTATACGTGATTTTTAACATTTTTTATATAACGATTCAAATTGTAAAGCGCTATTTAGCACTGACGATCATAATCTTAATGAAGCCAAAAACACAACATTTTCGGAGTGCCTGGCTTTAGTTCAGAACTACCCAGTAGTAATGTCAAGGCAATTCATGTTACGTGCAAATACCTTGATTCCGTTTCTAAGGAACGACTCTTACGGCTTAGATGGTCCTGTACATGATATCTGGTACCGGATCTAATTCCGAAACCGAGCCCTGCATATGCTCATTTGGTGTAAGCGTACCTAATTTTCCCCACAAGAGAAGGTATTAGCATCACAGGAAATGTGGTTTCCTGTTCAATTAAACAAGAAATGATTATCACGCTATGAAGTTGAAAGTGTACAAATTCATAAACATACTCGTGAAGACTGTAACAATATACTTACCAATATCGTAAGAATGGTTGTTGTCGATTTGGATTTTCAAGGGCCAGTAGTAAAATTACAGTACGCCTGGGCAGGATAAACACCAGGCGCACATATTTACCTAAATACGATAGCAAATGATTGCAAAATGATACAGCAGATGTAGTTATAGATGCAATTTCAAACGCTTAAATACGTGGAATTACAGTAAGGAATCAACTATTAGGTTTTGAAGTGGCAATTCTTTCATAAACTTTAGTCTGTACACTGGAATGTGCATACAGATTACGCCATTTTCTATTGAAATAGACTTCTCGAAAAGCTGTGTCTGTGAATAACTACAAACCATACCATATATTCAGAATGTTGCTATCCGAAAACGATGAAACGTCTTATATGAATGATATAATGCATCGGACAAATCGACCTGATAATACTGAAGATTCAATCTTGGGTGAATTCACTGTTCGATATCAAACTGTTTCGGTAACAAAATGGACAGAAGATGATGGCGATATTAATATTACTGAAAATGTTGGTAACGGACCTTCTAGGTATATTATACTAAGAGATAACATACATATGCGAATGAGAACAAGCCGGTTGTGCTCCCTGCACATTAGCTGCCTAATAACAGATGAGCTATCAATTGTATGTAATAAGAACCTAAGAATTATCCAACTGAGGTGCCAAGAATTGAAGGACAACTATAAGTTATATGATGGTAGGAATATGTCACTTTCCAGTTATGTCCAGCCGAGGGTCACACGTGTTTCCTACTAGCACCTTTGTGTTATGTAGAAAAACTTATGGCATCAATTTTTAACCAACTACTAAAAAAGCGAAAGTAATTACCTTGAAATGTATATTATTTTAATTTCGTTTGTGCCTAGCCATTCAAGAGGTTGAGGGACTTCGATAACTCTGTAGGCGCACGGCTGTAGGTGCATCCAGGGCGATGCCGTATCATCGTCAGTAGGTAGCGGTGTAGTGCTGGACTATTACGAACGAATGAGACCGTTTTAATTTTTCAATAGTGTATTAAACACCCACAACTGATAGAGCAGCGGGATACTGTTGCTTTGCTGGCTGCCTGTTCATTACATTCTAGGCGGGTGTGAAGTTTTCTGCACATACAACATAGTGCGTTGGCAAATGAAATGACTATTGTATCTTCAGTAGAGGAACTCCGAGTCTGAGATACTTCGTTCGTGGTTTTCAAGCGATTTTTGTTTATTTGACGTGCAATACTTCTCGACAGTTTGTCGGTTTTAAAGATTCGGCATGCGTTTGTCAGTGATTGCAACCAAAGTGCTCGCATATCATTGTGAGCCGGCTAGTAAAAATCAAAGACCACAATTTTACCTGTTGTTTTACTCACACATTAACCATTTTCTTCAACATAACTGTCATTAGTGTTCCGATACTGATACAATAGTGTGTAAATGAGCAAAAGTTACTAAATACAAATATTTAATTCAAATAACTCATTTTGAATTATGCAAGGGTTTTGCTAATGATAATCTTACATTGATTTCGGTCTTTAACTGAGCTAGTATTGGCCCAGCACCATGTGTTCATTTCGATAACGATGTACCTTGGTGAGCATAAATATTGTGAGGGCCTGCTCAATAATGCGTTGATCCATCTATGGAACGCAATACAGCTGAGATTCTGTGAGACATGGCTTCGGTAACTATTTGATACGTTTACGGAGGCACAGCTTCTGGAAATTACGGGACGGTAGTTTGTGGACGGAGAGCTAGTATCTGATAATGTCCCACATTTCTCCCATCGGATTACAATTAGGCGAATTTGGTAGCCAAGATATCATCGGGAGTTCCATATCATGCTCCTCAAACCGCTTTCGTACGATTCTAGCCTTGCGACAAGGACAGTGAGTTATTACATGTCATATGGGTGCTTAAATTCAAAGACAAGAGCATACATACTGTTATACGAATCAGTTTATACAGATGACAATTCGTTCTAGGAGTACATGTGAAATTACTTTTTACCAGCTTGTGGTGCATTCGAATCTACAACATGGAGGGACCTTTCTGAATTTAGGGTTAGCATTCCTTCCACCAATCCCTTCAGTTCTGATAATATAATATTATATTGGAAACACTTCCTGTTGTTTATTTTGCAGAACGTCGGGAAGTGTTTCCTATTTAATTCTATAATCATGTTCTACCTAGCAACGAAGAAAAATTCAATTAATTTGTTAATAAGATAAATTTAAGTATAATTTAATGGAGTACTCAGAAAATTAAGTGGTTGATAATGGAGAAAACTATTGATGTGTTAGGAAATCAAGAAGTAGAAAAGTGGTCTTCAGTTCATACTAAACCGGTAGTGACAGGATACTGACTCACTCACCAGTTTTGATGTACCTTTTGTCAAACGTATTCAGAATCGCCGTCGGATAGTTATACTGTATACTAACGATCGACAAAAATAATGGATTATAAATTATGACTCAAGCAGCTCAAGCTCGGAGCTACTTTGATAATGAAGCACTAGTATTAGCAGTATCTGCCGATGTACTGCCTGCAACGTGACAAGCAGGCATCCCGCAATGCGTACGTGTCCCGCGGCTCTATCAGGGGTATGCGCTTGATATACTAGCGGAAGCTTTAAAAAAATGATGTTTTGTTTTTTCTGACCCATTACTAGCTCGGAACGGACTTACGATGATGCACTACCACGACATAAGCACCCTCTATTAGTCACATCAAGAATCATTAAAATCGGTCGATTAGCTTTGCATGTAAAAATACAAAAAGTGTACATTACGAATTGATAATCTCCTCCTCCTGAAAGTCGGATAAAATTTGTCCTTGACGAAAACCATCATGCTGCTGAAAGTCATCATACAGAAAATGACCAGTTCAGCCTTTCAAGTAACGTTGGGATAGAAAAATTGTTTGAATATGTAGACTTGACCACTGGAAAAGTCCTATCAGTGGTGTTCTCATAAATTATTCAGCAACCATATAGTATTGTGTATTGTACGTTCTTTCTATTTCAATGTAAACACACTTTGCATAGGTCTTCCGTATGCAGAGGACCCGTTGTGTACCGGTCTCCAGCAGTGTCAGGTTATCCGCATTTTAATTATACAGATACATGTAGCGACTAAACGGCTCCTTGATTTTTCAGAACCAACGTTAGTCGTTTAGCCACTATGCGCGTCAAGAGCTTGCTTACGCAGCTGGTAGGCAAGACACTTTGAAACATAACTGGACAAGTACCGCACATTACTGGTTGAAGGTGGTGGACGCCTCCCTCAAAATAATTAACAAACTCTTCTCTGCTAATTTGATTAAGATATTTAAACAAGGGGAGGATTTCCTTAGACTGCCCCATAAGCTGTTGCAACATTTAACACTGAATTTCGTTACAATAAGGTACAAAAGTCATGGGATAACTCCTAATATCGTGGTAATATCGTGTCGGGCCTGCTTTAGCCCGGCGTAGAGAAGCAACTCGACGTGGCTACGATTCAACAAGTCGTTGGAAGTACCCTGCAGAGATACAGGGCCATGCTGCCTCTGTAGCCGTACATAATTGCGAAAGTTTTGCCAGTGTAGGGTTTTCTGCACAAACTTATCTCTAGATTGTTTCCCATAAATGTTCGATGGGATAGATATCGGGCGATCTGGGTGGCCCAATCATTCGCTCGAATTGTTCAGAATGTTCTCCAAACCAGTCGTGAACAAATACGGCCTGGTGACATGGCGCATTGTCATCCACAAAAATGAAGCCTGTGAATGGCTGCAAACGGTCTACATGCCGAACGTAACTATTTCCAGACAATGATCGCTTCAGTTTGACCAGAGGACCCAGTCCATTCCAAGTAAACACAGCCCATATCATTATGGAGCCATTGCCAGCTTGCCTTGTGCCTTGCTGAAAACTTGTTTTCATGACTTCGCGGGGTCTGCGCCACACTCTAAACCTACCGTCGGCTCTTACCAACTGAAATCGGGCTTCATCTGACCAGCTCACGGTCTTCGTCGGTCCAACCGATAAGGGCGCAAGCGCAGGAGAAGCGCTGCAGCCGAAGTCGTGCTCTCAGCAAAGGCACTCGCTTCGATCGTCTATTTCCATAGCCCATTAACGCCAAATTTCGGCGCCCTGTCCTAACAGATACGTTTGTCGTACGTCCCACATTGATTTCTGATATTATTTCACACGGTGTTGCTTGTCTGTTTGCACTGACAATTCTATGCAAACGCAGCTTCTCTCGGTCGTCAAGTGAAGGCAGTCGGCCTCTGCGTTGTCCGTGGTGAGAGTTAATGCTTGAAATTTGGTATTCTCGGCAAACTCTTGACGCTGTGGAGCTCGGAATATAGAATTCCTTAATTATTTCCGAAATGGAATGTCCCATGCGTCCAGCTCAAACTACGAGGGTTGCTCAGAAAGTAAAGCAACACATTTTTTTCTTCAACAATTCTTTATTGAATACAAGGAGAGTTACACGTCGAAAGAATGGTGTTTTATGTATACACCCTATTTTCCACGTAATCTCCATCCCGTTCTGCGACCTTCCTCCAGTGCGAAACAAGGGCGTGTATGCCGCGTCGGTACCAATCCCTGTCTTGGTGGCGGAGCCAGTACTTCAGTGTGTCAGTAACCTCCTCATCATTCTGAAAGTGTCTTCCACGAATGGTATCTTTCAACGGCGAGCGACAACATCAGCTCGCTGCAACATGGCAGGTGTGACAGCTGTGGATGGTCTCCCCGACCGTTGCAAATAGTGGAGCTCCACCGAACCGTCTACTGGTAACCTCACTTTTCATGCCCAGCGACTAACTGTACTTCTGTCGACAAAAGATGCTCCATAGACTTTTCAGAAACGTTTGTGAATATTACCCACAGTTTCTTTCTCTGCAGTGGGAAATTCAATGACGGCACGTTGCTTTTAACGTACATCTCATACAGACGCCGTGTTGAAACTGTCCTGCAGCTACGCTATACATCAGAAGTGACGCAATCTTGGCGCACTCACTCAGGAGACTTCAAATAATACACACGTAACGTTTCGCATTCGTAGCATTGTATTCGGCCGAGATTGCTTTCTGGGCAGCTCTCGTACAATTTCGCGTTCAAAGTATGTTAAATTCCATCGTGCGGCCATAAACATGTCGGAAAACTTATCACTTTTTTTTATTTTTGTTTTTTAAGTGTCTTCGAAGTTCTACCAAGTGTGTTGGCTGGACTTGTGAGGGAATGATGAACAAGGAACATAGCCTTTATTTACGCTTGAACAGGGACATTGGCTCTTGGTCCTTTGGCCCTGTTGAGATGGGGGCGCTTAAGATGGGAAGTTATTGGGGGCCTCTATAGCTGCGCGAGGCACCTTAACTCTACGCCATATTGCGGGGACGATGGAACCTGTATGGTCCAAATGGCGTGTTGTAAGTCGAGGTGCATCTACTTTTTCAATAAAATTATGAGTGGAGGTGATAATGATATTTCTGACACTGGCCATGTTGAGATCTCGATGAAGATCTGTAATCCGTACACACCCAGGATGTAGGCACCTGTTTTTGTTCACCTGAAATGGTCTGCAGCTGTAGTCACATGTCGTTCACAAGGTTGAATAGCCATACAGTAGCGCTGGAAGAATTTTGGCCTTGTAAAGTCTGATTTTTGTTCTTGCACGAAGGGTGGTGCTTCCCAGTATTGGATATAGTTGATAAAGCAGGTGGAAAAGTTGTGCAGTGTGAGTCTGTCACGTAGATCTGGACATTGCCGCGTGAACAGAATGATCATCGCCATCTCTGCGTGAAGGCGGATGTGATTGGTGGTAGTCCATTGTTTGGTGAGATGTAGTGTTTAGAGACGTCCAATGTCTGCAGTTACGTGGCTGCTGTTGGTCAGTAGCGCAGTGTCATCTGCGAACTGTGTAAGAATCACCTGAGGTAACGCTGGCATCTAATTAAAGTATGTGATAAATAGAACAGGATAGAGGACCGACCCTTGACGGATTCAAGATGTGAATTGCTTAACGCTGGACCGTTGACAGTCGATCTTCATTGCAATCTGTCGGTCTTGAAAGAGGCTGTCCAGTGATTCGAGGCAATAATCTGCGATGGTGTGAAGATCTCGATGCTTAGTCAGGCGTTTCGCTGCCCACATATTATCGGAAGCTTTCTTCACATCGAGGAAGACTGCCAAGTTGTAGTTGGAATGGTTCATGTTATATGCGATGAATTCAGATACTCAGATGAGATGGATCTCTGCTGACAGCGATGACTGGAAAACGAACTAGTCGGGGCGAATTATGTCCTAGTCAAAGATGCACTGTCGTAGGCGGCAAAGAATTATCCTTTCAGATAATTTAGACATTGTCGTTAAAAGACTGGTGACTCTGTGGTTAGTTGCCTGGGCCAGATCCTTGCCACATTTAGGTGTGTGCTCGATGCATGCCATCTTCCAGGGGGTCGAAAACTAAGTCAACTTCATGCACCTATCTAATTTCTACATGAGAAGGACCAGCGGCTTTCGTGGGAAGTTCCGCAGTCGGATGTTAGTGGTTCCGTCTGGACCAGGGGCAGAGTGGCTGCCAAAGTGGTTGATGAGTTGTCTAAATTCTCCTGGAGTTTTTCGGAGTGGTCGGCTTCGCGGGCCTCCGTTTCAGAGTCCATGGAGACTGCGATTTATTTCGGCCCCGTCTTCATCATCTTCGAAGTCTGGCAGCAAATTTTGAGCTTCATAGGCTGTAGCAAAGAGTTCAAATGGCTCTGAGCACTATGGGACTTAACAGCTATGGTCATCAGTCCCCTAGAACTTAGAACTACTTAAACCTAACTAACCTAAGGACAGCACACAACACCCAGCCATCGCGAGGCAGAGAAAATCCCCGACCCCGCCGGGAATCGAACCCGGGACCCCGGGCGTGGGAAGCGAGAACGCTACCGCACGACCACGAATGCGGGCAGCAAAGAGTTCGTTTGGTCCTTTAACCGCTTGCTTCAGCGGACGCGACTTTCGGAAAATCCGTACAAAACTTCATTCATTCCTGGATTGCAGGATGAACGACTGCTTCCTGTCCTCCCACATTTTGGTTTGGTGGTCGACAGCACGGCGGTGGAGTTCCAGAGAAAGACGTTTGAGTTCCCAGTGGTGAGGGTTGCGGAAACACTGCCATCTTCGATGGAGACCTTTTTTTAACGACCTTCAAGTCTTGCAGCAGTGGGGAGAAGTTTTCATGGTACTACAGTTGCGATAATGGTCGTTTGCCTGTACGCTCCTTTGATTTTGGCAGTTAAGGATATAACAGCTACATCGATGCTCGCCTTGGTGGAGACATCAATGGTCGGGTGAACGTTGTTGTGGAGGCATTTGGTATACTGGTCCCAGTTGGTTTGGGTGGAAGTGAGGCAGATGACTTAGAGCCGCAGTCATAATTTCGATGATTGCGTAGTGGTCCGAAGTGATATAAGTAACCGTTTGAAGGCAGCGGTCGAGATGAAGATTCACCACTATAGATAAAGCCAGGACATCACAGCTGCGGTTTGGTTCGATGAAATGTGAGTAGCTTCCTCTGCTCCGAAAGTGGTCACCACGAGCCGTGTTTCTAGGTCGTGTTGATGGTTCCCACATGGACTGTTGTTCCCGGATTGCCAAGCATAGTGCTTGGCATTCAGGTCTCCACAGAGGAAGATCTTGCCCACATGGTTAAAGATAGCTTCAAGATCGTCGTCTTCGAAATGGCGCTATGGGCTTAAGTAGGCTCCATCGGCATGATGACTCTGTGTGACGTGGAAAGGTGACTGCAGTGGTCTCGAGAGGGGACAGCTGTTGGGACGATCAGTGCGTGCGTAATGGAACTGAAGACGAAGATGGCCATTCCTCCAACTCTACCATTAGTTTGGTCCATTCTACAACCTGTCGAATTCCCGAGCATAAAGCGTTGTGTGGGACAAAGGTGGGTCTCCGTGAGGAACGGAATATTTATCCTAAAGCGAGCAAGGAAGTGTTCCAGTTCGAGTTTCTTGTTGTAGACACTGTTAGTGTTCAAGACACAGAATAAGAGGCCTGCCTTCCTTGTGCACCTAACGTCCATTGTTAGATGCAAATAGTTTAATTGCTCCGTCGAAAAGGGCTACTGGTTTGGAGAAAAGGTCTGGTAAGTTACGGAGTTTTTGGAGGGTGTCCTTGATGACAGTGAGAATGTTGCCACCCCCCGAAAGGACCATACTTTCTGTAAATACATTCGACAGAAGCATAATAAAGCTTAAACTGTATTTCTGGAAATGCAGACACATTGATCTACCATGTGGTAGAAATGTGCTGTGACCTCACTGCTGTTCCACTGCAGTGCATAAGGTTTCCTCTTTCTTTCCCCATGTCAGTTCCTTTGAGATGGGGAGTTTGCAGTCGATGGGTTTAAATGAGGTTCTTGGTGGTTAGACATCGATGTGCATGCAGTCGTATGAATGGTCGTTCTGTGATCAATTACATAAAACAAATGTCTCATGTCGTGACGGTTTTGTGGGTGACGTTTTTTTTTTCCCCCCGTTGTTTATGATTCTGTTTTGTTTCAGGCTTCCATGTCGTTTTTCCGTGAAAGCTTCCTACTTCATTTTCTTTAACTAAGCTGAGTACGCAACTGTTATGCTCCATCTTTTATATAAAATTTTGACTCATGAGAGAAAAATAACGCGATCTCACTAGTATTTGACCGACGTACTTAGATGTAGCAAAGACTTCTATAGCAAAGCTGGTAATTTAAGGGGAAGTTGAACATGTACTCAAGTGAATGCAACGTTACAATCAGCACGGTCTAATTTTCTGATATTATCTGCAAGCATATTTTTCCTCTTTATTATGAAAAATGTACGTACAATGAAGATATAAAGCCTCACTTCGTATAATCTAACAAATATCCGCAATGAAAGTGAAGCACAATGATCACTCCGGACATATTAAGAATCTACAGGAGTACTCGAAGATCTAAGCAACACCAACATACCTTACATTACCTGCAAAATGCAAGGAAAGAATTTGAAAATACGACTGCCGATGACAGATTATCTGAAAAAGAAATCCACTGAAACTGCAATGTGAGTAGTGAATTGCGCTCACATCAGCTACCGATTTAAGTAATAATATATGAGCGCATGGGCACAGCAAGGGGAAAATGTGTAACTTTTTAGTAATGACTATGGGATAAAAATAATTGATTATCACTCAGTGAACAAGTGCGAAATTGGATTAGTAAGGGTACATTGATCCTCAAACGAAACTCGTGGAGATCAGTTCAACTAAGCATTTGAATTAGTACAAGAAAGGAACCCTATATATCTTTAAATTCTGACAGTACTAAGTAAATGGGATAGCACGAGCTGCATCTACCGTTGAAAAATAAATTACCGATCTTGATCCTGGAAGACGGAACAAAGCCCCTGCTTTCAACAACGAATTTAATTTTGGTCACAGTGACGGTCCACCTATAAAGCTGAAAAGTCTCCGAATGAAATATTACGTCAATGCATGCATTCAAGCCACGATCGCACCACAGACTCCTGTAGATTGCAGCATATAAAATGACAATCAAAATGAAACATCAGACAAAGCCATCGAAATAGTGCTCGTGACATATCTAGTCACAACGCCCCCGGAAATATAAGTGCTTTGTCTCGCAGTCTATTCGAGTACGCTGCTCAAACTCTGCCCGACTGTCACTGGATTGGTCATATAGTTACTCATCCAAATTATAGCACATCGTTGTACCTTCGCTGTGCGGCCAAAGACTGCGTCATACGTAACAGACGAAACCCGTGCATACTATAACCTGAACCATTCATTTGCTCCTGTTTTTCTGTCTGCCGTGAAGTTGCATTGTTCTTAACAACAATACACTTTACAACCACTTTTGTTCCTGTTCTAGATGTACTAGTATTTTAATGAATGACCCAGATTTTTACCGTTCATTGCATTACATGGTGGAGTTGCACACACTGTTAGGGTTTATAGTATAGTGTATATATAAGTCACAGCATTCAGGAGGATGAAATTTTCTGATATATAACCAGATAATTCAGGTACACTAAATGAGGGAGCAAAACCTGCTGTCTTTTCAAGTTCACCACTCACTCTTTCTGTAATATTTGGTACTCCAATGAAACTTTTGTGTTTCCACCCCTGTTACATTATGCCCCTGTAGATGACTACTTCCTTGCCATAAAATTGGGGTTGTGTGTTGCTCTGTAATTATAGCACTCTCTCGTAGCGATTTGGAATTTAATAGCTTGTTGATTGGAGCACGGCGAGGAGTGTAACATTTTTTAGTCCATTATAGATTTTAGTGTGTCTTTATTTATGTATGAGGACCAGTCAAATTACAACCGAACACCCGTTACAACACGACCATGGAATGATTCCCCGCTGACGGATTCACAGCCGCACCCACTCTTGGACTTCCTTGTACAACTGAAATCGACGTCCACGCATGTCTTTCTTGAGGCCGCCAAAGATGTGTAAATCACACGGTGGTGGAACGGTGCTGTACGGAGGATGGTGCAGTGTTTACTGACCAAATCACTGATGTGTAGCCTTCGTCCAGTTAACTGGTAGTGTGAGTGCGCACGTTATCGTGCAACAGGACGATTATGTCCGACAGCATTCCGACAGCCCGAGAGCAAACCGCAAAGCCAACAGTGGAAACATCTCACGTCTTCCCTATCAAAGAAACCCAACGCAGTTCAAGCAAGTTCCGATAAGGTCATGATGACACCCTCCTTCGATTTCTGGGGCCCTCTGCTCGTCGAGTTCCTCGAGCGAAGAACAACGATTAATTCGCAGCACTATGAAGATACTTGGAAAAATCAGCGTCACGCCATGAAGTCAAAACGCCCAGGAATGCTGTCAGACGGTATCGTATTGTTGCACGATAACACCCGTCCCCATACCGCCAATTGGATGAAGGCTACGCTTCAGTGATTTGGTTGGGAGACACTGAAGTATCCTCCATAAATTCCGGATACTTCAGCATGTGATTCTTTAAATCTTTGTCGACCTGAAGAACTATGTGCTATAATTTGGATGAGTAACTATCTGACCAATCCAGTGTCGGTCGAGCAGAGAAAGTGCAAGAGTGGATGCGGTTGTGGATCCATCAGCGACCGACCGCGTTCTACGAAAGAAGAATTGATCGTCTTGTCTCCCAGTGGGATAAATATCTTAAGCGTTTTGGGTTCCTTTCGAATTGTACCCTTCCACTGTCCCGTTGTGGCGGGTGTTCGGTTTTCATTTGATTGTTCGATAGAGAAAGGCGGTAACTTTTCTAAAATTCTTTCATCTCTCTCAGTAACAATAATTGCATTGTTTACAGCTGGACGTGGCATTCTACAAGCGTTATATACGTTACTCTTTGAAAACTTCTCTGGTGAAACCATTGTAAGGGATCCATTATTGACAAACTGCCCTCCCAACCCCCTGGGATTGTTCGAATTTTGTGTAAGCTATTTGGACGTCCAACTAACTGCTACGGAGTGAGGGGGCCACCCATACTTTCTGGATAAGACTTACACAACTGTGGTTCGGGAGGTATCCCCGCTACGACTGAATCGCCCCAATAGTCATCCATCTTGAGGTTGCGTGATCTTTTGCAGATATTAGCTTTGTTAAATTCTGGCAATGCGGGAGGCTGAACCAAGACCACCGTCAGGTACGGCACGCTACGTTCAGCCGCTACAGATACCGGGAAGTTTCCTTCGAAAGACTGCAGCAGGTTTCCTTTTCTACCCTCCCAAATTCAAGCTTCTTCTCCATCACTAATGCCAATGTCATCGATGAGACGTTAAACCCTAATATGGCAGCATTCTTTCGTAACCAATGCAAATACAAAATTTCACATCATAAACTGCACACTCATCATTCTCACCCAGTCCTTTATGAGCAATACGTAGGTCTTCAAATAATTTACATTTGAGTTTACGCTTACGATTGTCCATGACAATCATAGGGAATATTACAGTTCCATTTATCAAAGTTATATCTACCATACCTACAAGTACTGAAACTAATTACGTATTAAGCAGGAACAAATGACTTTATTCACCCAAACAATGATACTGCAGCGGTGACTGAACACCGAACACAGAACACCACACACACTTGTTGAAACCGCAACACCTACGAATCTCTGATGGAAATGTCGTGTGGCTAGGGCCTCCCGTCGGGTAGACCATTCGCCTGGTGCAGGTCTTTCGATTTGACGCCACTTCGGCGACCTGCTCGTCGATGGGGATGAAATGATAATGATTAGGACAACACAACACCCAGTCCCTGAGCGGAGAAAATCTCCGACCCAGCCGGGAATCGAACCCGGGCCCTTAGGATTGACAGTCTGTCACGCTGACCACTCAGCTACCGGGGCTGACGAATCTCTGATAAAACCAGTATTATATGTTGAACTCGTGGCTTGATACAGTTAAACGTTCCGAGAGGACGAAGAATTATTTCAATGTTCCTCAGATTCTCTCAATAAATATAATAAGCCAAAGAAATTGCTTCCATTGTTATTGAAGCAAATATTCTATTAGTTTATGCGATTAGTTTAAAATTAAAGAAGAGCAAAGTGCACCACAGAAGATGAAGGCGTGTGACATTTCTCTGTCCCGCTGAGTGTTTGGAGACTCCAGAAAATTGTGTTAAAAGTAGGGACTTTCGCAAATAATTTCGTTGTGGAAGGGAATCCTAGTCACAGTTAACTAACAGCGCCTATACCAGTGGTCGGCGATCACTGTCAACAGACATACGTGAAGATATTCTCACTGGTACCGATCAGTTATTTTAATGAAAAAAATTAAAAACGCTGTTTTACTTTGTCGAATAAAGCAAGTTAGCTACTTCGCCAAATAAACGTCTTCTTTTTGTATGTAGTGGACTTCCGCCTTCGACAGTCGTTTACCTGCTAGAAACGTAACCCGTACCTTTATTAAAAATGAGGTAGCATTGATCTTTTCCCAAGCGGAGAGGGCAGGTAGGAGGAAAATAAAAAGAATAGTCCTTGTCTGTGTCTGAGCTCGTCGCGGATGCACGTGGCATCCTAAGGCAGGCCACGCTTTTAGCTGTTTTGCGTGTAGTCAGCGCATTTGCCACAACGACAACTTACATGTTCTAAACTTGGAACGATATTTATTCCATATAATACTGTGGTAGTCATGTTTCCTCAGCTGTGCAAATCTCTTAATTTATGAGAGACATCGAAAAAGTTGTCGGTCGTTAGTTGTGGCACGAATGCACTGTGATCTAGGGAAAGTACGACCCTTTAAATGGCACATTAAGTAGTTTGGAACATAGTTTTAATTAGTTTTTGTAGTGATTACGTCAACAACCAAGATTTTCGTGAAAAATGGTTAAACTTTAATTACAGCTCGTGATAAAGCACTTCGTTTCTAGGAGTTTACCCCGAATGAATTCAAGGGAACAGACAGATTTCCTTCATAAAGAATACTTCTCTTTCGTTACCAACAGTAGAGACGTGGCAGGTGAATTTTTGCTTGGTCGCAGAAGACTTTAAAAAAGTTGTTCGACAGACGATATTACGACAAAAAATCATAATGCCGTGCTGAGTGAAGTTTTCGCAAGTCGGCACTTCTACTCACGAAGGTTGCGTTTGTTAACGACCGACTAAAAACCTATAAACGAAAGTGTATGATGAAAGTAAAAACTAACCGCATTCAATGAAAATTATCGAGAGAGGTTGCGCAATGGACTGGCATTCTGGAGGACGATGGTTAAAATCCGCGTACGGACATGCTAATTTACTTTTTCCATGATTTTTCTATATCGGAAAATTCCGGAATTGTCCCTTTGAAAGGGAACGGCCGATTTCCTTTCCCATCCATCCGTCCTCTGAGCTTGTACTCCCTCTCTAATCACTTCGTTGTCGACGAGACGTTAATCACTAATCTTACATCCTTTTTCAGAGAAAAGTAGAGGTCACTGTTTCCAGACCTTTCCACTATGTGGTTATCAGTGTATATTCAGAAAGGCAAAACTGTTGTTGCGGACTATGAGGCTCTACTACTGCTTGAATTTAAGACTGTTGATCAGTGTAAACTCCGCGAAAAAGTTCCATTATGATAACTTCCCTCAACACATATGTCATATCATTAATGCGAAACGTCATAACCGTTACTTTAAAGAGCTTCCACGTACACCATACTCCGATTTTGCTCCCATTGTTCCTTACCCTTTATGAAAAGAAACTGCAGAATATATCATCTAATCTAACAGGAGCTGTGGAGTCCATCAGATTCATCAGCAGTTTTCGTTTATGCACACTTTTAGTTCACACGTACTTCTGCGATTGTATTAGTGTATTTTGGTGTCTTAACTAGTGCATAATAACTCATTATAACATTTTGCGTAATATTTTATTGCGTTTGTATTGTGTGACCTGACTTTTGAGTTTAATAAAAACAAGAACTTGTGTAGCAGCAGTAAGTAAATTGAATCCAACGACTGAGGGTTAGTCTTGCATTCTTTTTGGTACAGACGAACATTGATTAAAGCTTGACAAAGACTGTGCCTGTCCTGAACGGATGCAGGGGGAATCGGCTAATGTTCGTAAAAAGATGGTATCTGTGTTGGCCGTGTTCGACAAGCTTCAGGTTGCTGCCCTGGGCGGCGGTGGTGTTGGAGCTCCTGAAACGAATGCTTTGGTACCTCTGCATCCCTGATGTCACAGTACCTTCCGATTCTCCTGCTCTGGCAGGTCGATATTTAGCTGTCTGTGAATGGTGAACAGTGGCGAGATCGCAAATGTGTGTGTCGAACACGAAAGTGGGCGTTGGGCGTAGGTCTCTCCCTTTACGTCTCAAAAACTGGAATGAGGTTATTGCCCACTACTTAAGGTACATCTGAGCCAGCAAGGGACGCCTCGTGTGTTGGAACCGGGGCCAATCTTACTGAAAGGTCAGAATAAGCGCAGGGGCTGTGACTGGTACCACTGGGATGAAGCCTCTTGTGGAAACAGTGAATAGTCCAAGAAGGAAGGTCTGTGTCCACGCTGTTTGCTTGTTGGTAGGTCACGTCCGAGATATGTAGAAGGTTCTTCCGACAGCGATAGAGCGCGCTGGATGCAGCCGACTGCAAATCGTGTCTTATGTCGATATGAATGGCGTCTGCCATCAGGGGTTAGAACCCATCCTCGGTTCCTACAGGCTGATGGATACTTTGACCGCGGTCCTGTTGTTTGGAGAGAAAAGAAGATTAGTGTTTAACGTCCCGCCGACAACGAGGTCATTAGAGACGGAGCTCAAGCTCGGATTAAAAAAGGAAACCGGCCGTGCCCTTTCAAAGAACCATCCCGGCATTTGCCTGAAGTGAGTTAGGGAAGTCACTGAAAATCGAAATCGGTATGGTCGGAGGTGGGTTTGAACTATCGTCCTGCCGACTGCGAGTCCAGTGCACTAACCACTGCGCCACCTCTCTCGGTGTTGTTTGGAGAGCAAGGCTTAAATCAGAGGCACAGAAGATTCTGTGCCATGCTTCGTTGCAGATATTTCTTCCTCTGCTATCATGTGAAGAACTGACGTAGGTCAGGCGTGTTCTACACTCAGGAAACGGCTACTAGGATAGGGAAGTAGGTGTGGCGTGTACAAGGGGGTTTTTTGGGGGTAGAAAAATCCGTCCACAGCTGCGATAAGGTACGTTCTGATTTAAGGTTGGGAAACACACTGTGACCATTAATGTTACAGAACAACATTCGTCAAGGCAGCTCGGAGAAAAACAATGTTAATATTTGTAGTATTTGTTAACTGCTGGAACGTCTAAGGTAACTTCAAGAACTAGTCTCAGTTCTAAACCGTATCAGTAGCCACATAGTACTAGGGACAGGAAGCTATCTGATAACACATGAAATTCCAACTTTCGATTGGAATGTATACTTCGCAAAGATCCACTGCTCTGCAAAACTTACAGATGTCACAGATAAAGTAACACGGCGTATGAACAATTCGGTGGAACCAAAAAAAATTGCTGCAGCATTTTGGCAGAGGTCTCTCACTCGTGCTCAAAAACCTGGACGTCACGTGCCGTGAGGTCAGTGGGACTACGGTGTCAAATGGGGCTGGCCCAGCAGCACGAGGCATTTGAAGGAACAGAAGAGTCAGTATTTGTCAGTCAGCGAGCAGTCACGGTGCGCTGTGGTAGTGTTCTTATTTACAACATGATCCGGAGACAACATTTCGATTATTTCACACTGAGAAAAACCATAGAGAAACTAGAAGAAGGACGAAGTACGACGAGTGTAGCCATGGAGTTTTCTATTGATCACAGCATTGTTTCATGTGCATCGGGAGCGTTATGAACCACAGGCTCTGCTGCCTCAAGGAGATGAAGTGGTCGACTAAGACCAAGCACAGTATTAGGTCACCAATACATTGTGCAACATACAAGAAAGGACCCACGTGAAATAGCGGGTACAGTTGCAACCACATTTAACAGTATTCCACGGCATATAGTTCCGTAGCGAAACGGCGACTTGATGTGGGTCTCTCTTTGTCCGACGATCAGTAGGTAGCGTTCCGTTGAAACCTGCTCATCGATGGCACCGTTTGCGTTGGTGCCAAGACCATAGGGACTGTACCAGCATGGAGTGGGGTCGAGTGCTCTTCTCGGTTCAAATGGCTCTGAGCACCATGGGACTCAACATCTCGGCCACACCGGCCGGCTGCTCTTCTCGGGTTAGAACAGATTTAGTATGAATATTGATTCTGGTCGTACCCTCATAATTCGAGAGGTGGAAACACGTAATGCACCCAGAAGCATGATTGTTTTGGTGGTCCAATGTTATTGTGACACTGTTCTCCTTACCTATATACGTTTTTTTCGGGAACGCATTCAGCACTGACTTATTTTTATGGATGAAAATACGCAACCGCAACGAACAGCACAGATAGAGGAGACTTGGGAAGATACGATGTTGGGCCAGAATTAAACCCAATCGAGCACTTGTGGGATCCGTTGGGGAGACGTACTGCAGCACGTCCACATGCAGCAACAACCACCCAGCGGTTGTCAGTCGCTCTATTGGAGGTATGGAACACCCTACCACAAGACCTCCTTACCGACCTTGTTGCCATAATGGGTGCACGTTGCCGGGCATGCATTGCCGTTCGTATTGATTCATGTCCCACCTTTCACCGTGTCTAGGGGACGATCATAAATAGCGGTGACTTCAGTGCAATTATTGTCTTTGAATGAAAATGCTATCTCTATTTATCTCACTGCGTATTTCCTTCAGTTACCGTCTTATACTATACTGTACTGTACTATAGCAGTTCTTTCTAAGTGTGGTCCAAGTTTCATCGAGCTATGTTACTTGCCAGTGACATATCAGTCCTCAACTTTTGCACATCATTGGAGACTGGACGCAAGTCGTGGAGCCCTGTTTGTAACCGTGAAAAATACGGGGAGATCAGCAGAATATCGATGTTTGGTGCAGTGACTGGAAATTGCCCTCAACATAAACAACTACAACGTATTGTACGTAAATAGGAAGGCAGACCCATTGATGTACGAATACACGATTGGAGAACAATCATTGCTGTCTGATTACACGATTTCAGAACAACGACTGAAAGCAGTCACATATACAGGGTGATCAATTCTTAGCGTAACCGCCTGTCGGAGATATTTTTGTCCCGCCAGCAGCCAGTCAGAGGTCGCGCTGTCGGGGAGTATATTACCTCTCCGTTGCGAGGCCTTTGTGTAGAATTATTGCGCAAGTAGTACGTGTTTGTTAGGCAACGCAATACAGTGTGATGAATGAAAGCGTTTCAAGTGAAACGGAGAAAAATAAGTATTCTATTTGTCAAAGAGTATTTATGTATAATTCATACTGCGTACAGAATTAGCACGTGCCATAAGGAGATTGTTTCAAGAAGAATTTCCTGCTGTTCAAGTCCAAATGGGAGTACAATTTATCGATTTGTAAACAACTTTCGTGAAACGGGAAGTGTTCTCGATAGAAAACACAGATAACCACGTACACTATTCAGAGAAGAAACTCTGGATAATAGTGGGCATATTCTGGAAAGGTCTTGTACAAAACCAGTTCGACGTACTTCTCAGCAAATGGGAATTTCCTATGGCTCTGTTCAAACGACTACAAAGTTACTGAGGTTACAGCCCTACAAAATAACTGCAGTGCAAGAACTTAAACCGGGTGACCTTGCTATAAGATCTCGGTTTTGTGAATGAATTTTGAATAGGATGCATGAGAGAGAAATTGGCCCTCACCTAACTTTTTTTTCGGACGAATCATGGTTCTACTTAAGTGGACACGTTAATTCACAAAATAATCGTTACTGGAGGTCTAGAAAGTCTAACGTAATACATAAGGCAAACCGACATGATCAAAAAACAGGAGTGTAACAGAATAACGGGTCCTATTGTTTTCAGGAAACAATTAACAGCATGGAATATGTGGAAAACATTTTGTGGGTAGCACTTACAGCTAACTCCCCATTTCAGGAAATTCATGACATATTTCAAGATATACTTATCGCTAACAACATATCGCCACCTCGTTGCCCTGATTTAACTCTCTGCGATTTTTATGTCTCGGAGGGGGGGGGGCGGAGGGGGGGCATTAAAAAAGAAAGTGTACAAATCAAATCCATATAATTTAGGTTTACATGGACATAAAACTAACATTTGTCAAGAAATACGTGCTATTTCGCAAAGGGAACTGCTGGACGTAACGAGAAATTTCCTAAGCAGGTGTCAGAAATTCTTCAACAACGAAGGGAGACAGTTCCAGCATCTACTGATATACGTCAGTAATTTACTTTCCTTTTTAAGTCTTTATGTTACGCGTGTTAGAAATAACTTACGCAACAAACCATACTGTATTTACTGCTGGCCTCCTGTCACTCGCGCCGCGCACTCAACCACGCCGCCTGCCGCACGTTGCGAAAGCGGTTGCGTTAACGATTGATCACCCTGTGTAAGATATTTATGAGCTGCATACGAAGCAATTTAAAGTGGAACGACTGCATTAAACTAATTACAGGTAAGACAGCTTCCAAACTGTGATTCATCGGAATAATCGTCTGGAAGTTTAGTCCAACCACAAACGAGGTAACTTACGAAACTCTTGTTCGACTAATAATGGAATATTGCTCGTCAGTCGGGGATCCGTAACAGATAGGACTGATAGAAGGAAAATAGAAAATCGTAGACGAGAAGCGCATTTGGTTAGAGGTTCATTAAGTGAGCGTGAAAGGTCAGGGAGATGTTCAGCCAACTACAGTGGCAAACGCTGCAAGAAAGGCGTTCTGCTTCACGGAGTGGTTTACTTTTAAAGTTGTGATGGCGTACATTCCGAAAAGTTTCTGCCAATAAATTGCTTCCCCCTAAGTATATCTAGCGAAAAGACCATGAAGGTAAAATCAGAGAGCTACGAGCTCACATGGAGGTTTGTCAACAACATTTCTTTCCGCGAACCTTTCGCGACTTGAACGTGGAAGGGGGTGAGTGACAGTGGTACAGTAAGGCCCCTGCGCCTCTTGTGAAGTATAGACGTAGATAACATGTTGTTGACGCTACGATGGACGTTTATATGGCACAGTTCTACAAATCTTACGTTACGGATGACACTTAAAAGGTAAACCATACACTTTGAATTGCAAGCTCTCATGATTAAAGAATATGTTTCAATCATAAGTTTTTCCTGAGAGGCTAAGATCATATAGTATATCAGTCGTAGTTGACGCTTGTTGCACTTAAATCATGTAGTCTGGGCATCAAGTGGACTACAGTATCTGCACCCCTTCCCTCCTATCCACCCTCCCCTTCGACATCCCATCTTCCAAATTCTTCGAGAAGTATCTCTGTTCATCTCATGCAGAATAAATCTTGGACAGGTAGGTGAGCCGTGGTAAAAATCGCTGTTTTGAAGAGCGCGACGCAGCGCGTAGTGTGAAGTAGTCGCCCTCCGTTTCTGGCGGTGGCGCCGGTGTGGCAATCGCAGCTTTGGTGTCTGCCTCAGGTGGGAAAAGGGAAAGGTTGCCAGTTCACGTGCATTTAAGGGGCGCTATGAGCTCGCCACTAGTCAGTCGGTGAGTCTGGGTCAGTCCCTCGTCCCCAGCTTCCTAGGCTGTCTCTCGTCCACATTTCTTAGTCAGTTAGTGTCTGTCTGTCGTCCGGAGTGCTATTATGTTTTTCGTTCGGATCAGACTTTAAAGCCGGCATAGTGAGGGTCTTTCCACTCCGCCAGTAAGAGAATGACCGGTCAGGGCTTAGTGCCTGAATCAGAGTGCACGTTAGACCGCCAGTCTCTCGAGTTTGCTCAGGCAACGGTCATTGCCGGTTCGATCGATCGGTTGGTCGGTCGCGCACTGACACACTAGGTGACTTGTCCGTCTTGAGCGTCGGCGCATGTGAGTCCAGTGGGCCGCGCCGTATAGCGAGAGGTAGTGGCTTCGCGGTCGACACGAGAGCAACATGAGTCAACCCATGACATCAGTCTGGCCGGTGCGAGCTGCGACGCCGTGAGACGGGAGATCGGCGCGCCTTCCTGCGTCCGTTGAAGCGGCTGGCAGCGGACGGTTCGGGAGAGCGATTTGGGGGTGGTGCGCCAGGTCTTCTCGAGAAATCGCAGTTTATTAGAAGTTAAGTGATTGGTGATATGTTGTGTGATTTACTCTTGTTAAATTCTGCTTGTTTTCTTTGTCAGTCTCTCGTCCCCATCTTGCTCGTCTGTCTCTCCTTCGCATTTGTTAGGCAGTTAGTGTCTGTGTGTCGTTCGGAGCTGCCTGTCATGTTTGTCGGATTTGGTGTGTTAACGAATTTATTGCTTGGAGTGTAACGGCCTAATTCCTGAAATATGTTTTGATCTTGCCTATCATCTTGAGAGGCCGTATCTGTGTACTGAAGAGCATGTTAACTTGTTTGGCCAACCTTGTATAATTTTACATAAGATTGCATTACATGTGCTTTTATTTAAATGGTCATTTTAGTATATAAAGTTGCCACCCTTTCACCGGAAGACTTTTCTTAGAAGTTAAAATCAAGTTGCACCTTCGGGGGCAAAGTTAATATTTTAATTTTAGTGTTTGTACCATTTCCAACTCTCCTACGGGGTGCATAGTTTGTGTGCTTGTGTGAATTGTTAAAATTTTTAGTTTAAAGTAATCTGGTGTGTAGCAGATTTGCATCAGTGTAGTCTTTCAGAGGTTGTTGTGAGCGGTCGTAACTACGGCCGTGTCAAAAGGGAGCGGCAAGTTTCTCAGCCCGAAAGCTCATACAGTCAAATATTTGTTTCTTTCTGCCTCTGAATAAATTGTAACTTGATATTTAGAGGGTGCTTTCTGATTATAATTTTAAATCTGTTTCTTTTAAAAAATGCTTTAGGCACCATTAAAGTGAATAAATTACCATTTGTTAAAAGGGAATTTGCTTTTGAATGCATCAGTTACTCCTTGGCAACTACTTCTACGCTCACATAGTGTGATTAAATGTGTTAATGATCTTGATGAATCGCTAGTAAATAAAATAAATTTGTAAGTATATTCTTTGAAAATAAAACCACGGTTCAGTAGGCAACTCACAGCGAACGCTATATAGTTAACATGATGTCCAGCGTAGTTATCTGATTATCTTCTAATACCTCAAACGCATAAGCATAGAGGTACAGAAGGCGTTAAACTGAAACACCTATGCAACATCAGTGGATACGAAAATAGTCAAAACAAAAAAAGAAAAAAATTGTAACTAACGAAACTGAATTCTGTTGCCAATGCAGTTTCACTTAAAGCCATGTTTTTCGACGAAGTTGATGGTGAAGTGCGCGAAACCAGTTTTTTTCCCCAACACTCTGCATGGATATCCGGACTTAATTTAAATGGCTCATATGTGTTTACAGAAGGGGCAGTAACTCCATGTGGAGCGAGTACTATCATGTATCACCAAGAATTCGGCGATTCATCCTCTCTTCCCACCAACTGCTTTAGGCAGAGGAACTCAAGAGAAGAGAATCTGTTCCGTGTACCCTTGAAAGCATTGTAATTGATCCCAGTCACAGGCGTGAGTCGAGCAGTGAGTTGTTATATTGTTTATGTAAGTTTAATCAAGAAGTAGTGGGCGAATAGGAAGAGCGGTACTTAAATCATAAGATATAGCCCACAAATGGTTACATTTACTTAAGCAAGCAAATATTTTTCAATGAAATCGAGGAAAATGGAGCACTAGTACAACTTTAACAAAGACATCCATTTAGTAAAGGCTACGAAATTGACATTTTCTGTTTCTCTCCTTTTTCCCTGGCAGCCATACAGCCACTTCTGATAATTAGAAGGGAATCATGTTATTATTGAGCGAGAGACACAGCTGCAAGTAATGAGAAGTAGCAGTGGAACAGCGGAATATGAGGGCATTTCACCCACCCTGTATGTTTCGGCATCTCGGTGTGATTGGCACTATTTCCTCTTGCCAGCCGAAATAGGCGATTAAAAAAAAACAGGTCACTGAAACAAGCTATTTCTGAGAGAACTCGATATGTTCGTTAGTTCATTTACCTGGCTGATTTTAACCGCCGACTTCCTCAAAGTATAAGATCAGTGCACTCACTGTGTCCTGTTTCATCCAAAAGAAGCAGTCTAATGCTCTCTTCGTCTTCGTGGAAAAGGTTCAAAAAAAGTTTCACCAAAATTAACGAAGAGCATAATGCAATTTATGTCTTCCTCCCGTCTCGTTCAGACATAAAAGTCGTTATATAAATTTTAGAAACTGGTCCCGGCGGAGGTTCGAGTCCTCCCTCGGGCATAGGTGTGTGTGTTTGTCTTTAGGATAATTTAGGTTCAGTAGTGTGTAAGCTTACGGACTGATGACCTTAGCAGTTAAGTCCCATAAGATTTCACACGCATATGAACATTTTTCGAACAAATTTTAGTATTTCTAAATTAAGTACTTACGCTGTAAACCAAAATCATTCACTAGTATTTTATTATGGGTCCTTGAACTTTGGGGATACAATAAAGCTAAAATCTGCTCTCTGTTGCCTTTTAGTAACTGGGTATTTCAACCATTAAGTCCCATTTTTAACAGCTTTACTGATTTTAAGTACCAGTTATGTTGTATGGACCTGAAACATCTCATCGGAAGTTGAAACAGAAGATGAAGATGGTTCTGTCTCGGTACTAAGAGTAGCTATGGAACTAAATTCCGCTTGTCTGGATAAGCCATCTACATATGGGGCACACCATTTACATAGTAGCTGATGGACCATAATTTCCACATGTGCAAATGAGGTGTGGCAGGTTCCAGAAATATTGACCGCTAATCACTGTTTCACTTCATCCACCTATCGGCACGTAGCACGCTTTGAAGTTGAAAGTTTGCTGGTAGAAGTTTATAGCACCCTCGTGATCCAGGCGGTTAAGCCTGGAACCGAGCTCGCTGTAACACGCGTCTCCCAGTGTTCTCTGAAGCATGCACAGAGCTTACGGCTACAGAGGACTGGAGTTACTTGTCAACCCCCAGCACGGAACCTTACGCTCCAAGCCCGTACCCAGACATCGAATACTGAACTGTCTGAGGTACTCTTCGTTTGGCAGTACAGAGGAGGCACGTGTGGTTTATCGAATGCCGCGGAGGCGGTGAATTTTAGCACCCTAGATGTTCATGAAGAGGACCCTGGGCTACATGAATCTCCGGAAACGAAAGTAAGGAACTACTTTAATTTAAATATTTAGTACTTTCAATTTTTGGTTCTTTTATGCATAATACATATCGCTAGTAGCGTGATATACGACTTTATTCCGTTGCATGCTTTATGCTTACAACTTCTTCTAATACCCCCTTATCTCTCAGAAACTTTTATTTCCTTTTTTTATTGCGTACGTGCAAGCCAATCAACCAGTGAAAGAAGCAGTTGTTCAATAAGGTGGAAAAGAGTATCTTCTTTTGCGTAAAGAAGAAGTGATAAACATGGCAGCTTTACTGGCATACTAACTAACGAATCACAGATTACGTAATTTTCTCAAGCGAATACAACTGAAGAAAAAAAGGTGATTCGGATCAAAACTGTAGGGAATTCTATATCGTTTGATTCCGTGAAGCATGTTTTTTACACGAAAAATGTGTTAATTTAGAATTATAAGAAAAATATTCTAAAAATTGTATTTTTACCGATTTTAATTTTTTTTTAATTTTCAGGAAAAATACTTTGTATGGAGTTTTAAATTGGTAATCAGCATTCCAAAAAGCCAGCATGAAATAATTTTTAGAACTTGTCGAAAACTTGCATTGTAAAATCACTGTATGTTTACATATTCCTTAATTATAATGCATTCCGCCTTGAAAATCGGATAATACCCTGTTAACAGGTTTGGTGGCATCATCCGCGAATAACATTTTTGGCCACCGAGATTGCATTAAAAATGTCCACAAGAGTGAAGAGCATTCGTACTCTAAGAGTTCCTTACAAATTTAATTACAGAAAGACATACTGTAACACGTGAAGCTGCTGAATAATTTATTTTCAGTTGTACGACCGGTTTCGGTCAGAAACCATTTTCCAGTGCCAAAATATAGCACTTGTCAATAATATTTTGTTATACATCTACTTTTGCATACGAAAATATTATTTACAATTGTTATATTTTGACATCAGTTTCGTAAGATGTATGTGATAGCTGTTATTAACAAAAACAATACTGAAAAATGTTCTCTGGCCGAAACAGGTTGTGCAGTTAAAAATAAATAATTCGCCAGCTTCACATGTTACAATATATCATTTCTGCGATTTATGAAAGCCATGGGACACACCCAAAAAAATTAATTACGTTTATATAAGCGGCAGTCAAATGTAAATGAGGCAAATGGAAAAAGCAAGTAAACTGATTATTATTTCAAAAGTAATCGCTATAACTGTTAATGTATTTATCCCACATTGAGACAAGACGGCCTGTGCCTTTTTGCGAAAACTATTGCGATTGCCTACGGAAACACGATTGTACATAGGCGTGCACTTCTTTGTCCGAAGTAAGTCGGAAGTCATGTATATCTTTCTTCAGTTCTCCGAGAATGTGGAGATCCCATGGGGAGAGATCGGGAGGGTCAGAGGATGAGTAAGGGCTTCCCAGCGAAACGTCTGCTTTCATGGCCGTCGATTTATTAAGGATGAAGAGGTTACTATCATTGTTCCGTAGGCAACTGCAAACATTTTTCTATGAAGGCACTGATCGTCAGTCTTACGGCGGGACAAACAGTACTGGCGATTACTTTTAAAGAAATGAACGGTTTACTTACTTTTTTTTCCATCTGTCTAATTTCAATTTGACTGCTTCTTATAAACAGTTCCTCTGTAGGTATGGATGAGTGAGATTGCGAGTATCAAAATATGTGACATTAATGGGCGTAAATTTTTGTTTTCATTGACTTAGAAGTTTCCATATTTTACGTGTTATGCAAAGGGACTGTAGACTTTACTAGTAGACATAAATTTCAATTTGATACCTCTGCTTGTTCCTGAGAAAAAGGGGTCTTAACAGGCGGACAAAATAATGATGCTATAGATATTCTGTCTTTACCAATTGACTTCCGGAACCCTAAAACTGATACTTAGCTTGAGGTAACTTTACTAAGCTCTGTACCATTCCTCTCGCTTTTTAGCGGGTAGTATCGTGCTAAGAGTACTAAAAGCTTTACTCCCTCCGTTTGGCTACACTGAAGGTTCCACTCGTTTTCCCAAGAGATGTGACTAAACTACGCAGTGACATAAAAGTTTACTTGAAGCATCAATGTGTTAACGTTAAACAAAAATTCGAGAAGCAAAGCTAGTGTGTTTCCCGCACCACGCCTACCACGAAAAACACATACTGCATTAGTTATTTCGCTGTTTTGAGTGCTGCTGATCGGGCCCTACTCAAATCTCCAACAAGAAACGCTAAATTGTACTCATGACTCGTCTCTATGTCATGACACGTTATGCTCAGTTTTTTGTCTAGCTTGAGCTCCGTACCACTTGTAAAACTACTTAGAACAAAAACAAATTCCAAAAGAATATCATTTATATGCCACAGAATATTTCTATGACTGATCGTCCTTCGTGTAGTGAAGGAACTGCTAAGCCCCACACTGGGCACCTTGTATGCATTAGTGGATTAAGATAACATCAGATTTGAATTCGATTCTGATTATTTTCATTAACTACAAACTAAGCTTCATATGAGTGCAGCATTAATAATTAAAATCATGTGAAGATAGGTTTTATTGCTAGCTGTAGTTATACACTCCTGGAAATTGAAATAAGAACACCGTGAATTCATTGTCCCAGGAAGGGGAAACTTTATTGACACATTCCTGGGGTCAGATACATCACATGATCACACTGACAGAACCACAGGCACATAGACACAGGCAACAGAGCATGCACAATGTCGGCACTAGTACAGTGTATATCCACCTTTCGCAGCAATGCAGGCTGCTATTCTCCCATGGAGACGATCGTAGAGATGCTGGATGTAGTCCTGTGGAACGGCTTGCCATGCCATTTCCACCTGGCGCCTCAGTTGGACCAGCGTTCGTGCTGGACGTGCAGACCGCGTGAGACGACGCTTCATCCAGTCCCAAACATGCTCAATGGGGGACAGATCCGGAGATCTTACTGGCCAGGGTAGTTGACTTACACCTTCTAGAGCACGTTGGGTGGCACGGGATACATGCGGACGTGCATTGTCCTGTTGGAACAGCAAGTTCCCTTGCCGGTCTAGGAATGGTAGAACGATGGGCTCGATGACGGTTTGGATGTACCGTGCACTATTCAGTGTCCCCTCGACGATCACCAGTGGTGTACGGCCAGTGTAGGAGATCGCTCCCCACACCATGATGCCGGGTGTTGGCCCTGTGTGCCTCGGTCGTATGCAGTCCTGATTGTGGCGCTCACCTGCACGGCGCCAAACACGCATACGACCATCATTGGCACCAAGGCAGAAGCGACTCTCATCGCTGAAGACGACACGTCTCCATTCGTCCCTCCATTCACGCCTGTCGCGACACCACTGGAGGCGGGCTGCACGATGTTGGGGCGTGAGCGGAAGACGGCCTAACGGTGTGCGGGACCGTAGCCCAGCTTAATGGAGACGGTTGCGAATGGTCCTCGCCGATACCCCAGGAGCAACAGTGTCCCTAATTTGCTGGGAAGTGGCGGTGCGGTCCCCTACGGCACTGTGTAGGATCCTACGGTCTTGGCGTGCATCCGTGCGTCGCTGCGGTCCGGTCCCAGGTCGACGGGCACGTGCACCTTCCGCCGACCACTGGCGACAACATCGATGTACTGTGGAGACCTCACGCCCCACGTGTTGAGCAATTCGGCGGTACGTCCACCCGGCCTCCCGCATGCCCACTATACGCCCTCGCTCAAAGTCCGTCAACTGCACATACGGTTCACGTCCACGCTGTCGCGGCATGCTACCAGTGTTAAAGACTGCGATGGAGCTCCGTATGCCACGGCAAACTGGCTGACACTGACGGCGGCGGTGCACAAATGCTGCGCAGCTAGCGCCATTCGACGGCCAACACCACGGTTCCTGGTGTGTCCGCTGTGCCGTGCGTGTGATCATTGCTTGTACAGCTCTCTCGCAGTGTCCGGAGCAAGTATGGTGGGTCTGACACACCGGTGTCAATGTGTTCTTTTTTCCATTTCCAGGAGTGTATTACATATAGTTTACACGCCCACATGTAGTTACCAGACAGATTCCAACTATTTAACACATTGTTTATGTATCCGTTTCTGTTGCGATTCCCCGTGCTCTATCGTAAACTATATGTATTTGCTTAGTTTTCAGTCTCTGAAACGTTCGCTAGCTGGCACTATTAATCAATGTTGATTGTTCCATTGTGACTAACTTCGTGAGTATTTGAGAGCGAACGTTTATGAAATTTGAATTCTATTTCACTTACATTTTACGACACACTCACTTTTCCGGTTACGTTAATGTGCGATGTAACACATTCCCTTCTCTACGATTAAATTCTGACCGTATTGATATACTCATATTTCTGCAAAAATATTGCAGCATTACTGCAAAAGAAATCGTAAAAATGATTTACTATGCAGCGGAGTAAATAGTATAAAGTGCAGTCAGCCACTTTTTCCTGCTTAATATTTTTCTGATGAATTGATTATGTTTATACCCCTTTTAACCACTGTTTTTGTATCTGTCTATGATGGCAATTCGAAGTAGTAGACATTTCATACATCAAAACGCAAGCTTGAACTGTGTAAGTATTCACTATCAGATACCTAAGTAAACTGGTTGACAATTTTGTAAAATTACTGTATACGGCGATGTGTCGAAACCTTATACTCACCTGCCCACTTTCTGAACGGAATACAGCAGCAATTCCGCTTGACACAGTTCGACAAGTTGGGTTTCTGGAGATATGTGGCGCCAAATCCCTACGAAAAGTCACGTATTTTTCGTATATTACGGACCACTGGTTCATATCAGGGGAAGCTGGTGGCCCGGAGATCAACGTGATTTCACTATTATGCTGCACGATTCTGGCCTGGCCAGCCAGTGTGGCCGAGCGGTACTAGGCGCTTCGGTCTGGAACAGTGCGACCGCTCCGGTCGCAGGTTCGAATCCTGCCCCGGGCATGGATGTGTGTGATGTCCTTAGGCCAGTTAGGTTTAAGTAGTTCTAGGATCTAGGGGACTGATGACCTCAGATGTTAAGTCCCATAGTGCTCAGAGCCATTTGAACCATTTTGATTCGGGCCTTGTGACACGAACAGTTATACTGCTGGAAGATGCCATCCCCGTTGAGGAAGACATCAAAAACGAAGGGATGCAGATAGTGCTCAATACTATTCACGTAGTCCACTGCTGCCACGGTGCTTTTGATTATTCCCACAGATCCCTTGGACGTCCATGTGAATGACCCCCACAACAAAAAACAACTCCCACCGGCCTGCGTTCATAGCGCCGTGCAGGTTTCGAACAGCCGTTTGCTTGAATGGTAGCATATCCGGACTTGACTATGAACATGGTGTAACAATAAATGGTATTTCCTTGACCAGGCGACGCGTTTATATTGGCCCATAGTCCAGTCTCAATGACTCTGTGGCCACTGCAGTCGTAATTGAGTAGGCGTCGTCAGTTACGGAGCCCCATGTTCATCAATGTAAGCTCAACGATGTGTTCTGGAAACTCTTCTGCTACACCAACGTTCTACTCTGTCTCCAGATATGCCACAGATCGTTGCCTATCCTATTTTACAGAGCTGGCAAGCCTACCAACTCCACGTTCTGTGATGAGGCACAGACGTCCAACGTCTTGTCGCCTACTCATGGTTTCACCTTCCTGTAACCGTTTTCCATAGATGCCCACGACAGTAGCACGCGAACAGCTTATTAGATACAGGTCATTCGAAATGTTTGTTCCCAGACGCCAGTCCAAAACAATCTGTCCTTTCAATTGGTGAAAGAAGGTTCAGCAATCAGTCTCAACTTCAGTTTATTGTAGCAATCTATATTTAGGTCACTGAGTGACCATCTTCAGTATAGCAGATGAATTTAACACATTTTAGCTATTATTTGACATAGTCCCTCTTGGACTATACCCGTCATGAGTTCAGATTTCTTTGAAGATGGTTACTCAGTGACCGAAATCTAGATTTCTGCAGTAAAAACACGTTGCTGTACCCTCTTTCACCGACTGGAACGACTGAGATCGCTGACCACTTTCAGGTTCCAGCTGGAGTCAAAATTCAAAGAAACTTGTCCTTTGTTACA